>NW_028225181.1:3207221-3914443 GCF_052327205.1 Somniosus microcephalus | reverse complement strand
CTTACCCGTCTTCCTTCGCAGTGTCCATCGCCACCTTCTCCCTCCCCACTCTCCCGTCTCACTCTCTCTATTCCCTCCCCCGCTCTCCTGCTCTCCTCTCCCTCCCTCTCCCCCCCTTCGTGCTCTCTCTCGTCCCACGGCACTCCTCTCGCTCCCCCCCCCTCTCCTCTCTTCCTCCCCTCCCCACCTCTCCTTCCCCCCACTCCCTCGCTCCCACCCTCTCGTCACCTTGTCCCTCCCCCCAGTCGCTCTCTCTCTTCCAACAACAACATGCCCTCGAAAAGTCTCTCTCCTCTCTCTACCCGTCTCTCTCTCTCTGCCCCATCTCTCTCTCCCTCCCCCAGTCTCCCTCTCCCTCTCCCTCAGTCGCTCTGTCTCTCCCCCCTCAGTCTCTCTCTCTCTCCCCTCAGTCTCTCTCTCTAACTCCCCAGTCTCTCCCTCTCTCTCTCTCTCCACATCTCTCTCTTCTCCTCAGTCGCTCTCTCTCTCCCCTCAGTCGCTCTCTCTCTCTATCTCCCCATTCTCTCTCTCTCTCCCAGTCTCTCTCTCTCACACTCCCAATCTCTCTCTCTCACACTCCAATCTCTCTCTCTCACACTCCCATCTCTCTCTCTCACACACTCCCAATCTCTCTCTCTCACACACTCCCAATCTCTCTCTCTCTCACACTCCCAGTCTCTCTCTCTCTCTCACATTCCCAATCTCTCTCACACTCCCATCTCTCTCTCTCTCACCACTCCCAATCTCTCTCACTCTCTCACACTCCAATCTCTCTCTCACTCCCAATCTCTCTCTCTTCTCACTCCCAATCTCTCTCACACTCCCCAACTCTCTCTCTCTCACTCCCAATCTCTCTCTCCTTCCCTCTCTCTCTCTCTCTCCTTCCCTCTCTTTCTCCTTCCCTCTCTCTCCTTCCCTCTCTCTCTCTCTCCTTCCATCTCTCTCTCTTTCCTTCCATCTCTCACTCTCTCCTTCCCCCTCTCTCTCTCTCTCTCCTTCCCCCCTCTCTCTCTCTCCTTCCCTCTCTCTCTCTCTCCTTCCCTCTCTCTCTCCTCTCCCTCTCTATCATTCCCTCTCTCTCTCTCTCCTTCCCTCTCTCTCTTCCCCCCAGTCGCTCCCTCTCGCTCTTCCAACAACAACATGCCCTCGAGAAAGCCTCGGCACCGCCGGACTCCCCCAGCTAGTATATATATATATGGAGGGAGTGCGATAGAGAGAGAGAGGGGGACAGAGGTGCTGGAAAAAGAGACAGGGACAGAGAGCGTTAGAAAGAGAGAGAGACAGGAACAGAGGGAGATGGAGAGAGAGATGGGGCAGAGGGCGATAGAGAGAGAAACAGATGGAGAGAGGGACGTTTCGTGGAGTACTAATAGAAACTCTTTCTATGTCATGATGTATAAAAATTGCAGAAAGCTACTTTAGAAGAAGCCATTATTTGTTTATTGAAAAAGACAGAGAAAATACATTGAATGTGATAATGTCCATTTTATATTTGGTATAAATGTTTGAATTAGGAGATAAAAAATTGAGAGTACGAGGAAGTTTGATTCCCACTCTTTGATTGGTAAATACCGAAAATAGTTAAACACTTTTCAACACTAAGAGCAGGGAATAATTTTGTGGAGAATGTTTGAGAGAAAAAACATTAGAAGCGAAATTTGTAAATAACATCTTTACATCAACAAGTCAGTCTGATTGGTTCTCCTGTCCAGGAAGAAGATGAATGTTTATTTCTTTAAATCATAGCTTTTCCTGCTATTGAGTTTAATTATGTGACGCAAATTGTGTATGTGTTTGTCTGCACTTGTGAATAAGTGCTGCGTTTCTTACATGTTACATGGGGGGCGCTGATTCAAGAAGACAACGTTTATTAATGGAAGTGATTGATGTTGGAAATACGGACACCCGTTTTGTTCAATTCTTTTTAATACTGTGAACTAAAGAACTATAGCACTTTATATGCTTTGGTTGTCTGGTTGCATTGTGATTATCATTCTAATTTCATATCTGGATAGAGAGCACATCAGCAGCATAGGAATGCCATTGCTCCTGCTGCTTGCGCAGCCATTGCTATCGTGACATGCGGGATGGGCTATAACCTTAATTGATAACTTTAAAATTAATACAAGTTGCATCAACAGATGCGCCTCTTGCAGCTCACATTGGGCTTTTGGATGGTGTGTCCATGAACAACCGTGTAATTGAGTGCTGTTTCTGAAGTGTTAATGCATTATTATGCAGTTCTTTTATATCCCAGTCATTTCTGACATATATAATTTTAATAGATAGTGTATATGACGAACTAATAGATTTTAATAAATTCTACCGTAAACCAACTTGCAGTATGGTCATATGAATGATAAATTAATTTTTATATATGTAAGTGTGAGGTGGTGCATTTTGGTAGGAGGAATAAGGAGCCTACCTAATCCTTGCAGAATAATTCTAAATGGGTTAGAGGTGCAAAGGCATCTCATTAGAAGGAGCAACACAGTTCAGAAAGTCATACAAGAGCGAAAAGAGCTCTGGGGTTCATATCTGGAGGAATAGATTTCAAATGAAGAGCTATGTTATGTTAAAATTACAGAAAATTGTCTGATTGACCCATGATTTGAGACGGTGGGGGAAAATACCATTACTGTATAAATGTTGTGAAGTGGTTGTTGTAAAAGTCGTTGTTGAAAAAGATTTTGTAAGTTTTGCTCCCGTAAAATTTGCCTCTGGATCAACAGGGCGCTCAAAGGGGTTTGTGGCCGTTCCTTAGATGGGACATTGGCAGAGAGGAGCTGAGGGTAGGGGATTGGGTGGGGAGGGGCTGAGTATATTAGGTGGGGTGGGGAGGAGCTGAGGATATTAGGTGGAATGAGGAGGAGCTGAGGATATTAGGTGGAGTGGGGAGGAGCTGAGGATATTAGGTGGAGTGGGGAGGAGCTGAGGATATTAGGTGGGGTGGGGAGGAGCTGAGGATTTTAGGTGGGGTGGGGAGGAGCTGAGGATATTAGGTGGGGTGGGGAGGAGCTGAGGATATTAGGTGGGGTGGGGAGAAGCTGAGGATATTAGGTGGGGTGGGGAGGAGCTGAGGATATTAGGTGGGGTGGGGAGGGGCTGAGGATATTAGGTGGGGTGGGGAGGAGCTGAGGATATTAGGTGGGGTGGGGAGGAGCTGAGGATATTAGGTGGGGTGGGGAGGAGCTGAGGATATTAGGTGGGGTGGGGAGGAGCTGAGGATATTAGGTGGGGTGGGAAGGAGCTGAGGATATTAGGTGGGGTGGGGAGGAGCTGAGGATATTAGGTGGGGTGGGGAGGAGCTGAGGATATGAGATTGGGTGGGGAGGGGCTGAGGATTTTAGGTGGGGTGGGGAGGAGCTGAGGATATTAGTTGGGGTGTGGAGGATCTGAGGATATTAGTTGAAGTGGGGAGGAGCTGAGGATATTAGGTGGGGTGGGGAGGAATTGAGGATATTTGGTGGGGTGGGGAGGAGCTGACGATATTAGGTCGGGTGGGGAGGAGCTGAGTATATTAGGTGGGGTGGGGAGGAGCTGAGGATATTAGGTGGGGTGGGAAGGAGCTGAGGATATTAGGTGGGGTGGGGAGGGGCTGAGGATATTAGGTGGGTTGGGGAGGAGCTGAGGATATTAGTTGGGGTGGGGAGGAGCTGAGGATATCAGGAGCGGTGGGGAAGAGCTGATGTTATTAGTTGGGGTGGAGATGACTGAGGATATCCACTGCATAAGTAGATGATGAAAGTCACAAAGTAATTTGAAGCAAACAGGAGACTAGTTCTGTTATTTGAAATAAATAATATCTTCACCAATTGCTTTGAAAAGCAGCATGACCAAGTTACAAAGCAGGAGTTTACTCTGCATTGTATCCTCAGATTTTCTGGTAAAATTGCAAAGTCTCACACAGTTGTAGATGTCTGACTTTATTAATTATTATTTTTTTTATTCAATACACTATTGATTTGCTTCATGTACTGAAGAGACTTTTCTCTACATGACATATCACAATAGACATTAGAAAACATTTAATCTGCGCAGTTAATTGGCAAGTGAACTTTAACATGGATGAATGCGAGGTGTTGCACTTTGGCCGGAATATAGAAACATCATGAACCTAATGTGGTTGATGCTGTATATATGGACTTTCAATAGGCCTTTGACAAAGAACCACGTGACAGACATGTAATTAAAATGGTAGTCCATTGGATTATTGGGACAGGGCAGCATGGATATCAAATTGGCTTAGGGTCAGAAAGCAGAGAGTAGTGGTGACTGGCTCGTTTTCAGACTAGAGGGAAGTATACTGTGATGATCCCCAGGGTCGCAAGTAGGACCAGTGCTCCTATTGATATATATTCATGAACTAGATTTGGCTATAAATGGCACCGAATCTCGGAAATGTCGTACATAATGAGGAGGATGGTACCAGATTTCAGCAAGTGATATACTGACTGGTCAAAAGGAGAGCTTAAGAAATAGGAGCAGCATTAGTCCATTCCGCCCTTCCATCCTACTCCATCATTCAATATCATCATGGCTGACCTTCGGTTAAAAGGACATTCATGTAACTCCTTCTGACTGAACCTCATTCCTGCATGTAATGTTATCTCCTTACTCAGTTCACTGCTATATTTTGCATTAACAGAATAAATTATCATTGGAGCCGAATGATGAGGAGAAATTTCTTCACTCGCTGGGTGGTGAATCTTTGGAATTCTCTTCCCCAGAGGGCTGTGGAGGTTCAGTCATTGATTTATTTAAAGACAGATATCGATAGATTTTTGAATATTAAGGGAATCAACGGACCTTGGGATAGTTCAGGAAAGTGGCGATGAGGTACAAGGTCAGACATGATCTTATTGTATGGCGGAGCATGCTCGAAGGGACAAATGGCCTACTCCGGCTCCTATATCTTATGTTCTTATGAAAGTAAGACCCTAAATGCCAATCACATTTAGCTGGGTCTTGAGCCATCAAACTGTTCCTCATGTTGGAGGGTCCGAGAGCTTAACAAAAGAACATAAGAAATAGGAGCAGGTTTAGGCCATTTGGCCCCTCGAGCCTGCTCCGCCATTCAATAAGATCATGGCTGTTGTGATCTTGGCCTCAACTCCACTTTCCCGCCCACTCCCGTTGATCCCGCTATAGCTCAAATATCTGTCTATTACAGCCATGAACATATTCAAGGATTCCGCCTCCACAGCTCTCTGGGGTAGAGAATTCCAAAGATTCATGACCTCTGAGAGATGAAATTCCTCCTCATCTCCGTTTTATATGGGCGACCCCTTATTCTAAAACTATGCCCCCAGTTCTAGATTCCCCCACGAGGGGAAACATACTGCCTGCATCTACCCTGACAAGCCCTCTCAGACACTTATATGTTTCAATAAGATCACCTCTCATTCTTCTAAAGCCCAATGAGTATAGACCAAACCTGCTCAACCTTTCTTCATAAGACAAAGCGTTCCTCTCAGGAATCAACCTCGTGAACCTTCTCTGAACTGACTCCGATGCAAGTATATCCCTCCTTAAATAAGAAGACCAAAACTGCACACAGTACTCCAGGTGTTGTCTCACCTGTGCCTTCCACAGTTGTAGCAAGACTTTCCTACTTTTATACTACAACCCCATTTCAATAAGGGTAACATTCCGTTTCCCTTTCTAATTAATTGCTGTACCTGCATGCTAAATGTTTGTGTTTCATGTACGAGGAACATTAGATCCCTCTGTACCGCATCATTTTGCAGGCTATCTCGATTTAAAGAATATATTGTGTTTTTATTCTTCCACCCAAAGTGGATAACCTCACATTTTCCCAAATTATACTCCATCTGCCAATTGTTTGCCCGCTCACTCAACCTGAGTATATTGCTTTGCAGACACTTTTTGTCCTCCTCACAACATAGGGTCTGATGAAAGGGTGGAACTGAAAGAAATCAGTATTTGTAGGGAAATGGTGTTAGGAAAATTGATGGGACTGAAGGCCGATAAATCCCCAGGGCCTGATAATCTACATCCCAGGGTACTTAAGGAAGTGGCCCCAGAAATAATAGATGCATTGCTGGTCATCTTCCAGAACTCGATAGACTCTGGAACAGTACCCATGGATTGGTGGGTAGCTAATGTTACCCCACTATTCAAAAAAGGTGGTAGAGAGAAAACGGGGAATTATAGACCGGTAAGCCTGACATCGGTAGTGGGGAAAATGCTAGAGTCTATTATAAAAGATGTAATAGCAGAGCACTTGGAAAGCAGTGACAGGATCGGACAAAGTCAACATGGATTTACAAAAGGTAAATCCTGCTTGACTAATCTACTGGAATTTTTTGAGGATGAAACTGGTAAAATATATAAGGGAGAACCAGTGGATGTGGTGTATTTGGACTTTCAGAAGGCGTTCGATAAGGTCCCACATAAGAGATTAGCGTGTAAAATTAAGGCACATGGGATTGGGGGCAAGGTATTGACTTTGATAGAGAACTGGTTGGCTGACAGAAAGCAAAGAGTTGGAATAAATGGGTCATTTTCCGAATGGCAGGCAGTGACTAGTGGGGTACCGCAAGGATCGGTCCTAGGACCCCAGCTGCTCACAATATATATTAATGATCTGGATGAGGGAAATGGATGTAATATCTCCAAATTTGCAGATGACACAAAGCTGGGTGGGAGGGTAAGCTGTGAGGAGGATGTCGTGAAACTTCAGTACGATTTGGACAGGTTGGGTGATTGGGCAGAAATGGCAATTGCACTATAATGTGGATAAATGTGAGGTTATCCACTTTGGTGGCAAAAACAGGAAGGCAGATAATTATTTGAATGGCAATAGATTGGGAGAAGGGGAAGTGCAAAGAGACCTTGGTGTTCTTGTGCACCAGTCGCTGAATGTAAGCATGCAGGTGCAGCAGGTGGTTAAGAAGGCAAATGGTATGTTGGCCTTCGTAGCGAGAGGGTTCGAGTACAGGGACAAGGATGTCTTGCTACAGTTGTCCAGGGCCTTGGTGAGACCGCACCTTGAGTACTGTGTGCAGTTCTGGTCGCCTTACCTGAGGAAGGACGTACTTGCCATGGAAGGAGTGCAGCGAAGATTCACCAGGCTGATACCTGGGATGGCAGGAATGACGTATGAGGAGAGATTGTGTCGACTGGGCTTATACTCAGTGGAGTTTAGAAGATTGAGAGGGGATTTCCTCGAAACCTATAAAATACTGTCAGGCCTGGACAGACTAGATGCAGTTTCCAGTTTCCTGGCCCCAACCATCTCCTTTTCACTATGGACATCCAATCCCTCTACACCTCCGTCCCCCACCAGGACGGCCTTCAGGTGCTCCGATTCTTCCTTGAACAGAAGCCCAACCAGTCCCCATCCATCACCACCCTCCTCCGCCTGGCTGAACATGTTCTCACATTGAACAACTTCTCCTTTGACTCCACTCACTTCCTCCAAATTAATGGTGTTGCTATGGGAACCCACATGGGCCCTAGCTATGCCTCCCTGTTCATGGGATATGTGGAACATTCTTTGTTCCAGTCCTACTCAGGTCCCCTCCCTCACCTCTTTTTCCGGTACATCGATGACTGTATTGGTGTCGTTTCATGCTCTCGCCCTGAACTGGATAAGTTCATTCACTTTACTTCCAATTTCCACTCTGCCCTCACCTTCACATGGTCCATCTCCGACTCTTCCCTTCCCTTCCTTGACTTCTCCATCTCCATTTCTGGCAATCGGCTTTCAACAAACATCCACTACAAGCCCACCGACTCCCACAGCTACCTGGACTAAACTTCCTCCCACACCGCTTCCTGTAAGGACTCTATTCCATTCTCCCAGTTTCTCGGTCTCCGCCACGTCTGTTCTGACGATGCCACCTTCCATAATAGTGCTTCTGACATGTCTTCCTTTTTCCTCAACCAAGGATTCCCCTCTATTGTGGTTGACACGGCCCTTGACCGTGTCCGTTCTATTTCCCGCACTTCTGCTCTCACCCCTGCCCCTCCCTCCCAGAACCACGATAGGGTTCCCCTTGTCCTCACCTTTCACCCCACCTGCCTCCACATTCAACGGATCATCCTCCGCCATTTCCGCCACATCCAACGGGATCCCACCACCAAACACATCTTCCCCTGACCTCCCCTTTCAGCATTCCGATGGGACTGCTCCCTCTGCAACACCATGGTCCACTCCTCAATCACCCCCAACAGCCCTGCTGCTTCACCTGGCACCTTCCCGTGCAAGCGCAGGAGTTGCAACACATGCCCTTTTACCTCCTCCCTTCCCACTGTCCAGGGCCCCAAACACCCCTTCCAGGTGAAAAAGCGATTTACTTGTACTTCTTGCAATTTAATATACTGAATTCGCTGCTCCCGATGCGGTCTCCTCTGCATTGGGGAGAGCAAACGCCGATTGGGCGACCGCTTTGCAGAACACCTCCGTTCTGTCCGTACGGGGGACCCTGAGCTTCCGATCGCCTGTCACTTTAATTCACCGCTTCACTCCCACTCTGATCTCTCTGTCCTCAGGCTATTGCATTGTTCCAATGAAGCTCAACGTAAGCTCGAGGAACAGCACCTCATCTTTCGAGTGGGCACTTTGCAGCCTGCCGGACTCAACATTGAGTTCAACAATTTCAGATAATTATCCCTGCCCCCATTTATCATGCAGTATGATTTTTGCCATTCCCATTTGCAACACTTTATCTTTCCTGCCTCTTACAAAAGTATAGGATGTTCTTTCTACTCCTTCCTCCCCTCCTAACCGCCCCCGCCCCCCGCCTCTGCACCTGCTTAATATCTGTTACATCTTCAGCTTCTTCCAGTTCAGATGAAGGGTGCCAGACCTGAAACGTTAACTCTGTTTCTCTCTCCACAGATGCTGCCTGGCCTGCTGAGTATTTCCAGCATTTTCTATTGTTATTTCTAGATGCAGGAAGGAGTTTTTGATGGCCGGGGTGTCCAGAACCAGGGGTCATAGTCGAAGGATAATGGGTAAGACATTTAGGACTGAAATGAGGAGGAATTTCATCAGGGGATGAAATTCCTGCATTGAGGTGGGAGCAGTGTAATCTACGCTGTCCAGGGGATGTAATGCCTGTGTTGAGGCGGGAGTGGTGTAATCTACACTGTCCAGGGGATGAAATTCCTGCATTGAGGTGGGAGCGGTTTAATCGACGTTGTCCAGGGGATGAAATTCCTACATTGAGGTGGGAGCGGTGTAATCTACGCTGTCCAGAGGATGAAATTCCTGCATTGAGTTGGGAGCAGTGCAATCTACGTTGTCCAGGGGATGAAATTCCTGCATTGAGGTGGGAGCGGTGTAATCTACGCTGTCCAGGGGATGAAATTTCTGCATTGAGGTGGGAGCGGTGTAATCTACGCTGTCCAGGGGATGAAATTCCTGTATTGAGGTGGGAGCGGTGTAATCTACGCTGTCCAGGGGATGAAATTCCTGCATTGAGGTGGGAGCGGTGTAATCTATGCTGTCCAGGGGATGAAATGCCTGCATTGAGGTGGGAGCGATGTAATCTACGCTGTCCAGGGAATGAAATTCCTGCATTGTGGTGGGAGCAGTGTAATCTACGCTGTCCAGGGGATGAAATTCCTGCATTGAGGTGGGAGCGGTGTAATCTACGCTGTCCAGGGGATGAAATTCCTGCACTGAGGTGGGTGCGGTGTAATCTACGCTGTCCAGGGGATGAAATTCCTGCATTGAGGTGGGAGCGGTGTAATCTACACTGTCCAGGGGATGAAATTCCTGCATTGAGGTGGGAACGGTGTAATCTACGCTGTCCAGGGGATGAAATTCCTGCACTGAGGTGGGAGCGGTGTAATCTATGTTGTCCAGGGGATGAAATTCCTGGATTGAGGTGGGAGCATTGTAATCTACGCAATACAGTGGATGATATTCCTAGTTGAGGCGGGAGCAGTGCAATCTATGCCATTCAGGGAATTAATTATTTGGATGCAGAATGGAGTAATTTAATCCGGACTGCGGTGGGAGATTTGTAATATAGGCGGACGTGGGAATGTAAACCCTTGATTGATGCGGCAGCAGTATGATCTAGGCTGCCATTGGAATGAAATTCCGGGACTGTGGCATCGGCCGTGTAATCTTTGAAGCCCTGGGAATGCAATTCCTGGATTGTGGTGGGAGCAGTGTTATCGAATTGGCCGTGAAAATGATAATCCTCGACTCAATAAGAGCAATGGAATCTAGGCATCCCTGGAAAAGAAGTTCTCAGATGGAGGCACGTGCAGTACAACCTAGGCATCACGGGAAGGAAATACCTGGACTGAGGGAGTAGCTGTGTAATCTCCGTGATTCTGGGAGTGGAATTCCTCAATTGAGCCGAGAGCAATGTAATCTATGTGGCCATAGGGATCAATTTCATGAAATGAGATGGGAGCAGTGAAATCTACTATGCACTGGGAATTAAATTGCTGGAGTGAGTGGGAAGCAATGTAATCTAGGTGGCCCTGGGCATGGTATTCGTGGACTGAGGCGTGAGCAGTGAAAAATAGGCCGTCCATGGAATTACATTCCAGGAATGAGTCGGTAGCAGTGCAATCTATGTGAGACTCGGGATTAAATTCCTGACTGAGGCGGGAGCAGTGTAATACACACGGTCCTCAGACTGCAATTCCTGGACTGAGGCGGGAGCAGTGTAATACACGGGGTCCTCCGACTGCAATTCCTGGACTGAGGCGGGAGCAGTGTAATACACAGGGTCCTCAGACTGCAATTCCTGGACTGAGGCGGGAGCAGTGTAATACACGGGGTCCTCCGACTGCAATTCCTGACTGAGGCGGGAGCAGTGTAATACACGGGGACCTCAGACTGCAATTCCTGGACTGAGGCGGGAGCAGTGTAATACACGGGGTCCTCCGACAGCAATTCCTGGACTGAGGCGGGAGCAGTGTAATACACGGGGTCCTCAGACTGCAATTCCTGGCTGAGGCGGGAGCAGTGTAATTCGCACGGTCCTCAAACTGCAATTCCTGGACTGAGGCGGGAGCAGTGTAATACACGCGGTCCTCAGACTGCAATTCCTGGACTGAGGCGGGAGCAGTGTAATACACGCGGTCCTCAGACTGCAATTCCTAGACTGAGGCGGGAGCAGTGTAATACACGCGGTCCTCAGACTGCAATTCCTAGACTGAGGCGGGAGCAGTGTAACATTGGCAGCCCTGGGCATTACATTGCTTGACTGAAGCAATGACAGTGTAATATGGTCGACCCTAGAATTGCATTTCCTGGACAGAGGCATGAGCAGTGTAATCTAGCCTGCCATGGGAATGATATTCCCGTTTTCAGACTGGAGCAAGGTAATCTGGTCGGCCCTGGGGATGCAATTCCTGAACTGAGGTGGGAGCAGTGTAATCTTGGTGGCCCTGCAATTAAATTCATGGATTGTGGCGGGGGAAGTGAAATCCAGGCGGTCGTGGACTGAGAATCCTGGTCAGAATCGGCAGCAGACTAATCTAGGCCTCCCTGGAAGTAAATACTTGGAATGAAGCAGGAGCAAGCTAATCTAGGCGGTCCAGGGAATGAAATCCCTGGACGGGGTCCGGGCCATTCTAATCTAGCTTTCTCTGGGAATTAAATTGCTGCACTGAGGGAGTGGCAGTGTAATCTCGGTGGCCCTGGGAATAGAATTCTTGGATTTAGGTTGGTGCAGTATAATTTAGGGGTCCCTGGATATGAAGTTCCTGAGCTGAGGCGGGAGCCATGCAATCAATAAGGCCCAGCGATTGAATTTTCAGGATTGAGATGGGAGCAGTATAATCTAGGTGTCGCTGGTTGTGAAAGTCCTGAGCTGAGGAGGGAGCAGTGTAATCTAGCTGTCGCTGGTTGTGAAATTCCTGAGCTGAGGCGGGTGCAGTGTAATCTAGGTGTCGCTGGTTGTGAAAGTCCTGAGCTGAGGCGGGTGCAGTGTAATCTAGGTGTCGCTGGTTGTGAAATTCGTGAGCTGAGGCAGGAGCAGTGTAATCTAGGTGTCCCTGGTTGTGAAATTCCTGAGCTGAGGCGGGAGCAGTGTAATTTAGGTGTCCCTGGTTGTGAAATTCCTGGCTGAGGCGGGAGCAGTGTAATTCGCACGGTCCTCAGACTGCAATTCCTGGCTGGGGCGGGAGCAGTGAAATTCCCACGGTCCTCAGACTGCAATTCCTGGACTGAGGCGGGAGCAGTGTAATACACGCGGTCCTCAGACTGCAATTCCTAGACTGAGGCGGGAGCAGTGTAACAATGGCAGCCCTGGGCATTACATTGCTTGACTGAAGCAATGACAGTGTAATATGGTCGACCCTAGAATTGCATTTCCTGGACTGAGGCATGAGCAGTGTAATCTAGCCTGCCATGGGAATGATATTCCCGTTTTCAGACTGGAGCAAGGTAATCTGGTCGGCCCTGGGGATGCAATTCCTGAACTGAGGTGGGAGCAGTGTAATCTTGGTGGCCCTGCAATTAAATTCATGGATTGTGGCGGGGGAAGTGAAATCCAGGCGGTCGTGGACTGAGAATCCTGGTCAGAATCGGCAGCAGACTAATCTAGGCCTCCCTGGAAGTAAATACTTGGAATGAAGCAGGAGCAAGCTAATCTAGGCGGTCCAGGGAATGAAATCCCTGGACGGGGTCCGGGCCATTCTAATCTAGCGTTCTCTGGGAATTAAATTGCTGCACTGAGGGAGGGGCAGTGTAATCTCGGTGGCCCTGGGAATAGAATTCTTGGATTTAGGTTGGCGCAGTGTAATTTAGGGGTCCCTGGATATGAAGTTCCTGAGCTGAGGCGGGAGCCATGCAATCAATAAGGCCCAGCGATTGAATTTTCAGGATTGAGATGGGAGCAGTGTAATCTAGGTGTCGCTGGTTGTGAAAGTCCTGAGCTGAGGAGGGAGCAGTGTAATCTGGCTGTCGCTGGTTGTGAAATTCCTGAGCTGAGGCGGGTGCAGTGTAATGTAGGTGTCGCTGGTTGTGAAATTCGTGAGCTGAGGCAGGAGCAGTGTAATCTAGGTGTCGCTGGTTGTGAAATTCCTGAGCTGAGGCGGGAGCAGTGTAATCTAGGTGTCCGTGGTGGTGAAATTCCTAAGCTGAGGCGGGAGCAGTGTAATCTAGGTGTACCTGGTTGTGAAAGTCCTGAGCTGAGGTGGGAGCAGTGTAATCTAGGTGTCGCTGGTTGTGAAAGTCCTGAGCTGAGGCGGGAGCAGTGTAATCTAGGTGTCGCTGGTTGTAAAATTCCTGAAGTGAGGCGGGAGCAGTGTAATCTATGTGTCACTGGGTATGACATTTCTGGAATGAGGAAGAAGCATTTTATCCATGCGGCATTGGGAATGGATTTCTTGGACTGAGGCGGGAGCAGCCTAATCTAGACCTCCCTGGAAGGAAACACTTGTATGGAGGCAGCAGCAGTGCAATGTAGGCATCGCTGGGAATAGAATTCTTGGACTGAGGTGGGAGCACTGCAAACTTTGTGACCTTGGCAATGAATGTCGAGGAATACGGCGTGAGGAATGTAATCTAGGCAGCCCAAGGAATGGTATTACTGAACTGAGGCGGGAGCAGTGTAATCTAGTTGGCCTGGGAATGCCTTTCCCTGACTGAGGCCTCAACAGTGCAATCTAGGCTTAGCTGGGAATGACAGTCCTCAACTGAGGGAGGAGCAGTTAAATGTAGGTGGCCATGGTGATGACATTCCTGAAATGAGGCGCGGGCATTGCAATCTTGCTGAACCTGGGAATTAAATTATTTTTCTAAAGTGGGAACAGCGTAATGTAGGCGGCCCTGGGAATTAAATGTCTGAAATAAGAAGGGAACTGTTTAAGGTGGGCGACCCTGGGAATGAAATTACTGGATTGGAGCGGGAACAACGCAATTTAGGCTGCCCTGGGAATGAAATTCCTGGACTGAGGTTGGAACAGTGCAATTTAGGGTGCACTAGCGATGAAATCCCTGGACTGAGATGGAACAGTGCAATTTAGGCTGCTCTGGAGATGAAATTCCTGGACTGAGGTTGGAACCTTGCAATTTAGGCTGCACTAGGGATGAAATTCCTGGACTGAGATGGAACAGTGCAATGTAGGCTGCCCTACGGATGAAATTCCTGGACTGAGTTGGAACAGTGCAATGTAGGTTGCCCTGGGGATGAAATTCCTGGACTGAAGCAGTAGCGGTGTATTCGAGGCAGCCCTGGGAATGAAATTCCTGGACTGGGGTGGGAGAGTGAATTCAAGGCTGCCTGGGAATGAAATTTCTGAAGTCAGGGAGGAGCATTATAATATCGGCAGCTCTCGGAATTAAATTCTTGGATTGACACGGGAGCAGTCTTATCCGGGCGGCTGAGCGAATTATGTGCACGGACAGAGGTGGGAGCAGTGTAATTAAGGCAGACCAGGAAATGGAATTCCTGGACTAAGGCAGGAGTGGTGTAATCTGCATGACATTCAGGCCTGGCCTGATAAGTAGCAAGTTACATTTGCGCCACACAAGGGTGAGGCAATAGCTATCACCAACAAGAAAGAGTTTAACCACAGCAACTTGACATTCAACGGAATTACCATCGCCAAATCCCCCACCATCAATACCCTGGGGTTTCATCATTTACCAGAAACTTTACTGGACCAGCTGCATAAATACTGTGGCTACAACAGCGGTCATCGGCTGGGTATTCTGCAAGAACTGTCTCATCCCTTGACTCTCCAAAGACTTTCCACCATCTGCAAGGCACAAGACCTGTGTATGAGGAAAAATTCCCCATTTAGCTGGGTGAGGGCAGCTCCATCAACACTCAAGAAGCTCGACACCACCCAGAACAAAGCAGCCCATATGACTGCCACCCCATCCAAGATCTTAAGCATTCCTTCCCTCCACCGCCGGCGCACCGTGGCTGCAGTGTCTATCATGTACAAGATGCCCTTCAGCAACTTGCCAAGGCTACTTCGAAAGCACCTCCCAAACCTGCGACCTCTTCCCCCGAGAAGGACAAGAGCAGTAGGCTCATGGGAGCACCATCACCTCCAAGCACCCCTCCAAGGCACACACCATTCTTACTTGGAAATATATCGCCGTTCATTCATCGCCGCAGGGTAAAATTCCTGGAACTCACTCTCTAAAAGCATTGTGGGAGGCCATTCATCACATGGACTGCAGTAGTTCAAGAAGGTGGCTCACCACCACCTTCTCCAGGGAAATTAGGAATGGGCAATAAATGCAGGCGTTGTCAGCGAAGACCATATCCCATGAACAAATAAAACAAAATCATAGTGAGCCTGGGATGAAATTCTTGGATAGACGTGGCAGCAGTATGACCCACTCCACCTATGGATTGAAGTTCATGGACAGAGACGGGAACAATGTAAACTAGATGGCCCAGAGAATACAATTCCTGGACTCAGATAGGAACAGTGTAATATGGCATCCCTGTCAATGAAAATTCCGGATTGAGGTGGGGAGTGGAAATCTAGGCGGTCCAGGGAACCTAATTCCTGGACTAATGGACGATGAATGTAATCAATCCGGCCCTATGATTCGAATGAGGTGTGAGTAGAGCAATCTGCGTGGACATGTGAATTAAATGCCTGGACTGAGGGAGGAACAGTGCAATCCAGGCGGACCTGCGAATGAAACTCCTGGAGAGTGCCATCAGCAGTTTAATCTTGGTGGCCCTGGGAATTAAATTCATTGACTGAGATGGGAACAGTGTAATCTAGTCTGCTCTGGGAACGAAATTGCTGGACTGAGGGAGGAGCAGCAAATCTTGGTAATCTGGGAATAAGATTCCTGGACTGAGGCGAGAGCAGTGTTCTCTAGACAGCCCTACGATTGATTTTCCTGAACTGAGGCGGGAGCTGTGAAATCAGTACGTCTCTGGGAATATAATCCATGGACTGAGGGAGGAGCAGTGTAATGCAGGTGGCTCTGGGAATGTCATTACTGGACTGAGGCTGGAGCAGTGTAATCTAAGCGGCACTGGGAATGAGAATTCCTGGGCTGAGATGGCAGCAGATTACTGTAGGTTGCCCTTGCCATGGAATTAATGGATTGGGGCGGGATCAGTGTAATCTAGGCTGCCTGGGAAATAAATTCATCGTCTGTGGCGGGAGCAAAGCAATATAGGATGCAACTAGAATGACATAACTGGATTGAGGCCGGATCAGTGTAATCTAGACAGACCTGGGAATGGAATTCCTGGGCTGAGGCGGGAACAGTGCAATCTGGACGAGATTCAGGCTTGGGCTGATAAGGGACAAGTAAAATTTGCAACACACAAGTGCCAGGCAATGATTTTCACACAAAAGAGAGAGCCTAACAACCGCCCCTAGATAGTCAACAGCATTACCATCGCCGATTCCCCCACCATCAAAATCCTGGATATCACCATTGACCAGAAACACAACTGGACCAGCTTCATAAATACTATGGGCTAGAAATTCAGTAGGCTTTGCGCCCACTTTTCACCAAAAGAGGGCTTTTGCGCCAGTTGCTGAGATTGCGCCGATATTCAGCGCAGTGGTAATGGCGGCATTAGCCAGTAGCGCTGCGCCGCCACCGATGACGTCATCGATGTGCGCAGTGCCCCGCTACCGCCCCGATACCAGCCCGACCGCCATATTGAGTAGCGGCCGCCTCTTCCGTAGCGGCCGCAAACAACGTTCAGAGAACGGGGCCGTACTGTAGCGTTAGTGGGGCGAGTTAAGGTGGAGGTGCGGCCGGCCGCTTTTTCGGCGGCCGCCTGCCCGCACCTCCTTCCCCGGCCTCCTCCACCCCCCCGCCCCCGCGGCATTGCTGGCTGTTTTCCGGGAGCCCGGCACTTCTCCGTGGCGCCGGGCTCTTTTGCCGGCACTAGCGAGCGGCGATCTCGCTGTTGCAGGCACCTCCCCCTTAAGAGAGGGAGGAAGGCCTGCAGTACCGCAGCCTACCGCTCCGCAGTGGGTGGCGCTGCGGCAACTAGCGCGCCGAAATTCAGTTTCAGCACCCCAAGCGGGGACGGCCACACCCTTGAACAGCGGCCGTCTTCGACTTGGGGCGCTGAAACTGAATGTCCGGCGAGCGCAAGTGGCTCCGCGCGCAGCGGTAACTTCTGGGCACAAGTGAGCTGGCGGGCCCAAACTGAATTTCTAGACCTATGGCTGCAAGAACAGCTCAGAGGCTGGGTATTCTGCGTCGAGTGACTCATCTTTTGAATCCCCAGAGCCTTCCGCCATCGACAAGGCACAAGTAAGAAGTGTGATGGAATACTCTGCAGTTGCCTGGATGAGTGCAGCATCAACAACACTCAATAAGCTCGACACCATCCAGGACAAAGTAGACCGCTTGATTGGCACCCCACCATAAACATTCACTCCCTCCACCTTCGGCGTACCGTGGCTGCAGTGTGTACCATGTACAAGATGTACTGCAGCAGCTTGCCAAGGCTTCTTCAACAGCACCACCGGAACACACGACCTCTACCACCTAGAAGGACTAGGGCAGCAGGCTCATGGTAACACCATGACCTCCAAATTCCCCTCAACACCATCCTGAATTGGAAATATATCGCCGTTCCTTCATTGTCGATAGGTCAAAATCCTGGAACTCCCTTTCTAACAGCACTGTGGGAGTACTTTCACCACACTGACTGCAGCGGTTCAATAAGGCGGCTCACCACCACGGTCTCATGGACAATTTGGTACAGGCAATATATGCTGGCCTTGCCAGCGATACCCAAATCCCAGGAACAAATAAAATAATTCTTAGTGACCCTGGAATTGAAATTCCAGGATTACGGCAAGAGCAGCGAAATCTATTCTGTCCAGGGGATGAAATTTCTGGATAGAGGTAGGAGTAGTGTAATATAGTCAGCCCTATGGTTGAAATTGCTGGACTCAGGCAGCAGCAGTAAAAACTAGTCTGTTCATGGAATTACATTTCTGGATTCAAATGTGAAATGTATAATCTGGGCGGCCTTGAAAATGAAATAACTGGAATGAGGCGGGAGCAGTGTAAAGTAGGCTGCCCTGGGAATTGAATTCCTTGATTGACGAGGTATCTGTGTAATCTAGGCGGCCCAGAGAATTAAGCTCCTGGATTGAAGTGGGAGCAGTGAAATCTAGCGAGTCCAAAGAACAAAATTCCTGAACTCAGATAGGAGCAGTATATGTAGGCCTCCTACATTATTGGACTGAGGCAGGGACAGTGTGATCTAGGCAATGCAAGGGATTTATAATCCTGGACTGAAGCAGAAGCAGAGTAATCTAGGCGGCCCAGGGAATAACATTCTTGGTCTGAGGAGGACGCAATGTCTTCTAGCCAGGCCTCGGAATGAAATTACTGAACTGAGGTGGGAGCTGTGTAATCTAGCCAGCCTGGGAATGACATTCCTGGACTGAGGCAGCAACAGTGTAATCCCGGCGGTCCAGGGAATAAATTTCCTGGACTGAAGCCGGAACAGTGGAAAAGTGTCAGCCCAGGGAACACAATTCCTGGACTCAGGCCAGTAGTGTCATGTGTGATTTCAATCTTTCCATCACTGTGTCTATCTCTAAGTCCCTGCCGTTTAGGAATATTTATTGATGGTGACTAATTTTACCTTGTTAGTCTGGGTTTGAATACATCAGATAACAAGATTGGGGCAATCCAGCCTTCTTTATTATTTTATTCATATTGTTTCTGTCACTTTCTCCTCTTTTGTTCACTGGTTGTGTTTATTCAGGAAGAGAAACTCCATTCTCTTTGATCAATCTCGGTATTTTATGCTCAGCTGAAATATTCCGCATTCGGTCACTTTTAATTTAAAACTGTGTACAACATGCTAACTTAGGTTGTGTTGCAATAACGTGTTGATTTGACATTGGTTCAATGAGTCTGTTTGTTCAATGTCTGTAATTAATGCTATTTACAGTGAGGCCTAATGATGTCACTCGGGGATTTTGCTCTGCTATAAGTAAAGAGCCCCCTTCACTGTCTCACCTCACAAAGTCACCGCGCTGCCTCCAGCACAAAGACCACCAGCGACTCACAGATGGGAAGACATGGCTGTGCCACCTCCACCGCCCCCTCCGCCCCTTCCTGATAATTGGCAAGAAGATAACTTATTTAATGAAATACGAAAGATTTACTACCCCATCCTTGCTGCTGTTGGTGTTCCGAGTAAGTTCAATGACCAGTTATGAATTCCATAAATCAGGTTGCACTGTAATATTATTCTTGCTATTTACAGTGTGATTTTATTCATTCATGAGTTTCTGTGCTTGCATTTCTTGCATCATCTAAATCGTATAAATGCAAGTCTTTCTTTTTATCAATGTTAATGCATGAGTTGTTGTATAAAAATACTCGGATTGCCTCGCTACAGTTGGTGCCCCTGTTAAGACTCTATATCTAATAATTAACTCTGTTAGTTATGTTTAACAGATTTAATGTTCTTATAATTTCCTCCCCCACCCCGGCAGCCCTCACTGCTGTTGGTGTCGCTGGTAAATCTCTGTATGCAGATTTCAATTCTGTAAATAATGCTTAACTGTATTTCTCTCCTTCTTTCCATGTTCCTTGTCATTCCCCATGCTTTCCACGCTGCTGTCCGCTATTGATTCTGAACGTGATATGGTGTTACCGAGTTTGCAATATTCTATGTTCATTTCAAGCAACGATATTGAACCCAGACTCTTTATTTAACGAATTTCCTTCTGCTATCCACACTGATCATTCCTAACAGATAAGAAAAATGTTTTCTTGGTTTAGGAAAGTTTTCACCTAATGGCAAAGGTCTTCGACCTGAAACGTTAACTCTGTTTCTCTCTCTCCACAGGTGCTGCCTCACTTGCTGAGTATATACAACAGTTTCTGCTTTCATTTCAGATTTCCAGTATCCACAGTATTTTGCGTTTATTTTCGATTAATGATCGGAATGATTATTTAAACAGAGTCACAGGAACAAAATCCTGGCAGGTCATATTCATATCTTTAAATGTGTGAAATATCCGCTAATCATTCAGTTCCAGTCACTGTCTCCTATTCCACCAGCTCCAGTTCAGCATTAGTGGCACTGCTTCAGGTAGGTGGAACAGGATTACAAGGATAATTTACATTCTCATAAAATGTTCTTTAGCCAGATTTCAATACAGTAACGTGTAATCTTTGTTTTGAATTTACAATTAAGTCACATACCCGTCTGGCACAGTTCAGTGGATCTCTCAGTGAGACGCAGTGTGGTTCTCTATTGCCTCCTGCTGTACTTCAGGATAAACAATCCCAGCTGAGGTTAAGGCAATCCTTTGATATTTTGTCCACTAATATTCTCTGCACAAGGTTGGAAACCAACATGTGAAATGTACAAGGATAATTCTCTTCAATTTGTGTTCAGGTGCTTTACAAAGGCGTTCAGCAGCACTTTACCTGTTGGATTATTCGTCTGAATTCGATGTTGATAAATACATTTACTGAGGCATTTATTGCCAATGATAACTATGTATTGCGATTCAGAATCCATTTTTTGCAATGTTATTTGGAAAATCTTCCTTTCAATGAGCTACAATTTGCATATTTCAAGAAAAATGCGGTAAACTCAATCCTCAAATCAAGTCTGACAGCCTAGTTGTCTTTATAAGTGCAGTTCACTTGTATTTATCTTAACATGGTCGTATTACATCCGTACATTTTAAATAGAATTGACTGTAATTATTGCATGCCAAGGTTGCAGTTTCTGTCTGTTGCTGTGGCATTCATTTACTGTTCTATATATAAAGGATATTCAAACCAAGATCAGGAATCCAAGCGGGATTTCTAAATCCCGAACACAGGGCACAGAAGCGAACTGCACTGCTCAAATTGCTGACTGGTCCCGGGACATGGAGTTCTGTAAGAGTAAAATAACATCGGAACATAGGAAGAGGAGTAACCCATTTAGCCCCTCAAGCCTGTTTCGGCATTTAATGAGATCATGGCTGATCTGCGACCTAACTCCTTATACACGACTTTGCCCCGTATCCCCAAATATCCTTGGTTAACACAAATCTATCAATCTCAGCCTTAAAATTAACAATTGATCTAACATCAACTTCAGTTTTGCGGAAGAGAGTTCCAAATCTTTACCACCCTTTGTGTGTAGAAGTGTTTCCTAATTTCACTCCAGAAAAGTCTGGCTCTAATTTCTAGACGGTGCTCCCTAGTCCTAGAATCCCCAATCAGAGAAAATAGTCTCTGCCTATCTACCAATCTGTTCATCTTAATGTCTTGAAAACTTCGATCAGATCACCCCTTAACCTTGTAAATTCTAAGGAATTCAATCGTAATTTGTGTAATTTCTCCCCATAACTTAGCCCTTGGAGTCCGGGTGTCATTCTGGTAAACATACGCTGCACTTCCTCCAAGCCCAATATATCCTCCCTAAGGTGTGGTGCCCAGAAAAGCTCACACTACTCCAGGTGTGATCTAACCAGGGCTTTGTATAGATGCAGCATAACCTCCACCCACTTGTGTTCTCAGGCTTTAGATATAACATCCAGCATTCAATTAGTGTTTTTGATTATTTTCTGTACCTGTCGATGATATTTTAATGATCTATATAGATGCTCCCCTGCCTCATTGGGGCGCCACTCTTTTTAGCTTCTCACCATTTAGAAAGTACCCTGTTCGATCCTTTTCATGTGCAAATTGGAAAACCTCACATTTGAATACGTTAAAATCCATGTGCCACATTATTACTCATTCACTGAATCTGTCGATATTCCTTTGTAATTTCATGCTTTCATCAATACTGCCCACATTGCTGCGTAACTTTGTGTCATCCGCAAATTTGGATATATGATGTTCTATGCCATCTTCTACGTCATTAATAAAAACTGAATAGTTGAGGCCCTATCTGGTTCTGGGAATGTGTCACACTTTAGAGTCATTATTTTATTTATTACTACTTATTTATTGACATTAATTTTATTGAGTCCCAGTCTCTGATACAATATTAGTTTCCTTGGGATTCCCAGCATGCTTCTTCCTCTACAGTAAATACTGAAATAAAGTCTGTTTTCAACATGTCCGCCATTTCCTTATCATTGACAATATTACAACTTTCAGTTATGAAGGGTTCAACTTTACTCCTGACCACCCGATCTTCATAATATAATTGTAAAAATTATGTGTGTCGATTTTGATATCCCTTACAAGTTTCTTTTCATAATCCCTTTTGTAGCTCTTAATATCTGTTTTGTGGCCGTTTGCTGTTCTTTGTATCTTTCCCATTCGCCAGGATCTGTGCTACATTTTGCATTTTTATAGGCTTTGTCTTATATTTCCATGCTGCCCCTTACCTCTTTAGTCGTCCAGGGCTGTTTTTGACAAATACAGCTTTGGCCCCTCAGGGGTATAAACTGGTTCTGTGTCAACTTAAATTATTTTTTGAACATCTCCACTGATTGTCTGTTGTTTTACCCCTTAAAACCTTTGCCCAGTTTAACGTGGACAGTCTCTGCCTCATCCCTTTGAAGTCGGCCTTACCTACACCTAGAATCTTAGTCACGGTTTTGCGTATCTATTCATTGAACTCGATCATGTTCTGATCACTGTTAGAAAAATGTTCCATTAGGCTGTTAAGTAAATCTGGCTCATTACTCATTAATAAATCTAACATGGAATGCCCCTTGTTCATTTTAGAACCTATTGTTACAGAACACAATCCCGGACACACTCAATAAATTCACTACCTTTCTGAAGCTAATCTGCTTTTCCCAAACTATTCCTGAGATATTCTGGTCCTTTGCATCCCTGGTACCTCAGCTGGTGCTTTATATATGCTGGGCTAAAGGTAGATCAATCATTTCATCTCTCAGTGAGCAAACATCTGTTACTTTTATGTATGTATTTATTTCATTTCATTTATTGATTTATTATTCTTACAATAAAGATTCACAGATTCAAAGGTAATATAATTAGATTATATCAATGGATGTCATTAATGAGTTGCAGATTTCACCCCGAATTCCATTATAATGCTGCTTTTGCTGCCAGCCTGATGTAAATTTTCACTGTTTATTTCCCTTCCGCAGTTAACTTTGTGACCATTGTGATCCTGTCTCGGGGAAAGTGCGGTCTCTCCACATGTGTCACTCACTATCTGGTGGCCATGGCAGTGGCGGATCTACTGGTCATTATCATCGACCTGATATTGAGGCAGATTCCGATGTCTTTTAAGAAACCGCTTGTTCCTGTGTATCCTTTCTGGTCTGTAATATCCACGCCATCCTGCTTTATGCAGTCACAGACTGTTCTGTCTGGTTCACTGTCACTTTCACCTTTGATCGTTTTGTGGCAATTTGTTGCCAGAAGCTGAAAACAAAATATTGCACCAAGAAAACTGCTGCTGTGGTTCTAGGAACCGTGACTGTGCTGAGCTGTTTAAAGAACGTTTTCTGGTATTTTATGTTGACAGATGAATACGCGCTTGCGAACACCCCGTGGTTTTGTTGGTTAACATTCGATGTTCAGTTTTCACCGGTCTGGGGCGCAATCGAGTTCCTTCATCATATTCTCACACCAGGGGTCCCATTTGTTCTGATTCTGCTGCTCAATGCTGTCACCGTCAGACACATTTTAGTGTCCAGCAGAGCCCGCAGGAGACTCTGCGGTCCCAGCACTGGGGAGAGTCCCAGAGACCCAGAGATGGAGAGCCGCAGGAAATCCATCATTTTACTGTTTGCTATTTCGTGCAATTTCATCCTGTTATGGTCCGTGATTATGGTGTATTCTATATATAACCGGGTGTGGCGATTGGTTGATTATGTTGTATCTCTACCTATATATTTTCCAGGTTTGGGACAAATGCTCCAGCTACTGAGTTGCTGCACAAACACTTGCATTTATGCCGTGACACAGACTAGGTTCAGACAGGAGTTGAAAAATGTGTTGAAATATCCCTTTACTTTAATTGTAAAACTCATTAAAGGTTGAGAAGAAATGAAGAAGTTCCTGCATCAGAACTGAATCCCGCCTCATATTCTGTCCGACCCAGTCTAACCGCGGGGCCAGTGATAAATGTTAGTATTAGCACACTCACTGACACACTGTCTACATCATAGCTCAGCGGCTGAGACATCCTATGAAATGTAAAACACTGCCACTGACCTCAGAAATATTAGCACACTGAAAGTGCTAACCGGTTTCTATTAACACACTCACTGGAACACTCTGATCATACTGTTATACTGTCAAACGCTGATAGTAATCAACAAAATACTCCCCCAGACTCGGTGCTCATATTTACAATGAGAAGGATAGAAACCCCCGGTAAATATTAACCCAGTCCATGTTCAAATATTAACTGAATGACAGGACACCGTACCAACATGAAGATACCGGCAGAGACATTCTTTGTGCAATGACATTCTCCAACACAACCACAATAAATATAAACACAAGGATAGAGACACATTTTTCATTGTAACACACTGTCATCGGTGTCCTGTGGAAAAATCTCACCCACTCTCTCGCCTGGCATGCCCCACATCACTCTTTCTCTCACACTCTATGTCTGCAATTGTAACATTTACTGCTGCATCAAAATTCCACAATGTACTGCTGCCCTCCCCAATTGTACCATTTACTGCTTCCTCCAATTTAAACAATCAACTTCTGCCCTCCCCAATTGTACCATTTACTGCCGCCTCCCAATTCCACAATGTGCTGCTGCCCTCCCCAATTGTACCATTTACTGCTGCATCAAAATTCCACAATGTACTGCTGCCCTCCCCAATTGTACCATTTACTGCTTCCTCCAATTTAAACAATCAACTTCTGCCCTCCCCAATTGTTCCATTTACTGCCGCATCCCAATTCCACAATGTACTGCTGCCCTCCCCATTGTACCATTTACTGCCACCTCCCAATTCCACAAAGTACTGCTGCCCTCCCCAATTGTACCATTTACTGCCACCTCCCAATTCCACAATGTACTGCTGCCCTCCCCAATTGTACCATTTACTGCTGCCTCCCAATTCCACAATGTACTGCTGCCCTCCCCAATTGTAATATTTACTGCTTCCTCCCAATTCCACAATGTACTGCAGCCCTCCCCAATTGTACCATTTACTGCCAGCTCCCAATTCCACAATGTACTGCTGCCCTCCCCAATTGTACCATTTACTGCCACCTCCCAATTCCACAATGTACTGCTGCCCTCCTCAATTGTACCATTTACTGCCACCTCCCAATTCCACAATGTACTGCTGCCCTCCCCAATTGTACCATTTACTGCCAGCTCCCAATTCCACAATGTACTGCTGCCCGCCCCAATTGTACCATTTACTGCCGCCTCCCAATTCCACAATGTACTGCTGCCCTCCCCAATTGTACCATTTACTGCCACCTCCCAATTCCACAATGTACTGCTGCCCGCCCCAATTGTACCATTTACTGCCGCCTCCCAATTCCACAATGTACTGCTGCCCTCCCCAATTGTACCATTTACTGCCACCTCCCAATTCCACAATGTCCTGCTGCCCTCCCCAATTGTACCATTTACTGCCAGCTCCTAATTCCACAATGTACTGTTGCCCTCTCCAATTGTACCATTTACTGCCAGCTCCCAATTCCACAATGTACTGCTGCCCTCCCCAATTGTACCATTTACTGCTGCCTCTCAATTCCACAATGTCCTGCTGCCCTCTACATTTACTGCCGTTTCCCAATTCCTTAACCTACTGCTGTATTCTTATCATGTCCAGTTTAATATTTAATTGTAAATTTATTCCCCTGTTTATAGTTTACTATATCCAATTTTACAATTTACTGCAACATTATTTCCCTATTTCTTGCTTATCATCTCCAATTTAATAATTAACTATAACTTTATCCGCCTGTGTGTTGGTTACCGTGTGCAAATTGTCCAGGGAATAAATAGCGTTACAGAACAGGAGTATAAAGTGAGTGGAACTGCTATTTCACCTTCACATTGATCATACCCAGGGCAGGTACAGCACGGGTTAGATATGAATAAAAGCTCACTCTACACTGTCCCATCAAACACTCCCAGGGCAGGTACAGCACGGGTTAGATATGAGTAAAAGCTCGCACTATACTGTCCCATCAAACACTCCCAGGGGAGGTACAGCACGGGTTAGTTAGATTAATGCTCACTCTATACTGTCCCATCAAACACTCCCAGGGCAGGTACAGCACTGGTTAGATACAGAGTAAAGCTCCCTCTACACTGTCCCATCAAACACTCCCAGGGCAGGTACAGCACAGGTTAGATACAGAGTAAAGATCACTCTGCACTGTCCCATCAAACACTCCCAGGGCAGGTACAGCGCGTGTTAGATACAGAGTAAAGCTCCCTCTACACTGTCCCATCAAACACTCCCAGGGCAGGTACAGCGCGTGTTAGATACAGAGTAAAGATCACTCTGCACTGTCCCATCAAACACTCCCAGGGCAGGTACAGCACGAGTTAGATACAGAGTAAAGCTTCCTCTAAACTGTCCCATCAAACAATCCTAGGGCAGCTACAGCACTGGTTAGATACAGAGTAAAGCTTCCTCTACACTCTCCCATCAAACAGTCCCAGTGTAGGTACAGTACGGGTTAGATACAGAGTAAAGCTCCCTCTACACTGTCCCAACAATCACTCCCAGGGCAGGTACAGCACGGGTTAGATACAGAGTAAAGCTCTCTGTACACTGCCCCATCAAACACACGCAGAGCAGGTACAGCATGTGTTCAATGCAGTGCACAGCTCACTTGACACAACCTAAGGAAGCACAACCAGTTCAGGTACAGCATGGGGTGAATACACAATGAAGATCCCTCTACCTGTAAGTTTCAAACACTCACAAGTGAGGTATTGACAAGGTTTATCTACGAGTAAAGCTCCACTCAAATTCCCAAATCAAAGTCCGAGCCTGACGGCAAATCTGGATCGGTTCCCGGCGTCTGGTTAGACTCTCACCTCGGCAACATCATGGACTAATGGGATGCTCAGTAACGTTGCTCACCTTTCCACTTATTGATGAGGTGTCCCACTTTATCCCATCTCCGACACTGTAGGGGCTCGGTCCCACCGGACCTGCTCTGTGAAGCCAGCGACATTTCTACAGTCCCAGTGAGTGAGGCAATGATTCGACTCCTCTCTCTCCAGCTTCCTGAGATATTGCTCACTCCCAGAGACTGTCAATAGAGAAATGATTCATTTTAATCGCAGAATATGGACCTGGAATAAAATTGGGATGTTTTTGTCATTGTCATAATATTTAATTTGAATATATTTGTAATTAATGAGTGTATTTGAATTACTTACCTCAATATGATTTTTTTCTTTTCTGCCCTTTGCCCTGTTTATTGGAACTAACCTCAATCCCAGTATCAGCTGTCACTCCAGCTCCTCCCACACTGACATCCCACTGATGGGCCGTAACCAGGGGTGGGGACTTGTCACCAGGTGACATCACACAGGAGCGAAGAGCCAATCACACAGCAGCCAGGAACGATGTCACAAAGAGGCTGGAGCTCCTCCCAATCATGGTGTCACTGGGTCACATTGACCAGGCTCTGCTCCTGGTGTGCAGTCTCACTGGGCATGAACACAGGTTGTACAATAAGCCCCATCTCCGACCCCACTCCCATGTTCTGAGATTCCAGACATGGAGCACAGACGTCCAAAATAACCCCATATGAATGCTTCCTCCAATCTTCCAAAGGTCAGTTCCCATTATTCAATGGCCACCGCTCCCACCTCCATTGTCCATCTCTCGCCTTATACACCCTGAAGTCTCCCTTCTTTTGATAACAGGCAGTGTGTCTCCCTCCTGCTTTGGCAGTGAGAGGCAGTTTGAGGTATTGGTGTTGGGGTGAGGCAGGGATATTGCAAGTATTCTGTGTTCTGAAACCAGTCTGTTCCCCGCAACAAGAAGGACATCAGTGGCAATAAGTGAAGTGATCATCAGGGGGATCAAGGGCTGTGACCATCGTAGCAATAATTGGAGGGGAACATCATGGGAGATAATGGATAAAGCTCCTGGTACAATGTCCACACAAACAAGGGAAGAATAGAAAGGGTATTACTAAAGATGAGAGAGTATGGTAAAACCCGGTAAATAACAATCAACGGAGATGAGATAATATCAGTTGCAGCTCGCGTCATATGCGGAGTGAAACTCCCTCTCAACTGTTCCAAAAAAACAAGAGAACAACAACTTACATTTATATCGTGCCTTTAATGTAATAACAAGTCCCAAGATGCTTCAGAGAAGTGTTATCGAAAAAAAAACAATTGACACTGAGCCGTTTAAGGAGATGTTAGGGCAGCTGATCAATAGCTTGGTAAATGTTGTAGATTTTTTAGAAGCATCATAAAGGAGGAAATAGAAATGCAGAGATTTAGGGAGGGAAATCCGGAGCTTAGGACATAAGGCAGTTGAAGGCAAGACCGCCAATGCTGGAGCCAATTAAAATTGGGATGTTCAAAAGACCAGAATAGGCGGAGTGCAGAGCACGAGGTGGATTAAAGGGTTGGAGGAGATTGCAGAGAAAAGGAGTGGTGAGACCATGGAGGGATTTGAAAACAAGGATGAGAATTTTAAAGTCAAGGCATTCTTTAACAGTGAGCAAACACAGAGAAGATGGGCGAGTGCGACTTGCTATGAGGTTGGACACGTGTGGCAAAGTTTTAGAGGACCTCCTGTTTATGGAGCGCGGTACTAGGTTGGCCAGCCAGGAGTGTGTTGGAATAATTTATTCTAGAGGTGAGACAAGCGTGGACGGGAGATTTGGCAGCAGGTAATTTGAGACAAATGCAGAGATGGGCGATGTTACTAAGGTGGAACTGGGCGGTCTTCATGATAGAACTTATAGGGAGTAGGAACTTTGGTCTGCGACACACTGGTCTACTCCACCATCACCCCAACACCCCTTCCCCGTCATCCAGCACCTTCACTTGCAAGTGCAGGAGATGCAACACATGCCCTTTTACATCTTCCCTTCCCACTGTCCAGCGCCCCAAACACTCCTTCCAGGTGAAACAGCGATTTACTTGTACTTCTTGCAGTTTATTACACTGTGTTCGCTGCTCATGATGCGGTCGCCTCTACATCGGGGAGACCAAACACAGGTTGGGTTGCTGCTTTGCTGAACACCTCTTCAGTCCGTAGGGTGACCCCCGAGCTTTTGGTGGCCTGTCACTTTAATTCTCCGCTCCACTCCCACTCTGACCTCTCCGTCCTCGGCCTCTTACAGTGATCGAATGAAGCTCAACATAAGCTCGAGGAACAGCACCTCATCTTTCGATTAGGCAGTTTACAGACTTCTGGAATCAGCATCGAATTCAACAATTTCAGGCCATAACCTCTTTTTTCCATTTTATATACTCTCTCTCACATGGCAGCTGTCTCTCATTCTGCCATCGCCATTTGCACTTCATCTAGAGCTATCTTTTCTTTCTTAACTTCTCCCATTACCATCTCCTTTTGCCTTGCACCATCATCCCTCTTGTCTCTTAATCTCTCTTGGCTTCCATCCTATCACAGACCTCCCCTCACCTCTTTCCCTGCCCCTACACTTGCTTAGAAACCTGTTCCATCTCCAGCTTTTTACAGTTCTGACGAAGGGTCATCGACCTGAAAGGTTACCTCTGACTCTCTCTCCACAGATGCTGACTGTCTTGCTGAGTACTTCCAGCATTTTCTGTTTTAATTTCAGATTTCCAGCATCCGCAGTATTTTGCTTTTGAGGATGCAGGAAGCTCAATTCGAAATCAAATATGACAGCAAGGTTGCGTAGCAGACATGGTCAGCCTTAGAGAGTTGACGGGGAGCAAGATAGAATCATTGTAAAGGGAACAGAGTTTATGCAGTGAACCGAAGTCAATGTCTTCGGCCTTTCTGATATTTAATTGGAGGAAATTTATATTCTTCCAGTGCTGGAGGTCGGACAATCAGTCTGATAGTATAGAGGTGGTGGAGGGTTCGAGAGAGCTTGTGACGGGGTAGAGCTGGGTATCAACAGCGTAAATGTGAAAACTCACCTTTGTGTTGTCAGATGATGTCACCGAAGGGAAGCGTGTGGATGAGAAATAGGAGGTTGCCAAGGATAGCTCCTTGTGGGACAGCATGTAGATGAGAAATAGGATGTTGCCAAGGATTGCTCCTTGTGGGACAGCATGTAGATCAGAAATATGAGGTTGCCAAAGATATATCCTTGTGGGACAGAATGTACATGAGAAATAGGAGAGGGGCAAGAATAGATCCTTAGGGGAGAGCATGGAGATGAGGGATAGGAGGGGGACAAGGATAGATCCTTGAGTGACAGCGTGTAGATGAGAAATAGGAGGATTCCAAGGATAGATCCTTGTGGGACAGCATGTAGATGAGAAATAGGAGGATGCCAAGGATAGATCCTCGTGGGACAGCATGTAGATGAGAAATAGGACGTTGCCAAGGATCGATCCTTGTGGGACAACGTGTAGATGAGAAATAGGAGGTTTACAAGTACAGATCCTTGAGGGACAGTGTGTAGATGAGAAATACGAGGTTGGCAATTATAGCTCCTTGTGGGACAGCATGTTGATGTGAAATAGGAGGCTGACAAGTATAGCTCCTTGTGGGTTAGCATGTACATGAGAAATAGGAGGTTGCCAAGGACAGATCCTCATAAGACAGCATGTAGATGGGAATTAGGAGGTTGCCAAGAATAGATCCTTGTCGGTAAGCGTGTAGATGAGAAATAGGAGGTTGCCAATATAGATCCTTGTGGGACAGCATGTAGCCGAGAAAGAGTAGGGGGCCAAGGATAGATCCTTGTGGGACAGCATGTAGATGAGAAATAGTAGGGGGCCAAGGATAGATCCTTGTGGGACTGCACGTAGATGAGAAAGAGGAGGCTGCCAAGAAGAGATCCTTGTGGGACAGCATATAGATGAGAAATAGGAGGATTCCAAGGATAGGTCCTTGTGGGACAGCATGTAGATGAGAAATAGTAGGGGGCCAAGGATAGATCCTTGTGGGGCTGCATGCAGATGAGAAATAGGAGGCTGCCAAGGATAGATCCCTGTGGGACTGCATGTAGATGAGAAATAGTAGGGGGCCAAGAAGAGATCCTTGTGGGACAGCATATAGATGAGAAATAGGAGGATTCCAAGTATAGATCCTTGTGGGACAGCATGTAGATGAGAAATAGGAGGTTGCCAAGGATAGATCCTTATGGGACAGCATGTAGATGAGAAATAGTAGAGGGCCAAGGATAGATCGTTGTGGGACTGCATGTAGATGTGAAATAGGATGTTGCATAGAATAGATCCTTGTGGGACTGCATGTAGATGAGAAATAGCAGGTTGCCAAGGATAGATGCTTGTGGGACAGCATGTAGATGAGAAATAGGAGGGACCAAGGATAGATCCTTGTGGGACAGCATGTAGATTAGAAATAGGAGGGGGCCAAGGATAGATCCTTGTGGGACAGCTTGTAGATGGGAAATAGTAGGTTGCCAAGGATAGATCCTTGTCAGACAGCGTGTAGATGAGGAATCGGAGGTTGCCAAGTATAGATCCTTGTGGGACAGCGTGTAGTTGAGAAACAGGAGGTTGCGAAGGATAGATCCTTGTGGGACAGCGTGTAGATGAGAAATAGAAGGTTGCCAAGGATAGATCCTTGTGGTACAGCATGTGAATGAGAAATAGGAGGGGGCCAAGGACTGATCCTTGTGGGACAGCGTGTACATGGGAAGTAGCAGGTTGCCAAGGATAGATCCTTGTTGGGCAGCGTGTAGATGAGAAATAGAAGGTTGCCAAGGATAGATCCTTGTGGTACAGCATGTGGATGAGAAAAAGGAGGGGGTCAAGTATAGATCCTTGTGGGACAGCATGTAGATGAGAAGTAGTAGGGGGGCAAGGATAGATCCTTGTGGGACTGCACTTAGATGAGAAAGAGCAGGCTGCCAAGAAGAGATCCTTGTGGGACAGCATATAGATGAGAAATAGGAGGATTCCAAGGATAGATCCTTGTGGGACAGCATGTAGATGAGAAATAGGAGGCTGCCAAGGATAGATCCTTGTGGGACTGCATGTAGATGAGAAAGAGGAGGCTGCCAAGAAGAGATCCTTGTGGGACAGCATATAGATGAGAAATAGGAGGATTCCATGTATAGATCTTTGTGGGACAGCATGTAGATGAGAAATAGGAGGTTGCCAAGGATAGATCCTTGTGGGACTGCATGTAGATGAGAAAAAGTAGGGGGCCAAGGATAGATCGTTGTGGGCCAGCATGTAGATGAGAAAGAGGAGGCTGCCAAGAAGAGATCCTTGTGGGACAGCATGTAGATGAGAAATAGGAGGATTCCAAGGATAGATCCTTTTGTGAGCAGCATGTAGATGGGAAATAGGAGGGGGGAAGTATCGATCCCTGTCGGACAGCATGTAGATGCGAAATAGGAGGTTGCCAAGGATAGGTCCTTGTGGGACAACATGTAGATGTGAAATAGGATGTTGCATAGAATAGATCCTTGTGGGACTGCATGTAGATGAGAAATAGCAGGTTGCCAAAGATAGATGCTTGTGGGACAGCATGTAGATGAGAAATAGGAGGGACCAAGGATAGATCATTGTGGGACAGCATGTAGATTAGAAATAGGAGGGGGCCAAGGATAGATCCTTGTGGGACAGCTTGTAGATGTGAAATAGTAGGTTGCCAAGGATAGATCCTTGTGGGACAGCATGTCGATGTGAAATAGGATGTTGCATAGAATAGATCCTTGTGGGACTGCATGTAGATGAGAAATAGCAGGTTGCCAAGGATAGATGCTTGTGGGACAGCATGTAGATGAGAAATAGGAGGGACCAAGGATAGATTCTTGTGGGACAGCATGTAGATTAGAAATAGGAGGGGGCCAAGGATAGATCCTTGTGGGACAGCTTGTAGATGGGAAATAGTAGGTTGCCAAGGATAGATCCTTGTCAGACAGCGTGTAGATGAGGAATCGGAGGTTGCTAAGTATAGATCCTTGTGGGACAGCATGTAGATGAGAAATAGGAGGGGGCCAAGTATAGATCCTTGTGGGACAGCGTGTAGTTGAGAAATAGGAGGTTGCGAAAGATAGATCCTTGTGGGACAGCGTGTAGATGAGACATAGAAGGTTGCCAAGGATAGATCCTTGTGGTACAGCATGTGGATGAGAAATAGGAGGGGGCCAAGGATTGATCATTGTGGGACAGCGTGTACATGGGAAATAGCATGTTGCCAAGGATAGATCCTTGTGGGTCAGCGTGTAGATGAGAAATAAAAGTTTGCCAAGGATAGATCCTTGTGGTACAGCATGTGGATGAGAAAAATGATGGGGCCAAGGATAGATCCTTGTGGGACAGCGTGTAGATGGGAAATAGGTGGTTGCTAAGGATAGATCCTAGTCGGAGAGCGTGTAGATGAGGAATAGGAAGTTGCCAAGTATAGATCCTTGTGCGACAGCATATAGATGAGAAATAGTAGGGGGCCAAGTATAGATCCTTGTCGGACAGCGTGTAGATGCGAAATAGGAGGTTGCCAAGGATAGATCCTTGCTGGAAAGCATGTAGAAGAGAAATAGGAGGTGGCCAAAGCTAGATCCTTGTGGAACAGAATGTTGATGGGAAATACCAGGTTGCTAAGTATAGATCATGGGAGGACTGCAGAGGTGACAGTGCAGGATCGGGAAGAGAAGCCATTGCAGCTGATTCTATGATAATGTGTAGAAAGATATGAATGAAACCAAGGCGAGTGCAGTCCCACCCAGCTGGACGACAGTGGAGAGGCCTTGGAGCAGAAATTTGTTGTCAACCATGTCAAAGGCTGCAGGCGAGAAGTGGTAGATTAACTTTGTCGGAGACAATTAGGATTTAATTTGTGACCTTGGTAAGTATAGTTTCAGTACTGTGGCAAGGGTAGAAAGCTAATTGGAGGGATTCAAACAAGGAGTTCTGAGAAAGATGGGCATGGATTTGGGAGGCGACAACACGTTCAAGAATTTTGGAGAGGAAAGGGGGTTATGAGATGGGGCTATAATTTGCAAGGACAGTGGGGTCAAGTATTTGTTTTGATGTGAGGGGTGATGACAACAGATTTTCTGGAAAGGGCCACAATACCAGAGGAGAGAGAACAGTTAACAATATCCGCTAACTTTGGAGTCGGGAAAGAAATTTGGCTTGTCAGCAATTTAGAAGAAATAAGGTCGAGTGAGCAGGAGGTCGGTCTCATTGACAAGATGAGCTCGGACAGGGCATCAGGGGAGATTGGAGGGAAATTCGTGAAATATGTAAAATTAGGATTAGGGCAGGGGTTAATGGAGAGGTAGTAAGATCCCGTCGGATAAGGGAAGAGAAGGAATTAATAGCAGAAGCAGTTGAACTGATGTTGTCGATTTTTTTAACAAACAAGTCCATGAGCTGCTCACACTTATTGTTCGAGGTGAGGAGGGAGGAGGCAGGAGAGGATGGTTGGTATTCTGCCCTTGCAGCGCGTTCCTATGCAGAGCTAGAAGGGTAGCTAACAACTTGATATCTTCCCATAAAAATCACAAGGCTTGACTTTTCTTGTAAACTTTACTGAAAGATTCTTATTGTGAAACTGAAATACAATACAGAAATGGAAGCACACATTAGTATACAAGCACATAACTGATAAGCATACACAAATTTAGGTACGCCTGAGCAACACAGTACATTTGGCATGTAACTTACCAAAACACGTGGAAACACAGCTTACTGTGAATATACATTTAGCAAACTGAAAGGCATTCTCTTTAAATTAGCCCTGTACATAGTGCATCAAAATACAGCTACAAGTTTACCAGCTAGACAGAAAGCGAGCACTTCACAGCTAGCTGTGTAAGTTTGCTTACAGAGAAAAGTTATAAACTAAACATTTTCTGCAAAATATACTGTACACTAATCATCTATAACATTCTCAAGTACTTACAGACAAATAGTGTCCAAGGCTGGAGTGTGACAAGAATATAACTTCCCAGACCATGTGTGGCTGCAGGTCTGTGATATACAGTAGTTTACTTTACTGCACTTTACTGTGCTTTACTGCACTTTACTGTGCTTTGCTGCACTTTACTGCGCTTTACTTTGCTTTACTGCAGTTGCTAGGTACCAAATATCCACTAGGTGGCGGCACACAATGGAAATCGACTCAAAATTACTCAAACCCCTGAATTAACTGCAAAACTAACATAAATTCCTAAAGAAAGGCAGCACACTCCCCGCTTGTTACAATTCCATTGTACCACTACAGATACAAAATAAACCTAAAGAAAACGTCCTTTGGCTGCAAACATACTCAGAATCCTTTCTCTAGGTTTCTTCAGAAAGGAGGACTACGATCTCTGAGACTGGCCTCAGAAACACTTTGACAGTACCCTCCTTGACAATCTTCACCTCCACCTTGCGGACCCTCTTGTCCCTGCTCGGCAGAGTTTTGACAACCAGTCCCACTGGCCATTCATTTCTGTGTGCTTGGCTGCCTTTCAGCAAGACAACATCTCCCACTTTGACATTTGGCTTGTCTTCTGTCCATTTCCTACGGCTCTGTAGGGTTGACAAATACTCTCCTCTCCATCTCTTCCATAAAGTGTCTGCAAGACACTGGACTTCCTTCCACTGCTTCCCGTGCAGCTCAGCCCTATCGAAGTTTCCAGAGGGGGCTGAAATAGCACTCATCTTTTGAGTCAGGAGCATCGCTGGGGTGAGGACTGCAGGCATGTCTGGGTCGGTGGACACCGGCACCAGGGGTCCTGCATTCATGATCGCCATGACTTCAGCCATGAGAGTGCTCAAGACATCATGTGTGAGATGAGTAGGTCCCGTCCGAAGCAGCATAGCATCCAGAATACGCCTGGCAACACCGATGAGCCTCTCCCATGAGCCACCCATGTGGGATGAATGCGGGGGGTTAAACACCAACGTGCATCCTTTCTTTTGGAGGTAGCTTCTTACCGCTGCATCGTCCGTGTGGATGTCCAACTCTTTACATGCACCCACGAAGTTAGTCCCTCTGTCGGAGCGGAGAAGTTTGGCTGGACCACGGATTAATAAAAACCTCCTCAGGGCACTGATGGTTAGGAAAGCTTTGTCATCCATGGGTAGTGTTGGTTTGTCATCATCCTTGGACCTTTCAAACACTGAGCATCCTAGGCTGTCTTTGCTCACAGTGAGGCCTGCCTCTTCCTCACAGGCAGAGGAGGTTGACCTATGATGCTGCGTCATGCCATCGTAGTCTTCCTTTACCTGGATCCTGTTTGGGCATGGGCTGAGAGAGGATGTGCGGCCGTTGTGCAACACGTTTGCTTTATATACGTTGACATCCGCTGGTTTGTGGACTGTTCCCAGGCAAACTCCACCCACGAGAACCCATCCCAGGTCAAGCCGCTGCAAATAAGGAGCATTGTGGGGCCCGTTGATTTGCTCACGCACCTTGTGCACCCTTAAGATGTCTCTTCCCAAGAGCAGGAGGATTGGAGCGTCCGGGTCCACAGCTGGAATCTTGTTGGCAACTGGCTGTAGGTGGGGCTGTTGGCTTGCGACCTCTGGGGAAGGAATTTCCGTCCTATCATCTGGCATCATGTCACACTCAATTAAGGTGGGGAGGGGAAGCTGTATTTTCTCATCCATGGACTCGATCATAAAGTTGCCAACTCTCCTACCCGCAGTCTCTGTTGTCCCTGAACAAGTTTTTAGCATGTACAGAGCTGCGCTGGCCTTGACTTCAAAGAGATTGAAGAATTCTGTCTTCGCTAGAGACTTGTTATTTTGCTCATCAAGCACTGCGTACATCTTGATTGCCTTCTGCTTTCTCCCTGCAGGATATGCTTTAACCAAGCAGATTTTGGAGCATGAGCGTGGGCTGCTTGCATTTCCACAAACCTCTGTACACTTGGAAGTGACTGAAAAGATGCGCTTTCGCTTTGCTCCCCGCTATCCTCTTTGTCAACCGCAGCACTCTCGGTGGTCGAAGGAGGAGGGCCTGGATGCAGGGCTGCGATGTGTTTTTCACTGTTGCACTCGAAGCACTTGATTGTTGCCTTGCAGTCTTTTGCCATGTGCATAGCCCGACCCAGAACACCTGAAGCAGATGAGATTCTCTTTCAGGTATGATTTGCGCTCATCAATAGGCTTGCCTCTAAAGCTTCGACACTTTTTGAGTGGGTGGGGCTTCTTGTGTATTGGACACTGACGATCTGGGTCATGCACTTTATTTCCAGCAGAACTGGATTGGTGGACTGAGTGTTCGGCTGGAACATCTGTTTTGTGCACGCTCACAGAGGCTTTGTTGCTGTACTTTGTGGGTTTCTCTGTTCTCGAAGGAGCGTTACTGCTGGAGGTGGGGAAAGTGAAACTTGGATCATTCCTCACCTTTGCCTTTTGTTGGACGAACCTGGAGAAGAGAGAGAAGGGGGGAAATGCCACTCCGTAGTCCTCCTTGAACTTGGATCCCTTAGCTATCCAGTTCTCTTGAAGGTTGTAGGGGAGCTTTTCCACTATTGGGTTTACACGACGAGCTGTATCCAAATACGAGAGGCCTGTCAGGTAAACTTCTCCGTTAGCACAATCCAGTTCGAGGAGAATGTCACCCAGTTCTCGAAGCTGGACATTATCTTTGTTGGTTAGCTTCGGAAAGTCCTCAATCTTCTAAAGCAGTGCATGTTCAATGACTTCTGGTGTCCCATAACAGTCTTCGAGACGTTGCCAAACCAGGTTGAGGCCTGCTGTGGGATTGCGGATGTGCGCTGAGCGAATTCTCCTCGCCTGTTCTGACGACACAGCTCCGAGCCACTTTGTCATCAAATCAATTCTTCTCTGGCTGACAGATTCAAGTCCTTGGTGGTACTCAGGAAGGACACTTTCCATGACCAATACTTTTCAGGACGGTCATCAAATTCTGGAAGACCTGAACTTAACAATTCTCGGCGGAAGAGGTACCTAGCGAGGTCTTGTGCACCTTGTGGCTCGGGTGAGGACTGCTTGACTGGATTGGCCGAGTGCTGTGGAGGTCTCTGCAGGTAAGTCTTACTTGTTTCTTCTCTTTTAAGCTCAGTGTCTCCGAAAACAAGCTGTTTGTTACTGTGGTGAGTAGCTACTTCTGCATCGAGATACCTGGATGTTTTCTTGAAGAACAATTTGGAGTGTTGTTGGACATACTCACTTGTACATTGCACTGGATTGAGGGGCTGTTCTAGAACATATGCTTCATGGCTGTGCTCCCCGCCTTCGTTCTCCTCACCTTCTTCATAAGCTGCAGCTTCAGCTTCAGCAGCAGCGGCAGCTCTCTGGCTTTGGAGAATGTGGAGACTGGCGTCCAGGTCAGCTCTCTGCTTCATCACACTAGCTTCTTTTTCAGCGAAGGACAATTGAGCCTGGGCAGCTTTTGCCTTGGCATGTGCTTTGGCGGCTGCAGAAGCTGTAGCTGATGACGGTCTGCTGGACTGCCAAGATGATCTAAAGGATGCTTTAGAGGATTGTGACTTGGCATCATTTGCTCGAAGAGGCTCATGCTACTCAGTTGGCTAGTCGACGTCCTCTATGGTATATTGTCTTCCTGAGCGTAGACTCCTGGTAGCTGAGTGGTATCTTCTTGTGCTTGAGCCCGCTGTGCTGTTGTCTTTTCACTATTCTGCCCTTGCAGCGCGTTCCTATGCAGAGCTAGACGGGTAGCTAACAACTTGATATCTTCCCATAAAAATCACAAGGCTTGACTTTTCGTGTAAACTTTACTGAAAGATTCTTATTGTGAAACTGAAATACAATACAGGAATGGAAGCACACATTAGTATACAAGCACATAACTGATATGCATACAAAAATTGAGGTACGCCTGATCAACACAGTACATTTGGCATGTAACTTACCAAAACACGTGGAAACACAGCTTACTGTGAATATACATTTAGCAAACTGAAAGGCATTCTCTTTAAATTAGCCCTGTACATAGTGCATCAAAATACAGCTACAAGTTAACCAGCTAGACAGAGAGCGAGCACTTCACGGCTAGCTGTGTAAGTTTGCTTACAGAGAAAAGTTACAAACTAAACATTTTCTGCAAAATATAGTGTACACTAATCATCTATAACATTTTCAAGTACTTACAGACAAATAGTGTCCAAGGCTGGAGCGTGACAAGAATATAACTTCCCAGACCATGTGTGGCTACAGGTCTGTGATATACAGTAGTTTACTTTACTGCACTATACTTTGTTTACTGCACTTTACTGTGCTTTGCTGCACTTTACTGCGCTTTAATGCGCTTTACTGCGCTTTACTGCAGTTGCTAGGTACCAAATATCCACTAGGTGGCGGCACACAATGGAAATCGACCCAAATTACTCAAACCCCTGAATTAACTGGAAAATTAACATAAATTCCTAAAGAAAGGCAGCACAGATGGAGAAGGCGGTACGTGGTGGAGAAGGGAAGGCTGGTGTTTTTTCTGCCATCCTGGATGATCTTATGATAGTGGGCGGTTTTAGTGGAGGAGAGCAGGACCCGATAGAGCTTTATAGGATCTAATGAAATCTGGTGATGGATGATTATACCAGTTGTCCACCACAGATATTAAAATCTGCGTCCCATGGACTTAAGGAAGCTGAGATGAGGGGAATAGCAGGGGGAATGACTCGGTTGAGAGAGTGTAATGAATTTAGACAGGACAAGGGTATAATTGGGTGTAGAGAGTTTGATTTAATAAGCCAGTAGCTGCAGAGATGTCGTGGAGAATATTTGGTCAAATGTGAGATAGCTGGGAATTTGAAAGTGCAGTGGTAAGGTATTGAGAGAGCTTTTTTTCCCAGGGCGGATAAGAAAAGAAATGGGTTTAGGAGGAGGAAGGGGAATATGGGTAGAGAGTGATATAGAAAAAAGTTACAGCATTAATCTCTTCCATATGAGTAATATAGAAACATAGAAGATAGGAGCAGGAGTAGGCCATTCGGCCCTTCGATCCTGTTCCGCCTTTTAATGAGATCCTGACTGGTCATCCAAATTTACTACCCTGTCCCTGCTTTCTCCCCATATCCCTTGATTGCTTTAGCCTTAAGAAATATATCCAACTCCTTCTTGAATATATTTAATGAATTGGCCTCAACTGCCTTCTGTGGTAGAGAATTCCACAGGTTCACCACATTCTGGGTGAAGAAATTCCTCCTCATCTCTGTCCTAAATGGCTTACCCCTTATCCTTAGACTGTGACCCCTGGTTCTGGAGTCCCCCACCATCAGGAACATCCTTCCTGCATCTAATCTGTCTAGTCCTGTTAGAATATTATAAGTTTCAATGAGATCCCCTCTCATTCTTCTAAACTCTAGCGAATATAAGCCCAATCGACCCAATCTCTCTTCATACGTCATTCCTGCCATCCCAGGTATCAGTCTTGTGAATCTTCGCTGCACTCTCTCCATGGCAAGAACATCCTACCTCAGATAAGGCGACCAAAACTGCACACAATACTCAAGGTGTGGTCTCACCAAGGCCCTGTACAACTGCAGCAAAACATCCTTGCTCCTGTACTCGAGTCCTCTCGCTATGAAGGCCAACATACTTTTTGACTTCTTAACCACCTGCTGCACCTGCATGCTTACCTTCAGCGGCTGGTGCACAAGGACACCCAGGTCTCGTTCTACTTCCCCTTCTCCCAAACTATTGCCATTCAGATAATAGTCTATCTTCCTGTTTTTGCCACCAAAGTGGATAACCTCATATTTATCCACATTATACTGCATCTGCCATGCACCTGTGTCATTATTAGGCAATGATTCTGTAAGCTGAAATTTTAATTGGCACTGCTGGAGATAAAATATCGTCAAGCTAATTCCCTCCCTTATCAATAATAGAATTCGGCTCAGAATCATTTAGCTGGAGTGTGAGTTGAAGACACTCAAACACATAAGGGAGGGGGTAGAATTTCTGGACAGTTTTAAAGACAATACCGTCACACCCCAGAGGAAATCACAGATTCAGGATAGGGAGGGTGTGACTATTAGGGAGGCGGGTAGTGGGGATTTAGGAGAGGTTGAGCAGGAGGTTCCACAGACACTGGTCATGTCCAACATGTACGCTGTACTCCCTGTGAGGACAAGGAGAAAAACTGCAGGGAGGAGAGCCACAATGCAGACCAAGGCACCGTGGCTCAGAGGAGGCGGGTGTGTGTGAAGAGCTGAATAGAAATGTGGTATTGATAGGGGATGCTATAATTAGGGGGATAGATAGCGTCCTCTGCAGCCAAGAACGAAAATCCCAAAGGGCGTGTTGCCTACCCGGTGCCACGGTAAGCGATATTTTACGGCAGCTGGAGAGGAAATTGGACAGGGAAGAGGTAAATCCAGTTGTCGTGGTCCATGTTGTAACAAGTAAAATAAGTAGGAGCAGGTAGGCAGTCCTACTGAAAGAGTGTCAGGAGATAGGATCTAAATTAAAAAGCCGTAACTCGATGGGAATCATCTCTGAATTACTGCCAAAGCCACGTGCAAATTGGCTCAGAAGAAGTAAGATCATGAGAATTAACACGTGGCGAAAGGGCTGGTTTGGGAAAGAGGGGTTCTTTTCATTGGACACTGGTACCAGTTCTGGGACAGGAAGGACCTGTACCGAGGGTACCGGCTCCACCTGAACCGGAATGTGGCCCGCGTCCTTGCAGAAAGGGTAAATAAGAAGGTGGCAAAGGATTTAAACTAGTATCATTGGAGGAGACATCTACAACAAACGTAAGCATCCTAAATATAAAGAAAACAGAAAAAGAGAGCATAAGAATGAATAAAAGTGAGGGAGGACACTGATGGCAATGGAATAAATAGTTATGGAACAGGAGTCTAAAAGGATGGTTAAGCATAAATTGAGAGGAAATCCTATTAAAATGAGTTAACCTGTCTGTATATCAATGCACACAGTGTCCATAATAAGACAGGGGAGCTGAAGGTAATCATGCATTGTGAGGAACCAGACAAAGTAGGGATTACTGAGTCATGGCTGCAGATAAACAGGACTGGGAATTTAACATTGCAGGTAAAACTTATTTAGAAAAGATAGGGAGAGGAAAGGGGGAGCAGGAGTAGCTGCTCTTATTAGGGATAACATAATGACAGTAGAACAAATTGGCACAGATATCAGCAAACCAAGCACTAGCAATTATTTCTAGACGGATAGAACTGAAATGTAGGAATATTATGCTGAATCTGTATCAAATCTTGGTTAGACCACACTTGGAGGACTGCGTGTAGTTGTGGTCACCAAATTATAAAAAGAAATATAGAGGCACTGGAGCGGTTGCAGTGAATCAAGGATGACACAAGAAATGCGAGGGTATTGTAGGGGGGCATCTTTTACCTGGTTCATGGTAATTTACCTCGTCAGCAGCCTTTGCCTGCACGTGACCAATTCCAATCTTTTACCTGGTTCACGGTAATTTACCTGGTCAGACAGCTTTTGCAGTGCACTGTAAACCAATTTCCAGACAGCGGTTTCGAATCGCTAAAACCCACCTTCCAGTTCTGACTGGAGGAACTTATAATTAATGATATATTAAAACGGACAAAATGGTCTGGATGCGAGAAAATCAAACTTTATTAAATAAAGAAAATTACACCACACGATCAATGTAAAATTGCTTAACGGGGAAGGCAGACGGCAAAGACGAGGGATAAATGGCTACAATGTAAGTCTTACAATCTTAGCAATTTCCCTTAAATTACCAGCTCTCTAACTCCTTACTAGATTGCCTTGCTGAGGAATCGGAAACCTGCTCACCTATGTTCCAGAGAGAGTAGAGCTCACCTGCAGTCCAAGGAATAAGAGAGAGAGAAGCTTCTGAGAAGCTATCTTTATATACTGTGAGCTCCTGCTGTTTGGTGCTGAAAAGGTCTGTGTGCAAATTCACGCCGAAAAGTTCGAATACACAAGAGGAAGGCCATGATTGGGTGATTCAAACGGGCTATTTCCCAGTGGCCACACTGCTCCCATTATCTGGAATGGGTGATTCAAACCCATTAATTCTTAAACTGTTCCCTTTCTCAGTTTGAGTGTCTTTTCCATAGTTTCAGTGTGTTCTCATTGTGTGCTGGGCTTTGAATGGAGTTGGATTACTGTGTAAACAGAAACCCATTCATTGTGGTCACTGAAACTGCAGTCTCACGTGGTTTCATCCATTATGTCAACAAGGTAGCAGTTTCCTGTAAACAAACATTGCCTCTGTAGGGAAGGAAAACTCCCTGTTTTTGATTGACAGAATCTGACTGCCACTGCTTGATCCTCCCACTTTTCACAGACCTACACGAGCTGTTTTCCAAGCCCTATTGTCCTTGGCCATGCTGTTCTGATGGTCATTTTTAAACCTTTGCAATTTACACAACTCAAGGGTACAAATTATTAATAAAATGTGCTGTCTTAAAGTGTGTGAATTTTTCCACGAAGTTCCTCGATTCCGGTGTTGTCCACGTGCTGCCAAACCCAACGCAGCCCCCCCCCCTGTGATTCTGGGTATGTTCAAAACATTGTCTAACCCAGCGGCAATTTAAATTCCATGGCCTAGAAATTCATTTTTTGGGGCGGGAAAATCGGGCGGCCGCTAAAGTTTGCGCCCGGCACAAATTCGAGGCCACTTCACCGATATTCATTAGCTTCGCCATAAGAGTTTGCTCGAGCGCTAAAACTGGCAATGCACAGCTCTCTTTAGGCGCTAAGCCGGAGGTGCTGAGCGATACCGCCGAGGCCGGGCGCAGCGCAGGTGTGGCCATTTCTTGATTGACAGCAGACACCCTGGTGCCGGCCAGCTCTTAAGGGGGAAGGGTCGAGTTGGTCTGCTGCCACGCCCTGGACACTGCAGCCCTCCAGCTAGGCCTGAACACTGCTGCTGGACCCAAATAGCGCCTGAAAGGATGGAGAAGCCCCGTGAACGAGCACAGCGCTTCTCAGAGCATGATCTGAGGGTGCTGGTTGGCGCTGTGGAGAAGAGACGCCATATTTTGTTTCCGGACAACGGGAAGAAGCCATCGGCCCGCGTCTACCGGAAAGCCTGGAGGCATGTCGCCACCAGGGTGACATCCAACAGTGAGGTCCCAAGGAGCTCTGTGCAATGCCGCAAAAAGCTAAATGACCGCGCCAGGATTGTCAGAGTGAGTACCCTTTCCAGTGTCCTCCCAGCCTTGCATGTGCACCTCACATTATGGGCAAAGGGCCCTGAAAGCCCTAATGGCCAGCCCTCATGCAGCAGCTATGGGACAGTCATGAACATCAATTGCACATTGTGCACTTAACACACTGGCCAGATTATTCCACCATGGGAGGCAGTGCACACAAGATCAGGGCTACACACTGGCCAGGCTATTCCACCATGGGAGGCAGTGCACACAAGATCAGGGCTACACACTGGCCAGGATATTCCACCATGGGAGGCAGTGCACACAAGATCAGGGCTACACACTGGCCAGGCTATTCCACCATGGGAGGCAGTGCACACAAGATCAGGGCTACACACTGGCCAGGATATTCCACCATGGGAGGCAGTGCACACAAGATCAGGGCTACACACTGGCCAGGCTATTCCACCATGGGAGGCAGTGCACACAAGGTCAGGGTTACACACTGTACTTAGAGGCCGTCCTTTCTCTTGCAGGCAAAGCTGGCCAATAATAAGAGGAGCCGGACTGAGACCGGGGGAGGCAGACCCCAGATCCAGCCGCTCACCGAGCTGCAACAGCGCGTGGAGCGCATCATGGGTGCCCGGGTGATTGGCCCCGTTGCATCTGGAGATGCCGACCCTGTTCTGGGCACCAATGGTAAGGACATCAACTTTTGGACCTCTCTCGTCCCACTTGCGCATCAGATCTACATCTTTTGCCACTGTCCGACCAATGCGCTAAATGCCACCACTCATGCATCCCTCGCTGACGCCCTCTCCTCACTCTAAAGCTACTCTTGTGCCTTCCTGCTTTCAGATGGTGAGGAGGAGGTCCCTGAAGTTGCCAGTGACAGCCCCTCAGAAGAGGAGGAGGAGGAGGAGCAAGAGGAAGGCGGCCCATCAGGGGAACCCTCAGCCGCGGCAAGCCATGCCAATGTAGGGGAGACGTCTTCCCTGGAGGGGAGCCTGGGGGAAGTGTCGGAGGGGAGTGTAGCTCCTGGGACCAGCGGCCTGCAGAAATGCGGGAGGGGGGTGGAAGCTCAGCGGCCTTCTCCCCAGAGAGGGGAAGGGTCAGAGGGGAGTCCAATTGCTGGGCCCAGCGGCGTCCAGCAATGCAGGAAGGGTCGGCCAGCTCGGCGGCCTTCTCCCCAGAGGGAGAGTCCGGCCTCCAGTCCGGAGACGGTCAACGCCGAGGAGATGCGCCGCCCCGAGGACATGTCTGCGGACTCGGAGCGCTGGCACACGGAGCTCATGGGGGTAGTGGCACGGATGCCTGAGGCCGTCGGATCCCTGTCTCGGAGTGTGACCGAATTCAGGGCCTCACAGGCCACCAGTTTGGTGGAATTCGCGGCAGCTCAGGCAGCGACTGGCCAGGTGTTCAGTGGTGCCATGCAGTCACTGGCTGCTCTGATGCGGTCACAGAACAGGGCAACACGGGCACTCACTGCTGCCACACTCGCTGTGTCAGCCAGGCATCGCCAGAGCACCCGGCGCGCTGCAGCAGCACAGCGGTCTGTCCCTCGGCAGATTGCTGCACATGCTGCAGTGCTGGCCCGGGCGAGTGCCAGTGTCTCAGGTGACCAGCGAGCACCTGCCATCTATTAGCTTGCCCCCATTCCTCCAGCCGCCACTGCCACTCCCCCAGTGGAGCTGCCATGAGCTGCTGCAGCGACTGATGCTGCCCAGCCGCAGCTGCAGCATTCACCAGCCGGCCCCTCGAGTGCTAGACCTCGTCTAGGTCGACCCCAAAGGGCATCTGCCGTCACGACATGTGCCGCTCAGGAGCCTTCCCCCAGCCTTGCAGCAGCCACTGGCCTCACTTTGAGGAGGAGCAGCAGGGCATGCAGGGGCCGCCAAAGTTTGCAGAAGGCATCGCCCTCGCGGGCCACAAAGTAGAGGGTGTGTCCAAATGTTTTGTTTTTTGGAATGGGTGTTTTGTGAAGGCCGAGGATGAAGGCCATTTTTGTTTACATATTTTGTTAATCCGCCCCAGGTTGTGGGAGTGAGTCATGTGTGTAAGTGTTTTTTGGGGGTTTCGTGTGTTTTTGGTTTTCATGTGGGAAGGGCCTTGAGTTTGTACAATAAACCATTTTATTTATTCACATTGTCCATGTTTGATCTTTGAAGTGTTTGTTGCCTTAACCGGCTGAGGGCTTGCGGAGCAGCTGCAATCATGTTCTTTCATTGGCACAAGCCATCCCCTGACAGGGGGCCGAGAAGTGACGTTCAATAAGCCGCCGACGGGCGGCCCTTGGACCTTCTGCCTCCCTCCTGGTCTGGTACTCCTCCACCTCCTCCTCCTCATGCTCCTCCTGCTCCTCCTCCTGAGGTGGTGGTCCAACGTGAGGTGGCAGTGCCTGATTCCTGCGGATAGCCAGGTTGTGCAGCATACAGCAAACGACGACGAATTGGGAGACTCGCTCCTGCGAATACTGGAGGGCTCCCCCGGAGCGATCCAGACAGTGGAACCATTGCTTCAGGATGCCGATTGTTTGTTCGATGAGGTTCCTGGTCGCTTGATGGCTCTCGTTGTATGCCTCTTCAGCAGGGGTCGTGGGTGCGTGGAGCGGGGTCATGAGCCAGGTACACAAAGGATAGCCTTTGTCTCCGATAAGCCATCCTCTAGGGTGAGGCTGTGCCTGGAACATGTCAGCCACAGTTGTCTGTCGCAGGATAAAGGCATCGTGGCTGCTGCCTGGAAAGCGGGCATTGACAGCTAGGATGCGCTGCCTGTGGTCGCACACCAGCTGTACGTTGAGGGAATGGTAGCTCTTCCGGTTGCAGTAATCCTCGGCATGCTCCAGAGGTGCCCGCAAAGCCACATGCGCGCAGTCAATGGCGCCCTGCACCATGGGGAAGCCCGCTATTCTTGCAAATCCCACTGCACGCTGCTGCTGCTTGTCCAGGGTCATGGGGAAGGAGATGAATTGACGTCTCCTTCTGAAAAGTGCATTGGTCACCTGGCAGATGCAGCAATGCACGGCGAACTGGGAGATGTTAGCGATGTCCCCAGTAGCGGATTGGAAGGAGCCGGTGGCATAGAAGTTGAGAGCCACCGTCACCTTCACTGCCGCCGACAGAGACGTCCTGCCATCAGCTGTGGACGCAGATCTCTGTGCAGCAGCTGGCAGATGTCTGCAACCACCTCCCTTCTGCATCGCAGCCTCCTAACACACTGCGTGGCAAACATGTTGAGATAAGAGAACTGCTGGCGGTATACCCTGGGTGGGTAAGGCCTCACTTGGCGACGCCTGTTGCCCCCTCTGCATCTAGCCAGGGCTGCCACTCTCTCACGGCGTCTGTAAGCCCTTCCGACATAATGCTGAAACTCAGCGTTGGCACCCAATGCAGCCCCCATAATATGCTGGCAAACACTGAGATCTCAATGAAGGCAAAGATAATTGCAGAGCTCTGGCCTGAAGCCAAAAATACCTGTCCTAGTGTTGGGCCAAAGCAGTAAGCTCTCTTCCTTGGTCTCTCTCCAAAGATCCGTTGCACAAGAGTGAATGTGGCAAAATGGCTGCCCTAAATGTACAATGGGGAGGGCAACAGTACATTGTGGATTTGGGAGGTGGCAGTAAATGGTACAATTGGGGAGGGCAACAGTACATTGTGGAATTGGGAGGTGGCTGTAAATGGTACAATTGGGGAGGGCAGCAGTACTTTGTGGATTTGGGAGGTGGCAGTAAATGGTACAATTGGGGAGGGCAGCAGTACATTGTGGATTTGGGAGGTGGCAGTAAATGGTACAATTGGGGAGGGCAGCAGTACATTGTGGAATTGGGAGGTGGCAGTAAACGGTACAATTGGGGAGGGCAGCAGTACATTGTGGAATTGGGAGGCGGCAGTAAATGGTACAATTGGGGAGGGCAGCAGTACATTGTGGAATTGGGAGGTGGCAGTAAATGGTACAATTGGGGAGGGCAGCAGTACATAGTGGAATTGGGAGGTAGCAGTAAATGGTACAATTGTGGAGGGCAGCAGTACATTGTGGAATTGGGAGGCGGCAGTAAATGGTACAATGGGGAGGGCAGCAGTACATTGTGGAATTGGGAGGCAGCAGTAAATGGTACAATTGGGGAGGGCAGCAGTACATAGTGGAATTGGGAGGCGGCAGTAAATGGTACAATGGGGAGGGCAGCAGTACATTGTGGAATTGGGAGGCAGCAGTAAATGATACAATTGGGGAGGGCAGCAGTACATTGTGGATTTGGGAGGCGGCAGTAAATAGTACAATTGGGGAGGGCAGCAGTACTTTGTGGAATTGGGAGGCAGCAGTAAATGGTACAATTGGGGAGGGCAGCAGTACATTGTGGAATTGGGAGGCGGCAGTAAATTGTATAATTGGGGAGGGCAGCAGAACATTGTGGAATTGGGAGGCGGCAGTAAATGGTACAATTGGGGAGGGCAGCAGTAAATTGTGGAATTGGGAGGCAGCAGTAAACGGTACTATTGGGGAGGACAGCAGTACATTGTGGAATTGGGAGGTGGCAGTAAATGGTACAATTGGGGAGGGCAGCAGTACATTGTGGAATTTGGAGGCAGCAGTAAACGGTACTATTGGGGAGGACAGCAGTACTTTGTGGAATTGGGAGGCAGCAGTAAATGGTACAATTGGGGAGGGCAGCAGTACATTGTGGAATTGGGAGGCGGCAGTAAATGGTACAATTGGGGAGGGCAGCAGTACATTGTGGAATTGGGAGGCAGCAGTAAACGGTACTATTGGGGAGGACAGCAGTACTTGGTGGAATTGGGAGGCAGCAGTAAATGGTACAATTGGGGAGGGCAGCAGTACATTGTGGAATTGGGAGGCAGCAGTAAATGGTACAATTGGGGAGGGCAGCAGTACATTGTGGAATTGGGAGGCGGCAGTAAATGGTACAATTGGAAGGGCAGCAGTACATAGTGGAATTGGGAGGCGGCAGTAAATGGTACAATGGGGAGGGCAGCATTACATTGTGGAATTGGGAGGCGGCAGTAAATGGTACAATTGGGGAGGGCAGCAGTACATTGTGGATTTGGGAGGTGGCAGTAAATGGTACAATTGGGGAGGGCAGCAGTACATTGTGGAATTTGGAGGTGGCAGTAAATGGTACAATTGGGGAGGGCAGCAGTACATTGTGGAATTGGGAGGCGGCAGTAAATGGTACAATTGGGGAGGGCAGCAGTACATTGTGGAATTGGGAGGCGGCAGTAAATGGTACAATTGGGGAGGGCAGCAGTACATTGTGGAATTGGGAGGCGGCAGTAAATGGTACAATTGGGGAGGGCAGCAGTACATTGTGGAATTTGGAGGTGGCAGTAAATGGTACAATTGGGGAGGGCAGCAGTACATTGTGGAATTGGGAGGCGGCAGTAAATGGTACAATTGGGGAGGGCAGCAGTACATTGTGGAATTTGGAGGTGGCAGTAAATGGTACAATTGGGGAGGGCAGCAGTACATTGTGGAATTGGGAGGCGGCAGTAAATGGTACAATTGGGGAGGGCAGCAGTACATTGTGGATTTGGGAGGCAGCAGTAAATGATACAATTGGGGAGGGCAGCAGTACATTGTGGATTTGGGAGGCGGCAGTAAATAGTACAATTGGGGAGGGCAGCAGTACATTGTGGAATTGGGAGGCGGCAGTAAATTGTACAATTGGGGAGGGCAGCAGTACATTGTGGATTTGGGAGGTGGCAGTAAATGGTACAATTGGGGAGGGCAGCAGTACATTGTGGAATTGGGAGGCGGCAGTAAATGGTACAATGGGGAGGGCAGCAGTACATTGTGGAATTGGGAGGCAGCAGTAAATGATACAATTGGGGAGGGTAGCAGTACATTGTGGAATTGGGAGGCGGCAGTAAATGGTACAATTGGGGAGGGCAGCAGTACATTGTGGATTTGGGAGGCGGCAGTAAATAGTACAATTGGGGAGGGCAGCAGTACTTTGTGGAATTGGGAGGCAGCAGTAAATGGTACAATTGGGGAGGGCAGCAGTACATTGTGGAATTGGGAGGCGGCAGTAAATTGTATAATTGGGGAGGGCAGCAGAACATTGTGGAATTGGGAGGCGGCAGTAAATGGTACAATTGGGGAGGGCAGCAGTACATTGTGGAATTGGGAGGCAGCAGTAAACGGTACAATGGGGGAGGGCAGCAGTACATTGTGGAATTGGGAGGCAGCAGTAAATGGTACAATTGGGGAGGGCAGCAGTACATTGTGGAATTGGGAGGTGGCAGTAAATGGTACAATTGGGGAGGGCAGCAGTACATTGTGGAATTGGGAGGCGGCAGTAAATGGTACAATTGGGGAGGGCAGCAGTACATTGTGGAATTGGGAGGCAGCAGTAAACGGTACAATGGGGGAGGGCAGCAGTACATTGTGGAATTGGGAGGCAGCAGTAAATGGTACAATTGGGGAGGGCAGCAGTACATTGTGGAATTGGGAGGTGGCAGTAAATGGTACAATTGGGGAGGGCAGCAGTACATTGTGGAATTGGGAGGCGGCAGTAAATGGTACAATGGGGAGGGCAGCATTACATTGTGGAATTGGGAGGCGGCAGTAAATGGTACAATTGGGGAGGGCAGCAGTACATTGTGGATTTGGGAGGTGGCAGTAAATGGTACAATTGGGGAGGGCAGCAGTACATTGTGGAATTTGGAGGTGGCAGTAAATGGTACAATTGGGGAGGGCAGCAGTACATTGTGGAATTGGGAGGCGGCAGTAAATGGTACAATTGGGGAGGGCAGCAGTACATTGTGGAATTGGGAGGCGGCAGTAAATGGTACAATTGGGGAGGGCAGCAGTACATTGTGGAATTTGGAGGTGGCAGTAAATGGTACAATTGGGGAGGGCAGCAGTACATTGTGGAATTGGGAGGCGGCAGTAAATGGTACAATTGGGGAGGGCAGCATTACATTGTGGAATTGGGAGGCGGCAGTAAATGGTACAATGGGGAGGGCAGCATTACATTGTGGAATTGGGAGGCGGCAGTAAATGGTACAATTGGGGAGGGCAGCAGTACATTGTGGATTTGGGAGGCAGCAGTAAATGATACAATTGGGGAGGGCAGCAGTACATTGTGGATTTGGGAGGCGGCAGTAAATAGTACAATTGGGGAGGGCAGCAGTACATTGTGGAATTGGGAGGCGGCAGTAAATTGTACAATTGGGGAGGGCAGCAGTACATTCTGGAATTGGGAGGCGGCAGTAAATTGTAAAATTGGGGAGGGCAGCAGTACATTGTGGAATTGGGAGGCGGCAGTAAATGGCACAATTGGGGAGGGCAGCAGTACATTGTGGAATTGGGAGGCGGCAGTAAATGGTACATTTGGGGAGGGCAGCAGTACGTTGTGGAATTGGGAGGCAGCAGTGAATGGTGCAATGGGGAGGGCAGCAGGAGATTGTGCAATTGGGAGGTGGCAGTAAATGGTACAATTGGGGAGGGCAGCAGTACATTGTGGAATTGGGAGGCAGCAGTAAATGGTACATTTGGGGAGGGCAGCAGTACATTGTGGAATTGGGAGGCGGCAGTAAATTGTAAAATTGGGGAGGGCAGCAGGACATTGTGGAATTGGGAGGCAGCAGTAAATGGCACAATTGGGGAGGGCAGCAGTACATTGTGGAATTGGGAGGCGGCAGTAAATGGTACATTTGGGGAGGGCAGCAGTACGTTGTGGAATTGGGAGGCAGCAGTGAATGGTGCAATGGGGAGGGCAGCAGGAGATTGTGCAATTGGGAGGTGGCAGTAAATGGTACAATTGGGGAGGGCAGCAGTACATTGTGGAATTGGGAGGCAGCAGTAAATGGTACATTTGGGGAGGGCAGCAGTACATTGTGGAATTGGGAGGCAGCAGTAAATGGTACATTTGGGGAGGGCAGCAGTACATTGTGGAATTGAGAGACAGCGGTAAATGGTACAATTGGGGAGGGCAGCAGTACATTGTGGAATTGGGAGGCAGCAGTAAATGGTACAATTGGGGAGGGCAGCAGTACATTGTGGAATTGGGAGGCAGCAGTAAATGGTACAATTGGGGAGGGCAGCAGTACATTGTGGAATTGGGAGGTGGCAGTAAATGGTATAATTGGGGAGGGCAGCAGTACTTTGTGTAATTAGGAGGCGGCAGTAAATGGTACAATTGGGGAGGGCAGCAGTACATTGTGGAATTGGGAGGCAGCAGTAAATGGTACAATTGGGGAGGGCAGCAGTACATTGTGGAATTGGGAGGTGGCAGTAAATGGTATAATTGGGGAGGGCAGCAGTACTTTGTGTAATTAGGAGGCGGCAGTAAATGGTACAATTGGGGAGGGCAGCAGTACATTGTGGAATTGGGAGGCGGCAGTAAATGGTACAATTGGGGAGGGCAGCAGCACTTTGTGTAATTAGGAGGCGGCAGTAAATGGTACAATTGGGGAGGGCAGCAGTACATTGTGGAATTGGGAGGCAGCAGTAAATGGTACAATTGGGGAGGGCAACAGTACATTGTGGAATTAGGAGGCAGCAGTAAATGGTACAATTGGGGAGGGCAACAGTACATTGTGGAATTGGGAGACAGCAGTAAATGGTACAATAGGGAGGGCAGCAGTACATTGTGGAATTGGGAGGAAGCAGTAAATGCTACAATTGGAGAGGGCAGCAGTACATTGTGGAATTGGGAGGAAGCAGTAAATGCTACAATTGGGCAGGACAGCAGCACATTGTGGAATTGGGAGGCAGCAGTAAATGGTACAATTGGGGAGGGCAGCAGTACATTTTGGATTTGGGAGGCGGCAGTACATGGTACAATTGTGGAGAAAGCAGGATTTTGTGGAATAGGGAGACGGCGGCATTAAATGGTACCTTGGTAGAGGGCAGCATTTCATTGTGGAATTGTGAGGCCGCAGTTAATGATACAATTTGAAATGAAAGGATTTGCAACCAACTTTAGCAAGAAGTGTCCAGTGGATGTTTCATATCGGCCTGCTCCCGAGGACCCCACCAACACCGAAGCCAGTGCTCAGCCAATTCGATTCACTCCACATGATATCAATAAATGGCAGATCACACCGGATACAGCAAAGGCTATGTGCTCCGACAACATCCCGGCTATCATGCTGAAGACTTGTGCTCCAGAACTAGCCACGCCTCTAGCGAAGCTGTTCCAGTAAGGCTACAAAACTGGCATCAAGCCGACATTGTGGAAAACTGCCCAGGAATACCCTGTCCACGTGAGTGCAAAAGACAAGGCTGAAGCATTTGCAACCAACTTCAGCCAGAACTGCCGAGTGGATGGATCATGCCAGTCTATTCAGAGGTCCCCCCCATCACAGAAGCCAGTCTTCAGCCAATTCGATTCACTCCACATGATATCAAAAAACGGTTGAGTGAACGGGATACAGCAAAGGCGATCGGCCCTGTCAACATCCCGGCTATCATGCTGAAGACTTGTGCCCCAGAACTAGATGTGCCTCTAGCTATTACAGCTATAAAACTGGCATCTATCCGACAATGTGGAAAACTGCCCAGATATGACCTTTCCACAAAAAGCAGGACAAGTCCAACCCGGCCAATTACCGCCACATCAGACCAATCTGAATCATCAACAAAGTGATGGGAGGTGTCATCGACAGTGCTATCAAGCAGCTCTTTCTCACCAATAATCCGCTCACTGATGCCCAGTTTGGGTACCAACAAGAGCACTCGGCTCCCGACATCATTACAGCCTTGGTCCAAACATGGACAAAGGAGCTGAATTCAAGAGGAGAGGTGAGAGTGAATGCCCTTGACATCAAGGCAGCATTTGACCGAGTCTGGCATCAAGTAGCCCAAGTAAAACTGAAGTCAATCAGAATCGGGGGGAAAACGTTCCACTGGCTGGATTCATACCTAGCACAAAGGAAGATGGTTGTGGTGGTGGAAGGTCAATCATCACAGCCCCATGACAACGCTGCAGGTGTTCATCAGGGCAGTGTCCAATGCCCAACCATCTTTAACTGCTTCATCAATGATCGTCCCTCCAACATAAGGTCAAAAATGGGGATGTTTGCTGATGACTGCATAGTGTTCAACACCATTCGCAACACCACAGAAAAAGAAGCTGTCTATGCCCGCATGCAACAAGACCTGGACGACATTCAGGATTGGGCTGATAAGTGGCAAGTAACATTTGCGCCATGCAAGATCTAGTTAATGACTATCTCCAACAAGCGAGAGTCTAATCACCTCCCCTTGACATTCAATGTCATTACAATCGCCGTATGCCCCACTATCAACAACCTGGTGGTCACCATTAACCATATATTTAACTGGACTAGCCAAATAAATACTGTGGCAAAAAGAGCAGGTCAGACACTAGATATTCTGCAGCGAGTGTCTCACCTTCTGACTCCCCAAAGCATTTCCACAATTTACAAGGCACAAGTAAGGAGTGTGATGGAATACTCTCCACTTGCCTGGATGAGTGAAGCACCAACAACACTCAAGAAACTCGACACCACCCAGGACATAGCAGCCTTGCTTGGCACCCCATCCACCACCTTAGCCATTCAGTCGCTTCAGCACCTGCGTACCGTGGATGCAGTGTCTAGCATCTACAAGACGCACTGCAGCAACTCGCCAAGGCATCTTTGGCAACACCTCCAAAAACCGCAACCTCTTCCATCTAGAAGGGCAAGGCCAGCAGGTGCATGGGAACACAGCACCTCCAAGTTCCCCTTCAGTTCACACAACATCCTAACTTAGCAGTATATCGCCGATCCTTCATCGTCACCTGGTCAAAACCCTGGAAGTCCCTACCTAACAGTACTGTGGGAGTACCTTCACCACACAGACTGCAGCGGTTCAAGAAATTGGCACACCAACAACTTTTAATTGGCAACTAGGGATATGCAATAAATTTTGGCATTACCAGCAACACCGTGATCCCACAAATGAATAATTAAAACATTTGTACAGGGCCTCTGTATATTTTGGGTTTGGGACGTGGCAATAAATGTTGCAGATGTATAGGGCAGCAGCACATTATGCAAATGGTGGAGACCAGTAAATGGTATAATGGGGAGGGCAGCATCAATACTGGATTTGGGAGGTGCCAGGAAATGGGAGAATGGGGAGGGCAGCACTACATTGTGGAATTGGGAGGCGGCAGTAAATGGTACAAATGTAAAGAACAGCAGTATATTGTGGAATTGTGAGGTGCCAGTAAATGGTACAATGGGCAGGGCAGCAGTATATTGTGGAATATCGAGGCAGAAGTAAATGGCACAATTTTAGAGGGTAGCAGTACATTGTCGAAATGGGATGCAGCAGTAAATGGCTCAATTGGGGAGTGCAGCAGTACATTGTGGAATTGGGAGGCTCCAGTAAATGGTCAAATTGGGGAGTGCAGCAGTACATTTGGGAACTGGTAGGTGGCAGAAAATGGTACAATTGGGGAGATCAGCAGTTCCTTGTGGAATTGGGAGGCAGCAGTAAATGTTACAATTGCAGAGGGCAACAGTACCCTGTGGAATTGGCAGGCTACAGTAAATGTTTGAATTGGGGAGGGCAGCAATATATTGTTGAATTGGGAGGCAGCAGTAAATGATACAATTGCGGAGGGCAGCAAGATATTGTGGAATTGGGAGGCGGCAGTAAATGGTAAAATTGGGGAGGGCAGCAGTGCATTGCACAATATTGGAGCGGAGTAGGACATTGTGGAATTGCGAGGCAGAATTAAATGTTGAAATTGTGGAGGTCAGCGGGAAAGTGTGGATTTGGGAGGCCGCAGTAAATGGTACTTCAGTGGAGGGCAACAGTACATTTTGGAATTGGGAGGCAGCAGCAAATGGTACAATTGGGGAGGGCAGCAGGACATTGTGGAACTGGGAGGCAGCAGTGAATGGTACAATTGGGCAGAGCAGCAGTACATTGTGGAATTGGGAGGTAGCAGTGAATGGTACAATTGGGCAGAGCAGCAGTACATTGTGGAATTGGGAGGCAGCAGTGAATGGTACAATTGGGCAGAGCAGCAGTACATTGTGGAATTGGGAGGCAGCAGTATATATTACATTTGGGGATGGCAGCAGTACTGTTTCGAATTAGGAGACAGCCATAATTGGGACTATTGCAGAGGGCAGCAGTACATTGTGGAATTTTGACAATTGCGGAGGGCAGCAGTACATTGTGTAATTCGCTGGCCATAGTAAATTGTACAATTGGGCAGAGCAGCAGTGCATTGCAGAATTGAGAGGCAGCAGTAAATCGTACAATTGGGCAGAGCAGCAGTACATTGTGGAACTGGGAGGCAGCAGTAAATGGTACAATTGGGGAGGGCAGCAGTACATTGTGGAACTGGGAGGCAGCAGTAAATGGTACAATTGGTGAGGGCAGCAGTACATTGTGGAACTGGGAGGCAGCAGTAAATCGTACAATTGGGCAGAGCAGCAGTACATTGTGGAACTGGGAGGCAGCAGTAAATGGTACAATTGGGCAGAGCAGCAGTACATTGTGGAATTGGGAGGAAGCAGTAAATGGTACAATTGGTGAGGGCAGCAGTACATTGTGGAATTGGGAGGAAGCAGTAAATGGTACAATTGGTGAGGGCAGCAGTACATTGTGGAATTGGGAGGCGGCAGTAAATGGTGCAATTGGGGAGGGCAGCAGTACATTGTGGAATTGGGAGTTGGCAGTAAATGGTACAATTGAGGAGGGCAGCAGTACATTGTGGAATTGGGAGGCGGCAGTAAATGGTACAATTGGGCAGAGCAGCAGTGCATTGCGGAATTGGGAGGCAGCAGTAAATGGTAAAATTGGGCAGAGCAGCAGTACATTGCGGAACTGGGAGGCGGCAGAAAATGGTACGTTTGGGGATTGAAAGAGAGAGAGAGAGCAATGAGGCAGAGCAGGCGAGCAAGTCAGTGAGGGAGAGACGTGGGGCAGACCAGTAGACAGAGTGAGTAAGTTATAGATAGAGAGTGGGAGAGAGAGAGTGAGAGAGAGAGAGAGGGAGAGAGAGAGAGATGTGGTGCATTCCAGGCGAGAGAGTGAGTGAGATTTTTCTGAAGGATACTGATGACCGTGCGTTACTATGAACAATATGTCTCTCTGCTTGCGGTAATATTTACTGTGGGTTTGTTGGAGAATGTCACTGCACAAAGAATGTCTCTGCTAGTATTTCCATTTGTGCATGGTGTTCTGTGATTCAGTTAATATTTTCATAAGGACTGGGTTAATATTTACAGGGGCTTTATCCCGCTCATTGTAAATATGAGCATGGGTCCAGGGGGAGTATTTTGTTGATTACTGTCAGCGCTTGGCAGTATAACTGTGCGGTTAGAGTGTGTCAGTGATTGTGTTAATATAAACCTGTAAGCACTGTCAGCTTGTTAATATTGCTGAGGTCAGTGGGAGTTTTTTACAGATCAAAGGATTTCTCTGCCGCTGGGTTATGATGTACACAGAGTGTCAGTGAGTATCCTAATCTATCTATCTATCTATCTTTCTATATATATCTGTCTGTCTGTCTGTCTGTCAGTGTGTATGTCCGGGCATCACCCAAAAGTTAAAGAGCGTACCTACACATATGTTATATCAAAAGAAAGCTTATAATTAGGGGAGCGCCATAGGTATATTTACTTTTTGGTCAGATAAAAATTGTTCGGACAGTATACAAAAAACTTTCTAAAATACGCTCATTAGCGGTAAGCCAATCATACGGGGGAAATCCGCTCATTAGCATTGAGTGACGTGATGGTTGACCAATCACGGGGGGCGTTTCATGGCGTTTGTGGGCGCGGCCTAATCCTTCAAACTGCAGTTGCTGAGGTGAGTGGCGGCCATTAAAGACCCCAGAAAATGTTGGAAAAACTCAGCAGGTCAGGCATTATTTCGGATTCCAGCATCTCCAGTATTTTGCTATCGTGCGGCCGTTCTTAGATTGGCCGTGTTGTTAACAGGTGAGGAAGGTGTTTGTTCTTCACGTTCGGTGGCTGGCTGGAGCAGCAGCTGAGCTCGGCTGACTCGGGCCGGGCCTCAGGCGCTACACCGCCCACGGTGTCTCCAGGGTGGCGGGCCACAGCAGGAGCTCATCAGCGGGAGCTCAGCACAGGTGAGTCGGGCTGGGCCTGAGGCGCTAGGGAGGGAGAGGGGAGGGAGGGAGAGAGAGGAAAGGAGGGAGAGACAGGGGAGGGAGAGAGAGAGGGGGAGGGAGGGAGAGAGGGAGGGGGAGGGAGAGAGATGGGGAGGGAGGGAGGGAGGGAGGGAGAGGGGGAGAGGGAGAGAGAGGGAGATGGAGGGAGAGAGGGAGGGAGAGAGGGAGGGAGAGAGGGAAGGAGAGGCGAGAGGGGGAGGGAGGGAGAGAGGGAGGGGGAGGGAGGGAGAGGAGAGGGTGAGAGAGGTAGAGAGAGGGAGGGAGAGAGAGTGGGGAGGGGGAGAGATGGAGGGAGAGAGAGCGGGGAGGGAGAGGGGGAGGGAGCGAGTGAGGGAGGGAGAGGAGAGGGGGAGAGGGAGAGAGAGGGCAAGGGGAGGGAGGGAGAGAGAGGGAGGGTGAGAGAGCGGGGAGGGAGGTAGAGAGAGGGGATCCCCATACTTTATAGAAGACACCTTCTCCAACATTGAGAGGGAGATAATCCAATTCCAGGCCCAGGGGCACGTGTTGATCTGTGGTGAGCTCAATTCAAGAACTGGCAAAGAACCAGACTTCACCAATAATCAGGGAAACAATTACATATTTGGGAATAACCACTTCGATATCCCTTCCCTTCCATACAGGCATAACTGCGACAAGCAGACAAATACCAACGGAAAACAGCTCCTGCAGCTCTGTCGAAGCCTGGGTCTGTACATTGTCAATGGTAGGTTCATGGGAGACCTGCTACGAAAATCGACCTATTGCTCACCTCTTGGCTGTAGCACCGTAGACTATATGATTACGGATTTGGACCCATCCTCTTTCAGAGCATTCACAGTCAAACCACAAACAACACTGTCAGACCACAGTCAAATTACTATGTATCTTAAAAAGACAGAAACAACCAACTCAGAAACACAACCCAGTAAGCTGTACAACACCAATAAATCGTACAGATGGACCAAAAACTGCACAGAAAAATACCAGAAAGCAATTAGCAATGAATCAACTCAAGCTCTCTTGGACACCTTTCTGGATAACATATACATTCACAATAAAGAAGGCGTAAACCGGGCAGTAAATAACCTAAACAATATTTTTGAAAATTTGGCAACAAGGTCAAACTTGAAAGCTCGCAAGAACAAACCCAAAACAAAAAACTATGAAAAATGGTTTGACCCAGATTGCCATTACATGAGGAAAAAAATTAGAAAAATATCAAACCAAAAACACAGACAGCCAGAAAACGAGGAATTACGCCTTACTTATTGTCAGACACTAACACAATACAAAAACACACTCAGAACCAAAAAAGAGCAGTATATTAAGAATACACTCAGCTCCATTGAGGAAACCATTGATTCCATTGTTTCTGGGACAACTGGAATACATTACACAAAAAACAACGTGACGAATTGGCCATTCAAAATGGAGACACATGGGAAAACCACTTTGAAAAATAGTACCAGAAAAACACACTAAGGCCAGAGCAACACCAAATATGCAAAAAACTGGAAAAGCTCGAAATGGCCATAAAAGATAACCAAAACGCACTAGACTCCATAATAACAGAAAAAGAACTACTTGAAAAACTCAAGGACCTGCCACCAGGAAAAGCTTGCGGTGCAGACGGCATATTTAGCGAGATGATTAAGCACACAGACGATAAAATGAAACTGGCTATTCTAAAACTTTTTTATTTGGTTCTGAGTGTCGGTTACTTCCCTGATATCTGGAACAAAGGACTCATAACGCTCATATACAAAAGTGGGGACAAAGTGGACCCAAATAACTATCGAGGCATCTGTGTAAACGGTAACCTGGGGAAGCTATTCTGTAGCATCATAAACAAAAGTCTTCTAAACTTCCTTGAGGAGCACAATGTCTTGGGTAAGAGCCAAATTGGATTCCTGCCAAACTATAGAACATCAGATCATATCTTTACCCTACAGACCCTAATTGACAAACACGTTCATCAAAACAAAAGCAAAATCTACACATGCTTTATAGATTTCCAGAAGGCTTTCGATTCCATCTGGCACGAAAGTTTATTCCTGAAACTTATCGAAAGCGGCGTAGGGGGAAAAACATATGATGTAATTAAATCAATGTATACAAACAACAAATGTGCAGTTAAAATTGGAGACAAACAAACAAAATACTTCCCACAGGGGCGGGGGGTGACGTAGGGCTCACCCATCTCACCGACACTCTTTAATATTTACATAAATGAATTGGCAAAACTACTTGAACAATCTACAGCACCCGGTCTCACCCTATATAAATACAAGGTTAAATCCCTCCTCTATGCAGATGACCTGGTTCTGCTGTCACCAACTAAGGCGGGTCTACAGCAGAACCTGGATCTGCTGGAGTCGTTCTGCCAGACCTGGGCCCTGACAATAAATCCCCAAAAAACCAAAGTCCTTGAGTTCCAGCAAAGATCCAGACATCAGGGACCCAAAATAAATTTCACACTAGGAACAACCAAAATTGAACAAACCACTAACTACACATACTTGGGCTTAAAAATCAGTTCTACGGGAAATTTTCATCTGGCTGTAAATGAACTGAAAAAGAAAGCAAGAAGGGCTTTCTATGGCATTAAAATATCAATCCAAATAGAAATCCCAATTAGCATTTGGCTCAAAATTTTCAAATCAGTAATTGAACCAATTGCACTCTATGGCAGTGAGGTGTGGGGACCGCTAACACAACAAGAATTTGCAAAATGGGACAAAAGCACAATTGAGAATCTACATGCAGAATTCTGTAAAAGTATCCTCCAGACTCAAAGGAAAACCGTCAACAATGCATGCAGGGCAGAACTAGGCCAATATCCATTAATAATCACTATCCAAAAAAGAGCCACCAAATTTTGGAAACACCTAGAAATGAGCAACCCCCAATGCTATCATTACGAAGCCCTGAAATTCCAAGAGAGGACCATAAAGAAGAATACCCTCAGTCAACTAGTCCTGGGACTCAGTGAAGTAACTACTAACACTACTAACAATAACCAGCCCCAGGACAGTGACAGCGTAACACAAAGAATTCGACCCAACACAATCGTCGCTAGGCAAAAGGAAAAATATCTGTCATATTGGGCAGAAACAACAAAAACCCAAAGCAAACTCAATTGCTACTTGGCCCTAAACAGGCAATACAACATGGCTGATTACCTGACCATGGTAACGGATAGCAAACTGAGAAAAACCTTGACAATGTACAGGCTTAGTGAACATAGCCTGGCGATCAAAAAAGGTAGACACAGGCAGACCCAGCTACCAAGAGAGGACAGGATATGCTCTCTCTGCAGTCATGGAGTGGTGGAGACAGAGATGCACTTCCTCACAGCTTGTAGAAAATATCAGGGCCTAAGGGAGAATTTCTACCCAAAATTCACAAAAATATGCCCGGAATTCAGAAATTTGAATGACGACCTAAAATTCCCATACCTACTAGGGGAAGAGAGAAATTGTGTAACCTTAGAGGCACACTATGTTACAGCTTGCCATAAACAGAGGAACAACCACTAAATATAAGAAAAGAGTATATACAAATTATATGAATGTATATTTATACACTCAGGGATATATCTGTTTATACACTGTATGGATAGATCTGTATTTTTGTGTACAACCATGAATGTTTTTCGATGCTTTGGCAACATAAGATGTACCTTGTCATGCCAATAAAGTGATTTGAATTGAATTGAATTGAATTGAGAGGGGAGAGAGAGGGGAGAGAGAGAGGGGCAGGGAGAGAGAGGGGAGAGAGAGAGAGGGTAGAGAGAGGGGCAGGGAGAGAGAGAGGGGCAGGGAGAGAGAGAGGGTGAGGGAGGGAAAGAGTGAAGGGGTGGGAGAGGGGGGGAGAGCTCGCCTTCTTCCTCCAGGCTAATCCCGAACTAAATCCAGCAGTCTCTCTCTCTCTCTCCCCCCCAGTCTCTCTTTCCCCCCAGTCTCTCTCTCCCCCCCCATCTCTCTCTTCTCTCCCCAGTCTCCCTCTCTCTCTCTCTTCCCCCCAGTCCCTCTCACTCTCTCCCCCGGTCTCTCTCTTCTCCCCCCAGTGAGGGAGAGGGGAGGGAGGGAGAGAGAGGGAGGGAGAGAGTGCGGGGAGGGAGAGGGGGAGGGAGAGAGGGGGGGGAGGAGAGGTGGAGAGGGGAGGGAGGGAGGGAGAGAGAGGGAGGGAGAGAGAGGGGATTGAGATTGAGGGAGGGAGAGAGAGCGGGGATGGAGGGCGAAGGAGAGAGAGGGGGGAAGGAGAGAATGAGAGAGTGAAAGAGAGAGGGAAAGAGAGAGGGGGAAGGAGAGAGAGAGAAAGGGGGAAGGAGAGAGAGAGGGGGGGAAGGAGAGAGAGAGAGGGGGAAGGAGAGAGAGAGCTGGGAGGGAGGGGGGAGAGAGGGAGCGAGAGGAGAGGCAGAGAGGGTTGGGAGGGAGAGAGAGGGAGGGAGAGAGAGGAAAGGAGGGAGGGACGGGGGAGGGAGAGAGAGGGAGGGAGTGAGAGGGAGGGAGGGAGAGGAAAGGATGGGGATGGGGAGGGAGGGAGAGAGCGGGGAGGGGGGGAGAGAGAGAGAGGAGGGGAAGGAGAGAGAGAGAGAGAAGGAAAGAGAGAGGGGAAGGAGAGAGAGAGTGAGAGGGGAAGGAGAGAGAGGGCGTAAGGAGAGAGAGAGAGAGAGTGGGAAGGAGAGACAGAGAAAGGGGAAGGATAGTGAGAGGGGGAAGGAGAGAGATGGAGGGAGAGAGAGTGGGGAAGGAGAGGGGGAGGGAGGGATAGAGGGAGAGAAAGAGCGGGGAGGGAGGGGGAGAGAGAGAGAGAGTGGGGAGAGAGGGGGGAGAGAGAGAGAGAAAGGTAAAGTAGTAAAAGGGGAAAAAACAGGAACTAAGTGTCACAAAACATATTTCAAAGTTCTTATCTGAATGCACGTAGCATTCGTAACAAAATGAATGAGTGACGGCACAAACAACTACATATGGGTATGATCTTGTGGCCATTACAAAAACATGGCTGCAGGGTGACCATGACTGGGAATTAAACAGACCAGGTTCTTTAACAATCAGGAAGGACAGGCAGGAAGGGAGGGACGTGGAGTGGCTATGTTAATAAAGGAAGGAATCACTATAATACAGAGAAATGATATTGCGTCAAAGGAGCAGGATAGTGAAACAGTTTGGGTAGATATAAGGATTATAAGGGGAAGAAAACACTAGTGGGTGTAGTCTATAGGCCTCCGAACAGTTGCAACTCTGCTGGACGGAGTATTAATCAGGAAATAGTTGAGGCTTGTAATAAGGGAACAGCTATAATTATGGGGGATTTTAACTATCATATTAACTGGACAAACCAAACTGGGCAGAGCAGCCTTGTTGATGAGTTCATTGAGTGTATTAGGGATGGGTTTCTTGAGCAGTATATAACTGAACAGACCAGGGGGCAAGCAAGCTTAGATTTGGTCCTGTGTAATGAGACAGGATTAAATGAGACAGGATTAATTAAAAATGTCCTAGTAAAGGATCCCCTTGGAATGAGTGACCATAACATGGTTGAATTCCATATTCAAGTAGAGGGTGAGAAGGTTGGATCTCAAATAAGCGTGCTGAGCTTGAATAAAGGAGACTATGAAGGTATGAGAGCGGAATTGATTTGAGTGAACTGGAAAATAGATTAAGGGTAAGAACGGTACTGATCAAGTGGTATACATTTAAGGAGTTATTTTACAACTTCAAAAAATATATATTCCACTGAGGAAAAAGGGTGTAAAAGAAAAGATAGCCATCCATGACTAAGTAAATTAATTAAGGATAGTATCCGGCTAAAAACAGGGGCATATAAGGTAGCCAAATCTAGTGGGAGGATAGAAGATTGGGAAGTCTTTAAAAGACAGCAAATAATAACTAAATGATTGATTAAGAAAGGGAACTAGATATGAAAGTAAATTAGCAAAAAATATAAAAACGGATAGCAAAAGTTTCTATAGTTATATAAAAAGAAAAAGGGTGGGCTAAAGTAAATGTTGCTCCCTTAGAGGATGAGACTGGGAAATTAATGATGGGAAACATGAGATGGCAATAACAATGAACACATTTTTTGTATCAGTCTTTACGGTAGAGGACACTAAGAATATCCCAACACTGGACAAACAGGGGACTCTAGGGGAGAGGAGCTAAATACGCTTAAAATCACTAAGGAGTGGTACTTGTAAAAAAAATGAGATTTAAGCCAGATAAATCCCTGGACCTGATGGCTTACCTCCTAGGGTCTTGAGGGAAGTGGCGGTAGGGATTGTGGATGCATTGGTAATAATTTCCCAAAACTTCCTGGACTCAGCAAAGGTCCCAGCAGATTGGAAAACTGCTAATGTAACACCCTTATTTAAAAAGGGTAGTAGGCAGAAGCTGGAAACTATAGACCTGTTAGCCTAACATCTGTGGTTGGTAAAATGTGAGAGTCCATTATTAAGGAGACAGTAATGGGACATTTGGATAAACATAATTTAATAGGACAAACTCAGCATGGTTTCATGAAGGGGAAGTCATGTTTGACAAATTTGCTGAGTTCTTTGAGGAAGTAACATACAGGGTGGATAAAGGAGAACGAGTGGACGTAGTGTATTTAGACTTCCAAAAGGCATTTGACAAGGTGCCACACAAAAGATTATTGCTCAAGATAAAAAATCACAGGATTGGGGGTAATATTCTGGCGTGGGTGGAGAATAGGCTATCTAACAGAAGCAGAGAGTTGGGATAAATGGTTCATTCTCAGACTGGCAATCAGTAATTAGTGGTGTTCCACAGGGGTCAGTGCTGGGTCCCCACTCTTTTCAATCTATATTAACGATTTGAGGAGGGGACCGAGTGTAACATATCAAAGTTTGCAGATGATACAAGGATGGGAGGGAAAGTAGTGAGTGAGGAGGACATAAAAAACCTGCAAAGTGAAATAGACAGGCTAAGTAAGTGGGCAGAGATTTGGCAGATGGAATACAATACTGGAAAGTGTGAGGTTATGCAGTTTGGTAGGAAAAATCATAGAGCAAGTTATTATCTTAATGGCAAGAAACTGGAAAGTACTGTAGTACAAAGGGATCTGGGGTCCTGGTGCATGAAACTCAAAACGTAGTTTGCAGGTGCAGCAAGTGATCAAGAAGGCCAATGGAATGTTGGCATTTAATGCTAGGGGGATAGAGATAAGAACAGGGAGTATTGCTGCAGTTATACAAGGTATTGGTGAGACCGCACCTGAATACTGCATACAGTTTTGGTGTCCATACTTAAGAAAAGACATACTTGCTCTCGAGTCAGTACATAGAAGGTTCACTCGGTTAATCCCGTGGATGAGGGGGTGGTCCATATGAGGAGAGGTTGAGTAGATTGGGACTCTACGCATTGGATGTTCAGAAGAATGAGAGGCGATCTTATTGAAACGTATAAGATTGTGAAGGGGCTTGATCGGGTGGATGCGGTGAGGATGTTCCCAATGATGGGTGAAACTAGAACTAGGGGGCATAATCTTAAAATAATCTTTCAAAACTGAGATGAGGAGAAACTTCTTCACTCAGAGGGTGGTAGGTTTGTGGAATTTGCTGCCCAAGATAGCTGTGGAAGCTACATCATTAAATACATTTAAAACAGAAATAGATAGTTTCCTAGAAGTAAAGGGAATTAAGGGTTACGGGGAGCGGGCAGGAAATTGGACATGAGTCTAGGTTCGGAATGGTCATGGCCCTGTGGGGAGTGGAGCGGGCCCAGGGGCCATGTAGCCTGGTTCTGCTCCTACTTCTTGTGTTCTAATTCTGTGTTAGATTTCAGGAGATGGTTTTATTCCTGTTCCTGGCTGGGGTGGAGATCGCCTTTACAGAAGGTAAGTACTGTAGAAAATATAGGGACAGAGTGATCACCTGGAAGAGTTTCGATCGCCTAGATGGGTCGGAGAGGAATTTCCCAGATTTATTCTCCCAAATTGGATATTGGGTTTTTTTAACTGGTTTTTCGCCTCTCCCGGGAGATGACATGGGTTCGGGTGGGATGGAGAGTGATAGAAGATTTGAGGTTAGGATCAGATCACCCATGATCTTATTGAATGGTGGAGCAGGCTCGAGGGGCCGATTGGCCTACTTCTGCTTCTGTTTCTTATGTTCTTATGGGCAGGGAGAGAGAGGGGGGAGGGAGAGAGGGGAGAGAGAGAAAGAGGGACAGGGAGAGAGAGGGGGGAGAGAGAGAGGGGCAGGGAGAGAGAGAGGGGCAGGGAGAGAGAGGGGGAGAGAGAGAGGGGAGAAATAGATGTGTAGGGAGAGAGAGGGTGAGGGAGGGAAAGAGTGAAGTTGTGGGAGAGGGAGGGAGAGCTCGCCTTCTTCCTCCAGGCTAATCCCAAACTAAATCCAGCAGTCTCTCTCTCTCTCTTCCCCCCAGTCTCTCTCTCTCTCTCTCTCTTCCCCTCAGTTTCACTCTTCCCCCCGTCTCTCTCTCTCTCTCTCCCCCAGTCTCTCTCTCCCCCCCAGTCTCTCTCTCCCCCGTCTCTCTCTTTTCCCCCCAGTCTCTCTCTCTCTCTCTCTTCCCCCCAGTCTCTCTCTCTCTCTCTCCCCTCCGTCTCTCTCTTTCTCCCCCAGTGAGGGAGAGGGGAGGGAGAGACAGGGAGGGAGAGAAAGCGGGGAGGGAGAGGGGGAGGGAGGGAGAGAGTGAGGGAGAGGAGAGGGGGAGAGGGAGAGAAAGGGAGAGGGGAGGGAGGGAGAGAGAGGGAGGGAGAGAGAGGGAGGGAGAGAGAGCGGGGAGGGATGGGGAGAGAGAGGGAGAGAGAAGGGGGAGAGAGAGAGGGGCATGGAGAGAGAGGGGGAGAGAGAGAGGGACAGGGAGAGAGAGGGGGAGAGAGAGAGGGGCAGGGAGAGCGAGAGTGGCAGGGAGAGAGAGAGACGGGAGAGAGAGAGGGGCTGGAAGAGATAGGGGGAGGGAGAGAGAGAGGGTGAAAGAGGGAAAGAGTGAAGGGGTGGGAGAGAAAGGGAGAGCTCGCCTTCTTCCTCCAGGCTAATCCCGAACTAAATCCAGCAGTCTCTCTCTCTCTCTTCCCCCCAGTCTCTCTCTCTCTCTCTCTCCCCCCAGTCTCTCTCTCCCCCCCAATCTCTCTCTCTCCCCCCAGTCTCTCTCTCCCCCAAGTCTCTCTCTCCCCACAGTCTCTCTCTTCTCCCCCCAGTCTCTCTCTCTCTTCCCCCCAGTCTCTCTCTCTCTCCCCCCCAGTCTCTCTCTCTCTCCCCGCAGTCTCTCTCTTCTCCCCAGTCTCTCTCTCTCTCTCTTCCCCTTCTCTCACTTCTACCCCCAATCTCTCTCTCTCTCTGTCTTCCCCCATCTCTCTCTCTCGCTCACACATATCGCTCCCTTTCCCCCAGTCTCTCTCTCTCTCTCTCCCCCCAGTCTCTCTCTCTCTCTCTCTCCCCCAGTCTCTCTCTCTCTCCCCCCCCAGTCTCTGTCTCTCTCTCCCCCCTAGTCTCTCTCTCTCAATTTTCAATTCAATTCAAATTGCTTTATTGGCATGACAAGGTATATCTTATGTTGCCAAAGCACCGAAGCAAACATTTATGGTTGAACACATAAACGCAGATCTATCCTTACAGTGTATAAACAGATATATCCATGTGTGTATAAATATACACTCATATAATAGGTATATACTCTTTTCTTAGATTTAATGGTTGTCCCTCTGCTTATGGCAAGCTGTAACGTAGTTTGCTGCTAAAGTTATGCAATTTCTCTGTTCCCCTAATAGGTATGGCAGTTTTTGGTCGTCATTCAAATTTTTGAATTCAGGGCATATTTTTATGAATTTTGGTAGAAATTCCCACTTATGCCCTGATATTTTCTACAAGCTGTGAGGAAGTGCATCGCTGCCTCCGCCACTCCCTGACTGCAGTGAGAGCATATCCTGTCCTAGCTTGGCAGCCAGGTCTGTCTGTGACTGCCTTTTTCGATGGCCAGCCTATGCTCACTAAGTCTGTACATAGTCAAGGTTTTTCTCAATTTGCTATCTTTTACCATGGTCAGGTATTCAGCCATGTTGTATTGTCTGTTTAGGGCCAAGTAGCAATCGAGTTTGTTTTGGGTTTTTCTTGTTTCTGCCCAATATGTCAGATATTTTTCCTTTTGTTTAGTGACAATTGTGTTGGGTCGAATTCTCTGTGCTACGATGTCACTGTCCTGGGGCTGGTTATCATTAATAGTGTTAGTAGTTACTTCACTGAGTCCAGGACTCGTTGACTGAGGGGACTCTTCTTTATGATCCTCTCTTGGCATTTCAGGGCTTCGTAATGATAGCAGTGGGGTTTGCTCATTTTTAGGTGTTTCCAAAATTTGGTGGCTCTTTTTTGGATAGTAATTAGCAGTGGATTTTGGACTAATTCTGCCCTGCATGCATTGTTTGCGGTTTTCCTCTGAGTCCGGAGGATACTTTTACAGAATTCTTCATGTAGGATCTGAATTGGGTGTTTGTCCCATTTTGCAAATTCTTGTTGTGTTAGCGGTCCCCACACCTCACGGCCATAGAGTGCAATTGGTTCAATTATTGATTTAAACATTTTGAGCCAAATGCCAATTGGGATTTCTATTTGGATTGATTTTTTAATGGCATAGAAAGCCCTTCTGGCTTTCTCTTTCAGTTCATTCACAGCCAGATGAAAATTTCCCATAGAACTGATTTTCAAGCCTAAGTATGTGTAGTTTGTGGTTTGTTCAATTTTAGTTGTTCCTAGTGTGAAATTTGTTCTTGGTCCCTGATGTCTGGATCTTTGCTGGAACACAAGAACTTTGGTTTTTTGGGGGTTTATTGTCAGGGCCCAGGTATGACAGAACGACTCTAGCAGATCCAGGTTCTGCTGTAGACCCTCCTCAGTTGGTGATAGCAGAACCAGGTCATCTGCATAGAGCAGGAATTTAACCATGGATTCATATAGGGTGAGGCCGGGTGCCGTAGATCGTTCAAGTAGTCTTGCCAATTCATTTATGTAAAAGTAGCTGAAGTGCCCGGTGGTGCCGAGGCATCTTGAGGGCACGTTGTTGTTGGAAGAGAGAGAGAGAGCGAATATGGGGGAAGAGAGAGAGCGACTGGGGGAAGAGAGAGAGCGACTGGGGGGAAGAGAGAGAGCGACTGGGGGGAAGATAGAGAGTGACTGGGGGAAAGAGAGAGTGTGACTGGGGGAAGAGAAATAGCAACTGGGGGGAAGAGAGAGAGCGCCTGGGGGGGAAGAGAGAGAGCGACTGGGGGGAAGAGAGACCACGACTTGGGGGAAGAGAGAGAGCGACTGGGGGGAAGAGAGAGAGCGACTGGGGGGAAGAGAGGGAGTGACTGGGGGGAAGAGAGAGAGCAACTGGGGGGAAGAGAGAGAGCGACGGGGGGAAAGAGAGAGCGATGGGGGGAAGAGAGGGAGCGACTGTGGGGAAGAGAGAGAGCGACTGGGGGGAAGAGAGACCACGACTTGGGGGAAGAGAGAGAGCGACTGGGGGGAAGAGAGAGAGCGACTGGGGGGAAGAGAGGGAGTGACTGGGGGGAAGAGAGAGAGCAACTGGGGGAAGAGAGAGAGCGACGGGGGAAAAGAGAGAGCGATGGGGGAAGAGAGGGAGCGACTGTGGGGAAGAGAGAGAGCGACTGGGGTGAAGAGAGAGAGTGACTGGGGGGAAGAGAGAGCGCGATTGGGGGGAAGAGAAAGAGTGACTGGGGGGAAGAGAGAGCGACTGGGGGGAAGAGAGAGAGCGACTGGGGGGAAGAGAGAGAGCGACTGGTGGGAAGAGAGAGAGTGAATGGGGGGAAGAGAGAGACCGACTGTGGGGAAGAGAGAGAGTGACTGGGGGGAAGGTGTTGGTGGGGGAAGGGGGGGTAGGGGTGGGGGGGAAGGGGGTAGGGGGGGAAGGGGGGTTGGGAGGGGGAGGGGGCGAGTGGGAGGGGAATGGGGGGGAGGGGAAGGGGGGAGGGGAAGAATGGGAGTGGGAAAGGGAGGGGTGAGGGGAAGAAGGAGGGGGAGGAAGGATGGGGAGGGAGGAGGGAGGGGAAGGGGAGAGAGACAGAGGGAAGGAGGGATAGAGGACGAGTGGCCGCTCCCGCGTTCCCGAGCACCCGAGACTTGTGCTCTCCCGAGCCCCGCCTCCCCGAGCCCCACACTCTCCCGAGCCCCGCTCTCCCGCTCTCCCGAGACCTGCGCTCCCGAGACCCGTGCTCCCGCTCTCCCGAGCCCCATGCTCCCACGCCCCACCTCCCCGAGCCCCGCGCACCTGCTCTCCCGAGCCCCGCCCGAGCCAGCTTCAAGACCAGAGAGAGAGACGCCGCCCCGCAGCCTACCGCGTGAGGCCCGGCTGGACTCAAGTCGTGCTCCGGGCCGAAGTTGACGTGCACGCTGACTCCCGCCTCGCCCACCTTTACTAAGATGGCGATGCTCGGCTCAGGCCCGCCCCCTCCAGCCTTCACAAAGATGGCGGCGATCGCGGGCCTTTTGTTGATCATGACGGGAGGTGCCTAGCTCGGGCGTGGCTGGGCAACAGAGGCCCAGGCTTCATGGCCTGGAAAAACGATGAAAGGTAGGAAAATTGTAGAGGTTAGAGAAAAGATTTACAAATTAATTATCTTTTTTTTAAAAACAATTTGTGTTTTAAAAGCAACTTTTTTTTTGATGGCAATGTAGTTTTGAAAAGAAACACGCAGAAAGTGGGAAAAAGAAACTAAGAATTTGGAATCAAGATGGCGGCCACTCACCTCAGTTCAGAACGATAAGGCCCGCCCACACACGCACCGATTGGTCAACCGTCAGGTCACTGAACTGTAGGATTGGTCAATCATCACGTCACTCAACTGTAGGATGGCCCGCCCGCACATGCAATGATCCCGCCCCCACTCGATGCAAATGAGCGGATAATGAGTGGAATTTTGAAAGTTTTTTAGATACCGTCAGCACAATTTTTGTCCTACCAAAAAGTAAATACGCCTACAAGAGTCCCCGAATGATGAGCTATCTTTTGCTATAACATATGTGTAGGTACGCTCTATAACTTGTGATTGTATAGCCAGACAGACAGACAGACAGAGAGACAGAGAGACAGACAGACAGAGAGACATAGGCCTAGAAATTCAGTTTGGGCCCGCCAGCTCGCTTGCGCCCAGAAGTTACCGCTGTGCGCGGAGCCACTTGCGCCCACCGGAAATTCAGTTTCAGCGCCCCACGTCGAAGCCGGCTGCTATTCAAGGTTTCGGCGCCCCCCGTTTGGGGCGCTGAAAATGAATATCAGCGCGCTAGGTGCCGCAGCGCCACCCGCTGCGGAGCGGCAGGCTGCGGTACTGCAGGCCTTCCTCCCTCTCTTAAGGGGGAGGTGCCTGCAACAACGAGATCTCCACTCGCTAGTGCCGGCAAATGAGCCCGGCACCACGGAGAAGTGTCGGGCTCCCGGAAAACAGCCGGCAATGCCGTGGGGGGGGTGGGGTGGAGGAAGCCGGGGAAGGAGGTGCGGGCAGGCGGCCGCCGAAAAAGCGGCCGGCCGCACATCCGCCTTAACTCGCCCCACTAACGCTACAGTACGGCCCCGTTTTCTGATCGCTGTTTGCGGCCGCTGCGGAAGAGGCGGCCGCAACTCAATATGGCTGTCGGGCCGGTAGCGGGGCGGTAGCGGGGCACTGCGCACACTGATGACGTCATTGGTGGCGGCGCAGCGCTATTGGTTAACGCCGCCATTACCGTAGCGCTGAATATCGGTGAAAGCTCAGCAAGTGGCGCAAAAGCCCTCTTTGGGCGAAAACTGGGCGCAAAGCCTACTGAATTTCTAGGCCATACTGTTTTATATATATATAGATTAAAGAGTGTCGGTGAGATGGGTGAGCCCTGCGCCACACCACGCCCCTGTGAGAAGTATTTTGTTTGTTTGTCTCCAATTTTAACTGCACATTTATTGTTTGTATACATTGATTTAATTACATCATATGTTTTTCCCCCTGCACCACTTTCAATAAGTTTCAAGAATAGACCGTCGTGCCAAATAGAATTGAAAGCCTTCTGGAAATCTATAAAGCAGGCATAAATTTTGCTTTTGTTTTCGTGAACATGTTTGTCAATTAGGGTGTGTAGGGTGAAGATATGATCCGATGTTCTATAATTTGGTAGGAATCCAATTTGGCTTTTACTCAAGACATTGTGCTCCTCAAGGAAGTTTATAAGTCTTTTGTTTATGATACTACAGAATACCTTCCCCAGGTTACTGTTTACACAGATGCCTCGATAGTTATTCGGGTCAACTTTGTATCCACTTTTGTATAAGGGCGTTATGAGTCCTTTGTTCCAGATATCAGGGGAGTAGCTGACATTTAGAACCAAGTTGAAGAGTTTTAGGATAGCCAATTTCATTTTATCATCAGTGTGTTTAATCATCTCGCTTACAGAATCACAGAAACCCCACAGTGCAGATAGAAGCCATTTCGGCCCATCGAGCCTGCACTGACACATATCCCACCCGATCCCCGTAACCCCACGTATTTAATCCCCCTAACACTTAGGGTCAATTTATCATAGCCAATCAACCTAACCCGCACATCTTTGGACTGTGGGAGGAAACCGGAGCACCCGGTGGAAACCCACGCAAACACGGGGAAAATGTGCAAACTCCACACAGACAGTCACCCGATGACATCTGCACCGCTCTCTCTCTTCTCCCCCCAGTCTCTCTCTCTCTCCTTCCCCCCTCTCTCCTTCCCCCTCTCTCTCTATCTTTCCCCATCTCTCCCTCCTTCCCCCTTTCTCTCTCTCTCCTTCCCACTCTCTCTCTCTCTCCTTACCCCCTCTCTCTCCTTCCCCCTCTCTCTCTCTCCTTCCCCCTCCCTCTCTCTACTTCCCCATCTCTCTCTCTCCTTCCCGCTTTCTCTCTCTCTCCTTCCCCCTCTCTCTTTCCCCCTCTCTCATTCTCTCCTTCCCACACAGACAGACAGACAAACCCTTTTATATATATAAAAATATTTCTACGTTTTTCATAACAACATGCCCTGAAAAAACCCTCAGCACCACCGGGCACTCCAGCCAGTATATCTATATATATAAAAGAGCTCTTCTGTCTGTTCTTCCGACTGTCTGTCTGTCTGTCTGTCTGTATGTACTTGATACACTCAAAAGTTATAGAGCGTACCTACACATGTGTTATATCAAAAGAAAGCTTATGATTCCGGAATGGTCATAAGCGTATTTACTTTTTGGTCAGACAAAAATTGTTAAGACGGTATCCAAAAAACGTTCAAAATTCCGCTCATTATGCACTCATTAGCATTGAGTGACGTGAAGGTTGACCAATCGTACAGTCGAACGACGTGATGGTTGACCAATCGCTGCATCACGGGGGGCGGGTTAATTGCGTGTGCGAGCGGGCCATCCTAGAGTTCAGTGACCTGATGGTTGACCAATCGGTGCATGTGTGGGGGGGCCTAATCCTTCTGAGCTGAGGTGAGTGGCCGCCATCTTGATTCCTAACTCTTCATTTCATTTTCCCACATTCTCCGTGTTTATTTTCAAATCTACATTTCCAGCAAAAAAAAAAATTGTTTTTAAAACACAAGTAAATTGTTCTTAAAAAATGTTAATTAATTTGTAAATATTTTCTCTAACCTCATTAATTTTCCGACCTTTCACCATTTTTGCAGGCCTCGAAGCCTCGGCCTCTGTTCCCCAGCCACGCCCGAGCTAGGCACCTCCCGTCCCACTCAACAAGTGGCCCGCGATTGCAGCCATCATTCTAAAGGCTGGCCAGGCAAATCTGAGCGGAGCGTAGCCACCGCCGCCATCTTTCTAAAGGCTGATGGGGTGGCACGGAGCTCCGTGGAGCCATCGCTGGTGCTGGGCTCAGGTGCTTTGTGGGCCGGGCGGGTCTGAGCCGAGCGTAGCCACCGCTGCCATCTTTGTAATGGCTGGTGGGGCGTCACGGAGCTCCGTGGAGCCATTGCCGGCACTGGGCTCGGGTGCTTTGTGGCCTGCGGCCAAATGCTGGCTGCAGAGCTCGGGCTGACCAGGGCGCTGCACTCGGCTGGGCCATGTCATAGAAACATAGAAACATAGAAGATAGGAGCAGGAGTAGGCCATTTGGCCCTTCGAGCCTGCTCCGCCATTCAACGAGATCATGGCTGATCATCCAAACCCTAGCACCCGGTCCCTACACCGACTGCCATCCCACCCAAGCCCTATCCCCATAACCCCTTAACCCCACATATTTAATCCCCCCTAACACTAAGGGTCAATTTATTTACCATGGCCAATCAACCTAACCCGCACATCTTTGGACTGTGGGAGGAAACCGGAGCACCCGGAGAAAACCCACGCAAACAGTGCAGGTGCCCAAGACCCCGGGGCCTAGACTTCGCCAACCGCCGCCGGCAGCTCAACTCTCAACACTGGCAGAGGGGAGAGGGTCTGCTGGCTCCCCTCTTCCCTTTCTCCCCCCTCCCATTCTGCCCCCCTTGCCCGCTCCCTCCTCCTTCCCCCTTCCACCCTCCCCCCTCCTTCCTCCTCCCCCCTTCTTCCCCCACCCTTCCACCCCACACCCTCTTCCCACCCCCCATTTCCCCCCCACACATCACCATCCCCCCCGCGCCCTCCCCTCACCCTCCCCTCCCCCCTCCCCCTCCCCACTCCCTCCCCCCTCTCCCCTTCTTCCCCCCTCTCCCTCCCACCTGAGGAAGTGTACTTTTATATTACAAAATGGCTTCACAAGGTACAGAATAGAAAACACAAAATGGCTTCCATAGATTAGTAATTGCAAGTTCTGCTGAAAAAGCAGAACTCTCCAAATTAACAGCTGACCTCAACTGTTAATTAGAACAAAGACCTTCAGAGCAACATACTGTAAGCCTCCCTATCTCATTCACATAGCTGGATGAAGAGAGTCCTTGAGTCATGAATAAAGCAGGATAGGGAGTCAAAGAAGAACACAACTTATAGATTAGAGTAACCCTATCTATTGGCATTCCTTTTTGTTCCAGCCCTTTATGTCCTTGATTACATTTTTACTAACACTATATTTTTCTTGTAACTAATTATGATCTCAGACTTCGATCATGTGATTCTGAAGGCTTGCTTTAACTATAAATATGTTACCTTTTGCCTATTATGTTAGAAGTGGTCAGCGTAGCCATTGTCAACATGTCCGCTTCCCTTGTATACAAGAACTAATAAAGTCTTCCTTTGACGATACTTTGTGTTTAAAGAGTCTTACTGGGGAGTCGAGACTTCGACAGTATTACTTGGAGGTTCCACCGAGATTGCTTGCTGCCTTTCGGTAAGTCACGGACAAAGACATCAGGAATTTCTAGTGACAGATCCTGAATGGCCACAGTGATGTTTTATCACATAATAAGGATTTCTCATTAGATACTGAATTGGTGTAGTCTGTTTCTTCTGACGGGAGTACTGCGATCAAGTTAAGACTCGTGTTTTAGATTTGAGTTGAATCCTGTAACTTTTGCTTCTTTTATTTTAATGTTAAAAGGAGGAGGATACTGATGGCTCAGGTCTCAAAACTATCGGGCAAAAGAGACAAGGGAAAAGTCGGCACGGTTGCATCCCGGACTAATAAAGGTACCAGGTTGTGAAAGAGAGCGCTAAAGATTTAAACTGCAGTATCAAGGGTGGGTCCCTTGAGCCGGGGTTAGAGTCCCGTGGCAGAAAGTATCGTTTGAGGATTGTCACTGTGTTTTAAAGACCTGTATTACCAGGCTCAGGATTATTCTCCATTGAGGTACCTTCTCCGAGAGTTCAAGCCCCTCGCATTAAAGCACAAGGATTTTATATGAACATAGAGGTTAAGAATTATCGCAACCATTGTTTTCTCTTTCGTTTGTTGATTGTTGACAAAATTAAGACAGAAGACTTTCACATAAAGTATAAGTTAAATGTTAAGGACTCAGCTTGTAGTGGCGTACAATGCAAACTGAGAATTGACTATTTGTTTAGTTTAGAGTATAAGCTCAATGTCTGAGCATTTGGTCTGTTTGCCTGTTTGGGCTGCTGCATTACTTGTCATTACTTTGATTGTTGTTATTACTTTTTATTGTTCATCACTTATGGTCCTTTGGACAGTCAGTAATAGTCGCAAGGGGGTAAAGGGCGAAACATGCGATCTAGAAGAAGAGAGCCTAGTATAAATTAAGAACTTAAACTTTACTAAGATGGGAGCTTCACAGAGTAAGATCCCAGAAAAAGGGACTCCTGCTTTTTACATCTTTAACAACTATGGTCGAATGTCCACAAATGATTTATCTAAATGGTCTAATGGACCAAGAAAGACAAACACCTGTTCTGAGCTATGGACAATAGTCCATGAGTTATCGGACCCCTCAGAGGACTTAGAAAAAGCAATTAATGAGCTCAAAAGCATCGTTATTTGCCATCAGCCCACTATTGTGGACGTCGACCAGCTACTCAGAGCTTGGTTAAAAGATTCCTAATACCACCTGTTAACAGGTGGTCCAGGTAGTTTAGCAACCATAGAATACATCAGCAATGGAATCCTGAAATACTACCAAACGATACATTTTGGACCAACTTATATACAACAATGCATGCAAAATTCCCAAAACAGAACTAATTGGACAAAAATAATAATTGAGACCATTCAGAAAAAGGATGAAGATGTTGAGGATTAAAGAAAAAGAGTAGAAGCAATTATGGGGCAACATTCTGGAATGACCAAAGAAAATTACCAGATCCCTTTAATTAATGCCCTTGTAAATGGTCTCAGAACAGAACTTAAAGAACCATTGACTTTAGTCTGCCTAGATTGGAGACATAAAACAACTCCTGAATTAACACAAATTCTGAAAGGAATTCAGGAGAGACATAGAGACCAAAATAGTAAGGTTTCCCTCTTAATGGAGCAGACAGCTCCCGCAGCTCTGACTGCCCAGACTACCATTTATTATCAGGGCCACTACAGAGGACGAGGCAGAGTGTATAACAGAGGCGGATGTAGAGGAAATAGTAGAGGAGGTACTGGCAGAGGCCAGTGGAATGGAAGAGGTGCAAACTCTCCGTGTTTTAACTGTGGTCAGATCGGACACTGGAAGTCCGACTGCCCGTTCCCCAAGCAGCAGAATCAAGGATGGGGAGGTGCCCCAAACAATGTAAATACTCAAGCCCAGGTTCACACTCGTCCACAGACAGGTTTTACAACAGGGAATCCTTGGGGAGGTCAAAATACGGAAGGACAATTCGGATCCCCAGGGCAAAATTATTCAGCATAATGCGGAGAAACAGCCCCGAACGTTACCCACATTCTTCAATTACCTTCAGTATCACTAAATTCTAGCGATGAGCCATATTTATCCATAGAAATGCAGGGCAACAGGGTCCCTTTTCTCGTTGACACAGGAGCCACAACCTCACTATTAACAAAGCAATACGCTAGAGGAACTCCGTGTACTGGAAAGAATGTCACATGTGTAGGACTTTCCGGCGTCTCACAGACTGTGACGTGGTCACAACCATTAGAAATACAAGCAGAAAATTTATCTGGCCAGCATGCCTTTCTTCTATCAGACGAAGCCCTCATGAACCTTTTAGGGAGAGATTTGCTGTGCAAAATGCAGGCAACAATAATTTGTTCAGAAAAAGGACTGCAGGTGCACATCCCTACCGATAGATGTACTATGTGCCCTTTACAAGAATGCCCCCCTCCCATCGTCTACCAGTGGACAAACAAAAACCAAGAATTAAGCCACACATTAATGATGATTGTAGGAGCAGTGCAATGTGCCTCAAGAACAGTCTCAGAGTACAAGAAGGATTTGAAATTAGACAGCTGGCACATGAATCTGCATTGCACTGCCTTTTATGACGACACGGGAAAGGACACGACTATAAAAGACTGTTACAAACCCTTTTTGGGCCAGAACTTCCTGTTTAAAATTCGGACAATCTTTATTGGACCCAAAGGAATAGCAGCTGCCGTAACGTTAACTCCAGAAGCATGAGAACTGTTTCAAGTCAAGGACTCTAAACCACACTGCACTCTCGCTGTCGCAAACGGCCGTCACCCAAGAGATCTAGGGCCAATGGCCCCCCGTTTTTGCTGCGAAACGATCACCCAATTGGTGACCAAGCCCCGAACAGATTTATCAGAAACTCCTATTTCCAATAGTGACTTAGCGTACTACATAGACGGGTCAGCCCTTAGGGATGACAAGGGATCACTTAGGGCTGGATGTGCCATATCAGATGATCACTCGATTGTGGAAGCACTCTCACTACCTCAATCCTTTTCAGCGCAACAAGCAGAACTCTTCACCCTTACAAGAGCTTGCATATTGGCTACTGATCAAACCATTAATATTTATACCGACTCCAGGTACGCTTTTGGGGTTGCTCATGATTACGGACAGATCTGAAAATTAAGGGGATTTTTAACCTCTTCAGGATCAACTATTAAGTATGCCGAACAAATCGATAATCTTTTAAAGGCTCTAATGTGTCCCACTAAAATTTCAGTTATTAAATGTCAGGCTCATACAGGTAGTCAGGATCAGATAGCACTGGGTAACGAACGAGCAGATGGAGCTGCTAAGTCAGCGGCTTTGTCTGATACAGGACCACAAGTTTCAGCCTTTGTTCTGCATCAACAGAAATCAGACAATGACCCACCTCCTATTAATGATGGTTTAGCCTTTCAGTCACAGGCTAACTCGGACGAAGTGTTAAGTTGGGCAAAGGATTCTTGTTTTAAAACGTCTGAAGGGCTATGGGTACACCATGGTAGCCCCTAAATCTTTACTCACATGGATTGCCCGATGCGTTCATGTGTTCACACAAGCAGGCAAAGGGGGATGGCAGACTATATTAATCAAACATGGTATGCACCAGGTATTTCGGCAATTGCAAAACAAATCCGTGAAAGGTGCACCATTTGCCAGGAAATGAATCCAGGTAAAACAGAGAAAGTGCAGTCTGCCTCCCACCCGAATCCATCAGGCCCTTTTGTAAATTTACAAATGCATTTTACTGATTTACCTCCATGTTTAGGATTTAAGTATGTGTTGGTAATTATAGATATGTTTTCAAGATGGGTCGAAGCCTTTCCATGTAAAAAGAACGATGCTGTAACAGTAGCAAAGTGCTTGTTAAAAGAAATCATACCAAGGTTTGGAATACCTAAGCAGCTTTCAAGTGACAGAGGATCTCACTTCACTGGAACGATTGTAAAAGAACTATGTAAAGCTTTGCAGATTAACCAGCATTTTCACTGCAGCCATCATCCTGAATCTTCAGGACTGGTAGAAAGATATAACGGAGTACTGAAGAATAAACTTGCTAAACTTAGCAATGAAACCGGACTTAAATGGGTCGAACTATTACCCTTAGCATTGATGATAATGCGAGCAGCAACTAACAGGACAAATGGACTGTCACCACATGAGGTTGTCATGGGACGACCCCTAAAACTGCCATTCTCAGCACCATTTACGCTTTCACCAACAGGTAAGGGAAACTCAAACGGAACCAGCAGAAGGAAAGTGCCACAACTTGAAACCTGGAGATGGCGTCTACGTAAAAGTTTTCAAAAGAAAGAACGGTCTGCAGCCACGCTTTGAAGGACCGTATCAAGTGCTCTTAACAACAAACACAGCCATAAAAGTCAAGGAAAGATATTCCTGGATTCACGCTTCCCTCTGCAAGAAGGCACCGAATAGAGACAATTGAATCTTGAAAGACTTAAACATTGAAGACGTTACTTATATTTTGTATACTAATTGGACTACTGAGTCTAATATGCCAAGGAGATGGGGAAATATCCCGAAAGAAACGAGAATTACACGTGAATACTTTTTTGTACATGTCTTAGGAATATGCTAAAGCTGGTGCAAATCTAATTGTTGGGTCTGTGCCCATGTGCCTATTCACACCACGGGGGTAATTCCCCTAAGATCGATTCCCTTTAATACATCTGAAACAGCAGAATGCGTGATAAGGCGGAACAGTTCAGGGGACCCGACTAAGACCTCGGATGTAGGACAGTGGAAATCGGCGGGGTGTAAACTAAATACCTTTCAGGGGTGGTATCAGCCCAACTACTATTTTTCACAGTGATTAAATGCTGTTGCAATAGGCTAGGTGAGGCAGCTATACCAGGAGGAAGTATGATGATGCAGAGGGAAGTAAATGAAGAAGAGGAGAAGAATGGTCCCCTAGGGGAAGAAATGAGACGATTGAATAAGATAAACATTTAGGGGCTAGATTGGGAACAACAGGCTAGGGAAAAGAAAGAGGACTCCAGGAGCACTTGAGCTCATGAAGACCCCACAGGTCAGGCATAAACTGTGCGGGTCACCACCATATTGTTAGTCCTCCTCTATAAGCTGTTTGTTCCCTATCTCCTTAGAAGGTGTTTAGTCACGCCCAACCTGCAGGCTAACATAAGCTGCAGGAAATAAAGGAGAAACTTGCAGGCTAACATAAGCTGCAGGAAATAGAATAAAACCTGCAGGCTAACATAAGCTGCAGGAGAATAAAGCAGACATAAGCACAAAATATATCAATAGACAATAAAGGCCCCGGCAATTGAACAGAGCACAGTGAATTAAGTAAAATCCTTAGGATTGGATTGTCCTAGTAAGGACAAAAGGGGGGAATGAGGAAGTGTACTTTTATATTACAAAATGGCTTCACAAGGGACAGAATAGAAAACACAAAATGGCTTCCATAGATTAGTAATTGCTAGTTCTGCTGAAAAAGCAGAACTCTCCAAATTAACAGATGACCTCATCTGTTAATTAGAACAAAGACCTTCAGCGGTACATACTGTAAGCCTCCCTATCTCTTTCACATAGCTAGATGAAGAGAGTCCTTGTGTCATGAATAAACCAGGATAGGGAGTCAAAGAAGAACAGAACTTATAGATTAGATAACCCTATCTATAGACATTCCTTTTTGTTCCAGCCCTTTTTGTCCTTGATTACATTTTTACTAACACTATATTTTTCTTGTAACTAATTATGATCTCAGACTTCGATCATGTGATTCTGAAGGCTTGCTTTAACTATAAATATGTTAGCTTTTGCCTATGACCTTAGAAGTGGTCAGCGTAGCCATTGTCTACATGTCCGCTTCCCTTGTATACAAGAACTAATAAGGTCTTCCTTTGATGATACTTTGTGTTTAAACAATCTTACTCGGGAGTCGAGACTTCGACACCCCCTCCCCCCTCCCTACCCCCATGCCCCTCCCCCCTTCTTCCCCCCTTTCCCCCACCCCTTTCCACCAACCCCTTTCCCCCCACCCCTTTCCTCCCCCCTCTCTCCCCACCCCTTCCCCCCCACCCCTTCCCCCCACCCCTTTCCCCTTTTTCTCCTTCCCTCTCTCTCTCCTTCCCCCTGTCTCTGTCTCTCTCTCCCTCTCTCTCTGTCTCTCTCTCCCTGTCTCTCTCTCCCTCTCTCTCTCTCCCTATCTCTCTCTCTCTCTCTCTTCCCCCCAGTTTCTCTCTCTCTCTCTCCACCAAGTCTCTCTCTCTCTCTCTTCCCCCAGTCGCTCTATCTCTTCCCCCAGTTGCTCTCTCTCTTCCCCGCAGTTGCTCTCTCTCTTCCCCCAGTCGCTCTTTCTCTTCCCCAGTCGCTCTTTCTCTTCCCCCCAGTCGCTCTCTCTCTTCCCCCCAGTCGTTCTCTCTCTTCCCCCCAGTCGCTCTCTCTCTTACCCCCAGTTGCTCTCTCTCTTCCCCCAGTCACTCCCTCTCTTCCCCCCAGTCGCTCTCTCTCTTCCCCCCAGTCACTCTCTCTCTTCCCCCCAAGTCACTCTTTCTCTTCCCCCCAGTCGCTCTCTCTCTCTCTTCCAGCAAAAACATGCCCTCAAAAAACCCTCGGCACCGCCGGGCACTTCAGCCAGTCTCTATAAATATAAGAGAACTCTTCTGTCTGTCTGTCTGTCTGTCTGTCTGTCTGTATGTACTCTATACACTCAAAAGTTTTGAGCGTACCTACACATGTGTTATATCAAAAGAAAGCTTATGATTCCGGAATGGTCTTAAGCGTATTTACTTTTTGGTCAGACAAAAATTGTTCAGGCGGTATACAAAAAACTTTCAACATTCTGCTCATTATCCACTCATTAGAATTCAGTGACATGAAGGTTGAGCAATCGTACAGTCGAGCGACCTGACGGTTGACCAATCGCGGTGTCACGGGGCTGGTTCATTGCGTGTGCGGGCTAGCCATCCTAGAGTTCAGTGACGTGATAATTGACCAATCCTTCAGTTCAGTGACCTGATGGTTGACCAGTCGGTGCATGTGTGGGTGGGCCTATTCCTTCTGAGCTGAAGTGAGTGGTCGCCATCTTGATTCCTAACTCTTCATTTCTTTTTCCCACTTTCTGCGTGTTTATTTTCAAATCTACATTTCCAGCAAAAAAAAGTTGCTTTGAAAACACAATTAAATTGGTTTTAAAAAAAGTTCATTAATTTGTAAATATTTTCTCTAACCTCATTAATTTTCCTACCTTTCATCGTTTTTGCAGGCCTCGAAGCCTCGGCCTCTGTTCCCCAGCCACGCCCGAGGTAGGCACCTCCCGTCCCGCTCAACAAGCGGCCCGCAATCACCGCCATCTTTCTAAAGGCTGGCCGGACGGGTCTGAGCTGAGCGTAGCCACCGCCGCCATCTTTCTAAAGGCTGGTTGGGCAGCACGGAGTTCCGTGGAGCCATCGCCGGCACTGGGCTCGGTTGCTTTGTGGGCCGGGCGGGTCTGAGCAGGGCGTAGCGACTGCCGCAATCATTCTAAATGCTGGTGGGGTGGCACGGAGCTCCGCGGAGCCATCGCTGGTGCTGGGCTCGGCTGCTTTGTGGCCTGCAGCCGAATGGCAGCTGCAGAGCTCGGGCTGACCGGGGCGCTGCGCTCCGCTGGGCCATGTCAGTGCGGGTGCCCGAAGCCCCGGGGCCTATCCTTCTCCAACCACCGGCAGCAGCGCAACTCTCAACACTGGCAGAAGGGACAGGGTCTGCTGGCCCCTCTCCTCCCTTTCTCCCCCGCTTCCCCCCTCCCCCCTCCTTCCACCACTTCCCCCCTCCCCCCTCCTTCGCCCCTCCCACCTCCTTCCCCCTCCCCCTCCTTCACCCACCCTTCCCCCGCAAACCCCTTTCCCCCCTCCCACCAACCCTTTCCCCCCTCCCACACACCCCCTTCCCTCCCATTCACGCCCCTCCCCCTCCCCCCTCCCTCCCCCCTCTTCCCCCCCACCCGCTCTGCCCCTCCTCCCTCCCCCTCTTACCACCTCACCCTCTTCCCCTTCCCCCCTCCCCTCTTCCCCTTTCCCTTTCCCCCTCTACCCCTTTCTCCCCACCCCTTCCCCCCACCCCTTTCCCCCCATCCCTTAACCCCCACCCCTTTCACCCACCCCTTTCCCCCTTCCCCCACCCTCTTTCCCCACCCCTTCCCCCCTTCCCCCCACCCCTTTCCCCTTTCTCTCCTTCCCTCTCTCTCTCCTTCCCTCTGTCTCTGCCTCTCTCTCCCTCTCTCTGTCTCTCTCTCCCTCTCTCTCTCTCCCCTCCCTCTGTCTCTCTCTCTCCCTCTCTCTCACTCTCTCTCTCCCCCCTAGTCTCTCTCTCTCTCTTCCCCCCAGTCGGTCTCTCTCTTCCCCCCAGTCGCTCTCTCTCTTCCCCCCAGTCGCTCTCTCTTCCCACCAGTCGCACTCTCTCTTCCCCCCAGTCGCTCTCTCTCTTCCCCCCAGTCGCTCTCTCTCACTCTTCCAACAGCAACATGCCCTCAAAAAACCCTCGGCACCGCCGGGCACTTAAGCAAGTATATATATATAAATAAAAGGATCTGTCTGTCTGTCTGCCTGTCTGTGTGTATGTCCGTGCTTCACTCAAAAGTTATAGAGCGTACCTACATATATGTTATATCAAAAGAATGCTTATGCTTAGGGGAGTGTCATAGGCAGTTACTTTTTGGTCAGACAAAAATTGCTCGGACAGTCTACAAAAAACGTTCAAACAACGGACAAAATCCGCTAATTAGCATTGAGTGACGTGATGGTTGACCAATCCTACGGGGGAAGCGCGTTGTGTCACGGGGATGCGTTTCATGACGTATGTGGGCGGGGCTTAATCCTGCCACCTGCCATGAGTGCGGGAGCGGGAAAACAGATACATAGACATCGACAGAGACAACCACGTGGCCCGACAGCCCGAGAGACAGCGAGCATACACACACAGAGACACATACACCCGCGCATCCCCCCTCTCTTTCCTTCCCCCCCTCCCTCCTATTTATCTACACAGAGAGAACCGCGCGGCCCGAGAGACAGCGAGCGTACTAGCGGTGGCAGCGGGTCGGAGTGTCAGCTGAGCTGGGGTAACTCAAGCCGGGCCTGAGGCATTGTGCCGCGCATGGGGCTCTGGTCACCAAGGCCGGGCTCTGAGTTCACCCCTTCCCCGGGGTGTCTTCCTCTCTTCTCTATCTCCTTCCCTCACTCTCTCCTTCCCTCTCTCTCTCTCTCTCTCTCTCCTCTTCCCTCTCTCTCTCTCTCTCTCCTCTTCCCTCACTCTCTCTCTCTCTCCTTCCCTCACTCTCTCCTTCCCCCCCTCTCTCTCGCCGTGAGTGCGGGACCGGGAAAACAGATTCACTGAGCGGGAGCTCAGCTGAGGTGAGTTGGGCCAGGCCTGAGGCACTAGGCCATGCACGGGGGCTACAGGTCACCGCGGCCGGGCTCTGAGTCCAACCCCTTACCCGGGGTGTCTTCCTCTCTTCTCTATCTCCTTCCGTAACACTCTCCTTCCCTCTCTCTCTCTCTCTGTCTCTCTCTCCTTCCCTCTCGCTCTCTCTCTCCTTCTCTCTCTCTCTCCTTCCCTCTCTCTCACTCTCTCCTTCCCCCTCTCTCTCTCTCTCCTTCCCCTCTCTCTCTCCTAACCCCTGTCTCTCCTTCCCCCTCTCTCTCTCTCTCCTTCCCCATCTCTCCTTCTCTCCTTCCCCCTCTCCCTTTCTCCTTCCCTCTCTCGCTCTCTCTCTCTCTCCTTCCCTCTCTCTCTCCTGCCCTTTCTCTCTCTCCTTCCCTCTCTCTCCTTCCCCCTCTCACTCTCCTTCCCCCTCTCTCTCTCTCTTTTTCTCTCTCTCTCCTTCCCGTCTCTCTCTCCTTCCCCCTCTCTCTCTCTCCTTTCCCCTCTCTCTCCTTCCCCCCTCTCTCTCTCTCCATCCCCCTGTCTCTGTCTCTCCTTCACCCTTTCGCTCCTTACCCCTCTCTCTCTCCTTCACCCTCTCTCTCTCGCTCTTTTTCTTTCTCTCTCCTTCCCCCTCTCTCTCTCCTTCCCACTCTCTCGCTCTCCTTCCCCCTCTCTCTCTCTCCTTCCCCCTCTCTCTCTTTCTCCATCCCCCTGTCTCTCTCTCTCTCCCCTTCCCCCTCTCTCTCTCTCTCCTTCCCCCTCTCTCTCTCCTTCCCCCTCTCTCTCCCCCTCTCTCTCTCTCCTTCCCCCTCTCTCTCTCTCTCCTTCCCCTCTCTATTCTTCCCTCTCTCTCTCTCTCCTTCCCTCTCTCTCTCTAACCTTCCCTCTCTCTCTCCTTCCCCCGCTCTCTCTCCTTCCCCCCTCTCTCTCTCTCCATTCCCCTGTCTCTCTCTCTCCCCTTCCCCCTCTCTCTCTCTCTCCTTCCCCCCTCTCTCTCTCCTTCCCCCTCTCTCTCTCCTTCGCCCTCTCTCTCCTTCCCCCTCTCTCTCTTTCCTTCCCCCTCTCTCTCTCTCTCCTTCCCCCTCTCTCTCCTTCCCTCTCTCTCTCTCGCTCTCTCCTTCCCTCTCTCTCTCTAACCTTCCCTCTCTCTCTCTCCTTCCCCCTCTCTCTCTCACCTTACCCCATTCTCTCTCTCTCCTTCCCCCTCTCTCTCCTTACCACTCTCGCTCTCTCTCCCTCTCTGTCTCTCCTTCCCTCTCTGTCTCTCCTTCCCTCTCTTTCTCTCCTTCACCCCCTCTATCTCTCCTTCCCCGTCTCTCTCTCTCTCCTTCCCCCTCTCTCGCTCCTTCACCCTCTCTCTCTCTCCTTCCCCCTCTCGCTCTCTCTCTCATGCCCCCTCTTTCTCATTCCCCCTCTCTCTCCTTCACCCTCTCTATCCTTCCCCCTCACTCTCTCTCCTTCCCCCTCTCTCTCCTTCCCCTCTCTCTCCTTCCCTCTCTCTCTCTCACTCTATCTCCTTCCCTCTCGCTCTCTCTCTCCTTTCCCCTCTCTCACTCTCCTTCCCCCTTTCTCTCTCTCTCATTCCCCCTCTCTCTCCTTCCCCCTCTCTCCTTCCCCCTCTCTCCCACTCTTTTTCTCTATCCCGCTCCTTCCCCCCTCTCTCTCCTTCCCCCTCTCTCTCTCTCCTTCCCTCTCTCTCTCTTTCTCTCTCCTTCACTCTCTCTCTATCTCTCCTTCCCCCCTCTCTCTCTCTCCTTCCCCCTATCTCTCTCTCTCCTTCCCCACTCTCTCTCTCTCCTTCCCCCTCCCTCTCTCTCCTTCCCCTCTCTCTCTCCTGCCCCCTCTCTCTCTCTCTCCTTCCTCCTTTCTCTCTCTCCCCTTCCTCCACTCTCTTTCCCTGTCTCTCTCTCTTTCCCTCTCTCTCTCTCTCTCCTTCCCACAAAGACAGACAGACAGACAAACTCATTTATATTAAAAAATTATTCATTCTTTTTTCATAACAGCATGCCCTCAAAAAAAGTAACAGACTTGGATGCAGCATTAACAAAAAACGAAGTTAAAGAACCACCTCCTGGGTACTTAGGAATAGTTCTTCAATCCCTACAGTTTCATAAATAGTTTTATAAACATGGCGGAGGTTTCTTCATTTCACTCGTCAACGCTGGGTACTCCAGTTAGCATCTATATATATATCATTGCTCTTCTGTCTGTCTGTCTGTCCTCTATACACTCAAAAGTTATAGAGCGTACCTACACGTGTGTTGCATCAAAAGAAAGCTTACGATTCCGGAAAGGTCATAAGAGTACATACTTTTCGGTGACACAAAAATTGTGCCGACGGTATCCTAAAAACTTTCAAAATTATGCTCATTATCCCCTCATTAGCATTGAGTGACTATGATGTCGAAGAGCTGCTATGATGTCAGGGCAGTTTTTGTGCTGTCTTAAAGAAATCAATGCTTTCACTGTGCCCAGCCTACTCAGCTGGGGTAACTCGGGCCGGGCCTCTTCCTCTCTTCTCTATCTCCTTCCCTCACTCTCTCCTTTTCTCTCTCTCTCCTTCCCTCTCTCTCTCTCTCTCTCTCCTTCCCTCTCTCTCTCTCTCCTTCCCTCTCTCTCTGTCTCTCTCTGCTTCCCCCCTCTCTCTCTCTCTCTCTCCTTCCCTCTCTCTCTCTGTCTCTCCTTCCCTCTCTCTCTCTCTCTCTCCTTCCCTCTCTCTCTCGATCTCCTTCCCTCTCTCTCTCTCTCTCTCTCTCCTTCCCTCTCTCTCTCTGTCTCTCTCTCCTGCCCTCTCTGTCTCTCTCTCTCCTTCCCTCTCTCTCTGTCTCTCTCTCCTTCCCTCTCTCTCTCTCTCTCCTTGACGCTCTCTCTCTGTCTCTCTCTCCTTCCCTCTCTGTCTCTCTCTCTCCTTCCCTCTCTGTCTCTCTCTCCTCCCCTCTATCTCTCCTTACCTCTCTCTCTCCCTCTCTCCCCCAGTCTCTCTCTCCCCCTCAGTCACTCTCTCTCTCCCCCTCCGTCTCTCTCTCACTATCTCCCCAGTCTCTCACTCTCTCTCCCCCAGTCTCTCTCTTTCTCTTCCCAGTCTCTCTCCTCTCTCTCCCCCAGTCTCTCTACTCTCTCTCTCTCCCGTCTCTATCTCTCTCCCCGTCTCTCTCTCTCCCCCCTCAGTCGCTCCCTCTCCCCCCCCAGTCTCTCTCTCTCTCCCAGTCGCTCTCTCTCCCCCCAGTCTCTCTCTCTCTCCCCCAGTCTCTCTCTCTCCCCCAGTCTCTCTCCCTCTCCTCCAGCCTCTCTCTCCGCCAGTCTCTCTCTCCCCCCAGTCGATCAATTCAATTCAATTGAATTCAAATGGCTTTATTGGCATGGCAAGGTACATCTTATGTTGCCAAAGCATCGAACAACATTCATGGTTGTCCACAAAAATACGGATCTATCCATACAGTGTATAAACAGATACATCCCTGAGTGTATAAATATACATTCATATAATTTGTATATACTCTTTTCTTATATTTAGTGGTTGTCCCTCTGTTTATGGCAAGCTGCAACATAGTGTGCCGCTAAGGTTACACAATTTCTCTCTTCCCCTAGTAGGTATGGGAGTTTTTGGTCGTCATTCAAATTTCTGAATTCCGGGCATATTTTTGTGAATTTTGGGTAGAAATTCTCCCTTATGCCCTGATATTCTCTACAAGCTGTGAGGAAGTGCATCTCTGTCTCCACCACTCCCTGACTGCAGTGAGAGCATATCCTGTCCTCTCTTGGTAGCCGGGTCTGCCTGTGTCTACTTTTATCGATCGTCAGGCTATGTTCGCTAAGTCTGTACATTGTCAAGGTTTTTCTCAGTTTGCTATCCTTTACCATGGTCAGGTAATCAGCCATGTATTATTGTCTGTGTAGGGACAAGTAGCAATTGAGTTTGCTTTGGATTTTTGTTGTTTCTGCCCAATATGACAGGTATTTTTCCTTTTGCTTAGCGACGATTGTGTTGGGTCGAATTATTTCTGTTACGCTGTCACTGTCCTGGGGCTGGTTCTTGCTAGTAGTGTTAGTAGTTACTTCACTGAGTCCCAGGACTAGTTGACTGAGGGTATTCTTCTTTATGGTCCTCTCTTGGCATTTCAGGGCTTCGTAATGATAACATTGGGGGTTGCTCATTTCTAGGTGTTTCCAAAATTTGGTGGCTCTTTTTTAGACAGTGATTATTAATGGATATTGGCCTAGTTCTGCCCTGCATGCATTGCTTACAGTTTTCCTTTGAGTCCGGAGGATGCTCTTACAGAATTCTGCATGTAGGATCTCAATTTGGTGTTTGTCCCATTTTGCAAATTCTTGTTGTGTTAGCGGTCCCCACACCTCACTGCCATAGAGTGCAATTGGTTCAATTACTGATTTAAAAATTTTGAGCCAAATGCTAATTGGGGTTTCTATTTGGATTGATTTTTTAATGGCATAGAAAGCCCTTCTTGCTTTCTCTTTCAGTTCATTCACAGCCAGATGAAAATTTCCCATAGAACTGATTTTTAGGCCCAAGTATGTGTAGTTAGTGGTTTGTTCAATTTTGGTTGTTCCTAGTGTGAAATTTATTTTGGGTCCCTGATGTCTGGATCTTTGCTGGAACACAAGGATTTTGTTTTTTTGGGGATTCATTGTCAGGGCCCAGGTCTGGCAGAACGACTCCAGCAGATCCAGGTTCTGCTGTAGACCCTCCTCAGTTGGTGACAGCAGAACCAGGTCATCTGCATAGAGGAGGAATTTAACCTTGGATTCATATAGGTTGAGGCCGTGTGCTGTAGATTGTTCAAGTAGTTTTGCCAATTCATTTATTTAAATATTAAAGAGTGTCGGTGAGATGGGCGAGCCCTGCGTCACCCCCCACCCCTGTGGGAAGTATTTTGTTTGTTTGTCTCCAATTTTAACTGCACATTTGTTGTTTGTATACATTGATTTAATTACATCATATGTTTTTCCCCCTACCCCGCTTTCGATAAGTTTCAGGAATAAACCTTCATGCCAGATGAAGTTGAAAGCCTTCTGGAAATCTTTAAAGCATGCGTAGATTTTGCTTTTGTTTTGATGAACGTGTTTGTCAATTAGGTTCTGTAGGGTGAAGATATGATCTGATGTTCTATAGTTTGTCAGGAATCCAATTTGACTTTTACTCAAGACATTGTGCTCCTCAAGGAAGTTTATAAGTCTTTTGTTTATGATACTACAGAACACCTTCCCCAGGTTACTGTTTACACAGATGCCTCGATAGTTATTTGGGCCGACTTTGTCCCCACTTTTGTATATGGGCGTTATGAGTCCTTTGTTCCAGATATCAGGGAAGTAACCGACACTCAGAACCAAGTTGAAGAGTTTTAGGATAGCCAGTTTCATTTTATCATGTGTGTGTTTAATCATCTCGCTTAGTATGCCGTCTGCACCGCAAGCTTTTCCTGGTCGCAGGTCCTTGAGTTTTTCAAATAGTTATTTTTCTGTTATTATGGAGTCTAGCGGGTTTTGTTTATCTTTTATGGCCATTTCGAGCTTTTCCAGTTTTTTGCATATTTGGTGTTGCTCTGGCCTTAGTGTGTTTTTCTGATATAATTTTCAAAGTGGTTTTCCCATGTGTCTCCATTTTGAATGGCCAATTCGTCGTGTTGTTTCTTGTGTAATGTATTCCATTTGTCCCAGAAACAGTTGGAATCAATGGATTCCTCAATGGAGCTGAGTGTATTCTTAATATACTGCTCTTTTTTGGTTCTGAGTGTGTTTCTGTATTGTGTTAGTGTCTGACAATAAGTAAGGCATAATTCCTCGTTTACCGGCTGTCCGTGTTTTTGGTTTGATATTTTTCTGTGTTTTTTCCTCATGTTATGGCAATCTGGGTCAAACCATTTTTCATAGTTTTTTGTTTTGGGTTTATTCTTGTGAACTTTCAAGTTTGACGTTGTTGCCAAATTATCAAAAATATTGTTTAGGTTATTCATTGCCCAGTTTACGCCTTCTTCATTGTCAGTGTATATGTTATCCAGAAAGGTCTCCAAGAGAGCTTGAGTTGATTCATGGCTAATTGCTTTATGGTATTTTTCCGTGCTGTTTTTGGCCCATCTGTATGATTTTTTGGTGTTGTACAGTTTACTGGGTTGTGTTTCTGTGTTGGTTGTTTCTGCCTTGTTAAGATACATAGTAATTTGACTGTGGTCTGACAGTGTTGTTTGTGGTTTGACTGTGAATGCTCTGAAAGAGGATGGGTCCAAATCCGTAATCATATAGTCTACGGTGCTACAGCCAAGAGGTGAGCAATAGGTCGATCTTCCTAGGAGGTCTCCCATGAACCTACCATTGACAATGTACAGACCCAGGCTTCGACAGAGCTGCAGTAGCTGTTTTCCGTTGGTATTTGTCTGCTTGTCGCAGTTATGCCTGTATGGATGGGAAGGGATATCGAAGTGGTTATTCCCGAATATGTAATTGCTTCCCTGATTATTGGTGAAGTCTGGTTCTTCGCCAGGTCTTGAATTGAGGTCACCACAGATCAACACGTTCCCCTGTACCTGGAATTGGATAATCTCCCTCTCAATGTTGGAGAAGGTGTCCTCTTTAAAGTACGGGGATTCCATTGGGGGGATATTGAGTGCGCAAATGAAAACATCTTGGGTGTTAGAGATAGTCCCCCTCTCAATTTTGAGCCACATGTGGTTTTCGCCCTTTTTTTATAAATTTGATGCAATTCTTAAGCTCTGTTTTAAACCAAATCATTATGCCTCCGGAGTCTCTGCCTTGGGTTACTCCTGGCAATTTATTGGAGGGGACCACCAGCTCTGTGTACCCTTGGGGACGGCCAGTGTGTCGTCCTTCTCTATACCAAGTTTCCTGTAAAATGATAATATCCAGATCTTTAGTTTCATCCAGGAACTCTGGGGTCATACTCTTCCCGTCGGGCATTTAAGAGCGTAGACCTTGGATATTCCAGGTCGAAATATATAAGGATTTCATGTTAAGTTTGATCTGTTACAATGATAGTTTAAAGAATGATACGTGTTTGTCGTGTCTAAATGGGGGAAAAAAAGATCATCTCTCTCTCCCCTCCAGTCTCTCTCTCCCCCAGTCTCGCTCTCCCCCCAGTCTCTCTCTCTCTCACTCACTCTCTCCCTCTCCCCCCAGTCTCTCTCTCTCTCTCCCACTCTCTCCCTCTCCCTCCACTTTCTCCCTATCCCCCCAAGTCTCTCTCTCTCACTATCCCCCCATCTCTCTCTCTCTCCTCACAGTCTCTCTCTCTCTCCCCCCCACACCCCCGGTCTCTCTCTCTCCCCCCCCCGTCTCTCTCTCCCTCTCTCTCTCTCTCTCTCTCTCTCTCTCTCTCTATCTCCAGTCTCTCTCTCTCTCCAGTCTCTCTCTCCCTTCCCCATCTCTCTCTCTCTCCCCTCAGTCTCTCTCTCCCCGAGTCTCTCTCTCCCTCAAGTCTCTCTCTCTCCCCTCCAGTCTCTCTCTCCCCAGTCTCTCTCTCCCCCCAGTCTATCTCTCTCTCCCCCACTCTCTCCCTCTCCCCCCAGTCTCTCTCTCTCCCCCACTCCAATTCCAATTCCAATTAAAATGCTTTATTGGCATGAAAGTTTACAGAGAACCATATTGCCAAAGCTTACATAGCAAAAAGGTACAGTTTTCCAACATTCTGTAGGTGTCAATCGATTTGACATTTGTTGGGTACATACAATATTACTTTTAAACAATATTAATTTTAAACAGTCTTTGTACTTCATTTGGTACGTTCCAATATTAATTTTAAACAGTCTTAATTTTAAACAGTCCTCAGGTTGTGACATGTTGTTACATATTTGGCCCCAAGGTATGGTCTGTCTCCTTCTCCTAGGACTAATCTCAATTTTGACAGATCATCCAATTCATTGAAATCTGGGGTTGTTTGGCTTAGCTTGTTGAATAATATGTTTCTTGATGTGTTGAATTTTTCGCATTTTAGGAGGAAATGCATTTCTGTTTCAACCTCGCCAGCCAGACATTGATCGCATATTCTATTCTCTCTAGGCTGCCAGGATTTCTTGTATCTGCCTTTTTCAATTTCCAGTTGGTGGTCGCTTAGTCTGTACCTGGTGAGGGTCTGTCTCTGTTTTGTGTCTCTGATGGTCGTGAGGTAGTCTGCCAGTTTATATTCTCTTTTTAGGGCCCGGTAACATTCTAATCTGCTTTGGCTTTCGGTTATTTTGTTCCAATGTTCCAGGTAGGTTTCTTTGCATTTTTTAATGATTTGGTTCACTCGGATTGGTGTTTGGACGGCTGTGTTGGTCTGGGGCTGGTCAGGGTCCGGCTGAGTACTTAGTTTCCGTAGCAGCTGACTCAGGGGACTCTTTTCTGGGTTTAGCTCTTGGGTCTGAAAGGCTTTGAAGTGAAGGGTGTCTGGGGAGCTAGATTTGAGGTGATTTAGGAAGTTTAGTGCTCGTTTTTGGATGTTTATTATCAGTGGGTATCTGCCTAGTTCGGCTCTGCATGCATTTGTTGGCGTTTTTCTTTGGGTGCGAAGGATGCTTCGGCAGAATTCTGCATGTAGGGCTTCTATTGTATGTTTTTCCCATTTAGTGTAGCTTTGGTGATTTAGCGGGCCCCATACTTCACTACCGTACAGTGCAATGGGCAGGATTATGCTGTCAAATATTTTGAGCCAGATTTTGATTGGGATTTGGATGTTGTAGAATTTTCTTTTTATTGCATATAGGGCTCTTCGGGCTTTTTCTTTTAGTGCATTCACTGCTATGCTGAAGCTCCCTGATGCTGTAATAGTTAGACCAAGGTAGGTGTAGCTCATAGTGTGTCCTATAGTGATATCACTGAGGGTAAACTGGTATTTGTTTTCCTGACATCTGGGCCTTTTTTGAAAAATCATGATGTTGGTTTTCTTTAGATTTACTGTTAGAGCCCAATTTTGGCAGTATTTGTCGAGTAGGTCTAGTTGTTGCTGTAATCCCTGTTCTGTGGGAGACAGCAGAACCAGGTCGTCCGCATAGAACAGGGATTTCGCTTCTCCATCCAGGAGACGGAGACCTGGTGACTCGCTTTGCTCCAGCATGTCTGCTAATTCATTTATGTATATGTTGAACAGGGTCGGGCTCAAATTGCAGCCCTGCCGGACGCCTCTTCTCTGGGTGAAGAAATCGGTGCGTTTGTCTCCAATTTTGACCCCGCATTTGTTTTTCAGATACATTGATTTAATAAGGTCATAGACTTTGCCCCCTATTCCACATTGAAGAAGTTTATAATAGAGCCCTTCGTGCCATATAGAGTCAAAGGCTTTCTTGAAGTCGATGAAACAGGCGAATATTTTCCCATTTTTTGTTTGGTGTATATGTTTTTCAATGAGGGTGTGAAGGGTATAGATATGGTCGGCGGTGCGGTGTTTTGGAAGAAAGCCTATTTGGTTTTTTCTGAGGATATTATGTTTGTTAAGAAAATCAAGTAATCTACTATTTAGAATACTCTCTCCCTCTCCCTCCACTCTCTCCCTCTCTCCCCAAGTCTCTCTCTCTCTCTCTCTCCTCATCTCTCTCTCTCTCCCCTCCAGTCTCTCTCTCACCCAGTCTCTCTCTCCCCCAAGTCTCTCTCTCTCTCACTCACTCTCTCCCTCTCCCCCCAGTCTCTCTCTCTCTCTCTCCCACTCTCTCCCTCTCCCCCCACTCTCTTCCTATCCCCCAATCTCTCTCTCTCTATCCCCCCATCTCTCTCTCTCTCCTCTCAGTCTCTCTCTCTCTCCCCCCCGGTCTCTCTCTCTCCCCCCCCGTCTCTCTCTCGCTCTCTCTCTCTCTCTCTCTCTCTCTCTCTATCTCCCGTCTCTCTCTCTCCAGTCTCTCTCTCCCTTCCCCAGCTCTCTCTCTTTCTCTCCCCGTCTCGCTCTCTCTCCTCCAGTCTCTCTCTCCCCCAGTCTCTCTCTCACCCAGTCTCTCGCTCTCTCCCCTCCAGTCTCTCTCTCCCCAGTCTCTCTCTCCCCCCAGTCTCTCTCTCTCTCCCCCACTCTCTCCCTCTCCCCCCGTCTCTCTCTCTCTCTCCCCCACTCTCTCCCTCTCCCTCCACTCTCTCCCTCTCCCCCCAAGTCTCTCTCTCTCTCTCCCCATCTCTCTCTCTCTCCCCTCAGTCTCTCTCTCTCTCCCCCCCACCCCCCCGGTCTCTCTCTCTCCCCCCAGTCTCTCTCTCGCTCTCTCTCACTCTCTCTCTCTCTCCCTCTCTCTATCTCCTGTCTCTCTCTCTCCCCAGTCTCTCTTTCCGTTCCCCCATCTCTCTCTCTCTCTCTCCCACAGTGTCTCTCTCTCTCTCCCCGTCTCTCTCCCCCAGTCTCTCTCTCGCTCCCCCTCAGTTTCTCTCTCTCTCTCTCTCTCTATCTCCCCATTCTCTCTCTCTCCCCAGTCTCTCTCCTCTCTCTCCCCACAGTCCCTCTACTCTCTCTCTCTCCCCATCTCTCTCTCTCCCCCAGCCTCTCTCTCTCCCCCTCAGTCGCTCTCTCTCTCCCCCCTCAGTCTCTCTCTCTCTATCTCCCCAGTCTCTCACCAACTCTCCCAGTCTCTCCCTCTCTCTCTCCCCGTCTCTCTCTCTCTCTGCCCCCTCAGTCACTCTCCCTCTCCCCCTCAGTCTCTCTCTCTCTCTCTCTCTCTCTCTCCCCATTCTCTCTCTCTCTCCCCAGTCTCTCTCTTCTCTCTCCCCCCAATCTCTCTACTCTCTCTCTCTCTCTCCACCCCAGTCTCATTCTCCCCCTCAGTCGCTCTCTCTCTCCCCCTCAGTCTCTCTCTCTATCTCCCCAGTCTCTCTCTCTCCCCTAGTCTCTCCCTCTCTCTCTCTCCCTAGCTCTCTCTCCCCCTCAGTCACTAACTCTCTCCCCCTCAGTCTCTCTCTCTCTCTCTATCTCCCCATTCTCTCTCTCTCTCCCCAGTCTCTCTCTTCTCTCTCCCCCCCAGTCTCTCTACTCTCTCTCTCTCCCCGTCTCTCTCTCTCTACCCCTGTCTCTCTCTCTCCCCCTCAGTCGCGCTCTCTATCCCCCCTCAGTCTCTCTCCCCAGTCTTTCTCTCTCTCTCTCTATCTCCCCGTCTCTCTCTCTCTCCATCTCTCCCCCCAGTCTCTCTACGCTTTCTCTCTCCCCGTCTCTCTCTCTCTCCCCCCCAGTCTCTCTCTCTCCTTCCCTCTCTGTCTCTGTCTGTCTCTCTCTCCTTCCCTCTCTCTCTCTCTCCTTCCCTCTCTCTCTCTGCCTTTCTCTCCTTCCCTCTCTCTCTCTGTCTCTCTCTCTCCTTCCCTCTCTCTGTCTCTCTCTCCTTCCCTCTCTCTCTCTCCTTCCCTCTCTCTCTCTCTCCTTCCCTTTCTCTCCTTCCCTCTCTCTCTCGTCTCCCCCCAATCTCTCTCTCTCTCTTGCATCACGGGGGGCATTTCATTCTATGTGTGGGCGGGCCTAATCCTGCAGCCTCCAAAACTGTCGCTGCCATTTTTTTAATAACAACAGCGACAGCGCCAGCACAACAAACCCCCACAGGTCGGCTCCGGCACTGTATCCCGCTCCCGGCCCGCTGGAGCGGGAGGTGAGTTGGGGTCACTCGGGCCGGGCCTCACAAATGCTCAGCCCGAGACACAGAGTGGGGGAGCGGCAGCGGCCGGCCGTAAACCGCGCGGCCCTGTAAACTGCCGTTTTACAAAAAAGCCTTGGCAACGCTGGGCCCCCCAGCTAGTATCTTAAATATATATAATTGCTCTTCTGTCTGTCCTTCCCTCTGTCTCTCTCCCCTCTCCCCCCTCTCTCCCCCCAGTCTCTCTCTCCCCCCAGTCTCCCTCTCCCCCCAGTCTCTCTCCCTCTCTCTCTCCCCCAGTCTGTCTTAGCTATGGGGTGGTTATAAACTTGAACTTTAATACAGGGAACTAAGGAAAAGAACAAATGAATTCAGTTTTTAAAAGTTTTATAAACAGTTAGAAATGAAGTGATCCATTTCAAGTATGAAGGAACTCAATTGTCTTCCGTTCAGGGCTCCCGGGCTGACTGGCTAAAGTGGTAGGGGGGGGTTGTTGTTGTTGAGAGAACAGTGAGGTGACCAATCAGGGGAGTGTCATAGGCGTGTTTAGTTTTAAAAAATGTTCAAAAAATCTGACTAAATCCGCTCATTAGCCGTTGACCAATTGAGGGGGTTTTGTTGTTGTTGAGAGAAACAGTGAGATGAATTGCAAACCTCATTAGCCGTTGACCAATCTGGGGGGTTTTGTTGTTGTTGCGAGAAACAGTGAGGTGAATTGCAAACCTCATTAGCCGTTGACCAATTGGAAGGGTTTTGCTGTTGTTGAGAGAAACAGTGAGGTGAGTTGCCAACCTCATTAGCGGTTGACCAATCAGGGGAGTGTCAGAGGTGTCTTTACTTTTAAAAAACGCTCATCATCTGCTCATTAGGCGGTTGACCAACCAGGGGAGTGTCGTGGTCGCGTTTACTTTTTAAAAATGTTCAAAAAACGGACTAAATCCGCTGATTAGCTGTTGACCAATCCTAATGCTCATTAGTGGGCGGGGCCTGGGTTAGATATAGGGTAACTCTCCCTCTGCATTGCCCCATCAAACAGTGCCAGTGCAGCGACAGCACTGGTTAAATACCGAGTAAAGCTCTCTCTACTGTGCTTAACAACCTGAACTTTAATACAGGGAACTACAGGAATCCCAGGGGACAGGGAAGCGAGCAGGTGAGCGGCGGCGCACGGTGTGTTATTATCTCTTCTTTATATATAGATTTTACTTCAGTCTTTCCCTAAAAAAATAATTAAACTCTCCGTTAATAGTTCATTATTTCTCTCGGGGTTTTATCTTTTAAAATAAAAATTTCGGGTCTTGTAGTTAAGAGTTATGGTTATTTTTTGAAACACTTTTCAAATAGATTATTTTTAATTTTGGAGGGAAGGTCATTGATGAAGCTGCTGAACATGGTTGGGCCTAGGACACTGCCCTGAGGAACTGCTGCAGTGATGTCCTGGGGCTGTGATGATTGACCTTCAACCACCACAACCATCTTCCTTTGTGCTAGGTATGACTCCAACCACTGGAGCGTTTTCCCCCTGATTCCCATTGACTTCAGTTTTACTAGGGCTCCTTGATACCAGACTCTGTCAAATGCTGCCTTGATGTCAAGGGTGTCACTCTCACCCCACCTCTGAAATTCAACTCCTTTGCCCATGTTTGGACCAAGGCTGTAATGAGGTCGGGAGCTGAGTGGTCTTGGTGGAACCCAAACTGGGCATCAGTGAGCAGGTTATTGGTGAGTAAGTGCCGCTTGATAGCACTGTCGATGACATCTTCCATCACTTTGCTGATGATTGAGAGCAGATTGCTAGTCTATATCTATATATATAAAGCGGTCGATCTGTCTGTCCTTCTGTCTGTCCTCGGGTGTGCGTCTGTCCGGCTATGCGCTCGAAAGTTATACGGCGTACCTATGCGTGCGTTACCTCCGAAGAAAGCTTACGCTTCCGGGATGCTGGTAAGTGTACTTACTTTTCGGTCGGACGAAAATTGTTCGCGCCTTATGCAAAAAACCTTCAAAATTAAACTCATTATCTGCTAGCATTGATTGACTGACGTCAAGGTTCGACCAATCCTGTGTCGTCACGAATGACCAATCCTACAGTACGGACCCCTGATGGTTGGCCAATCGGTGTGTGTGTGTGTGGGCGGGACTAATCATTTTCATCTCGGGGATCTGGCAGCCATTGTTTCAGTGCCATGACTTCAGCTTCCAGCTCAAACTATTTTGAAAGTTAGTATCTCTTTTAAAAATAACATAAGATTTACCAAAAACGTTTTATAAGTACTTTCACTTTCATCTTTCAAGGTATTAAGTGTGTGTGTGGGCGGGACTAATCGTTTTCATCTCAGGGATCTGCCAGCCATTGTTTCACTGCTTGCAGCTCAAACTACTCTCCTTATCCAGCTTTGAAAAAGTTAGTTTTTCTTTTAAAAATAACATAAGATTTACCAAAAACGTTTTATAAGTACTTTCACTTTCATCTTTCAAGGTATTAAAAGGTAGAAATGTTGCCCGCCAGCAGATTCACAGAGGGACCCAGACAGGGCCCAAAGCCTGGCACTCGATTTAAACTGCCCAGCCCAAAACAGCCCTGGCAAAGCCGGGCTCCCCCCAGCTAGTCTATATGTAAAAGCGGTACATCTGTCTGTCTGTCGGGCTATACAATTGAAAGTTATAGAACGTTGAAAGAAAGCTTACGATTCCGGAACGGCCATAAGCGTATTTACTTTTTCGTCGCACAAAAATTGTTTGCACATTATACAAAAAACCTTCAAAATTCCACTCATTCTCCACTCATTACCATTGAGTGACGTCAAGGTCGACCAATCCTGTGTCGTGATGATTGACCAATCCTACAGTTCAGTCACCTGATGGTTGACCAATCGGTGTGTGTGTGGGCGGGACTAACCGTTCTCAGCTCAGGGATCTGTCAGCCATTATACAGCAGCCAGGGCAGCTAAAAACTTTGGTAATCCAGGTCAGTATCTTTTTCTAAAATAATAAAGTGGTTGGTTTGTCTGTCTGTCTGTCTGTCCGCTATACACTCAAAAGTTATAGAGCGTACCTACACATATGTTATATCAAAAGAAAGCTGATGATCAGGGGAGTGTCTTAGGTATAACTACTTTTTGGTCAGACAAAAGGGTTCGGACAGTATACAAAAAAAGTTCAAAAATGCGCTCATTAGCAGTTGACCAATCCTACCACTCATTAGCATTGAGTGACGTAATTGTTGACCAATCCTACCATTCAGTGACCTGATGCTTGACCAATCGGTGCGTCACGGGCGGGACATAATCCTGCAGCCTCCCCAAACATAGCCGCCTTTTTTTCCCCTGCTTTTCCTCAACAGCGAGCAGGGCAGCTGCGTCGGCCCGCCAGAGCGGGAGTTGAGTTGGGGTCACTCGTGCCGGGCCTCACAACCGCTCGGCCTGAGACACAGAGCGGGGGAGCGGCAGCGGACGGCCAACAACCGCGCGGCCTGAGACACACAGCGGGGGAGCGGCAGCGGCCGGCCGTCAACCGCGTGGCCCTCTAAACTGCCCTGGCAATGCTGGGCCCCCCCAGCTAGTACTAACATATATCACTGGCCCCGCAGGTGAGATAGGGTCGGACAGAATATGAGGCGGGATTCAGTTCTGATGCAGGAACTTTTTCAGTTATTCTCATCCTTTAATGAGTTTTACAATTAAAGTAAAGGGATAGTTCACCACATTTTTCAACTCCTGTCTAAACCTAGTCTGTGTCACGGCATAAATGCAAGTGTTTGTGCAGCAACTCAGGAGCTGGAGCATTTGTCCCAAATCTGGAAAATATATAGGTAGAGATACAACATAATCAACCAATCGCCACACCCGGTTATATATAGAATACACCATAAGCAGTGACCATAACAGGATGAAATTGCACGAAATAGCAAACAGTAAAATGATGGATTTCTTTCGGCTCTCCATCTCTGGGTCTCTGGGACTCTCCCCACTGCTGGGACACCGGAGTCTCCTGCGGGCTCTGCTGGACACTAAAATGTGTCTGATGGTGACAGCATTGAGCAGCAGGATCACGACAAATGGGACACCCGGGGTGAGAATATGATGAAGGAGCTCGATTGCCCCCCAGGCCGGTGAAAACTGAAATTCGAATGTTACATCACAAAACCAGGGGGTGTTCGCTAGCCCATATTCATGTGACAACATAAAATACCAGAAAACGTTCTTTAAACAGCTCAGCACAGTCACTGTTCCTAGAACCACAGCCGCCGTTTTCTTGGTGCAATATTTTCTTTTCAGCTTCTGGCAACAAATTGCCACAAAACGATCAAAGGTGAAGGTGACAGTGAACCAGACAGAACAGTCTGTGACTGCATAAAGCAGGGCGGCATGGATATTGCACACGGGGATAGAATAGACAGGTGCAAACGGTTTCTTATAAGACATCGGAATCTGCCTCAATATCAGATCGATGATAACGACCAGTAGATCCGCCGCTGCCATGGCCACCAGGTAGTGAGTGACACATGTGGAGAGACCGCACTTTCCCCGAGACAGGATCACAATGGTTATTAAGTTAACTGTGTGGAAGGGAAATACACGGGGAAGTTTTATATTAGGCTGACAGCAAAAAGAGCAGTTTAATGCAATTCGGTGTGAAATGTGCAATTAATTACCGACATTCATTGATATAATCTAATTATATTACCTTTGAAGCTCTGAGTCGTTTTTGTCAGAATAATGAATCAATAAATGAAATGAGAATAAATACATGAAAGTAACAGATGTTTGTTCAATGAGAGATGAAATGATAGATCTACCTTTAGCCCAGCATAAAATAAGCAACAGCTGAGGTAGCAGGGATGCAAAGGACTGGAGCATCTCAGGAATAGATTGGGAAAAGCAGATTAGCAAATTTCAGAAAGGTAGTGAATTTATTGAGTTTGTCAGGGATAGTGTTCACTAACAATAGGCTCTCTAACCAACAAGCGGCTTGGCATGTTAGATTTGTAATCTACTAGTGAGCCAGATTTACTTAAAATCCTAACGGTGTGGAAAACTTTTTCTAATAGTGATCATAACATGATCGAGTTCAATGAAGAGAAACGCAAAACCATTACTAAGTTTGTAGGTTTCAGTAAGGCCGACTTCAACGGGATGAGGCAGAGACTGTCCACAGTCAACTGGGCAAAGCTGTTAATGGGCAAAACAACAGACAATCAGTGGGAATGTTCAAAAATAATGAATCCGATACAGAACCAGTTTATACCCCTGAGGGGCACGGGTTCTATTTGTCAAAAACAGCCCTGGACGACTAAAGACGTAAGGGACAGCATGGAAATAAAAGACAAAGCCTATAAAAATGCAAAACGTAGCACAGATGGTGGCGAATGGGAAAGATACAAAGAACAGCAAAGGGTAACACAACAGATAAAAATAGCTACAACGGGTATTATGACAAGAAACTTGCAAGGTATATCAAAATCAACACAAATAATTTTTACAATTATATTAGGAAAATAAGGTAGTCAGGAGCAATGCTAAACCCATAAAATCTGAAAGCGGTGATATTGTTAATGATAATATGGAAATGGCCGACTAGTTGAAAAAAGACTTTGTGTCAGTATTTACAGTAGATGAAGAGCATAGCATGCCGCAAATCCCAAGGAAATTAATATTGAATCAGAGACAGTTATTCAATAACGTTAACGTCAATAAAATGAGAGTAACAAATAAAGTAATGACTCTAAAGTGTGACACATTCCAACCACCAGATACGGCCTCAAATATTCATAATGTTTATTAACGACGTAGATGATGGCATAGAACGTCATATCGCCAAATTTTGCGGATGACACAACGTTAGGCAGCAATGTAGGCAGTGTAGATGAAAGCAAGAAATTACATAGGAATATCGATAGGTTAAATGAATGGGCAAAACTGTAGCAAATGGATTTTAACGTTGTCAAATGTGATGTTTTCCAATTAGTACATAAAAAGAATAGAACAGTGTACTTTCTAAATGGTGAAAAGGTAAAAAGAGTGGCCGTCCAAAGAGCGGGGGAGCATCTATAAAGATCATTAAAATATCATCGACAGGTAGAGAAAATAATCAGAAACACTAATGGAATGCTGGATGTTGTACCTAAAGCACGAGCATACAAGCGGTAGAGGTTATGCTGCAGTTACACAAAGACCTGGTTAGACAACATCTGGAGTACTGTGAGCATTTCTGGGCACCACAGCTTAGGGAGGATATATTGGGCTTGGAGGAAGTGCAGCGTATGTATACCAGAATGACACCCGGACTCCAAGGGTTATGTTATGGGGAGAAATTACACGAATTAGGAATGAATTCTTTAGAATTTAGACGGTAAATGGGTGATCTGATCGAAGTTTTCAAGATATTAAGACGGACAGATTGGTAGATAGGCAGAGGCTATTTTCCCTGGTTGGGGATTCTAGGACTAAGGAGCAGCATCTAAAAATTAGAGCCAGACCTTTCAGGAGTGAAATCAGGAACACTTCTAAGCACAAAGGGTGGTAGAAGTTTGAAACTCACTTCCGCAAACCGAAATTGATGCTAGATCAATTGTTAACTTTCAATCTGAGATTGATAGATTTTATTAACCAGATTTATTAGGGGATATGGGGCAATGTCGGGTATATGGAGTTAAGTCGCAGATCAGCCATTATCTCATTAAATGGCGAAACAGGCTTGAGGGGATAAATGGGTTACTCCAATTCCTATGTTCCTATTTTCTTACAAGACTTCGTGTCCCAGGATCAGTCAGCATTTTCAGAGGTGCAGTTAGCTTCAATGCCCTATGTAAGGTATGTTGAATTCCCGCTTGGATTGCTGATCTTGGTTTGACCATCCTTTATATATAGAACAGTAAATGACTTCAATAGCAACATACAGAAACTGCAAAGATGGCGTGCAATAATTACAGGCAACTGTATTTAAAATGTACGAATGTAATACGATAATGTTAAGATAAATACAAGTGAATTGCCATTATGAAGACAAAAAGGCTGTAGAGGTGCTTTGAAGATTGGGATTATCGCATTTTTTTGAAACATACAAATTGTAGCTCATTGAAAGGAATATTTTCAAATAATCTAAATTATAATAAATAGTTATATTTGACAGTGCATGCCTCAGTAAATGTGTTTATCAACATCGAATTCAGTTGAATTATCCAACAGGCAATGTGCTGCCGAACGGTTTTGTTAAGTATCTGAACACAAACGGAGATAGTTATTATCCTTATATTTCACACGTTGGTTTCCAACTATGTGCAGAAAATATTAGAAGAGAAAATATCAAAGGATTATCTTTACCTCAGCTGCGATTGTTTATCCTGAAGTACAGCAGGAGGCAATAGAGAACCACTCTGGGTCTCAGAGATCCACTGAAATGTGACAGATGGGTATTTGACTCAATTGTAAAATCAAATCAAAATTGCAATCAACTATTGAAATCTGGCTAAATGAACATTTTATGAGAATATAAATTATACTTGTAATCTCATTCCAACCTATAGAAGCAGTGCCATTAATGCAGAACTGGAGTTGGTGGAAAAGGAGTCAGTAACTGGAACTGAATGATTAGCTGATATTTCACACATTTAAAGACATGTATATGGCCTGCCAGGATTTTCTTCCTATGACACTGTTTAAATAACCATACCGAGCATCAGACGAAAACAAAAGCAAAATACAGCTGATACTGGAAATCTGAAATGAAAGCAAAAAAATGATGTAAATACTCAGCAGGTGAGGCAGCACCTGTGGAGAGAGAGACACAGAGTTACTGTTTCAGGTCGATGACCTTTGCCATTAGGTGCTAAGTCTCCTAAACCAAGCAAACATTCTTCTGATCTGATAGAAAAGTTCAGTGTGGATAACAGAAGTAAATTCGTTAAATAATGAGTCCGGGTCCGATATTTTTGCTTGAAATGAACATAGACTATTGCAATTTAGGTAACACCATATCACGTTCAGAATTAGTAGCGTACAGCGGCGCCGAAAGCATGGGGAATGACAAGGAATATTGGAAGAAGGAAAGAAATACAGTTCAGCATTATTTACAGAATTAAAAGCTGGGTACAGAGACGTACTAGGGACACCAACAGCAGCGAGGGCTGCCGGGGTTGTGGAGAAAATTACAAGATTAGTAATTCTGTTATACATAATTTACAGAATTAAGTCTTAACTGGAGCACCAACTGTAGTGAGGCTGTTCGAGCACTTTTGTACAACAACCCATGCATTAACAACGACATAAAGAAAGAAAGACTTGCATTCATACGACTTAGATGATTCAAAAAATTGAAACACAGAATATCATTAATAAAAAAAATCATATTACACTGTAATATAAATTCTTACTATTATGCAATTTATAACTGGGCATTGATACTTACTCGGAACACCAACAACAGCGAGGAGGGGATAGTAAATCTTTCGTATTTCATAACATAGTTTTAATGTCTGCATATTTTCAAGCCAATTATCTGGAAGGGGCGGTGGCGGGGGAGGTGGCACAGCCATGTCTTCCATTCTGTGAGTCGCTGGTGGTCTTTGTGCTGGAGGCAGCGTGCTGACTGTGTGAGGTGACACAATGAAGGGAGCTCCTTATTTATAGCAGAGCAAAATCCCCCAGTGACATCATTAGGTCCCACTGTAACTGGCATTAATTACAGTCATTGAACAAACAGATTAATTGATTCTTGTTACAACAACACTTTACTGCAACACAATCTATCTAACGATATTGTACACAGTTTCATGTTAAAAGTGAGCGAATGCGGAATATTTCAGCCCCCCATAAATTACAGATAGAACAAAGAGAATGGAGTTTCTCTTTCTGTTTTGAACAAAACCCGAGAACAATTGACGAGCAAGTTACAGAAAACTGGTTGAATAAAAGAAGGAAGAAGGCAGGATTGCCCCAAACTTGTTATCTGATTTATTCAAACCCAGACCATCAGGTTAAAGATATTCACCATCAATAAACGTTCCTAAACGGCAGGATCTTAGCGATGAACTCAGTGATGGAAAGATTGTAATGACACATGACACTGTACCGGCTTCAACACAGGAATTACATTCCCTGGGCTAACTAGATTACTTTGTATCTATTCCCCGGACTGCCGGGATTAAACTGTTGATGGCTTAGTCCAGGAATATCATTCCCAGGCTTGCTAGATTACACTGCTCCCACCTCAGTTCAGTAATTTCAATCCTAGGACCGGCTGGATTGCATTGCTCCTTCCTCAATCCAGGAATTGCATTCCTAGTTCCAGCTCAAATACCTTGCTCCCACCTCAGTACAAGAATGTTATTCCCCGGACCACCTAGATACAATGCTCCCGCTTCAGACTAGGGTTTTAAATCCCTGCACCGCCTAGGTTACACTGACCCACCTAATTCCGGGAAAATCATTGCCAGGGAGGCCTTCATTACACTGCTCCAATCTGAGTTCAGGAATTTTATTCCCTGTAACAGGTAGATTGCACTGCTCCCAACTCAAGCCAGGAGTTTATTTCTCTGGGCCGCCTAGATTACACAGATACCTCCTCAATCACGGAATTCAATTCCCAGGGTACCTACATTACACTGTTCCCTCCTCAGTCCAGTTATTTCATTTTCACAGCCGCCCAGATTAAACTGTTCCCATCTGAATCAAGAAATGTAATTCCATGGACCGCCTAGATTTCCCTGCTCCCACCTCAGTCAAGGTATTTGTTAGCTCCGTGATTCTGAGAGTATGATGTTTTCAAATAACTACACGAATGCTGTAACTTAACAATCAACAGGTGTTTACGGGAGTAGGGTAGTCTCAAGACTGGGGGTACAGAGGCATGCTCAAGGCTTATATACAAGTGTGGTCAAAGCCGGTACTACAGTATACAGGAGCTGTAAAAGTAGTTCTCTCTTAAAGGTACATACACTACAATTCCTCCCCTTTTTGATTAGCAGTACCCATAATATTCAAATAACAATTAACACTTTAACATGCACATTAAACAAAAATAGTCCATTTATAGATTCAGTCTTTGGGGTGGCTTCCTGATCCTTTCTGGATCGCGCCTTCCCTGAGGTTCTTGTTCTTGGTGCAGAGGCCATTCTGGCCCCTTTTCGTCGGTTAGTTCATCAGTTTACACTGCTACTGGTTCTGAGGTAGATGCTACCAGTATGTCAGGTTCATCCGCAGGTACTCGAGACATGGGGTTGACTCATTCCTGTGACGCTAATATCTGATCGACGTGGCATCTCACAATGTTCTCCCCGACATCCACTGTGTACATTAATGGCCCCTGCCTTCTGCATATCATTCCGGGTTGCCATTTCTCTCTTCGGTAGTCACGGGCCAAGAGTGGTTGTCCTACATTGAAGCTCCTTGTCGGCTTTTCATTGATGTGCTGGAATTGTTTATCCTTAACATTTCTTCACACATTGGGTCTGAGCAAATCCAGACGAGATCTCAACCTTCGGTTAAAGAACATCATGGCCGGGGTCTGGTTGGTAACTGCATGTGTCGCATTTCTGTAGGCTAATAGGAAATTGTCCACCTTATGCTGTAGTGGAATTTCGTCATCGCACATGGCCTTTATCGCCTTTTTAAACATTTGTACGAACCTCTCAGCCAATCCATTTGTGGCTGGATGATACGGGGCGGATGTGTAATGCCTTACCCCATTCCTTCTCATAAATTTCCGAAGCTCTGCGGACACAAACTGTGGTCCATTATCAGAGCAAATCTGCTCTGGCAAGCCGTTCCTGGCAAATATGGTCCGTAGGACTGCAATCGTTTTCTCTGTAGTGGTTGAGGACATTTGTATCACCTCAGGCCATTTCGAGTGAGCATCCACTGCTATTAGGAACATTGATTCCATGAATGGACCAGCAAAATCAATATGCACCCGTTGCCATGGAGAGGAGGGCCACTCCCATGGGTGTAGAGGGGCATGTGGTGGTGCATTTTGGACCTTCTGGCATCCTGAGCAGCTCTTGGTTAGGTCCTCGATTTGTGATCGATCCCCAGCCACCACACATAAGCCCTAGCAAGGCTTTTCATTTTCACCCCTCACAGATGACCTTCATGAAGCTCATTTAGCACTCTCTCCCTTAACTTGGGTGGAATCACCACTCGGGATCCACACATCACTGTCCCCTGGCATACTGACAGCTGTTCTCTTCTGGATGAGAATGCTGACAACAGTGAGTCACCATGTGTTGGCCATTCCTCACTGTCAAATCAAATACCCGAGACAGTGTCGGATCATTGCGGGTCTCCTTCTCTATATCCACATTAGTTACTGGCAATCATTCAATTATTGACGAATAAAATATCTCGATAGGTTCCACTGCTGGTGCTTCCTCCACAGTAGGCAGTGGCAGGCGTGATAGCCCATCAGCGTTTCAAAGCTGTTTCGTGCCTTTATATTATATTTCATATTGGTTCGCCCCTAGAAAAAGGGACCATCTTTGTAACCGTTGTGCAGTCATCACCGGAACGCACTTCTTTGGATTAAAGATGGAGACAAGTGGTTGGTGATCAGTCATCAAGGTGAACTTCTGCCCATGCAGATAGTGGTTGAATTTATTTACTCCCCATACGAGGCTGAGGGCCTCCCTGTAAATCTGGGCACAGTTACGCTCAGCTGACGTTAGTGACCGAGACGCCAAGGCTACTGGCCTCTCCAACCCGTCTGGGAATTTGTGCGACAGCACCGCTCCAATACCATAGGGCGATGCATCACATGCCAACACCTCTTTTGATGTGATCAATTCTTTGCACTTCTGGAAAGCTCGTTTACGTTCGTCATTCCACTTCCATTGTACCCCTGTTTGCAGTAGGGTGTACAGTGGGTGTAATACCGTAGACAAATTTGGTAAGAACTTATGGTAGTAGATTACCAGCCTGAGGAACGACCTCAGTTGTGACACATTATCCAGTGCTGGAGCCTTGACTACTGCCTCAACCTTTTCAGGGGACATATGTAACCCCTCTTCATCGATAACGTGGCCACAATACGAGATCTGCTTCTGGAAAAACTCGCACTTGTGGCGATTAGCTCGTAGCCCATATTCCTTTAATCTAGTGAGCACCTTCTCCAGGTTGGCGAGGTGATCACTGTCATTTTTACCCGTGACCAGCATGTCGTCCAAATAACACTGGGTCCCTGGAATCCCTTGCAGGACTTGATCCATCGACCTTTGCCAAATAGCCGGAGCCGATGTTACCCCGAACACCAGCCGGTGGTATTAGTAGAGACCTTTATGAGTGTTGATCGTGAGGTATTGTTTCGAGGCTTCTTCTACCTCCATTTGCAAGTACGCCTGGGCTAGTTCAATTTTGGTGAAGTATTTACCTCCAGATAGTGAGGCGAAAATATCCTCAATTCGTGGAAGTGGATATTGTGCCGTGCGAAGGACTGAGTTCACTGTCACCTTAAATTCCCCACTGATGCGGACCTTCTTTGGTTCCCCAGGCGTATTACTCACCGACCTCTTCACTACAGGAACCACTCGCTCCAGTCTACTTTGGACAGTACTCCTGAACGTTCCAACCCTTCCAGCTCTGCTTCGACGTCTGGTCTGATCGCATAAGGCACTGGTCTGGCCTTAAGAAACTTTGGGCTTGCATTTTCCGCTATTTTAATCGTTGATGTTATGCCTTTTAGTGTTCCGAGTCCCTCCTGGAACACTTCTTTTGCATCAGTTAGCATTTTTGACAGTCGTCCAGGTGTGACGTCATCATCCTTTTTGGCCTCAACCTTCAGTGCCTGTATGGAATGCCAATATAATTGTATCTTCCGGATCCATTCACGTCCTAGTAGTGGTGGTCCTCCATCTGGCAATACATATAGGTCCATTTTAGGTATTTCCTAGCCTTTGTATATCACTTTCACCCTTATTTTTACTTTGGGGTAGACTTTTTGCCCCGTGTCCATCTTCAAGACAATCTCTGTAGCTTTCAAGGGTATGTGTGAAAATAGCCGCTTGTAGTCCCTTTGGTTTATGACTGTTAGGGCTGATCCTGTGTCCAATTCCATTTTCACTTGGACTCAGTCTATCTTGAGTGCGACCCAGATAGTCTGGTGATCCTCCGTTTTGGTTACCTTATGTAGTTTCAGACAAGCTAGCTCCTTGCTTCCGGAGTCTGTATCACTTTTCTGTTCGTCTGAACTACTGTCCATCACCTTATGTACCTTTTTGTACTTCTCCTGTGGAGATTTCTTGCTGTTGGTTTTCTTCCCTGACCTGCAGACTCTTGCTATTTGTCCTGCTTTTCCACACTGTCTGCACACTTGGTCCTTGAACCAACAATCCATCTGGTCATGTGTTGTTCTGCCACAGCGATAGCACTTCCCTGTTCCATATGACATTTCATTGGTGCCATATTCTTGTGGTCTCCATGGTATCTCTGCAGCGCCCCTTGCGGCTGCTTCATGTGATACTGCCATGCTGAAAGCCTTGTCCAGCGTAAGATCCTTTTCTGACAGAATCCGTTTCTGGGTTCCTTCACTTTGAAGCCCACACACAAACTTATCCCTTAACGTATCTGCTTGTCCCACTCCAAACTGGCAGTGTTTCGATAGCTTGCACCATTCCGTTAAGTACTCAGCATTACTTTCGTCTTTATGCTGGTTCCTTTTGTTGAACTTAAATCTTTCTGCTATCAGCAGCGGTGTGGGGTTTAAGTGGTTCTGTAGGATTTCTACTATGCTTCCGAAATTCTTATCCACAGGCTCCTCTGTGGTTATTAGGTTTTGCAGGAAGCCATTAGTTTTTGCACCCATGGAATTTAACAAAACCGGTGCTTTCCTCGCATCTGGCACTTCATTCGCCCTGCAGTACACCTCAATGTGTTCCACATATGTCGCCCAATCTTCGACTTCATTGTCGAACATAGAGATACTGCCACTCTTCGGCATCCCTGTGTGTGATTTAACTGTCAAAAATGGCGTCTCCCCCGCTCCCCCTTCCTCTCCGCTGGCATAAAATGGCGTCTCCCATGCTTTCCTTTTTTCCCGCGCTCGCCCTTCTTCTCCACTGCGGCTTCTAAAAATGCCGTCTCCCGCGCTCTTCCTTCTTCTCCCCACAGACACTGTTTAGCCCTTGAGACCTGGCTGTGCTCTGCGCGTTTTTTTTTTTTTTTGTGCGCCTTTCCCGTTTCCACCGCTCGGTCCTGAACCCGGCTGCTGCTTTACCCTCTTTATCTCCATTTCGTTTTTCCTCGACGCCGCTCGGTTTTCAACCCCCGGCTGCGCCCTGTGTGCTTCACCGTCTCTCTTACCCCGTTGACGCTGCTCGGCTTTTTCTCTGCCGTCGGTTGGATCCAGCCGCCGCTGTCCTGTTGTCAGTCTGTTGCTGGATCGTCGTGGCTGGGGAAAAAAGCCCGGCTCTCAACAGCCTCCCTTGCGATGTTCACTCTCTGCCGGATGACTGGGCGGTTGCTCGTGGTCGACGCCCGTGCTTCCGGCCTCGACTTTCTTCCACCGCCCTCCCGGAGCGAATCCTTGAAGGGAAATGCAGAGTTGCAGGTAGATTCGAATCGACACTCGTCGCCACTGTTAGGTCTGTGATTCTGAGAGCATGGTGTTTTCAAATAACTACACGGATGCTGTAACTTAACAATCAACAGGTGCTTACTGAAGTAGGTTAGTCTCAAGACTGGGGTTACAGAGGCATGCTCAAGGCTTATTAACAAGTGTGGTCACAGTCAGTACTACAGTATACAGGAGCTGTAAAAGTAGTTCTCTCGTAAATGTACATACACTACAGTATTTCAACCATAGGGCTGACTATATTACACTCCTCCTGCCTCAATCCAGAAATTTCATTCACTGGACAGCGTAGATTTGCCAGCTCCCGCCTCAAACATAGCATTTCAATGCCAGGTTCACCAAGATTTACTTTATTGGTTACTGGGATGTGGGCGTCACTGGAAAGGCCAGCATTTATTGCCCATATGTAATTGTCCTTGAGAACGTGGTAGTGAGCTGCCTTATTGAACCGCTAGTCAGTGCCTTGAAAGTACTCCCACAGTGCTGTTAGGGAGAGAGATCCAGGATTTTGACCCATCGACAATGAAGGAACTGCAATATATTTCCAATTCAGGATGGTGTTGAGGGGAAGTTGGGGGTGATGGTGTTACCATGTGGCTGCTACCCTAGTCCTTCCAGGTGGTAGAGGTCGTGTGTTATGGCGGTGCTGTCGAAAAACCATTGGCGATTTGTTGCAGTTCATCTTTTAGATTCTACACACTGCACCAGCTTTACGCTGGCAGTGGAGCGAGTGAATATTTATAGTGGTGGATGGGGCACCAATGAAGTGGGCTGCTTTTTCCTGGATGGTGTTTTGCTTCTTGAGTGTTGTTGGCGCTGCACTCATCCAGGCAAGTGGAAGTATTCCATCACATTCCTTACTTGTGCCTTGTCGATGGTGAAAGGCTCTCTGGAGTCAAGAGGTGCATCACTCGCAGCAAAATACCCAGCCACTGACCTGCTCTTGCAGCAACAGTATTTATGTGGCTTGTCTAGTTGTGTTTCTGGTCAATGATGACCTCCAGGATGTTGATGCTGGGGGTTTCGGTGATGGTAATGCTGTTTCTGGCAAAGGGTGGTGGTTAGATTCTCTATTGTTGGTGGATCCATTGCCTGGCCACTTGTGTGGCGCAAATGTAACTTTCCACTTATCAGCCTAAGCCGGAATGTTATCCAGATTCCAATAATACCGCCTGATTCCAGGAATTCCTTTCCAAGCTCTGTCATGTTTACATAGCTCCAGTCTCAATCCAGTCATGTCATTCCAAGTGCATTCTCTATTGCTTTGTTCCCACCACAGACGATGAATGTATTTCCCAGGACAGCCTAGCTTAGACTGATCCCGCCTCAGTGCAGAATTTTCATTCCCAAGGCTGGCCAGTTTACACAGCTCCCGTCTCATTCCTGCTATTTCATTAATTCGACCACCAGATTATCACCAACCCTGCCTCAATCCATTAATTCCATGCCCAGGGCCCCCTACATTACAATGCTGCCGTCTCAGTCCAAGAATTCTGGTTCCCAGGGCCGCCGAGATTACACTGCTCCCTCAGTACAGTAATTACATTCCCAAGCCTTCTTACATAACTCTGCTCCTCCCTCAGTGCAGGAATATTATTCCCAGGGTCGCCCTGATTTCACTGGTTCCGCCTTATTTCAGGCAAATCAATCCTAGGGCTGCCTAGAAAACACTGCTCTCGCCTAAGTACAGGTATTTTATTCCCAGGCAACCAAGATATGCTGCCACTCCAGTGGGCAGTATCTTTCCCAGGGCAGTCGATTACACTACTCCCGTCTCCGTCAACGAATTTTATTCCCAGGGAAACCAAGATTAAACTGCTCTGTCCAGGTATTTCATTCAAATGCCTACCTGGATTACACTGTTTCTTCCTCAGTCCCGGAATCAAATTCACAAATCCGTGCAGATTACACTGCTCCCGCCTCAGAAACATAGAAACATAGAAGATAGGAGCAGGAGTAGGCCATTCGGCCCCATGAACCTGCTCCGCCATTCAATGCGATCAGGGCTGATCATCCAAATTCAGTACCCGGTCCTTGCTTTCTCCCCATAAACCTTGATACCTTTAGCCTTAAGAAATATATCCAACTCCTTCTTGAATATATTTAATGAATTGGCCGCTACTGCCTTCTGTGGTAGTGAATTTCACAGGTTCGCCACTCTGGGTGAAGAAATTCCTCCTCATTTCTGTCCTAAATGTCCTTATCCAGGACAAATCCCACGTTGCTTTGGCCCTCATCATCCAGGGATCTCAGGTAGGCTACCGCGCCAATAGCTTTCTCGGACGCATCTGAGAATACACACAACTCGGTGCATTTAGATTTGGAGAGTGTGTCTGGTGAGTAAGTGCGTGGGATATGAAGATTTTTTTAGATTTTTGAGAGAATTTCTCCATTCTGTTAACCTGCCTCCGGGGAGTGGAGATTCCCAGTCGCTCGTGTCTCTGCAGAGTTCTCGTAGTAGAGCTCATCCCTGAATTGTCACGGGCGCCACCATGCCGAGAGGGTCAAAGAGCGAGTTGACCATTGACAGCACTCCACGGCGTGTAAATGGCTTGTCACCTACAGACACTGCAAAGGTGAAGGTGTCAGATTCAATTTCCCAACGTAAACCAAGGCTTAGCTGGGCTGGCATGGTTTCATCTCTGAGGTCTAAGTCTTTAATGCCCTTGGCGAGAACTTCAGTTGGAAAGGCCTTCATCACTGCTACACTGTTTGAGGCAATTTTGTGCAGCCTCAGGTTGGACTGTGATAATGAAGCTTGAGTTCGCTTCAGCAGGTTGATGGCTTCTGCTTCTGAAGGTAAGGTTATGAGGCCGTCATCAACATAAAAATGTCCCTCCACAAACGGTCTTGTGTCCGTTCCATGCTTGTGTTCTCCCTCTTTGGCTGCACTTCTGAGCCCATAGATGGAGACTGCAGGGGAGGGGCTGTTACCAAAAACGTGGACCCGCATCCTGTATTCAGTGATGTCCTTTGACATGTTATTGTCGCGATACCAGAAGAACCTCAGATAGTTCCTAGGGTCCTCTTCCACCACAAAGCAATAGAACATCTGTTGGATGTCTGCGGTTACTGCTACGAGCTCTTTCCTAAAGCGCCAAGGAGGGTGTTGCTTAGGTCTGGACCCGTGAGCAGAACGTTGCTGAGTGAGATGCCACAGTGCTGAGCGCTGGAGTCGAAAACTACTCTTATTTGGCTAGGCTTCTGGGGGTGATAAGCTCCAAAAATCGGAAGATAACAGCACTCTTCTCCTTCTTTGAGTGGAGGTGCTAATTCAGCATGGTTACTCTCGAAAACCTTTTCCATGAAGGCAATGAATTGTTCCTTCATGTCAGGCTTTCTATCTAATGTGCGCCACAGTGATGCGAGGCGTGACAGTGCCTGATCGTGATTGTTAGGCAGAAGAAGCCGGGGTACCTTGAAGGGGAGAGGCGCAACCCAGCTGTCGCCTCACCTTTGTGAAATTCTTTCTCCATAATATTCATGAAAGCTTCGTCTTCGAAGGAGAGAGCACCTTTGTCGTCATCTTTTGTCTTTTCAAACACGGTGTGCCCCAGTTTGTCGACAGCTCTGGTGTCAGCCGAGCACCCCATGCTGTGTGAGAGAAATCACCTTGTTGCTCCCCACCGTAACTCGCTCTCTCTTTCAGATGGATGTGACTTGGGCAGGGAGTGAGGAAAGAGGGTCGTCCACTTGCTAGTACGTTGGCCTTAAAGGTGCTTACGTTGGGCTTGTGAGCTTGGCCTAGGCACACTTCTCCCATTAGCAACCAGCCTAAGTCGAGTCTTTGGGCAAAGGTGGCATCGTGTGGCCCGTTAAGTTGCTCTCTCACCTTATGCACCCTCACCACATCTCTCCCAAGCAGGAGGGGAATCTGGGCCTTTGGATCCAATGCTGGGATGCATGATGCTATGGGCTTTAGGTGGGCATGGTGAAGTGCTGTCTCAGGCGTTGGTATCTCCGATCGGTTGTTAGGGATTTCACTCTATCAGTGGTGGTAAGTCTATGCTCACCCATTCACTCACTGCCTCGGCACAGAACCCATCTGCTTTCCTTCCTGCCATCTCCAAGAGTCCGGCACTGGTTCTCAGTGAGTAAGGGGCTGGGCTACTCTCAACACCAAATATGTCAAAAAAGTCTGAACGTGCAAGTGACCGGTTACTTTGGTCATCGAGTATTGCGTACATGTTATCTGAGTGGTCGTGCTGTCCTTGTGGGTAGACTCTTGCAAGGCGTATTTTGGAACACGATCGTCCTGTGAGGCCTTGTCCACACTCCTCAGTGCATATGGAGGTCACCGTTGGTGCGGTAGTAAGGGTTCCCTTTCTCTCGTCTCTGGGCTCAGAATCTTTGATGGTTGGCTTTTCCGTTGTGGGGGTAGGACCTGGGTGCATAGCTGTGCTGTGGCGGTCACTCCCACACTCCCTGCAACTCAACGCTATCCTACAGTCTCTTTCAGTGTGGGAAACAGAGGCGCAATGCCTAAAACATATCCCATTATCTCTGAGGTAGGCTCTGCGTTCATCTACGGTCTTGTTTCTGAAGCCTCTACATTTGGCGAGCGGATGAGGCTTATGATGGATGGGCAGTGTTTTCCGGGATCTTCTTCATTCTTTGCTGCATCTATGCTGATGTCGGTCTTTGCAGTGACATACATCTTATGCACAGATATAGGCATTCTTGTACCTATGTACTTTGACATGGGCTTCTCATATGTTGAGGGTCCACTACAGTAGCTGGCAGGTCAAAGCTTGGAACATTTCTAATTCTGGCCTCTCTGCAGATAAAATTCACAAAGAAGGGAAATGGTGGAAACCACATGTGGTTGTCTTCTTGAACTTTGAGCCGATGTTGATCCATTTTTCTTGGAGAGGGTGGGGCAACTTCTCCACTATTGGGTTGATGCCGCGAGCAGTATCTAAGTAGGAGAGCCCAGGTAAGTATCCATCTGTTTTGGCTGTCAGTAACTCCATTAAAAGGTCTCCAAGATCTCTAAGCTTAAGGTAGTCTCTGTTACCTATTTTAGGAAAGTTTTCCAGCTTACTGAAGAGGGCTTTCTCGATCACCTCAGGAGCACAGTAACACTCCCTGAGTCTTGCCCAGACCATTCTAAGGGCTGTGCTTGGGTCATTTGTGTACAGAAACCGGATCCTACGGGCATGTTCTGACGATTCTTTGCCCAGCCATGATGACAATAAATCCAACTACTCACTAGCACTCAGGCTCAAGCCGCCAGTGGCATTAAGGAAGGATGACTGCCATGCTCTAAAACTCTCTGGCTTGTCGTCAAATTTTGTGAGACCTGTCCTTACAAGTTCACTACGTGCCAAATATTGGGTAATGCCTGTCATATTAGGAGCCTGTGCATGGGTTGCCAGAGTATGATCGCATCGGAAGGGCTGTGATTGGATGGGAGACTGCCATGCCGGATGACCTGTTCTAGCCTTTAAAAAGGGTACTTTTTTGGTGTGTGGAATTTTAGCATGAGTACCTTCCAAGTGGTTGGGAGTGGTGGATTGAGGCACATGTTTCTTCGGGAGCGCTGCAAACTCTCCTTCGTGTGACCAGTCGTCAATAACAAGGAAGGGGTCGTCATCAGTGTAGCATGAATGATCCACCTGAGTGACCTCATGTTGGGTTGGTGATAGCGATTCCGTGTTCTCGTGCAATGGTTCAAAGTTTGGGAAGGAGGAGATGTCTGTGCATATCCTAGCCTGCTCCTGGACATAGTCGCTTGTCCGCCTCTCAGTGCTTTGAGGTGATGCAGGACGAGCAAAGCTGCGGTGCTCTCCCACCTCTGCTTCTAGTGCCGCTTCCCATATCTCTGCTTCAGCAGTAGCAGCAGCTGCTCCTTTCTCAATGTGTAGTGCCTCCAGCGTGGCGTCCAATGTAGCAGCCTTTGCTTGTAGTCGGGCCTTCTCTTTCTCCAATGTAGCAGCCTCTGCTTGTAGTCTGACCTTCTCTTTCTTCACGGCCAGTTCCTGTTTAGCAAAGGTCACGTGAGCCTGTGCTGCATTAGCTTTAGCCCAGGCTCTAGCTGCTGCTACACTGGCTGTTGATGATCTAGATGAGCGTGTACTTCTTGAGCTGGTCACAGATCTCTGCTCGTCTTGGAAGCTCTTGCCATCCGTGGTTGCACCGTGCTGCATTGCGAATGTTGCTTGTTGCGCCAGCTGATGACTTGCCTTTTTACTGTACTGTCCTCCTTACATGTATGTGTCTGTACGCACTTAGACAGCCAGCCAAACTCCTGTCAATAACGACATGGGAGTCAGGATGTAGCATCCAAGCTCCGGTGTTTAATAATGCCACACTTGCATGAGGTCAATGAAACAATGCAAATCAGTTGCATTGGGTTGGAGTAAAACTGAGAAAGAAAAAAGAAAGAAATGCACCTTGTTACATATATGAGATTTAGACATGAATATGTAATGAAACCATTCAACTCACAGGCAATGCTTTCGAAGGCGTAACAATGTAAGATTACAGCGGATTAACTTGCAGCACGCTCCATGCTGATGTGACCTCTTTGTTTTGCTATCACTATACTGCTTCCTGTTGAGTGACCCTACTGGCCATTTCCATTTACTGCCACCTACTGGCGGCAACAAAACGTAACTCCTGCAATTATAAGGCAGAACGATGTTAATGACTGTTTTTTTTGTGTTTCTTTCTATTAGTTTGTAATACGGAAATGAGACACACAGAGTTTGTCCAATATAAATGTTTCTGTATTCAAAATGTACGTGTTTGGTCTTTGCAAGCATTGTTGCCTTGACCGGCTTAGAGGTTTCAGGATGGTTTCATTCAGGTTGTTTGAATGGCAGAAGCCATTTCCTCAGAGGCGGCCTAGAAGCAACTTGCTATGAGCCTTCGACGGACGGCCCTTCCACTTTGTACATTGTGTGCCTCCCTCCCACCTTATTTCTGCTGATGATCATCCTCCTCATCTTCCTCCTCCTCCTCTGCTGGTGCTTCAATGCCTGATAGCATTGACTGGGTCCTGAGGATTGCAAGGTTTTGCAGCATGCAGCAAACAACAACGAAGTGGGAGACTCGCTCAGGCGAGTACTGAAGGGCTCCTCCAGAAAGGTCCAGAAAGTGGAACCGTTGCTTGGGCACACTGATTGTCTGCTGAACGATGTCCCTGGTAGCTTGCTGGCTCTCGTTGTATCTCAGCTCATCACGGGTGTTGGGCATACAGAGCATTATCAACAGCCAGGTGCACAGAGGATAGCCATTGCTCACGAGAAGCCAACCTCCTGGGTGAGGCGGTGCCTGGAAAAGGTCTGCCACAGAAGTCTGATGTAGGATGAAGGCATCCTGGCTGCTGCCAGGAAAGGTTGCATTGACAGCGAGTATCAGCTGTCTGTGGTCACAGAACAACTGAACGTTTAAGGAATGGAAGCCCTTTCAGTTGCTGAAATCCTCGGCATTCTCTTGCAGTGCACGCAAAGCCACATGCGTGCAGACAGTGGTGCCCTGCACCATGGGGAAGCCCGCTATCATCACAAAGCCCATTGTGCGTTCTTGCTGCTTGTCCGGGGTCATGGGGAAAGAGATGTACTCTCGTCTCCTTTTAAAGAGGGCATTTGTGACCTGACAGATGCAGCAATGCACCGCTAACAGGGATATATTATCTATGTCCCCAGTAGCTGATTGAAATGAGCCGGTGGCAAAACAGTTGAGAGCCACTTGTTATGTCCGTGTATCTTAATGTTGTGTCCTTCAATAATCAGACTGCAGGGAACGATTCAACAGGTGTTTACTGAATGAGGGTTACTCTAGAACTAACTGTACAGGTCACTACTCAGGGTTTATATAGAGGTGTGGTCACTGCCGGTACTGCAGTATACAGGAGCTGTAAAAAGTAGTTCTCTCCCTTAAAGTATATATACATTACATACATTACAATTCCTCCCCTTATAGATAAACAGTGCCATAATACTCATTTAACAATTAACATTTTTAATATACAATGTTATATGAAAATTGTCCATTCATATATTCAGTCTCTGGGGAGGCTTCCTGATTCTTTCTGGATAACGCCTTTCCCGAGTGTCTCGCTCGTGGTGCGGAGGCAATTCTAGCACCCTGTCGTCAGTTGATTCATCAGCATCCAATGCTATTGTTTCTGAGGTGGGTGCGACCTGTACGTCGGGTTCCTCACCAGTTACGTATGGCCGAGACATGGGGTTGACTCGTTCCTGTGACTCTAGGATCTGGTCAGCATGGCATCTCACAATGTTCTCCCCAACATCCACTGTGTACATTAGTGGCCCCTGCCATGTGCATATCATTCCTGGTTGCCATTTCTCTGTTCGGTAGTCACAGGCCATGACTGGTTGCCCTACATTGAAGCTCCTTGTCGGCTTCTCATTGATGTGCTGGAATTGCTTACTCTCAACATCTCTTCGTACATTTGGTCTGAGCAAATCCAGACGAGATCTGAACCTTCGGTTAAAGAACATCATGGCCGGGGCCTGGTTGGTGACTGCATGTGTCGCATTTCTTTAGGCTAACAGGAAATTGTCCACCTTATGCTGCAGTGGAATGTCATCATCACACATGGCCTTTACTGCTTTTTTAAAGGTTTGTACGAACCTCTCAGCCAATCCATTTGTGGCTGGATGACGCGGGGTGGATGTGTAATGCCTTACCCCATTCCTTTTCATAAATCTTCGAAACTCTTCGGACACAAACTGTGTTCTGTTATCAGAGCAAATCTGCTCTGGCAAGCCGTTCCTGGCAAAAATAGTCCGTAGGACTGCAATAGTTTTCTCCGTGGTGGTGGAGGACATTTTGATCACCTCAGGCCATTTCGAGTGCGCATCCACGGCTATTAAAAACATTGAGTCCATGAATGGACCAGCAAAATTAATATGCACCCGTTGCCATGGAGATGAGAGCCACTCCCATGGGTGTAGAGGGGCATGTGGTGGTGCATTTTGGACATTCTGGCATCCAGAACAGCTCTTTGTCAGGTACTCGATTTGCTGATCGATCCCTGGCCACCACACATAAGCCCTAGCAAGGTCTTTCATTTTCACCCCTCCCAGATGACCTTCGTAAGCTAATTGAGCACTCTCTCCCTTAACTTGGGTGGAATTACCACTCGGGATCCACACATCAAGCTCCCCTGGCATACTGACAGCTGTTCTCTTCTGGATGAGAATGCTGGCAACAGTGAGTCGCCATGTGCTGGCCATCCATTCACCGTAGAATCATTTACCCGAGACAGTGTCGGGTCATTTTAGGTCTCCTTCTCTATATCAGCGTTTGTTACTGGCAAGCATTCAATTGTAGTCGATTGAAATATTTCAACAGGATCCACTGCTGGTGCTTCCTCCGCAGTAGGCAGTGGCAGGCGTGATAGCCCATCAGCATTTCCATGCTGTTTCGTGCCCTTATACACGATTTCATATTGGTGCACCCCTAGAAAAAGGGACCATCTTTGTAGCCGTTGCGCAGTCATCACCGGAACGCACTTCTTTGGATTGAAGATGGAGACAAGTGGTTGGTGGTCAGTCAGCAAGGTGAACTTCTGCCCCTGCAGATAGTGATTGAACTTTTTCACACCCCACACTAGGCTAAGGGCCTCCCTGTCAATCTGGGCATAGTTACGCTCGGCTGAGGTTAGTGACCGAGACGCAAAGGCTACTGGCCTCTCCGAGCCGTCCGGGAATTTGTGCGACAGCACCGCTCCAATGCCATAGGGTGATGCATCACACACCAACCGAATTGGTAGTGCTGGGTTGAAATGAGCCAACACCTCTTTTGATGTGATCAATGCTTTGCTCTTCTGGAATGGATCGTTTACATTAGTCACTCCACTTCCATGGCACCCCCATTTGCAGTAGGTTGTTCAGTGGGTGTAGTACGGTAGACAAATTCAGCAAGAACTTATGGTAGTAGCTCACCAGCCCGAGGAACGACATCAGTTGTGACACATTTTCCGGTGCTGGAGCCTTGACTACTGCCTCAATCTTTTCAGGGGACTTATGTAACCCCTCTTTATCAATAACGTGGCCACAATACGAGATCTGCTTCTGGAAAAACTTGCATTTGTGGCGATTAGCTCGGAGCCCATGTTCCTTCAATCTAGTGAGCACCTGCTCAAGGTTGGCGAGGTGATCACTGTCATTTTCGCCCGTGACCAGGATGTCGTCCAAATAACACTGGGTCCCTGGAATCCCTTGCAGGGCTTGTTCCAGTGCCCTTTGCCAAATAGCCGGAGCTGATGCTACCCCGAACACCAGCCGGTTGTATTGGTAGAGACCTTTATGAGTGTTGATCGTGAGGTACTGTTTCGAGGCTTCTTCAACCTGCATTTGCAGGTACGCCTGGGCCAGATCAATCTTAGTGAAGCATTTCCCTCCAGGTAGCGAGGCGAAAATATCTTCAACCCGCGGAAGCGGATATTGTACAGTGTGAAGGACTGGGTTCACTGTCACCTTAAAGTCCCCACAGATGTGAACCTTCTTTGGTTCCCCAGGCGTATTACTCAATGACCTCTTCATTACAGGAACGATGGGTGTAGCCCACTCGCTCCAGTCCACTTTGGACAGTACTCCTGAACACTCCAAACCTTCCAGCTCTGCTTTGATGGCTGGGCGGATCGCATAAGGTACCGGTCTGGCCTTAAAAACTTTGGGCATGCATTTTCCTCTATTTTGATCATCGCTGTTATGCCTTTTACTGCTCCGAGTCTCTGCTGGAACACTTCTTGTGCATCAGTTAGCATTTTTGACAGGCGCCCAGGTGCGACGTCGTCATCCTTTTTGGCATCTACAGTCAGTGCCAATCTAGCTGTATCTTCTGGATCCATTCACGTCCTAGTAGTGGTGGTCCTCCATCTGGCAATACATATAGGTCCATTTTTGGTGTTTCCTTGCCGTTATATATAACGTTCACCCTTATTTCTCCTTTGGGGTAGACTTTTTGCCCCGTGTACGTCTTCAAGACAATCTTTGTATCTCTCAAGAGTATATGTGAGAATAGCCGCTTGTAGTCCCTTCGGTATATGACTGTTAGGGCTGATCCTGTGTCCAATTTCATTTTCACTTGGACTCCTGCTATCTTGAGCGTGACCCAGATAGTTTGGTGATCCTCCATTTTGATCACATTATTTAAATTCAGACAATCCAGCTCCTTGCGTCCGGAGTCTGTATCACTCTTCTGTTCTCCTGAACTACTCTCCGTCACCTTATGTACCTTCTTGTACTTCTCCTGTGGAGATTTCTTGCTGCTGGTTTTCTTTCCCGACCTGCAGACTCTTGCTATGTGTCCTACTTTTCCACACTGTCTGCACACTTTGTCCTTGGACCAGCAATCATTTTGGTCATGTGTTGTTCTGCCGCAGCGATATCACTTCACTGTTCCGTATGACATTTCATTTGTGCCATATTCTTGTGGTCTCCATTGTATCTCTGCAGCACCCCGTGCGGCTGCTTCGTGTGATACTGCAATGCTGAAAGCCTTATCCAGCATAAGATCCTTTTCTGATAGAAGCCGTTTCTGGGTTCCTTCACTTTGTAGCCCACACACAAACTTGTCCCTTAAAGTATCTGCTAGTCCCGTTCCAAACTGGCAGTGTTTTGATAGCTTGCGCAGTTCCGTTAAATACTCAGCATTACTTTCATCTTTATGCTGGTTCCTTTTGTGAAATTTAAATCTTTCTGCTATCAGCAGCGGTGTGGGGTTTAAGTGGTTCTGTAGGATTGACACTATGTTTTCAAATCCTTTTCTACTGCCTTCTCTGGGGTTACTAGGTTTCGTAGTAAGCCATACTTTTTTGCACCCATTGAATTCAACAATACCAGCGCTCTCTTGTCATCTGGCACTTCATTCACCTAGCAGTGCACTTCTATCCGTTCAACATATGCCGTCCAATCTTCGACTTCATTGTCGAACGCTGTGATACTGCCACTCTTCAGCATTTTTGGGTGTGGTTAGACTGGCTTAAAATGGCATCTCCCGCGCTTTCCTTTCTTCCCCGCTGGGCTTAAAATGGCGCCTCCCACGCTGCTGCCAACGCCGCTCTCGGTGGTCCTCGTGGCAAATGGCGATGCCCTGTGGGTTTCATACGCTGCTCCTGCGCTGCTGCCAATGCCGCTCTCTGCGGTCCTTGTGGCAATGGCAGCGCCTCGCATTTTCCTGCCGCCTCTCTCCCCCGTTGACGCTGCTCAGCCCTTGAACACTGGCTGCCCTCTGCTCTCTCCCGTCTCTCTCCCCGTCGATGCTGCTCGGCCTTTTTCTGTGCCGCTCGGTCGGCTCTAGCTGCTCGGTCGGATCTAGCCACCGCTGTCCAGGAAGGGCCTGCACAGTACCTGTTGCCAGCCCGTTTCGCTGGACCACCGTGACTGGAAAGCCAAGCCTGGCTCTCGACAGCCTCCCCTGCGATGCTCAAATCTCTGCTGGATGACTGGGCGGTTGCCCGTGGTCAACGCCGATGCTTCTGAACTCCAGCTCCTTCCACTGTTCTCCAGGAGCGAATCCCTGGGAGGTGATGCAGAGTTGCAGCTAGGTTCGAATCTGCGTCATCGCCAATGTTATATCCATGTATCTTAATGTTGTGTCCTTCAATAATCAGACAATAGACTGCAGGGAACGATCAACAGGTATTTACTGAATGAGGGTTCAAACTGCAACTGACTGTACAGATCACTACTCAGGGTTTATATACTGGTGTGGTCACTGCCGGTACTACAAGATACAGGAGCTGTTAAAATTAGTTCTCCCCCTTAAAGGTACATACATTACACTTCCCCTTCTCCCAAACTATTGCCATTCAGATAATAATCTGTCTTCCTGTTTTTGCCACCAAAGTGGATAGCCTCTTATTTATCCACATTATACTGCATCTGCCATGCACCTGTGCCAGTATTAGGCAATGATTCTGTAAGCTGGACTTTTAATTGGCACTGCTGGAGATAAAAAATCATCAAGAGTAATAGAATTTGGCTCAGAGACATTTAGCTGGAGTGCAAGTTGAAGACACTCAAACACATAAGGGAGGGAGAAGAATTTCTGGACAGTTTTAAAGACAATACAGGCACACACCAGAGGAAATCGCAGATTCAGGATAGGGAGGGTGTGACTATTAGGGAGGTGGGTAGTAGGGATTTAGGAGAGGTTGAGCAGGAGGTCTCACAGACACTGGTCCTGTCCAACAGGTACGCTGTACTCCCTGTGAGGACAAGGAGGAAGACTGCAGGGAGGAGAGCCACAATGCAGACCAAGGCACCATGGCTCAGAGGGAGCGGGGGTGTGTGAAGAGCTGAATAGAAATGTGGTATTGATAGGGGATGCTATAATTAGGGGGATAGATAGCATCCTCTGCAGCCAAGAACGACTATCCCAAAGGGAGTGTTGCCTACCCGGTGCCATGGTAAGCGATATCTCACGGCAGCTGGAGAGGAAATTGGACAGGGAAGAGGTAAATCCAGTTGTCATGGTCCATGTTGGAACAAGTAAAATAAGTAGGAGCAGGTAGGAAGTCCTGCCTAAAGAGTATCAGGAGTTAGGATCTAAATTAAAAAGCCGTAACTCGATGGGAATCATCTCTGGATTACTGCCAAAGCCACGTGCAAATTGGCACAGAAGAAGATAGATCATGAGAATTAACATGTGGCGAAAGGTCTGGTTTGGGAAAGAGGGGTTCTTTTCATTGGACACTGGTACCAGTTCTGGGACAGGAAGGACCTGTACCAAGGGTACCGGCTCCACCTGAACCAGAATGGTTCCCGCGTCCTAGCAGAATGGGTAAATAAGAAGGTGGCAAAGGCTTTAAAATAGTATCATGGGGGGAGACATCTACAACAAATGTAAGCAGCCTAAATATAAACAAAACAGAAAAAGAGAGCATAAGAACGAATAAAGGTGAGGGAGGACACTGATGGCAAGGGGATAAATAGTTAAGGAACAGGAGTCTAAAAGGATAGTTAAGCATAAATTGAGAGGAAAACCTATTAAAATGAGTTAAACTGTCTGTATATCAATGCACACAGTGTCCATAATAAAACAGGGGAGCTGGAGGTAATCATGTGCTGTGAGGAACCAGACAAAGTAGGGATTACTGAGACATGGCTACAGAAAAACAGGACTGAGAATTAAACATTGCAGAGTAAAACCTATTTAGAAAAGATAGGCAGAGGAAAGCGGGAGCTGGAGTAGCTGCTCTTATTAGTGATAACATAATGGCAGTAGAAAAAATTGGCACAGATATCAGCAAACCAAGCACTAGCAATTATTTCTAGATGGATAGAAATGAAATGCAGGAATGATATGCTGAACCTGTACCGAATCTTGGTTAGACCACACTTGGAGGACTGCGTGTAGTTCTGGTCACCAAATTATAAAAAGAATATAGAGGCACTGGAGAGGTTGAAGAGAAGATTTACAAGGATGATTCCAGAAATGCCAGGGTATACATATCAGGAAAGGATGAATAGGCTGGCTCTCTTTTCTCTTGATAAAAGTAGGCTAAGTGGTGACCTAAATTATGAAAAGTTTTGATAGAGTAGATACAGAGACAATGTTTCCAGTGAGGAAAGTATAACTAGAGGCTGTTATGTTCATTAATAACTAAACATTCTTATTATGAACAGCTAGCTTCTAGCTAGACATTTATTCAGTACACGTTCTCTAGGTACAGCATCTGTAGAGATTCCGCCTGTGTGCTTCTGTGTGCAGGCTTCCATCTTGACTACTGCCTTCTGGTTAGCCTAGTGCATCGTGGGTAGTGTAGTCTTAAACACATACAACTATATACACAGCGATACAGCTCTACGGCTCCATCTAATGCACCATTCTAGAATGACATGTTATTGATCATTTCATCCCCCTATCTTTGAGGTTAAACAAAATCAACATCAATCAATATCAATCAACTTTCAAGAAAAACGATAAAGATGATATCAGTAACACTTTTGCTAGTGCTCTATAAACATAAACATTTTCACAACAGTCAACACATTTTCAAAGCTTTACTTTATACTCAAAGATTAAGTCTATCAGGCTTTTTTACTTCACGTGTGGATCTTCTCAGCATGGGTAAGTCTGATGTGTTTGCATGAGATTGTTCTGGTGGTGAATGACAAGATTCAGTTGCGGCATTGTCATTAATCTGCTCTTGGATAGTTTCTTGTGTCTTTTCACAGAAACAGAATTCACAGAAACCCCACAGTGCAGATAGAGGCCATTTCGGCCCATCGAGCCTGCACCGACACATATCCCACCCGATCCCCGTAATCCCACGTATTTAATCCCCCTAGCACTAAGGGTCAATTTTATCATAGCCAATCAACCTAACCCGCACATCTTTGGACTGCGGGAGGAAACCGGAGCACCCGGAGGAAACCCACGCAAACACGGGGAGAATGTGCAAACTCCAAACAGACAGTCACCCGAGGCCAGATTCGAACCCGGGTCCCTGGCGCTGTGAGGCAAAAGCGCTAACAACTATGCCACCGTGCTGCCCCCCTGTCTTCTGGAGGGAACGGCGGTTCCTCCTGAGAATCTGTCCTTCCTCAGTTCTAACAGTGTATGACCTTGGTCATACTTCCTCAAGAACTGTAGCTTTCCTGTTCCATGCATCTGGATCCTCAATCCTGAAACATCATCCCTTGTCAATGGTTTTAGAGTTTTGGACGACTTGTCATAGTATGATTTCTGTTTCAGCTTTAACAATTAAGTCTCTGTCTTAGTTCCTGACTTTGCTTTTCATTTGCACAGCAGGGCAGCGTGGTGCACAACTTGCGACCCATTAGTAGTTCAGCAGGTGAAGAACCACAGTCTAAAGGTGAGGCTCTGTAGCTCAGCAGGGCGAGATAAGGATCAGACTTGCTTTCTGTCGCTTTCTTCAGTAGTTGCTCGAGAACTTGAACACCTTTCTCTGCCTTACCATTCGACTGAGCATACAGAGGACTGGATGTGATGTGCTGAAAGTCATAATGTGCTGCAAACTGTTGCCACTCCTTACAGTTGAAGCACGGGCCATTTTCGCTAATGGCAATCCTGGGAATTCCATGTCTGGCGAAGATGGATTTCACATGCATTATGACACTGCTTGCTGTGGTGCTTGAGAGCAGCGTCATCTCAGGATAGTTAGAATAGTAGTCAAGCACTATTAGATATTCTTTACCATTTAAATTAAAAAGGTCCATACCAACCTTTTGCCATGGTGCTGTTGGTGTGTCAGCTACTATCATTTGTTCCTTTGTTTGTTTGTTTTGGTGTTTCTGACATGTCTCACATATGCCTATCATGTTCTCAATGTCCTTATTTATGCCAGGCCAATAAACAGTGTCTCTTGCTCTCCTTTTGCATTTTTTCAATTCCGATGTGTCCCTCATGAATCCTTTTGAGCATGTCTTGACATAGAGCCTGTTAAATGACTATTCTGTTCTGTATTAGTAATAGTCCACCTGCGACACTCAATTCTGACATTATGTGAAAATATTTTGGACAGGAACATTTTGGCCAACCATGGTGAATGTTCTTTATTACTGTTTGTAACACTGTATCTTTTACCGTTTCTTCTGCTATTTGCTTTGATTTTGTGTCTGACACGGGCAGCGCAGCAGTGACCATACTCACATGAACATCCACATCTTCTTCAGTAGAGCTCACTTGACTCATTGTGGGTGCTCGGGATAGTGCATCTGCTAACACTATGTATTTGCCTGGTGTGTAGATCAGTTCAAAGTCATATCTTTGCAGCTTCATCATGAGTCGTTGCATCCTTGGAGACATCTCATTCAGATTTTTTTTATGATGGCAACCAGTGGGCTGTGGTCTGTCTCAACTGTGAAGGTGGGAAGTTCATATATGTAGCCATGGAACTTTTCAAATCCAACTACAAAGCCTAGACATTCCTTTTCAATCTGGGTGTATCGACACTCAGTATCAGTCATAGACCTGGAGGCATAGGCAACAGGCTTCCAATCATCACCCTCTGCTTGTAGCAAGACCGCGCCTAGGCCATCCTTTGATGCATCCGTTGACACTTTGATTCTCCTTGTTGGGTCAAAGAAAGTGAATACAGGTGTGGTTGTCAGCACTGTTTTGAGGTTCATCCACTCTTGTTCATGTCTTTCTGTCCATGCGAACTCATTTGTTTTATGTAGCAGGTCTCGCAGACAGGTTGTCTTGGGTGACAAGTTAGGAATGAACTTTCTGATGAAGTTTATCATCCCCATGATGCGTAGCACTCCTTTTTTGTCAGTGGGTCGGGGCATGTTGAGTATGGCGTTTACTTTTTCCATATCAGGCTCTATTCCTTTACCAGATACATTATCTCCTAGGAAAGTGACTTCCTGGATGCCAAACTGACAGTTGGCTTTGTTGAGCTTCAGTCCATTCTGGCGTATGCTCTGTAGCACTTTAGTCAGTCGCTCATTGTGTTCTTTCAGTGTGGAGCCCCAGATGATGATGTCATCAACATAGACCGGAGTCCTTCCAGACCTGCCCAACGCATTACTGTCACCCGGCTACTGACCATAGAGCACATATACCAGAAACGCTGTCTACGGAGGTCACGGTCCATCATCAAAGACCCTACCCAACCCAGCCACAGTCTGTTTACCCTCCTGCCATCTGGAAATGCTACAGATGCATTCGCACCCGTATGACCAGATTTAGGAACAGCTTCTTTCCCAGGGCTGTCATCCTACTGAACTCCACAAATAAACTCTAAAGCCTGCACATCTGCCAATGCACTTTATTATGGTTATATTTATGTTAATATACTACAAGCCAAATGTATGTTGAATGTTTAAATGTCTTAATCCAAATGTACACTCTCGGGAGCTGCAAGCCTACATTTCATTGTACTGCACTTGTGCACTAACAATGACAATAAAAGTTGATTTGATTTGATTTGATTTGATGTGTTCCCTCGCTCTATGAAAGATTTCAGATGCAGATATTACCCCAAAAGGCATTCTGAGGAAACAATACCTGCCAATTAGTGTGTTGAAGGTACAGCATTTGGTGCTTTCTTCATCCAGTTTTAGTTGCCAAAATCCTTGTGAGGGATCGAGCTTTGTAAAGTATCTGGCACCTGACATTTCACTGGTGATATCTTCTCGCTTGGGAATCTGGTAGTGTTCACGTTTTATGTTTGCATTTAAGTCCTTTGGATCCATGCATATTCTTAGATCATTGTTCTTTTTCTTCACACATACCATAGAGTTAACCCAGTCTGTTGGCTCTTCGACTTTCCTGATGGCTCCTAGTGTGGTCATTCTGTCCAGTTCTTTCTTGAGCTGGTCACGCAGGGGTGCTGGAACTCTTCGTGGTGCATGTACCACTGGCTGAGCATCCTCCTTTAGCTGGATCTTGTAAGTGAATGGTAGAACTCCAAATCCTTTGAACACAACCTGGAAATTACTCACTACAGAATCCACTGAGTCATCTGGTCTGCTTATGGCACAGTTTATACGGTAGACTCTCTTGACCAGTTCTAAGTCTTCACAAGCTTTGTCACCTAGTTGTCAATCAAGTCCTTCAGCCACAACAGAAAACATGAAATGATGCACTTTGTCTTTGACTGTCACTATAAGTCTGCATACACCAAGCTATCTATTTTCTGTCCATTATAGTCCTTCAGTAGTACTGATTTTTTCTGTATTTGGGCTTTTCTTTCATGTTTTTAATGTCACTCATACTGATTAAGTTTGCTTTTGCCCCAGTGTCTAGTTTCAATGTAACTAATGCTCCGTTTACCTGCAGTGGGATCATCCATTTGTCCTCTGTTACTGTATTGACGTTATGTTCAGCATTGTCCATTCCTGAGGGCTGCACATTTTCTGTATCCTTTTTGATATTGTCACATGACACCATTCGTACAAAAAATGTCTCACTTAAATCAGTGTCCTCAATCACATTGACTTGGACTTGTTGCCCTTTCTTTGTTTTTACTTTTGAAAAGCATTGTTTGGCAAAGTGATTCTTTCCATGACATTTTGTGCACATTTTTCCAAACGCTGGGCATTGTTTTAACTGGTGTTTGTAACCACAGCGTTTACAATTAAAAATTTCATCCTCTGATTGCTTTTCATTCCTATTCTGCCCATGTTTCTCTCCTTTGTAGGACACAGCACCGACAGCAGCACTTACTCCAATCACACTGAAAGTCTTCACATGCTGTCGAGCAAGCTCACTGGCTTGGCATATTTTCATGGCATTTTCCAATATTACTTCGGTTTCTCTCAACAGACGTTCCCTGACCTTTTTATCATGAATACCAAACACAATTTGGTCATGAGTCATGTATGCTATCAGCTCAGAGAAATTACATGTCTGTGCTTTCAGTTTCAGATCAGTCACAAAGCTATCAAAAGTCTCATTTTGCTGCTGTGTCCGAGAACAGAAAACATTCCTCTCAGGTTTCGTTCGTTTTGGGAGAACAATGTGTATCAAATTTCTTTAGCACATTGTCTATTTTTTCTCTGTTCTCCTCTGGATTAAATACAAATGTATTAAATACCTCTATCGCCTGTGGGCCTGCAACCGTGAGCAGCACCGCTATTTTTCTTGCATCTGGCATCGTACCGAATCCGATGGCAGCAATGTAGAGTTCGAATTGTTGTTTGAAAGTCCGCCAATTGCAGTCGACATTCCCGTGAGATTCCAAAACTTTGGTGGCCTCAAATTCTCCATGTCACTTTTCACAATTTTCAGCAGATCTTCACCAATCCTGGTACCATGTTATGTTCATTAATAACTAGACATTCTTATTATGAACAGCTAGCTTCTAGCTAGACATTTATTCAGTACACGTTCTCTAGGTACAGCTTCTGTAGAGATTCCGCATGTGTGCTTCTGTGTGCAGGCTTCTATCTTGACTACTGCCTTCTGGGTAGCCTAGTGCATCGTGGGTAGTGTAGTCTTAAACACAGACAACTATATACACAGCACTACAGCTCTACGGCTCCATCTAGTGTACCATTCTAGAATGACATGTTATTGATCATTACAGAGACCACCAAGAAATCCAATAGGGAATTCAGACGAGACTACTTTACCCAAAGACTGGTGAGAATGTGGATCTCGCTACCACAGGGAATGGTTGAAGCGAATAGTATCTTTGCATTTAAGGGGAGGCTGGACAAGCATTTGAGGGTTATGCTGATAGATTTCGATGAGGAAAGACGGGAAGAGTCTCATGTGGAGCATAAACGACAGCATGGACTGGTTGGGTCGAATGGCCTGATTCTGTGCCATATATCTTATATAAACTATGTAATCTTAGAATCATAGCAACCTACCGTAGAAGGAGTCCATTCAGCCAGTCCTGCCACATTGGCTCTCTGAAAGAGCAGTGGTGCTTTGAGCCATGACCCCACCTATTGCCCGTAACCCTGTAAATCCTCATCCTCAAGAACCTATGCAACCGCCTTTTAAAATTATTAAAGGAATGAGCTTCTGCCACGTTTTGAAGTGGAGCATCACAGAGCCCAACAAATCTGAGTGGAAACAATGCTCCTCATCTCCCCTCGATATCATTTCCCAATCATTTTAAATCTATTACCTCTGGTTATGAATCCGCTCACCATAGGGAATAGATTGTCTCTCTGAAAACCTCCCATCTTCCTGATAACCTCGATTAGCTCACCTCTTCACATTCTCTGTTCCAAGGAGCAGTCCTAACTCCTCCAACATCTCTTCAAAGCTGAAGCTCACCTTCCAAGATTCACCAGACTGATTCCTGGGACGGCAGGACTGACCTATGAATAGAGGTTGGGTAGATTAGGCTTGTATTCGCTAGAGTTTAGAAGAATGAGAGGGGATGTCATTGAAACTTATAAAATTCTAACAGGACTAGACAGACTAGATGCAGGAAGGATGTTCCCGATGGCGGGGGAGTCCAGAACCAGGGGTCACAATGTAAAGATAAGAGATCCACCATGTAGGACTGAGATGAGGAGAAATTTCTCCACTCAGAGGTTGTTGAATCTTTGGAATTGTCTACCCCAGAGGGCTGTGGCCACTCAATCGCTGAGTATATTCAAGACAGCGATCGATAGATATTTGAATATGGGAATAGTGCAGTAAAGTGAAGATAAGGCCGAAGTCCAGCCATCATCTAATTGAATGGCGGAGCAGGATCAAAGGGCCGATTGGCCGACTCGTGCTCCTATTTCTAATGTTCTTATGGAACATAAATGAGCACTGAACTGAGAAAATATTCACGTTGCACCAATAAATGTTGAGGAAGAGTATCAGTGAATAGATTAATTGGGACGGGTACCAGTAAATGGAGCAATTGGATGGGACCAGCAAATGGAGCTATTGGAGTTTGCCAGCAGTAAAGTGTGGAATTAGGGAAGAGTAGCAATAAACGGCGAGAGTTCCACTAAATAGGGGAATTGCAGGAAGGCGCCAGTAAGTGTGTTATTGGGGGAGTGCACGAGTAATTGTGCGAACTGTGGAATGCACCAGAATGTTGGATTTGGGGATGGCACCAGTAAATGGGACATTTGAGGAAGGCACCAGTAAATGGGGAATTTGTTTAGGGTACCAGTGAATGGGGAGACTGGAGGAATGAAGCAGCAAACATGGAAGAGCACCAGTAAATGTGTAAATTGGAGAAAGCACCAGCACATATAGGAATTGGGGAGGCCACCAATAGATTGTGGAATTGGCAGAAAACACCAGTAAATGGGAGATTGGAGAGGGCAACATTAAAGCGGTTTGAGGAAGGCACCAGAAAATGGGGGTTTGGGGATGGCACCAGTAAATGGTGGATTGGCGAAGGCACCCGTAAATGGGGGATTAGGGAATGGCAACTGTAAATGGGGGATTGGAGTGGGCACAGGTAAATGTGGCATTGGGTGGGCACCAGTAAAAGGGCTATTGGGAAATGGCACCTCTAAATGGGGGATGGGGAAGGCACCAGTAAATGGGGGTAGGGGGAAGGTAACATTAAATGTGGAATTGGGTGGGCACTCGTAAATGGGGGATTGGGGAAGTGCACCTGTAAATGGGGGATTGGGGGAAGGGACCAGTAAATGGGGGATTGGTGAAGGGACCAGTAAATGGGGGATTGGGGAAGTGCACCTGTAAATGGGGGATTGGGGAAGGCATCAGTAAATGGGGGATTGGGGAAGGCATCAGTAAATGGGGGATTGGGGTAGGTACCAGTAAATGGGGGATTGGTGAAGGGACCAGTAAATGGGGGATTGGGGAAGGCATCAGTAAATGGGGGATTGGGGAAGACACCAGTAAATGGGGGATTGGGGAAGGCAGCAGTAAATGTGGGATTGGGGGAGGCACCAGTAAATGGGGGATTGGGGGAGGCACCAGTAATGGGGGAATGGGGAAGGCACCAGTAAATGGGGGATTGTGGAATGCACCAGTAAATGGGGGATTGGGGAAGGCATCAATAAATGGGGGATTGGGGAAGGCACCAGTAAATGGGGGATTGTGGAATGCACCAGTAAATGGGGGATTGTGGAATGCACCAGTAAATGGGGGATTGGGGAAGGCATCAATAAATGGGGGAATGGGGAAGGCACCAGTAAATGGGGGATTGTGGAATGCACCAGTAAATGGGGGATTGGGGAAGGCATCAATAAATGGAGGATTATGGGACGGCCTCAGTGAACGAGGGATTGATGAAGGGACCAGTAAATGGGGGATTGGGGAGGGCACTATTAAATGGGGGCTTGGAGGAGGGTACCAGTAAATGGAGGATTAGGGGGCACAAGTAAATATGGGATTGGTAGGGCAACAGTAAATAGGGGATTGGGGATGGGCACCAATAAAAAGTGTATTGGGGAGGGCACCAGTAAATGGGGGATTGGGGAAGTGCACCTGTAAATGGGGGATTGGGGAAGTGCACCTGTAAATGGGGGATTGGGGGAAGGGACCAGTAAATGGGGGATTGGTGAAGGCATCAGTAAATAGGGGATTGGGGAAGGCATCAGTAAATAGGGGATTGGGGAAGTGCACTAGGAAATGGAGGATTGGGGGAAGGGATCAGTAAATGGGGGATTGGGGAAGGCATCAGTAAATGGGGGATTGGGGAAGTGCACTAGGAAATGGAGGATTGGGGAGGACACCAGTAAATGGGGGATTGGGGAAGGCAGCAGTAAATGGGGGATTGGGGGAGGCACCAGTAATTGGGTGACTGGGGAAGGGCACCAGTAAATGGGGGATTGGGGGAGAGCAACATTAAATGGGGGATTGGGGGAGAGCACCAGTAAACGGGGGATTAGGGAGGGCTCCAGTAAACGGGAGATTGGGAAAGGCACCAGTAAATGGGGAATGGGGAGGCAAGCAGTAAATGGGTGATTGGGGAAGGCACCAGTAAATGAGAGATTGTGGAAAGCACCAGTAAATGGGGGAATGGGGAGGGCAGCAGTAAATGGGTGATTGGGGAGGGCACCAGTAAATGGGTGATTGGGGAAGGGCACCAGTAAATGTGGAATTGGGGAAAGCACCAGTAAATGTGGGATTGGGGAAGGGCACCAGTAAATGTGGAATTGGAGAAAGCACCAGTAAATTGTGGATTGAGGGGAGGGCACCAGTAAATGGGGATGGGGAGAGCACCTGTAGGTGGGAGATTGGAGAAGGGCACCAGTAAATGGGGAATTGGGGGAAGCACCAGTAAATTGTGGATTGAGGGGAGGGCACCAGTAAATGGGGATGGGGAGAGCACCTGTAGGTGGGAGATTGGAGAAGGGCACCAGTAAATGGGGAATTGGGGGAAGCACCAGTAAATTGTGGATTGAGGGGAGGGCACCAGTAAATGGGGATGGGGAGAGCACCTGGAAATGGGAGTTTGGGGAAGGGCACCAGTAAATGGGGAAATGGGGAAAGCACCAGTAAATTGTGGATTGAGAGGAGGGCACCAGTAAATGGGGATGGGGAGAGCACCTGTAGATGGGGGATTGTGGAAGGGTTCCAGTAAATTGGGGATTGAGGGGAGCGCACCAGTATTTGGGGATTGTGGAAGGGTACCAGTAAATGGGGGATTGGGGAAGGGCACCAGTAAATGGGGGATGGGTCAAGGGCACCAGTAAATGGGGGATTGGGGAAGGGGCCAGTAAATGAGAGATTGGGGGAGGGACCAGAGAATGGGGGAGTGGGGTGATAGAGGGAGCTTTACTCTGTATCTATCCTGTCTGGGACTGTTTCATGCGACTGTGTAGAGGCAGCCATCCTCTATATCTAGCCTTTGCTGTACCTGCCCTGGGATTTTTTAATGGCACAAAGTAGACGGATTTTCACTCTATATCCAACCCGTGCCTTACCTCACCTGGGAGAGTTGGATTGGACAGTGTAGAATGAGATTTACTCTGTATCTAAACGGTGCTGTACCTGACCTGGGAGTGATTAATGACACAGTACAGAGGGAGCTTTACTCTGTATCTAACCCATGCTATACCTTCCCTGGGAGTGTTTGATGGGACAGTGTAGAGGGAGATTTACGCTATATCTAACACATGCTATACCTTCCCTGGGAGTAGTTGATGGGACCGTGATGAGGGAGATTTACTCTGTATCTAACCAATGATGTACCTATCCTGGGAGTGTTTGTTGCAACATTGCAGAGAGAGATTCACTTTGTATCTAACCTGTGCACTGAGAGTGTTTGGCCAGACAGTGTAGAGGGGTTTTACCTTTGCTGCACCTGCCCTGGGCTTGTTTGATGGCAAAATGTCGGGGCATTTTCACTCTGTATCTAACCTTTGCTTTACCGCACCTAGGAGTGTTGGATTGAACAGTGTAGAAGCAGCTTTACACTGTATCTAACCTGTAGTGTAAGGAATTAGCACACGCTAGTGGGGTTGGGGTTATCTGTCTCTGGCCAGTCAGAAGCCTCTGAGCTGCTCCAGGGACCCCCGTGCGGTTTTGAAGTGCTCCCCTATTCCCGATTCTGACTGCCGGACTTATTCGGTAGCGATGTAGACAGAAAAACGTGAATCATGCTTTGGGTGCAAAACAGATCAGTATTTTTTGAAACAAAAGAAATAAACAATTTAAAATACATGATACAACACACCTATGCCTGGTACAGCACTTTTGCTTAACGCAGTACACTTAGTGTCCACTAGAGCGCTCCTTGCTCAGTGCAACACTCCTTTAAATACTGTACTTTAAAAACAGCGACAGTGTCCACTGGAGTACTTCTCTGCTCAGTGCAGCACCCCTTTAGTAAAAATACAGCGCTTTTAAATACAGCTATTCTCAGTGTCCACTGGAGCACTTCTCTGCTCAGTGCAACACTGTGTTACTTAAAGAGGGGAGGAGAGAACAGACACAACGAGAGAAAATTGACTAAAATCACAGTTCTAACAAAATTCCCACATAAATTCCCACCACTATACCTAGTCTAAGTTGCCTTGTAATGGGCCAGAAAAATATATGCTCACCAATGAAAAAATGCCTGCACCGTGCTCTGCAATCTTTGATCTTCACTGCCCTGAAATATAAACACCCCAGTGTTTTAAAAGTAAACTGCTGGTGTTCCACTTCTTCAGGTAGACTCCTATGTTGTAGAGAGCACGGAGGCGAGGCCACAGAGAGAGAGATGCTTCTGGGAAGCTATCTTTTATACCCCATTTGGAGCCCGCCCAGATCCAGATGTATCTGGGCTAAACAAAAGAGATCCAAACTGCCCAGTGTCTGTAATGCGTTTTGATGAATTATCCATTCGTTTAAACTGCTCCTTTTCTCAGTTTAAATGTCTCTTCAATTGTCTGTGTTTGGCTTTGAATGTATTTCCATTTATCAATGATGGGTTTGAATGGAGCTGTCTTGGTGTGATAAAAACATGTCTTTCTGTGATTGCTGAGTAAACAGCTTGGGAGGCTAGTGTAAACAAAAGCCATTGTTCTTGTGGTCAGGCTGAAACCGCAGCCTAAGTGGTTTGTAAACATAGTATCAGTTTCTGTAAACACTTCGATTGTCTATTGCCGGAAGCAACTCCCCTTTGATTGGCAGATAGACTGTCCCAATAAACCTTTTTTTCCACAGACACAGCAAGCTGTTTCCAAGTCCTTTTGTCTTCGGCTATGCGGTCCGAAGACCACTTTGATCCATGGATTTCTTAAAGATATATCCCCCAGGGATTCTTCAATCAAAATTTATCTTCGGAGCTGTAGGAAATTTTGAAACTATTGCGAAATCCTGCAGTCCCCCCTCGGATACTAAAACTTGCTTGTAGTTTCCTTGCCAAAAGTGAGTAATAATTTCTGACCCCCCACAAACAACCTTCCCTTATACTTAACTAAATCTATCTTTGATCCCCCGACACCTCCATCTCCCCTGCCCAGAGAGAATCATAGTACGGCAGGCATCTGTTGACAGAAAACCCAAAATTAATTAAATAATCAAAACATGGGGTGGATCCTACGCCCCTGCACCGCTTATAATCATAATAAGTCAAGCATGGAGGGGACCTACGCCCCTGCACCGCTTATATTCATAATAAGCCAAGCTTGGAGGGGATCCTACGCCCCAGCACCGCTTATATTCATAGTAAGTCAAGCATGGAGGGGGTCCTACACCCCTGCACCGCTTGAAACATAATTTTAACATCTTTAAAGGGATTGTCACCCAGCCAACATATCTGCAAAAAAACAGATGGAAGACAACAAGCTTCCTTTTCCTTTTATTACAATGAGGCACTTTATTAAATGGCACTGTTCTTCAGCCAGAAATGTATTTTAAATATTCCTGGACTGCAGGCACAACAATTCCTAGGCATATGCAATCTGTTCCCCTAACTCCAAACAAGCAGTAAAAATTCGGTAAACTGTGTTTTCAGCAACAGTTTAAATGTTGTGGGCATCCGCCTCCCGCGGTCCACTTTTCTTCGCGAGCTGGGAGTGCTTTCTTCCTCGGGTCTCACAACATGCTGGTCATGGGTGCCTTCCAGAGCTCTGAAAAAACAAAAGAAAACATCTCGCCAGGTCCCCTGGCTCGGGGAAGTGTAACCAGGTCCCGCGACCTTGTTCCACAATATAATTCTGGACTGGTACCACACTTAAAACTTATACACTAATATTAATTTCAATATAAAAACGAAACTTAACAAGTTCTACCTTAATAATACGTTCTACCTTAATTCATTAATCACACATTACTTGACCAAAACTATATACAAGCTCCACCCATCTCCGGGCGTCCAGCTTAATCGCTGGTTGGGCTGCCACAGGCTGCTTCCGGTGACATGGCTGCCCTGACTCCAGCTTCTAGTCCCTCACAGCTTATGGCTGCTAGTTGGGGACCTCTGCCTTTTGGCCTCTCCCTGACTCAGGAGACCACCCTACTCCACTGGACAGTGGGTGACCATACTTCCTTGGGCTGGGGTACCCAAAGAGATTTCCGAGGGAGTGTCGCCGGTGGGGCTACCCTGGCGAGCAGGCCGTTAGCTCGGGTCACACTCCCTGCTGGCTGGGGACCTCCTCCTTCGGGTGCCTCCCTTCCCAAACCTGGGCTGGGGACAGGCAATCCCTTGCCACTGGCTGCCGGTGGCTGAGAGCCTTCCCCTTCAGGTCTAAAACCTGGTTCAGGCTCCTCCCCAGAGTCCCACAAGAGAGGGGGGATTGCTCGGCTCAAGTGCTGGCGAGCTTCGATAATCCCAGCTGCCTGTTCCCCTGCCCCCTGCTTAAACAAACCGCGTTGTTTGATATAACTGGCTGCCTGCCAGTAATCCTGTTCAAAACCAAAAATAGCTCCTCCCCTAACGCAAGCCACGGTGCTTGCCTGTGCAGCCTGTGAACTTGGATCTGCTGTGGGCTGGGGATTACTATTCTCACGTTCACACCCAGCCGCCTGTTTCCCTGTGGGTCCCATTAAGCTAAATGGGATCTTGTTAGACCGGGGTGAGTGGGTCAGGTCCTCCGAGTGGACCACCATGCTGGAGGCTCCAGTCTCCACCAAATATCTCCCCCGCACCATCTGCACCCCCATCTCAACATAAGGCCTGCTCCCCTCAGCATTTTCACGGGGACACAGGTCAACAGGCTGCGCTGGCTCTAATCATTGCTCGGAGTGCGGTGGGGCAGACGGGGTCACAGCACCGGTGGTGGCTGCTCTTTTTCCCTGGTTGGTCAGAAGAGACCTTAGGGACCACAAAAATGACTCAATTGCTGCGGGAGGGAGGTTTGGCCCTGCGTTTTGTGCTGGGGCTGTGGGATCCTTTCCCCTGTCTTTCCAAGGACGTTTACAGTCTTTACTCCAGTGACCATCTTTCCCACACCAGTAGCAATTTACCCTAGCTTGAGAGGGCCGGTTCCCCTCCTGGTGCCACTCTTTCTTACTCTGGCTCTCAGGTTTAACCTCATGGACTCTTCCCTTGGGTTGGGGAGCCTCAATACCCCTCATTTTCCTGAAGGCTACTGTGAGCCAGCGGATCACCACTTCTTCAGTGGTCTGGGGGTTTCGGGGGTCAAACCAAGCCATGATCTGGGCTTGGATCTGGGGTAGGCTGTTTGTCATGAGACGCCAGAGCCAATGAGTCAATTGGACTGGGTCCAGTGCTGCCCGCCCTGGCATTCCCGGGCATGCGCTCCAATAGACTGGCCACAGACTGTCTGCGAATGCCTGCGGGGACTCCCCTAGGAGCTGCACCATTCTTTCCACCTGGGCGAACGGGCTAACATCATTGAGTCCCATCGCCTCCAATACCTCATTCTTGAGACCCTCATAATCCCTCTGCCCCCTTTTGCACTCGCCAGATAGGGACTGGAGGAGGTCACCTGCCAGGGAAAACAGCAGCATTTTTGCTTGCTCTGCCTCATCGCAGTCGTTTACACAAGCTGCTTGCCCTATCTCCCTGACATGCAGAGAAGGGTCTCCCTTTTTAGTGAGCTTGGGGACGTGCCTAACTATGTCCCTGAACTGGTGGGTGCCATACAGCACCAGAAACTGATTTTGGATGATCCCTGGGTCATCTTCATCAACAGGCGGGCCGTACCTCCGTTGTCGGAGGGGGTACACTGGTCCTGGTCCCGGCCTATCTAGCGGGGCCTGCTGTGCTTCCTCTACCTTCCTATCCTCCACCCCCCCTTGCTGCCAGAGCTCCCGAAAGCTCGGAGCTGTAGGTGGTTGTCGTGGGACCTCTGACTCCCTGACCAACCTTTCCCTGGGTGTTGCCAGTGGGGCGGTTTTACTTGGGTTGCCAGTAAAACCCAGCTGATTTGCCTTCAGGCTGATCAGACATATCTGTAATGTATGTACCTTTAAGAGAGGAACTATCTTTTACAGTCCCTGTATACTGCAGTACCAGTAGTGACCACACCTGTATATAACACCGTGTAGTAATTTGTACAGTTCGTTCCAGCATACCCTCTGTTCAGTAAACACCTGTTATTACCGTTCTCCTGCAGTCCGTGTGTTATTGATACGTGGACACTACAGTGGCGATGAGCAGGTTCAAACTCACCTGCAGCACTGCATCACCTCACGGGGATCCATCCCTGGAAAGAAGCTTCTTGGAAGTCGAAGCCAGAGCAACGGGCATCGACCGTGGGCAACAGCCCAGTGATCCATCGGAGTTCAGAGAATCACAGGGGAAGCTGTGGAGAGCTGGGCTTGGCTCCCCAGTGAAGGTGTTCCAGCAAATCGGGCTGGTAGCAGGTAATGCACTGACCCTTCCTGGACTGACGTGGGCTAGAGCTCGATCGAACAGCTCTGCAAGGGGTCCGAGCAGCATCGTCGGGCAGGAAAAGAGAGAGAGAAGGTGGAGCGCACAGTGTGTGGCCGGTGCTCAAGAGCCAGGCAGCGTTAAAGAAAATAAGAAATGGGGAAGGAAAAGAGATGCGCAGTGGACAGTGTTGCAGAAGAATAACACTAAGGAAATTAATTAACAAAAGAGAGACGCGCAGAAAGCCGCGGGCGCCGCCATTACTATTTAGAATGCTAGGAGAAGCATTGGCAGCAGGGGGAAGAAGGAAAAGCGCGGGAGGCGCCATTTTAATCCATTGGGGAAGAAGGAAAAGCGCGGAAGGCGTCATTTTAAACCACCCAGGATGCCGAAGAGTGGCAACATCACTGCTTTCGACAACGAAATAGAAGACTGGACCACGTATGTGGAAAGAATTGAAGTGTACTGCAAGGCAAATGAGGTGGCCGATGAAAAGAAGGCATCGGTATTATTGAATTTGATGGGCGCAAGAACGTACGGCCTATTGCGGAATTTAATTACCCCAGCTAAACCAATGGAGAAAAGCTTTGAAGAGATTGTCAATATCTTACAGGAACATCTAAACCCTACACGGCTGCTGATAGCAGAAAAAGTCAAGTTCCATAAAAGAAACCAGCACAAAGACGAGAGTAATGCTGACTATCTTATGGAACTATGCAAGTTATCAAAACACTGCCAGTTCGGAGCAGGGCTGGCAGATACCTTAAGGGATAAGTTTGTCTGCGGGCTCCAGAGTGAAGGAACCCAGAAACAACTACTTTCGGAAAAGGACCTCACGCTAGAAAAGGCTTTCAGCGTGGCAGTATCCAATGAAGCAGCAGCACGGGGAGCTGCGGAAATACAACAGAAACCGCAAGAATATAGCACCAATGAAATGGCATATGGAGCAGAAAAGTGCTATCGCTGCGGCAGAACAACCCATGACCAGAAGGATTGCTGGTTTAAGGACAAAGTATGCAGGCAATGTGGAAAAGTGGGACACATAGCACGAGTCTGCAGGTCGGGAAAGAAAACCAACACTAAAAGAACCACTAAGGAAAAGTACAAGAAAGTACAAAAGATGACGGACAGTAGTTCAGAAGATCAGAAGGGTGATAATGACTCCGGGAGCAGGAGGCTAAGTTGTCTAAAGTTAAACAACGTGATCGCAAAGGAGGATCACTGAACCATTTGGGTCACCCTCATGATAGCAGGGTCCCAAGTAAAGATGGAATTGGACACAGGGTCAGCACTAACTGTCATGAATCGACGAGACGATGAGCGGCTATTCTCACACATACCCTTGAAGGACACATCCATTGCCTTGAAGACATATACTGGGCAAAAAGTCTACCCCAGAGGAAAAATAAGGGTGCCGGTTAAATACAACAGCAAGGAAACACAGAAACTGTATCAAAATATACTACAAGATGGAGGACCACCATTATTGGGATGTGAATGGATCAGAAAAATACAATTGGATTGGCATTCCATTCAGGTGATAACTGTGACTGACAAAAAGGATGATGACGTCACACCTGGACGACTGTCACGAATTCTTACTGACGCGAAAGAAGTGTTCCAACAAGAACTTGGGACTCTAAAAGGAGTAAAGGCAACGATAAAAATCGAAGATAACGCAAACCCAAAATTTTTTAAGCCCAGACTGGTACTGTATGCGATCCGCCCAGCCTTCGAAGCAGAGCTGGAGAGTCTGGAGTGTTCGGGCATGCTGTCCAAGGTGGACTGGAGCGAGTGGGCCACACCCATCGTTGCTGTAATGAAGAAATCATTGAGCAGCACGCCTGGGGAGCTGAAGAAGGTTTGCATCTGTAGGGACATTAAAGTAACTGTGAACCCAGTCCTTCACACAGTACAATATCCACTTCTGTGGATAGAAGATATTTTCACCCTACTATCTGGAGGGAAACGCTTTACGAAGATTGATCTGGCCCAAGCGTATCTACAAATGGAGATAGAAGAAGCATCTAGAAAATACCTCACGATAAACACTCACAAAGGTCTTTACCAGTACAACCGACTGGTATTCGGGGTAGCATCAGCTCCGGCTATTTGGCAGAGTGTGATGGAACAAGTCCTGCAAGGGATCCCGGGGACCCAGTGTTATTTGGACGACATCCTGGTTGCGGGCGAAAATGACAGTGAACACCTTGCCAACCTGGAGCAGGTGCTCACTAGATTACAAGAATATGGGCTACGAGCCAACCACCCCAAATGCGAGCTTTTCAGGAAACAAATCTCGTATTGTGTCCACGTGATTGATGAACAGTGGTTACATAAGTCCCCAGACAAGATTGAGGCAGTAGTGAAGGCTCCATCACCGGAAAATGTATCATAACTGAGGTCGTTCCTCGGGTTGGTGAACTACTAGCATAAGTTCTTGCCAAATTTGTCTACAATTCTGCACCCACTGAACGCCCTGCTGCAAACTGGAGTAGCATGGAAATGGAGTGATGAGTGTAAGCGTGCCTTTCAGAAATGTTAATGCCTAATCACTTCAAAAGAAGTATTGGCCCACTACAATCCAACACTACCGATTCACTTGGCATGTGATGCGTCTCCCTCCGGCATTGGAGTGGTGCTGTCGCACAAATTCCTTGACGGTTCAGAGAGGCCAATAGCCTTTGCGTCACGCTCGTTAACCTCAGCCGAGTGTAACTATGCCCAGATTGACAGGGAGGCCCTCAGCCTGGTGTGGGGGGTGAAGAAGTTCAATCTCTATCTGCACAGGCAGAAATTCACCTTACTGACTGATCACCAGCCTCTTGTCTCCATTTTTAACCCAAAGAAGGGCGTTCCGGTGATGACGGCGCAACGGCTGCAAAGATGGTCACTTTTTCTAGGGGCACATCAATACAACATAGAGTATAAGGGCACGAAACAGCATGGAAACGCTGATGGGCTGTCGCGCCTGCCACTGCCTACGGTGGAGGAAGCACCTGCAGTGGACCCTGTTGAGATATTCCACTCGACCATAGTCGAATGTCTACCTGTTACAAACTCAAGTACAGGGAAAGAACCCCGAAATGACCCGACACTCTCTCGGGTCTATGATTTGACGGTGAAGGGATGGCCAGCACATGGCGACTCACTGTTGCCAGCATTCTCACCAAGGAGAGAACAGCTGTCAGTGTACCGGGGGACCTTGATGTGTGGATCCCGAGTGGTAATTCCACCCAAGTTGAGAGATAGAGTGCTCAATGAGCTTCATGAGGGTCATCTGGCTGGCGTAAAAATGAAGAGCCTAGCCAGGGCGTTTGTGTGGTGGCCGGGAATCGATAAAGATATCGAGGAAATGACCAAGAGATGCACAGGATGCCAGAAAGTCCAAAACGCTCCACCACAGGCCCCGCTACACCCATGGGAGTGGCCCTCATCTCCATGGCAACGGGTACACATTGATTTTGCTGGTCCATTTATGGACTCAATGTTTTTAATCGCCGTGGATGCACATTCGAAATGACCAGAGGTCATCAAAGTGTCCTCCACCACCACGGAGAAAACTATTGCAGTCCTACGGACCACCTTCGCCAGTAATGGCTTGCCAGAACAGATTTGCTCTGACAATGGACCACAGTTTGTGTCCGAGGATTTCCAGAGGTTTTTGAGGAATAATGGGGTAAAGCATTACACATCCGCCTCTTATCAACCAGCCACAAATGGATTGGCTGAGAGGTTTGTTCAAACCTTTAACAAAGCATTAAAGGCGATGTATAATGACAACATACCACTGCAACACAAGGTGGATAATTTCTTGTTTGCTTACCGGAATGCGACACATGCAGTCACCAGCCAAGAGCCAGCCGTGATGCTCTTTAACCGAAGGTTAAGATGTCGCCTGGATTTGCTCAAACCAAACATAAGACGAGATGTTGAGAATAAGCAATTCCAGCACATCAATGAGAAGCCAACCAGGAGCTTCAAGATAGGGCAACCAGTCTTGGCCCTCGACTACCGAACAGAAAAATGGCAGCCAGGAATGATATGCACATGGCAGGACCACTAATGTAACAGTGGACGTTGGAGAGGGCAGCATGAGATGCCATGTTGACCAGATTCTAGAGTCACAGGAACAAGTCAACCCCATGCCTCGCCCATATGTACCTGGTGATGAACCCGAAGTACAGATTGCGTCTACCTCAGAATCAGTGGTATTGGAAGCTGACGAACCAACCAATGACAGTGAGCCAGAATCGACTCCACCACAAGAACAGGATACTCGAGAAAGGCGCTATCCAGACAGGATCAGGAAGCCTCCTCAAAGACTGAATTTATAAATGATTACTTTCAGCTGATGTATATAGTGCAAAGAAAATTACAATTGTAATTAGTTATTATTTAATTGTTAAATGAATGCAATGTACTGTTTATCTAAAAGGGGAGGAATTGTAATGTATGTACCTTTAAGAGAGGAACTATCTTTTACAGCCCCTGTATACTGCAGTACCAGTAGTGACCACACCTGTATATAACACCGTGTTGCAATTTGTGCAGTTAGTTCCAGCATACCCTCTGTTCAGTAAACACCTGTTATTACCGTTCTCCTGCAGTCCGTGTGTTATTGATACGCGGACACTACAATATCATCACCATTGCTCTTATTAAACTATATTCAGACTTTCTATATCTGCTCTACAGGGGCCATGATTTGCTTCCTCAAACCCTTGCTTGCAGGCCAGCTTATATGCTGCCTTTACTTCCCTAAACTTTTCCTCCTGCTCTTTTAATTCTTTTATGAGGCGAGCGTTCTCCTCCCGCACCCTCATCTCATTGTTTTTGGCCTGTGACACTCGGCACTTCGGGTACGCTGACTCGTACCTGGCATGCCTTTTGCCATCACGAAACTTAACAACCAGGCGCTCTACCTTGGCCTGGTATTCCTCAACCTCCCTTTCCCTATCCCAACTCGCTGCCCTGGCTTCCCTAAGCCTGCAGGTGACTTCCCCAAGCCTGCTGGAACCTAACCACAGACAAACTAGTGGGATAAAAAGGAAACCAATAACTGCTGCTCTTTCCAGACCCAAACTACTGTCTGCCACATTGCACATCGTTGCCGACGCTCCTGCCACGGTCGCCATTTTGTAAGGGATTAGCACATGCTAGCGGGGTTGGGTTATCTGCCTCTGGCCAGTCAGAAGCCTCTGAGCTGCTCCACGGACCCCCGTGCAGTTTTGAAGCACTCCCCTATTACTGGTTCTGACCGCCGGACTTATTCTGTAGCGATGTAGGCAGAAAAACGTGACTCGTGGTTTGGGAGCAAAGCACATCAGTATTTATTGAAACAAAAGAACGAAACAAATTAAAATAAACGATACAACACACCTATGCCTGGTACAGCACTTTTGCTTAACGCAGTACACTTAGTGTCCACTAGAGCGCTCCTTGCTCAGTGCAACACTCCTTTAAATACAGCACTTTTAAAACAGCTACACAGTGTCCACTGGAGCACTTCTCTGCTCAGTGCAACACTCCTTTAGTAAAAATACAGCACTTTTAAATACAGCTATTCTCAGTGTCCACTGAAGCACTTCCTCTGCTAAGTGCAACACTCCTTTATTAAAATATACGGCACTTTTAAATACAGCTGCTCAGTGTCCAGTGGAGCACTTCTCTGCTCAGTGCAACACTGTCTTACTTAAATAGGGGAGGAGAGAATGGACACAACGAGGGAAAATTGACTAAAATCACAGTTCTAACAAAATTCCAACTTAAATTCCCGCCCCTATACCTATTCTAAGTTGCCTTGTAAAGGGTCAGAAAAATACATGCTCACCAATGAAAAAATGCCTGCTCCGTGCTCTGCAATCTTTGATCTTCACTGCCCCGAATAAAAACACCCAAGTATTTTAAAAGTAAACTGCTGGTGTTCCACTTCTTCAGGCAGACTCCCATGTTGTAGAGAGCATGGAGGCGAGGCCACAGACAGAGAGATGCTTCTGGGAAGCTATCTTTTATACCCCATTTGGAGCCCGCCCAGATCTGGATGTATCTGGGATAAACAAAAGAGATCCAAACTGCCCAGTGTCTGTAATGGGTTTTGAGGAATTATCCATTTGTTTAAACTGTTCCTTTTCTCAGTTTAAATGTCTCTTCAATTTCTGTGATTGGCTTTGAATGTATTTCCATTCATCAATGATGGGTTTGAATGGAGCTGTCTTGGTTTGAAAAAAACATGTCTTTCTGTGATTGCTGAGTAAACAGCTTGGGAGGCTAGTGTAAACAAAAGCCATTGTTCTTGTGGTCAGGCTGAAACCGCAGCCTAAGTGGTTTGTAAACATAGTTTCTGTAAACACATCGATTGTCTGTTGCCGGAGGGAACTCCCATTTGATTGGCAGATAGGCTGTCCCATTAAACCTTTTTTTCCACAGACACAGCAAGCTGTTTCCAAGTCCTTTTGTCTTCGGCCATGCAGTCCGACGGCCATTTTGATCCCTGGATTTTTTAAAGTTATATCCCCCAGGGATTCTTTAATCAAAATTAATCTTCGGAGCTGTAGGAAATTTTGAAATTATTGCAAAATCCTACAGTAGTGTACCTGCCCTGGGACGGTTTGATGGGATAGTGTAGAGGGAAATTTACTCTGTATCTTACCCGTCATGTACCTTCCCTGGTAGTGCTTGATTGGGCAGTGCAGAGGGAGCTTTGCACTGTTTCTAACACATGCTGTACCTACCCTGGCTGTGTTTGGTGAGACAATGCACAGGGATCTTTACACTGTATCTAGCCTGTGCTGAGCATGCCCTGGGATTGTTTGTTGGGACAGTGTAAAAGAAACTTTATTCTGAATCTAACTTGTGCTCCACCTGCCATGTGAGTGTTTGATGGGACGGTGTAGAGGGAGCTTTATTCTGTATCTAGTCTGTGCAGAACATAAAATAGAGAGGTACGTAGGAAAGCTTCCTCTACACTGTCCACTCAGACACTCACAATGCAAGTACAACGCGGGTGACATACAAATCTCAATCTAATACAGCTTCTGTACAGTGCAGCGTACAGCTCGATTGACACTACTCAATGAAGCACAACCGGATCGGGTACAGCATGGGATCAATACAGAATAATGATCCCTCCACATGCAAGTGTCAAACACTCCCGTGTGAGGTACGAGCAAGGTATATCTATGAGTTAAATTCTGCTCAACTTGCCACATCAAAGGCCGAGCCAGATGGCAGATGTTGAACAGCTCCCAGTATCTGGTTAGACTCTCTCCTCGGCAAAATCCTGGACAGTTGGGATTCTTGGTAAAGTTCCTCACCTTTCCAATCATTGTTGAAGCTTCCCGTTTTATCCTGTCTCCTTCACTGGGTTCTCAGTCCCGCTGGATCTGTTCTGTGAAGCCAGCGACATCTCTCCAGTCCCAGTGAGTGCAGCGATGATTCGACTTCTCTCTCTCCACCTTCCTGAGATATTGCTCACTCCCAGACACTGTCAATAGAAAAATGATTCATATTAATCCTAGAATAGAGGCGTAGCATTTTTGTGACCATAATTATATTCAATTTGTTTATTTTTTGCAAATAATGAGTGTGTTTTAATACTTACTTTAATATTAAATTTTCCTTCGCCCTGTTTATTGGGACTAAACTCACTGGAAATGTCAGTTGTCACTCCAGCTCCTCCCACACTGACATCCCACTGATGGGCCGTAACCAGGGGCGGAGCCCTGTCTCCAGGTGACATCACACAGGAGCCAGGAGCCAATCACACAACAGCCATGATCGATGTCAAAAAGCAGACGGACTCTCTCCCACTCGAGGTGTCACAGGGTCACATTGACCAGGCTCTGCTCCTGGTGTGCAATCTCCCTGGGTATTAACGGAGGGAGTACAATCAGCCCCCTCTCCGGGAATGAACCGGGATCCTGCCCTATATCTCTCCTGAGTTTTATTTCCATATATTGGCTCCCAGTTAAGGAGCACCTCGTTTTCAAAATTCTCATCCTTGTTTTCAAATCCCTCCATGGTCTCGCCCCTTCCTATCTCCAATCTCCTTCAGCTCCACAACTCCCTCCCACCGAGATATCTGAGCTCCTCTAATTCTGCCCTCTTCAGCATCCCTGATTATAAACGCTCAACATTTGGTGACTGTGCTGTCTGTTGCCTGGTCCGTAAGCTATGGAATTACCTGCCTAAACCTCTCGCTCTCACTACCGCTCTTTCCTCCTTGAAGATGCTCCTTAAACCTACCACTTTGTCAAAGCTTTTAGACACTTGTCCTAATATATCCTTATGTGGCTCGGTGGCAAAACTCCTGTGAAGAGCCTTGGGACCTTTTGCTACTTTAAAGGCGCTATTGAAATTCAAGTTGTGGTTGTTGTTATGTATCTCTGGCTCTACAGAATCATAGAATGTTTACAGCATAGCAGGAGGCCATACGGCCATGTCAGCCCATGCTGGGTCTCTGCAAGAGCACTTCAACAAGTCCCACTCCCCCACCCTTTCCACGCAGCCCTTCATTTTTTTTCCTTCAGGCACTTATCTAATTCGCTCTTGATATACCCCAAACCCTACACGGTAATATTCTGATATAATCCACACCCCTCACTGTAATATTCTGATTTACCTCACACCCCTCACTGATACACTCTGATATACCCCACACCCCTCACTGTAATATTCTGATATATGCCACACCCCACACTGTAACATTCTGATATAACCCACACCCCTCACTGTCACACTCTGAGTTCTCCCACACCCCACACTGTAACATTCTGATATACTCCACACCCCACACTATAATATTCTGATATACCCCACACACCTCACTGTAACACACTGATATACCCCACACCCCACACTGTAACACTGATATACCCCACACACCTCACTGTAACACTGATATACACCACACCCCTCACTGTAACACTGATATACCCCACACACCTCACTGTAACACTCTGATATACCCCACACCCCACACTGTAACACTGATATACCCCACACACCTCACTGTAACACTGATATACACCACACCCCTCACTGTAACACTGATATACCCCACACACCTCACTGTAACACTCTGATATACCCCACACCCCTCACTGTAACACTCTGATATACCCCACACCCCTCACTGTAACACTCTGATTTCTCCCACACCCCTCACTGTAACACTCTGATATACCCCAAACACCACACTGTAACATTATGATATACCCCACACCCCTCACTGATACACTCTGATTGCTCCCACACCCCTCACTGTCACACTCTGATATACGCCAAACCCCACACTGTAACATTCTGATATACCCCACACCCCTCACTGATACACTCTGATTTCTCCCACACCCCTCACTGTAACATTCTGATATAACCGACACCCCTCACTGATACACTCTGATTTCGCCACACCCCTCAATGTAAAACACCGATATACACCATGCACCTCACATTAACACTCTGATATACTCCACACCCCTCAATGTAACACTCTGATATACCACACACCTCAGTGTAACACTCTGATTTCTCCCACACCCCTCAATGTAAAACTCTGATATAGCCTATACCCCTCACTGTAACACTCTGATATACCCCACACCCCTCACTGATACACTCTGATTTCTCCCACACCCCTCAAAGTAAAACTCTGATATACCCCATACCCCTCACTGTCACACTCTGATATACCTCAAACCCCACACTGTAACATTCTGATATACCCCACACACCTCACTGTAACACTCTGACATACCCTACACCCCTCACTGTCACACTTTGATATACCCCAAACCCCACACTGTAATATTATGATATACCCCACACCCTTCACTGATACACTCTGATTGCTCCCACACCCCTCACTGTCACACTCTGACATACCCCAAACCACACACTGTAACATTCTGATATACCCCACACCCCTCACTGATACACTCTGATTTCTCCCACACCCCTCACTGTAACATTCTGATATAAACCACACCTCTCACTGATACACCCTGATTTCTCCCACACCCCTCAATGTAAAACTCTGATATACACCATACCCCTCACTGTCACACTCTGATATACCCCACACCCCTCACTGTAATATTCTTATATACCCCAAACCCCTCACTGTAACACACAGATTTCTCCCACACCCCTGACTGTAACACTCCGATATACCCCATACACCTCAATGTGACACTGATATACCCCACACCCCTCACTGTAACACTCTCTGATATACCCCACACCCCTCACAGTAACGCTGATATAGCCCACACCCCTCACTGTAACACTGATATAGATCCCACCTCTCAATGCAACACATTGATATAACCCACAACCTCACTTTAACACACTGATATACCCCACATCCCTCGCTGGATCACACTCTGAAACTTCAAGTTCCCCTTTAAGTCACACACCATCCTGGCTTGAAAGTATGTTGCCGTTCCTTCATCGTCGCTGGGTCAAAATCCTGGAGCACCCTCCCTAACAGCACTGTGGGAGTACCTTCACCACACGGACTGCAGCAGTTCAATAAGGTGGTTCACCACCACCTTCTCAATGGCAAATAGGGATGGGCGATAAATGCTGGCCTTGCCAGCGATGCCCACATCCGATAAATGAATATTAAGCAGTGCGTCTGCTGCACCTGCTCTCGGAGGGGGCCTTGCATGCGCCCTGACCCCGCCCTATCCAAGATGGAGGCGCGTGGACAAGTCACATCATCCTTCACCAAGATGGCGGCCAGTTGCCGGGGTAACCCGAGCCTTTTGCTGCAGAGAACTCCTCTTGCAAGGTGCACACAATCACACCGCTTGCCCAGGAGGCTGGTGCCGCGGCACAAACACGGGGCCCGTGGTGTCTTATTCGGGTCCTGAGGCCTACGCTGTGGGTTTATGAACATTCCCTGCCCAGACGAGGCATCTATTCCTCCCTGGCATCCACAATCAACTCCCGCACCTCAAGTCGCTTGCGCGGCCATTAGTGCAACAGGAAATGCAATGACGAAATGTCATCGACCTGAAATGTAGAATCTGTTCGATGCTGTTGTTGATCCACCATTACTCCTGCCCCACCAAATGTACTATGCAAGCTTGGAGCTCTCCGATGGCCCCGTGCCTGCACACTGAGCTCCTGTAGTCATTGGTGGGGCATTTTATGCCACATGGGGGACCCAGGGTAAACACATCTGCTTTGAAAACTACAATTGGTGAAGAGATGATTCACGAATTCAGATTGAGGCTTTGTTCACTACCTGTCGGGGGTGACATTAAGTTGCACCAGTCTCACCAGAAGGGGACATAAACCATTAAGGCAAGTGTCCAGGCACACCTCAAATATCCAGCAACAGTTCAGACGAAGGGCCCTCGACCTGAAACGTTGACGCAGTTTCTACTCGCTGCTGCCTGACCTGCTGAGTGTTTCTAACTTTTTCTGTTGTTATTGCAGTAACAAATTTGTACAATACAGCCACACACAGAAACAATAATTAAATCACAATGTGATTGTGAGGAGCGATTATCACTTCACTGGCCTACGGTGCCCTCCGGTCGCGGAAGGTAACATACATACCGGTGGACTCCCCATGCACCCTCTCCAGGGCCACCAGGCCATGGACAAGACCCCGGAAGAGAGGCAAGCAGCCAGAGCCACCCTCGAACCCTTTGGGTCCCACCGACCCTGAACCTACAAATTGCTGTTTCAGCTGAGGGCCAGAGCAGATCCAGGGGAAGATCCACCACCTTACTCACCCCACTCTGCACCAGGCGGCAAAAGATTAGGAGCCTGGGGCTAAAATGTTACCAAAAGCTAAGGAGCTACCACTTCAGGTAACGATACAGAGGCTGCAACCTCCCACATTGAAAATATACATGGCCCATGGCCTCCTAAAGGCCGTAAAATCCACGTCCGGAATTGAGCCTACATGGGCATGTCCGGCATGGGCAGTGGCCTTGGTGGGTCATGACACCGCTGAAAATAACTTTACATTAGTAGGGCCTTTTAAGCCCAGCCAGCTCGTTATTTGGTCCAATTAAATGATGCAGGTCTGGTGGCATAGTGGTTAGCACTGTTGCCTCACAGCACCAGAGACCAGGGTTCGAATCTGGCCTCGGGCGACTGTCTGTGTGGAGTTTGCACATTCTCCCCGTGTTTGCGTGGGTTTTCTCCGGGTGCTCCGGTTTCCTCCCACAGTCCAAAGATGTGCGGGTTAGGTTGATTGGCTATGATAAATTGTCCCTTAGTGCTAGGGGGATTAAATACGTGGGGTTACAGGGATAGGGTGGGATATGTGTTGGTGTAGGGGTTACGGGGATCGGGTGGGATATGTGTCGGTGCAGGCTCGATGGGTCGAAATGGCCTCTATCTGCACTGTGGGGTTTCTGTGATTCTGTGTGATTCTGTGGTCTGTTACCTTCATCGATGATGCGTTTTCAGCTGGCATCTTTAATGGGGCCATGACCACGTTGGATTTGAATGTCAATGTAACATAGTGCTGTCAGTGCACTACAGCATTGGAGGGCTGCAAACACTGACAATGACTGCACAGAGGGATGCACCCAGGTTGTCCGATGGCTCACTCCATATGCTTATGAAGGGAGTCAATGCACGCAGGGTGGTCCTCTTTTCTTCCAATGGACGGAAGAGACCTCCCCAGGACACCAAAACAGCCTGCTTGGAGATTGCAAAGTGGTTCACCAGCAGGGATGTTGTCGGGAAGATCTGGCTGCAGTGCCACAAACGTTTCAATGATCTCATCAGATCAGGAAACGCGAGTACAAAGCCACACTCACCTTCAACTAGCTGTGCCTCGCATCACACCCCCATCACTCGGCCTTCCCAACCCTAACCCTGCACATCCTTACTCGCACCAGCAAGCCTTTCTCGTCCACCCACTCCTCTTTCTATTTACATTATCACATCCCCAGCTCACTAGGCACCTCTCGCACTCACCCTCATCCTAGTGCAATCACAAGAACTAACACACAAGGAGGCCACTTGTATTTGGCACCCCACTCTATCACTGTCACCCTCTAAATATCTACCGAATCTATTCCTTTCATTTGTTAGATTCGAATTTTGGAGAAACCCCAATGGAGACGGAATTGAGGACAATGCAGAATTTATTAAAGCAACCATGAGAGGCTTGTGCACAAGGGAGAGTCACCCTGCTTCCTCAAACAAGAGGTGCACTCACAAAAGACAACAGTTGTTCATTCAAGTTTTACAATTCTATAAGCAATGCCCACTTACTACAGAATGGGGCGTATATGTACAAAGAGTGTCACAACAGTTACTCTTTACTTGTTTATGTGGTTAGTCGTGAAACTCCAGCACGATTTGTACAGGTTGGGTGATTGGGCAGAAACATGGCAAATGCACTATAATGTGGATAAATGTGAGGTTATCCACCTTGGTGGCAAAAACTGGAAGGCAGATTATTAATTGAATGGTAATAGATTTGCAGAAGGGGAAGTGCAAAGAGACCTGGGTGTTCTTGTACACCAGTCGCTGAAGGGAAGCATGCAGGTGCAGCAGGCGGTTAAGAAGGCAAATGGTATGTTGGCCTTCGTAGCAAGAGGGTTCGAGTACAAGAACAAGGATGTCTTGCTGCAGTTGTACAGGGCCTTGGTGAGACCACACCTTGAGTATTGTGTGCAGTTTTGGTCGCCTTACCTGAGGAAGGACGTTCTTGCCATGGAAGGAGTGCAGCGAAGATTCACCAGGCTGATACCTGCGATGGCAGGAATGACGTATGAGGAGAGATTGTGTCGATTGGGCTTATACTCACTGGAGTTTAGAAGATTGAGAGGGGATCTCATCGAAACCTATAAAATTCTGTCAGGCCTGGACAGACTAGATGCAGGAAGGATGTTTCTGATGGCCGGGGAGTCCAAAACCAGGGGTCATAGTCTAAGGATAAGGGGTAATCCATTTAGGACTGAAATGAGGAGGAATTTATTCACCCAGAGAGTGGTGAACCTGTGGAATTCTCTGCCACAGAGGGCGGTGGAGGCCAGTTCATTAAATATATTCAAGAAAGAGTTGGATATATTTCTTAAGGCTAAAGGGATCAAGGGGTATGGGGAGAAGCCGGGGACCGGGTACTGAAATTGGATGATCAGCCATGATCTCATTGAATGGTGGAGCAGGCTCGAAGGGCCGAATGGCCTACTCCTGCTCTTATCTTCTATGTTTCTATGTTTCTATGTAACTGTCAGACCCACCACTCAACTGTCGGGCCCACCCCCTTGAACTCAGGTACCCCCTGACCATGCTAGCCACAGATGTCAGTTCTAACCCTACTCCCCACGTTCCTCTCTTCTTCGTTGTAGACATTGTTTATAGTTTGAGAAAACACGTCTTATCCTTATCTGTCGAAGGAGAAGGGCGGGGGGGGAACCACAAGGCCACAGTGATTCATGTCTTCTGCAACTAGTATAATGTTGGTTTTAATTGTACTCTTATCTCCGAGGAGACAGGGCAATGTTTAGACAATGGCTCTCCTGAGGTGCTGTGAACACACAGTCCCATGCCTTTATCTCTTCTATGTGTCTTTGATGATTGATATTCCATCTTGCTGCATCCCTGCTATCTGTTCCCAGCTAAGAATTGAAACCCCTCTTTGTCTTTAATAGCTATTACTTACAATTCCCTTCTTTGAGAGGGTTAATATAGTCAAGTATCCCAGAATTCATTGGGAACAAGCTGGACCTTTCAGTTTAAAAGAGTCAAGTATCCCAGAATGCATTGGGAACAAGCTGGACCTTTCAGTTTAACAGTGTCAAGTATCCCAGAATTAATTGGGAACAAGCTGGATCCTTCAGTCCCCCCTTCCAACCCCCGGAAAGGACCCTTGAAGTGGGGTTGGATAGTGCGCTCTCTACGCTATGATAGTGTGATAAGCTGGTGGGTTTAGATTATTGCAAAAACGCTTACAGGTTTTGCCCGATCAAATAGCATGAATGATGAAGGTTTTCCTGTCACCCCCCTCCAATTTGTTCTAAACTTCCCCCCTCCAGGCCTTTGGCTATTCCAGGTAGGCCGCACATTTGTTGCATATGGTCTGGTGTGAATCCTGTTGGGGTGGCTACCTGTCGAGGCACCAGATATGCATCAGATGAGTAAAGTTAATATTTAGGCATTCCTCGATTCATTATGCGATCGCTTCATTATTCATACACTTGATTTTTCCAATAAGTTGATAAAGTCATTATCTGAAACGCTTGGAGTAGGAGCAGTACAATCATTAGCAGTTTTAACCACTTGTTTTGCAATTTGTTTCGCACCATTCCGTTTACATTTCCTGCATGTCATACATTTACAGGGTCAGGACAATTACTAACTGCACCACGACTAATACATGTGAAATCATTCGGGTCCATGGATGGATCTTTATATTTCGTCCCCAGTCTATCTTTTCTTCTCCGCCCGCTGCTCCTATTGCTGCATCTAATGATCGGGAAGTAACAGCCCTGATCTGATCCCTTACTTCAATTCAATCTACTGTTCCGGTATTCCAATTCTGCCCCGCCTGGGGTCTCCTCTGTTTCTTCAATCTTTCCTGATGTTACCCAGCCTGGGGTCTCTTCTACTTTGCTTCTTGTCTTCGCTTTCGGTGTGCTCAATTAATTTGTTAATGCCGGTTAGTCATGGGCATGAGTACACAATTGGCATAAGTATCAAAGTCTTACTATATAGTGTATACTTATATTAAATACACTATCATAAAAAGTTGGATAACTACCAGAGCGTGTGAAATAATACCAACCTAAGGGTGTGCTGATATAGTAAGCCCAATATCCCGCCAGTGTGAGTTGTCCCCTATGCTGTCAATTTCAATATCCATTCCAGAGATGTCTTGCTCCAAAACGTAAAATGATTTATGGAGGAGTTCAGTCGCATCATAAGCTCACCGAAACCCTCAACCAACAGGGGAATTTTGTATCCGAATTGTGCCACATAATGTGTAGCTCAAAATTAAAAACGTGTTGGTTGATGGGACAGGTCCTGTTAGACCTGTAAAGCATGGTAGTTGCGGCAGTAGTGGCACAGGAGGCACCAACAAAACCACCTCATACTGGATTCGTACTGGTTTTTTAACATGCTCTGTTACCTACAAAACACAATTATTACAGTCACAGTTAGTTTAAGTCTTACAGTCATTTCAAGTGACATTGCAGTTTAACATCTAATCAACAAATCATGGACTTAAAAGATTCTCCAGATCTCTCTTTTACTCGTATCCATCTTGTGGATAATTCTTACTAAACACGATTTCTCCTTAGCCCTCAATGGTCCCAATCCATTTTCTTAAACTTCAATTTCAATCCCTCTAACAGGTGCCAGTATGAATAACTCTATTCTGATAGTTTCATTAATGAGATAATTTCTCGATGGAGTATGTGTCAATGCTTTAAAGATTGCCTTGCTCTCCTGAGCCACATTAACTATTTCATGTCTTGCTGTTGACAAGTATTTAAGCATTGCTCAGATCCGTTTTTCAGTGCAAATCCAACATACATTCCCGGATGGTAATTACATCATACGTATCGAATCACATTTCCACACTCATACTGGTATCTCAATATCATGCCACATGTGCCATCCGATACAAGCCATTCTTGGGATTTCAGGTGTCTTAGCAAAAGTTTGTAGTCGTATGGAGATCTTTGTTCATCTTCCTCTGCATGGTCCTGATGCCTTGGGTAGTGGCTGGACTTTCAATTGCAGTTTTCTTAAAAGTTCATTAGAGGCAGGGACCCAAATATCTCCAAGAGAAAGTTATCAATTTACTATTCTTAACTACATTTTCCTGATTTTCACTGGAACATTATGACATTCCCATTCAGTACTATAATTCTCCTGTTTCAATCTCACGCCCTCAATCACTTCCCTTTAATTGCCATTCATATCTCATTCATTAGTCCTGGAGGAACTTTACTGTCCAGTACAATATTTAAGATTGAAAACATGAAACTAACGTTCTCACTTGGTCCAAGTTATTAACACTTTTATTTATCATTATATTCGATGATTTTTCTTTTCCCAAAAGTAACCAAATATATAGTGCCTGAGTCCACTTTGTTATTTCAAAATTATCTGAAAATCCAAACAGCATTACAGTTGATCTGACAGGTTTTGTCAATGTTCAATATCATTTCTATCAATTTATCCTCCATTTCCAATTTCAGAAACAAGTTATTCTCAGACTAGGTGGCTTACACAGTGTTTTAACATGAGAGACAGAAGTGCTGCCACTAGTTTACAAGATAACTTCCATATAACAAAAGAAAGAAGAGACTCCATTGTGACTCTGCTTAGAACCCAAAGGGTTAATTTATCAAATCATATTTTTCCTTCTCTCACTATGGGGAAATATTAACTGAACATTAAGAAACTTAAATTTAAAAATGTCCAATATCTTTATATTTCATTCAGTAATACTGAATTGTTGCTTGGTGAACTTAAACAGCTGTCAATGGAAAGGGTTAACACCTTTGCAGGTTTTAAAGAAGGTGGAGTGAAAAATTATCAGGCACATGCAATTGCATCACTTCATGTAAAAAAAAATCTAAAATCCCGATCGAAAAGACAGTTGTGTTTTCATGCTTTAACAAAACACGAACACGGAGGTAACATGGACAGTGAAGAAAGATGGGATTGAGCAAAGTTCACAAGCGAAGTAAGTCTTTGTAATGGACTCTGCAACTGCAAGATTTCTCTGATTATTGTTAATCCGTGAGATTTGGCCCTGTCCCGTGTATATCTACACCACGAGCATTTTTAGCTGTTTGCTACCAAAGAAGGTTTACATTGCCTAAAGAAAATCCCAGAAGCAGTGAAAATGCTAGTGTTTGAGTGACATTATATCGTTGGCCCTAATTACTGGTTAGCTGCAGTTTATCAGCGTTACTTCACTGACTGTAATAGTCCGAGATATTCTTTATTAGGCATGGGAACTGGTGACTGGAGTCAAGAGCCTCCATTCTACAGGTTAAGGTTCATTTGACGTCAAAATACTAGTTCCCTGAATCAGTGAAACGTCAGCACTAGGTTACCATTTTCATTAATAAGTTCAAAGCATGTATAACAATACATTGCTGATCAATAATACAGGTCATTATCCATTTGCAACTAACTACAGATAAGCGCTCTCTCAGCTTATACAACAAATCTCCCTCACACGGTGCTGTTCCACAAAATTGTGCACCAATCAAGAATAAACGAGGTCAGAGGATAAAATGTAATGATTGTTCTGCTAGATTCAACAGACTTATGCAATGGACCAGCCCCACACCAAAAAGCGATGCTTTGTTTCGTTGCTCTGAAAGGATTAGGACAGGTTGACAATTGCACACCATCCCACTCACATTACCGCACTAACACTGGCGTCGGGATTACGGAGTGCTTTGGTACGGACACTGCGACAAGAAAATTGTAATTTAGCCAAAATGCTTATGTGACGCTCATGATTCATCACCATAAATTACTCTCACCACGAGGCTTGTGATCACCGGTGCTTCAATCCCGTGTTATGAAACTCAAAATACTCTTTCCAAAATAACTCAAATTTGGGAATCTATAATCTAATTGTAGTGCCAGGTGATTTCCCCTCCCTGCCAAATTTCAGGTGGACATATTATGAAATTGTACTTTGAAAGCCCAGTGAGATGATGGCAACTGATTTCTTTCATTTTTTATTTATTGGATGGCTTAGATTCAGCATGTGATTTTGTTTAGCTGGTTAATTATTGTATGCTACCAGCAGCAACCTAGCAGTAAAGTAAAGGAAAACAAACTTTTAACCTTTATGTGCAGAGCTGTGTGAACTGCGATAAGATTTGGATTCAAAACAAATATAGGAGCTCTCACACTTGAATTTGCTGTTTCTTTCTTTTGGGAAATACCCGTGCTGTATTAGTTACCACTGGGGTTAAGCTAATCGATAGAATAGTCTGCAGTGGAAGATTGTCCCTGTCTCTAGCAGGGGTGGGTGCAGCAACGCATCTGGACAATCCTGCAGCTACAGGCTGCTGCTTAGCGGCGTGGGACAGTACCGGCCTTTGTCTATCCCTCTGCGCCTGGGTTACTACCGCATTGTAATGATCCTTACTGTGGCAGTTAGAGATGTGGAATGGCCTATTCTGGTCTGGCAATCCCAGGGCACGAGCACTTACGAGGGCTTGTTCAACTTTACAAAAGCTGTTTCATGGTCGGGGCCCCAGTCCACCAGCTCCTGGGATGGTTTCCCCCCTTTGATCAAGTCCTATATAGGCTGGGCTATTTCTGCATATTCTGGGGTAATGTTCTGGCAATAATTAAATAGCCATAGTACCTGCCTGGCCCACTCCCATTTACCCAATCTTCTGGATCAAAGTCTGACATAGCTGCTTGTAAGTACGGGAGACTTTGAGAAATCAAACCACGCAACCAGTGGTTGCATGCTGTTCCTGCTAGCTGTCCTCTCGTTGCTAGTGCTCTTCTCATCTGCCTTCGGGCATTTGTCTCTCCCCTTGTGTTATTATGTATCCTAGGTCGATTACTTCCTCCTGCCCTACCTCTACCTTTCTAGGGCTTACATTTAGTCACGCATTCTTTAGGGCTCCCTGTACCGTAGACAATTAAATATTGTAGAGGGACCTGCCACGAGCAGATGTTCTTGCAGATCGGAGTTATCTTATTCAATGCGGTCTTCACAAATTTACACCAACCAGAATTTCACCGTGGCCACATTGAAAGGTTGGTTTTAATACGTTAATTAACCTCTTAACTCCAATTTAATCCACATCAATTCTTTAACTAAGCAGTATCACTTTGAAAAGAAAGAATGAAGCCACATTAACAAAGAAACAATCACTCATGCTTGTAAACATTCACATTTGTTTTCTTCCAGGCACATTGGCAACTTTAACTTGAAGGCTGAAGCTTATCTTTTGTAAATCAATGAACAGATAAAACAAAACAAAATAGCACGTTCTTGCAGACAACAGTAAATTACGTCATATTTCTTACTGTCCTTTCTTCAGATGTCTTTCCAAAATACTGTAGAAACATTGATTATAACTGGAGAAAAAATATTTTTTCACATTTAAACAACTCAAATCAAACTGCTTTAGAAGGTTTCACCATAGCAACAGCTACTCCAAGGTTAAAAATTAGACTGAAACTTAATCTTTTGCGAAATTAGCTTTTTTTTTGTAATTCTCAGTTTTTACTTACCAGCGTAACATAAATTGTAGTAGTATTTTTTCAATTCTGGGGCACAATTTTATTCGCACATTCTTAAAACTTCCAAAATCCAAGACAAGACAAAAGAGTTAAATACTTTTAACACAGAGAATTGGGTGGAGCTAAACCACACATAAAATACATATTGTTTTAAAGACAGACTTTTCAGACAAAAGAAATACTGTAACTTCTTAAGCATTCATAGTCGGGAAAACATTCATACTTTAACACACATTTTCATACAAACTGAAATTCCAGCATTTTTTTAAGGTTCCTTTCACTCAGCAAATCTTGTGTTTTATTTGCCTCGGCACAGACGTCAATAACTTCCATGTTGGGGGGTAGGGAAAAGCAGGTAATTACAGACCTGTAAGCCTTACATCAGTTGTGGGCAAAATGCTGGAGTCCATCATTAAGGATGAAATAGCGGAGCACTTAGCAAATGGGGACAGGATAGGACAGAGTCAACATGGATTTACAAAGGGTAAATCGTGCTTGACTAATCTATTGGAATTTTTTGAGGGAGTAACTGGTAGAATAGATGGGGGAGAGCCAGTAGATGTGGTGTACCTGGACTTCCAAAAGGCCTTCGATAAGGTCCCACATAAAAGATTAGCATGGAAAATTGAGGCTCATGGGATAAAGGGGAAAGTTTTGGCGTGGATAGGGAACTGGCTGTCAGATAGAAAACAGAGAGTTGGAATAAACGGCTCATTTTCTGAATGGCAGGCAGTAACAAGTGGGGTACCACAGGGATCTGTCCTGGGCCCCCAGCTGTTCACAATTTACATTAATGACCTGGATCAGGGAGTCGGATGCAGCATTTCCAAATTTGCAGACGACACTAAACTAGGAGGTGGGGTGGGCTCAGAGGAAGAGACCAGGAAGCTCCAGAGCGATTTGGACAGACTGGGCGATTGGGCGGATAAATGGCAGATGCACTATAATGTGGACAAGTGCGAAGTTATCCACCTTGGGTGCAGGAACGGGAGGGCAAATTATTATTTAAATGGCAATAGATTGGGAGAGGGGGAAGTACAGAGAGACCTGGGTGTTCTTGTACACCAGTCACTGAAGGCGAGCATGCAGGTGCAACAGGCGGTCAAGAAGGCAAACGGTATGCTGGCCTTCATAGCAAAAGGGTTAGAATACAGGAACAGGGATACCTTGCTGCAGCTGTACAGGGCACTGGTGAGACCACACCTCGAGTACTGTGTACAGTTTTGGTCGCCTCATCTGAGGAAGGATGTTCTTGCCATGGAGGGGGTGCAGCGGCGATTCACCAGGCTGATACCAGGAATGGCGGGAATGACCTATGAGGAGAGACTATGTAGTTTAGGGATGTACACTCTGGAGTTTAGAAGATTGAGAGGGGACCTCATAGAAGTGTATAAAATTCTGACAGGTCTAGACAGACTGGATGCAGAAGGAATGTTTCCCTTGGCGGGTGAGAACAGAACTAGAGGACATAATTTAAGGATAAGGGCTAAACCATTTAGGACAGAGATGAGGGGGAATTTCTTCACTCAGAGAGTGGTGAACCTGTGGAACTCATTGCCACAGAGGGCAGTGTACGCCAGCTCATTAAATATATTTAAGAGGGAATTAGATATATTTCTACGGGCAAAAGGGGTTAAGGGTTACGGAGAGAAGGCGGGGACGGGATACTGAATTAAAGGATCAGCCATGATCTCATTAAATGGCGGAGCAGGCACGAAGGGCCGAATGGCCTACTCCTGCTCCTATCTTCTATGTATCTATGTATCTATGTATCTTTTTACATCGGTGTCCCAGCAGCTTTTCCCAGCTTTCCAAATCCCTGCCCAGAAGCAGGGGTGACAGTCTAAAGATAAGGGATCGCCCATGTAGGACAGAGATGAGGAGAAATTTCTCCACTCAGAGGGTGGTGAATCTTTGGAATTGTCTATCCCAGAGGGCTGTGGCAACTCAGTCGTTAAATATATTCAAGACAGAGATCAATAGATATTTGAATATGGGGATAGTGCAGTTAAGTGAAGAAAAGGCCAAAGTCCAGCCATGATCTTATTGAATGGTGGAGCAGGATCAAAGGGCCAAATGGCCGACTCCTGCTTCTACTTCTAATGTTCTTATGTTCTTATGGAAAATAAATGAGCACTGAACTGAGAAAATATTCATGTTGCACCAAGAAATGTTGAGGAAGGGTATCAGTGAATAGATTAATTGAGACAGGTACCAGTAAATGGAGAAAGTGGACGGGACCAGCAAATGGAGCTATTGGAGTTTGCCAGCGGTAAAGTGTGGAAATGGGGGAGGGTAATAATAAACGGCGAGAGTTCCAATAAATAGGGGAATTGGAGGAAGGCACCAGTAAGCGTGTTATTGGGGGAGGGCACCAGTAAATGTTCCAACTGTGGAATGCACCAGAATGTTGGAATTGAGGAAGCCACCAGTAAATGGGACATTTGAGGAAGGCACCAATAAATGGGGAATTTGGTTAGGGTACCAGTGAAGGGGGAAATTGGAGGAATGAAGCAGCAAACATGGAAGAGCACCAGTAATTGTTGAAATTGGAGAAAGCACCAGTACATGTAAGAATTGGGGAGGCTACGAATAGATTGTGGAATTGGCAGAAAACACCAGTAAATGGGGGATTGGAGAGGGAAACATTAAAGGGGTATTGGGGAAGGCACCAGTAAATGGGGGATTGGTGAAGCACCTTTAAATGGGGGATTGGGGAAGGCACCAATAAATGGGGGATTGGGGATGGCAGCAGTAAAACGGGATTTTGGAAGGCCACCAGTACATGGGGGAATGGGGAAGGCACCAGTACATGGGTAATTAGGGGAGGGCTCCAGTAAACGAGGGATTGATGAAGGCACCGTTAAATGGGGGATTGGGGAGGGCACTCTTAAATGGGGGATTGGGGGAGGATATCAGTAAATGGAGGATTAGGGGGCACCAGTAAATATGGGATTGGTAGGGCAACAGTAAATAGGGGATTGGGGATGGGCACCAATAAAAAGTGTATTGTGGAGGGCACCAGTAAATGGGCGATTGGGGAAGGCACCACTAAATGGGAGATTGCAGGGCATCAGGAAATGGGAGATTGTGGAGAGAACCAGTAAATATGGGACATGGGGAGGCACCAGTTAATGGGGAATTGAGGGAAGCACCATTAAATGGGGGATTGGTGGAGGACACCAGTAATGTGGGATTGTGAAAGGGCACCAGAAAATTGGGTGCTGGGGGAGAGCACCAGTAAATGGCGATTGGGGAAGGGCATCAGTAAATGGGGGATTGGGGAATGCACCAATAAATGGGGGATTGTGGGAGGCTCCAGTAAATGGGAGATTGGGGGCCTCAGTAAATGGAAGATTGTGGAGAGCACTAGTAAATATGGGACATGTGGAGGCACCAGTTAATGGGGGATTGAGGGAAGCAACAGTACATGGCGGACTGGGGAAGGGCACCAGTAAATGGGGGATGGTGGAGGGCACCATTAAACGGTTAAATGGGGAAAGCACCAGTAAATGGCTGACTGAGGAAGGGGCCAGTAATTGCGGGATTGGTGGAGGCACCAGTAAATGGTTAATTGGGGAAAGCACCAGTAAATGGCGGACAGGGGAAGGGCACCAGTAAATGCGGGATTGGTGGAGGGCACCAGTAAATGGGTAACTGGGGAAAGATCCAGTAAATGGCAGACTGCGGAAGGGCACCAGTAAATGCGGGATTGGTGGAGGGCACCAGTAAATGGGTAATTGGGGAAAGATCCAGTAAATGGCAGACTGCGGAAGGGCACCAGTAAATGCGGGATTGGTGGAGGGCACCAGTAAATGGGAATGGAAGAGCACCTGTAAATGGGAGATTGGGGAAGGGCACCAGTAAATTGGGGATTGGGGAGGGCACCAGTATATGGGGATTGTGGAAGGGCACCATATATGGGGATTGGGGAAGGGCAGCAGTAAATGGGGGATTGGGAAATGGCACCAGTAAATGGGGGATGGGGCAAGGGCAACCGTAAATGGGGGATTGGGCCAGTAAATGGGAGATTCGGGAAGGGACCAAAGAATGGGGGATTTGGGTGATAGACGGAGCTTTACTCTGTATCTATTCTGTATCTGGGAGTGTTTGATGCGACTGTGTAGAGGCAGCCATCCTCTATATCTAACTTTTGCTGTACCTGCCCTGGGATTGTTTGATGACACAATGTAGAGGGATTTTCACTCTGTATCCAACCCGTGCCTTACCTCACCTGGGAGTGTTGGATTGGACAGTGTAGAAGGAGCTTTACTCAGTATCTAACCTGTGCTGTACCTGCCCTGGGAGTGATTGATGGTACAGTGCAGAGGAAGCTTTACTCTGTATCTAACCTATGCTATACCTTCCCTGGGAGTGTTTGTTGGGACAGTGAAAAGGGAGATTTACTCTGTATCTAACCAATGATGTACCTACCCTGGGAGGGTTTGTTGCGACAGTGCAGAGAGAGATTCACTTTGTATCTAACCTGTGCACTGAGAGTGTTGGACCGGACAGTGTGGAGGGGTATTACATTTGCTGTACCTGCCCTGGGCTTATCTGATGGCAAAATGTAGAGGGATTTTCACTCTGTATCTAACACGTGTATTATCTCACCGAGGAGTGTTGGATTGGACAGTTTAAAAGGAACTTTACACTGCATCTAACCTGTAGTCTACCTGCCCTGGGAGGGTTTGATGGGATAGTGTAGAGGGAAATTTACTCTGTACCTTACCCGTCACGTACCTTCCCTGGGAGTGCTTGATTGGACAGTATAGAGGGAACTTTGCACTGTTTCTAACACATGCTGTACCTGCCCTGGCTGTGTTTGGTGAGGCAATGCACAGGGATCTTTACTCTGTATCTAACCTGTGCTGAGCATGCCCTGGGAGTGTATGTTGGGACAGTGTAAAAGAAGCTTTATTCTGAATCTAACTTGTGCTCCACCTGCCCTGCGAGTGTTTGATGGGACGGTGTAGAGGGAGCTTTATTCTGTATCTAGCCTGTGTAGAACATAAAATAGAGAGATACGTAGTAAACTTCCTCTACACTGTCCACTCAGACTCTCACATTGCAAGTACAATGCAGGTGACATACAAAGCTCAATCTAATACAGCATGTGTACAGTGCAGCGTACAGCTCGCTTGACACTACTCAATGAAGCACAACCGGATCGGGTACAGCATGGAATGAATACAGAATAAAGATCCCTCTACATGCAAGTGTCAAACACTCCCGTGTGAGGAAAGAGCAAGGTATATCTATGAGTTAAGCTCTGCTCAACTTGCTACATCAAAGGCGGAGCCAGATGGCAGATGTTGAACAGCTCCCAGTATCTGGTTAGACTCTCTCCTCGGCAAAATCCTGGGCATTTGGGATTCTCAGTAAAGTTCCTCACCTTTCCAATCATTGTTGAAGCTTCCCGTTTTATCCTGTCTCCTTCACTGGGTTCTCAGTCCCGCTGGATCTGTTCTGTGAAGCCAGCGACATCTCTCCAGTCCCAGTGAGTGCGGCGATGATTCGACTTCTCTCTCTCCACCTTGCTGAGATATTGCTCACTCCCAGACACTGTTAATAGAAAAATGATTCATATTGATCCTAGAATAGAGGGGGAGCATTTTTGTGACGTTAATTATATTCAATTTGTTTATTTGTTGCAATTAATGAGTGTGTTTTAATACTTACTTTAATATTAAATTGACCTTTGTCCTGTTTATTGGGACTAACCTCAATCCCAGTGTGAGCTGTCACTCCAGCTCCTCCCACACTGACATCCCAATGATGGGCAGTAACCAGGGGCGGAGCCCTGTCTCCAGGTGACATGACACAGGAGCCAGGAGCCAATCACACAGCAGCCAGGACCTATGTGAAAAAGCAGACGGACTCTCTCCCACTCGAGGTTTCACAGGGTCACATTGACCAGGCTGTGCTCCTGGTGTGCAATCTCCCTGGAAATGAAAGGAGGGAGTACAATCAGCCCCCTCTCCGGGAATGAACCGGAATCCTGCCTTATATCTCTCCCGAATTTTATTTCCACATATTGGCTCCCGGTTAATCAGCACCTCGTTTTCAAAATTCTCATCCTTGTTTTCAAATCCCTCCATGGTCTCGCCCCTTCCTATCTCCAATCTCCTTCAGCTCCACAACTCCCTCCCACCGAGATATCTGTGCTCCTCTAATTCTGCCCTCTTGAGCATCCCTGATTATAAACGCTCAACATTTGGTGACCGTGCTGTCTGTTGCCTCGGCCGCAAGCTATGGAATTACCAGTCTAAACCTAGCGCCCTCGCTACCGCTCTTTCCTCCTTGAAGATGATCCTTAAAAACTGCCACTTTGTCAAAGCTTTTAGACACCTGTCCGAAGTTATCTTAGGTGGCTCGGTGGCAAAACTCTTGTGAAGAGCCTTGGGACCTTTTGCTACGTTAAAGGCGCTATTGAAATTCAAGTTGTTGTTGTTGTTATATATCTCTGGCTCTATAGAATCATAGAACGGTTACAGCAGAGGAGGAGGCCATATGGCCACGTCAGCCCATGCTGGCTCTCTGCAAGAGCACTTCAGCAAGTCCCACTCCCCCACCCTTTCCCCGCAGCCCTTCATTTTTTTTCCTTCAGGCACTTATCTAATTCACTTTTGATATACCCCACACCCCACACTGTAATATTCTGATATACCCCACACTGTAACACACTGATATACCCAAAACCCCACACTGTAACATTCTGATATACCCCACACCCCCCACTGATACACTCTGATTTCTCCCACACCCCTCAATGTAAAACTCCGATATACTCCATACCCCTCACTGTCACTCTCTGATAAACCCCACACCCCTCAATGTAACACTCTTTTATACACCCCAAGCCCCTCACTGTAACACTCTGATTTCTCCCACACCCCTCACTGCAACACTCCGATATACCCCATACACCTCAATGTAACACTGATATATCCCACACCCCTCACTGTAACACTCTCTGATATACCCCACACCCCTCACATTAACACTGATATAAACCACACACCTCACTGTAACACTGATATAGATCCCACCTCTCAATGTAACACACTGATATAACCCACAACCTCACTTTAACACACTGATATATCCCACATCCCTCGCTGGAACACACTCTGAAACTTCAAGTTCCCCTCCAAGTCACACATCATCCAGACTTGAAAGTATATTGCTGTTCCTTCATCGTCGCTGAGTCAAAATCCTGGAGCACCCTCCCTAACAGCACTGGGGGAGTACCTTCACCACATGGACTGCAGCGGTTCAAGAAGGTGGTTCACCACCACCTTCTCAACGGCAAATAGGGATGGGCAATAAATGCTGGCCTTGCCAGCGATGCCCACATTCCTTAAATGAATATTAAGCAGTGCTTCTGCTGCACCTGCTCTCGGAGAGGGCCTTGCATGTGCCCTGACCCCGCCCTATCCAAGATGGCGGCGCATGGACAAGTCACGTCATCCTTCACCAAGATGGCGGCCAGTTGCCGGGCAACCCGGGCCTTTTGCTGCAGAGAAATCCTCTCGCAAGATGCGCAGAATCACGCCGCTTGCCCCGGATGCTGGTGCCACAGAGCAAACACGGGGCCCGTGGTGTCTTATTCGGGTCCTGAAGCCTATGCTGTGGGTTTATGAACATTCTCTGCCCAGATGAGGCACCTATTCCTCCCTGGCACCCACAATCAACTCGCGCACCTCGAGTCGCTTGTGCGGCCGTTAGTGCAACAGGAAATGCAATGACGAAATGTCATCGACCTGAAATGTAGAATCTGTTCGATGCTGTTGTTGATCCATCATTACTCCTGCACCACCAAAAGAACTACGCATGCTCGGAGCTCTCCCCAGCCCTGTGCCTGCACACTGGGCTCCTGTAGTCATTGATGGGGCATTTTATGCCGCATGGGGGACATTGGGTAAACACATCTGCTTTGAAAGCTCCAATTGGTGAAGAGATGATTCACGAATTCACATTGAGGCTTTGTTCACTACCTGTAGGGGGTGACAATAAGTTGCACCAGTGTCACCAGAAGGGGACATAAACCATTAAGGCAAGTGTCCAGGTGCACCTCAAATATCCAGCAACAGTTCAGATGAAGGGCCCTCGACCTGAAACGTTGACACTGTTTCTACTCGCTGCTGCCTGACCTGCTGAGTGTTTCCAGCTCTTTCTGTTGTTATTGCAGTAATAAATTTGTACAATACAGCCACACACACAAACAATAATTAAATCACAATGTGATTGTGAGGAGCGATTATCACTTCACTGACCTCCGGTGCCCTCCGGTCACGGAAGGTAACATACATACCGATGGACAACCCATGCTCCCTCTCCAGGGCCACCAGGGCATGGGCAAGACCCCGGAAGAGAGGCAGGCAGCCAGAGCCAATCTCGCACCCCATGGGTCCCACCGACCCTGAACCTACAAATTGCTGTTTCAGCTAAGGGCCAGAGCAGATCCAGGAGAAGATCCACCACCTTACTCACCCCACTCTGCACCAGGTGGCAAAAGATTAGGAGCCTGGTGCTAAAATGTTACCGCTTCCGGTAACGATACAGAGGCTGCAACCTCCCACATTGAAAATACACATGCCCCATGGAGTCATTAAGGCCGTAAAATCCACGGCCGGAATTGTGCCTACATGGGCATGTCCGGCACGGGCGGTGGCCTTGGTGGGTCATGACCCCGCTGCTGGCTCCAGCCCGCTGCTGAAAATGACTTTATGTTAATAGGGCCGATTAAGCCCGGCCAGCTCGGTATTTGGTCCAATTAAATGATGCGGGTCTGGTCTGTTAACTTCATCGATGACGCGTTTTCAGCCGGGATCTTTAATGGGGCCATGACCACGTTGGATTTGAATGTCAATGTAACATAGTGCTGTCAGTGCACTACAGCATTGGAGTGCTGCAAACACTGACAATGACCGCACAGAGGGCTGCACCCAGGTTGTCCGATGGCTCCCTCCATATGCTTATGAAGGGAGTCAATGCACGCAGGGTGGTCCTCTTTTCTTCCAATGGACAGAGGAGACCTCCCCAGGACACCAAAACAGCCTGGTTGCAGATTGCAAAGGGGTTCACCAACAGGGATGTTGTCGGGAAGATCTGGGTGCAGTGCCACAAACGTTTCAATGATCTCATTCGATCAGGCAACGCGAGTACAAAGCCACACTCACCTTCATCTAGCTGTGCCTCGCATCACACCCCCATCACTCTGCCTTCCCAACCCTAACCCTGCACATCCTTACTCGCACCATCAAACCTTGCACGTCCACCCATCCCTCTTTCTATTTACATTATCACATCCCCAGCTCACCAGGCACCTCTCACACTCACCCTCATCCTAGTGCAATCACAACAACTAACACACAAGGAGGCCACTTGTATTTGGCACCCCACTCTCTCATTGTCACCCTCTAAATATCTACCGAATCTGTTCCTTTCATTTGTTAGATTCGAATTTTGGAGAAACCAATGGAGACGGAATTGAGGACAATGCAGAATTTATTAAAGGAACCACGAGAGGCTTGTGCACAAGGGAGAGTCACCCTGCTTCCTCAAACAAGAGGTGCACTCACAAAAGACAACAGTTATTCATTCAAGTTATACAATTCTATAAGCTATGCCCACTTACTACAGAATGGGGCGTATATGTACAAAAAGTGTCACAACAGTTACTCTTTATTGGTTTATGTGGTTAGTCACTCAACTGTCAGAACCACCACTCAACTGTCGGGCCCAACCCCTTGAACTCAGGTACCCACTGACCATGCTAGCCACAGATGTCGGTTATAGCCCTACTCCTTCATTCCTCTCTTCTTCGTTGTAGACCTTGTTTATAGTTTGAGAATACACGTCTTATCCTTATTTGCCGAAGGAGAAGGGCGGGGGTTACCACAAGGCCACAGTGATTCATGTCTTCTGCAATTAGTATAATGTTGGTTTTAATTGTACTCTTATCTCCTAGGAGGACAGGGCAGTGTTTAGACAATGGCTCTACTGAGGTGCTGTGAACACACAGTGCCATGCCCTTATCTCTTCTATGTGTCTTTGATGTTTGATATTCCACCTTGCTGCATCCCTGCTATCTGTTCCCAGCTAAGAATTGAAACCCCTCTTTCTCTTTAATAGCTATTACTTACAATTCCCTTCTTTGAGAGGGTTAACACAGTCTAGTATCCCACAATTCATTGAGAACAAGCTGGACCTTTCAGTTTAACAGAGTCAAGTATCCCAGAATTCATTGTGAATAAGATGGACCTTTCAGTTTAACAGTGTCAAGTATCCCAGAATTCATTGGGAACAAGCTGGATCCTTCAGTCCCCCCTTCCATCCCCCGGAAAGGACCCTTGAAGTGGGGTTGGAGAGTGCGCTCTCTATACTACGATAGTGTGATAAGCTGGTGGGTTTATAGTATTGCAGAAACGCATATAGGTTTTTCCCGATCAAATAGCATGAATGATGAAGGTTTTCCTGCAACCTCCCTCCAATTTGTTCTAAAATTCCCCCTTCAGGCCTTTGGCTATTCCAGGTAGGCCGCACATTTGTTGCATATGGTCTGGTGTGAATCCTGTTGGGGTGGCTACCTGTCGAGGCACCAGATATGGATCAGAGGAGTAATGTTAATATTTAGGCATTCCTCGATTCATTATGCGATCGCTTCATTATTCACACACTTGATTTTTCCAATAAATTATTAAAGTCATTATCTGAAACGCTTGGAGTATGAGCAGTACAATCATTAGCAGTTTCAACCACTTGTTTTGCAATTTGTCTCGCTCGAGTCCGTTTACATTTCCTGCATGTCATACATAACAGTGTCAGGACAAATACTATCTGCACCACGACTAATACATGTGAAATCAGTCGGATCCATGGACGTATATTTGTGTTTAGTCCTCAGTCTATCTTTTCTCCTCCGCCCGCTGCCCCTATTGCTGCATCAAATGATCGGGCAGTAACGGCCCTGATCTAATCCCTTACTTAAATTCAATCAACTGTTCCAGTGTTCCAATTCTGCCCCGCCTGGGATATCCTCTGTTTCTTCTATCTTTCTTGATGTTACCCCGCCTGGGGTATCCTCTGTTTCTTCTATCTTTCCTGATGTTACCCCGCCTGGGTTATCCTCTTTTTTTGTATCTTTCTTGATGTTACCCCGCCTGGGGTCTCCTCTACTTTGCTTCGGGTCTTTACTTTTGGTGTGCTCAATTAATTTGTTAGTGCCGGTTAGTCATGGGCATGAGTACACAATTGGCATACGTATCAAAGTCTTACTATATAGTGTATACATATATTAAATACACTATCATTAAAAGTTGGATAACTACCAGTGCGTGTGAAATAATACCAACCTAAGGGTGTGCTGATATATTCAGCCCAATATCCCGCCAGTGTGAGTTGCCCCCTATGCTGTCAATTTCAATATCCATTCCAGAGATGTCTTGCTCCAAAACATAAAAATGATTTAGGGAGGAGTTCAGTCGCATCATAAGCTCACTGAAAACCTCAATGAACAGGGGAATGTCACATCCGAATTGTGCCACATAATGTGTAGCTCATACTTAAAAACGTATTGGTTGATGGGACAGGTCCTGTTAGACAAGCAAAGCTTGGTAGTTGCGGCACTAGTGACACAGGAGGCACCACAAAATCACCTCATACTGGATTCATACTGGTTTTTCCCATGCTCTGTTACCTACAAAACACAATTATTAAAGTCACAGTCAGATAAAGTCTTACAATCATTTCAAGCGACATTGCAGTTTAACATCTAATCAACAAATCATGGACTTAAAAGATTCTCCAGATCTCTCTTATACTCGTATCCATCTTGTGGATAATTCTTACTAAACACGATTTCTCCTTAGTCCTTAATTGTCCCAATCCAAATTCTTCAACATCAATTTCAATTCCTCTAACAGGTTCCAGTGTGTTTAACTCTATTCTGATAGTTTCATTAATGAGATAATTTCTCGATGGAGTATGTGTCAATGCTTTAAAGATTGCCTTGCTCTCCTGAGCCACATTAACTATTTCATGTCTTGCTGTTGTCAAGTAACTAGCCATTGCTCAGACACGTTCTTCAGTGCAAATCCAACATACATTCGCGGATGGTAATTACATCATACGTATCGAATCATATTTCCACACTCATACCGGTATCTCAATATCATGCCACATGTGCCATCCGATACAAGCCATTCTCGAGATTTCAGGGGTCTTATCAAAAGATTGTAATCGTCTGGAGATCTTTGCTCATCTTCTTCTGCATGGTCCTGATGTCTTGGGTAGTGGCTGGACTTTCAAATGCAGTTTTCTTAAAAGTTAATTAGAGGCAGGGACCCAAATATCTCCAAGAGAAAGTTATCAATTTACTATTCTTAACTACACTTTCCTGATTTTCACTGGAACATTTTGAAAATTCCCATTCAGTAGTATAATTCTCCTGTTTCAATCTCACACGCTCAATCACTTCCCTTTAATTACCATTCATATTTCATTCATTAGTCCTGGATGAACTTTACTGTCCAGTACATTATTTAAGATTGAAAACATGAATTAAACGTTCTCACTTGATTCAAGTTATTAAAACTTTTTTTATTTATCATTATATTCGAGGATTTTTATTTTCCCAAAAGTAACCAAATATATAGTGCCTGAGTCCACTTTGTTATTTCAAAATTATCCCAAAATCCAAACAGCAGTACAGTTGGTCTGACAGGTTTTGTCAATGTTCAATATCATTTCTTTCAATTTATCCTCCATTTCAAATTTCAGAAAGTAGTTATTCTCAGAGTAGGTGGCTTACACAGTGTTTTAACATGAGAGACAGAAGTGCTGCCACTAGTTTACAAGATAACTTCCATATAACAAAAGAAAGAAGAGACTCCATTGTGACTCTGCTTAACTTATCAAATCATATTTTTCCTTCTTTCACTATGGGGAAATATTAACTGAACATTTAGAAACTTAAATTTAAAAATGTCCAATATTATAAATTTCATTCAGTAATCCCGAAGTTGTTGCTTGGTGAACTTAAACAGCTGTCAATGGAAAGGGTTAACACCTTTGCAGGTTTTTAAGAAGGTGGAGTGAAACATTATCAGGCGCACGTAATTGCATCACCTCATGTAAAAAAAAATTAAAAATCCCAATCGAAAAGACAGTTGTGTTTTCATGCTTTAACAAAACACCAACACGGAGGTAATATGAACAGTGAAGAAAGACATGATTGAGCAAAGTTCACAAGCTAAGTAAGTCTTTGTAATGCACTCTGCAACTGCAAGATTTCTCTGATTATTGTTAGTCTGTGAGATTTGGCACTGTCCCCTGTATATCTACACCACCAGCATTTTTAGCTTTTTGCTACCAAAGAAGGTCTACATTGCCTAAAGAAAATCCCAGAAGCAGTGAAAATGCTGGTGTTCGAGTGACATTATATCGTTGGCCCTTATTAATGGTTAGCTGCAGTTTATCAGCGTTACTTCGCTGACTGTAATAGTCCGAGATATTCTTTATCAGGCTAGGGAACTGGTGACTGGAGTCAAGAACCTCCATTCTACTGGTTAAGGTTCATTTGACGTCAAAATACTAGTTCCCTGAATCAGTGAAACGTCAGCACTAGGTTACCATTTTCATTAATAAGTTCAAAGCATGTATAACAATACATTGCTGATTAATAACACAGGTCATTTCCATTTGCAACTAACCACAGATAAGCGCTCTCTCAGCTTATACTCCACTTCTCCCTCACACGGTGCTGTTCCATAAAATTGTGCACCAGTCCAAAATAAACGAGGTCAGAGGATAAAACTCAATGATTGTTCTGCTAGATTCAACAGACTTATGCAATGGACCAGCTCCGCACCAAAAAACGATGCTTTGTTTCGTTGCTCTGAAAGGTGTAGGACAGGTTGACAATTGCAGACCATCCCACACACATTTCCGCACTAACACTGGCGTCGGGATTGCGGAGTGCTTTGGTACGGACACTGCGATAGGAACATTGTAATTAAGCTAAAATGCTTACGTGACCCTCATGATTCATCACCATAAATTACTCTCACCACGAGGCTTGTGATCACCGGTGCTTCAATCCCGTGTTACGTAACTCAAAATACTCTTTCCAATAGAACTCAAGTTTGGGAATCTATAATCTAATTGTAGTGCCAGGTGGTTTCCCCTCCCCGTCACAGTTCAGGTCGATATATTATGAAATTGTGCTTTGAAAGCCCAGTGAGAGGATGGCAACTGATTTCTTTCATTTTTTACTTATTGGGTGGCTTAGATTCAGCATGTGATTTTGTTTAGCTGGTTAATTATTGTATGCTACCAGCAGCAACCTAGCAGTAAAGAAAAGAAAAACAAACTTTTAACCTTTATGTGCAGAGCTGTGTGAACTGCGATACGATTTGGATTCAAAACAAATATAGGAGCTCTCGCACTTGAATTTGCTTTTTTTATCTTTTGGGAAATACCCGTGTCATATTCGTTACCTCTGGGGTTATGCTATTCGATAGAATAGTCTGCAGTGGAAGATTGTCCCTGTCTCTAGCAGGGGTGGGTGCAGCAACGCATCTGGACAATCCTGCAGCTACAGGCTGCTGCTTAGTGGAGTGGTACACTACCAGCGTTTGTCTATCCCTCTGCACCTGGGTTACTACCGCATTGTAATGATCCTTACTGTGGCAGTTAGAGATGTGGAATGGCCTATTGTGGTCTGGCAATCCCAGGGCAGGAGCACTTACGAGGGCTTGTTCAACTTTACAAAAGCTGTTTCATGGTCGGGGCCCCAGTCCACCAGCTCCTGGGATGCTTCCCCCTCTTTGATCAAGTCCTATATAGGCTGGGCTATTTCTGCATGTTCTGGGGTAAAGCCCGGCAATAATTAAATAGCCATAGTACCTGCCTGGCCCCCTCTCATTTACCCAATCTTCCGGATCAAAATCTGACATAGCTGCTTGTAAGTACGGGCGACTTTGAGAAATCAAAGCACACAACCAGTGGTTGCATGCTGCTCCTGCTAGCTTTCCTCTCATTGCTAGTGCTCCTCCCTTCTGCCTTCAGGCATTTGTCTCTCCCCTTGTGTTATTATGTATCCTAGGTAGATTACTTCGTCCTTCCCTACCTCTACCTTTCTAGGGCTTACATTTAGACCCGCATTCTTTAGGGCTCCCAGTACCATAGTCAATTAAATATTGTAGAGGGACCTGCCACGAGCAGATGTTCTTGCAGATCAGAGTTATCTTATTCAATGCGATCTACACAAATTTACACCAACCAGAATTTCACCGTGGCCACATTGAAAGGCTGGTTTTAATAGGGTAATTAGCCTATTAACTCCAATTTAATCCACATCAATTCTTTAACTAACCAGTCTCACTTGGAAAAGAAAGAAAGAAGCCACTTTAGCAAAGAAACAATCACTCATTCCTTGTAAACATTCAAATTTATTTTCTTCCATTCACATTGGCAACTGTAACTTCAAGGCTGAAGCTTATCTTTTGTAAATCAATGAACAGATAAAACAAAACAAAATAGCACATTCTTGCAGACAACAGTAAATTACGTCATATTTCTTATTGTCCTTTCTTCAGATGTCTTTCCAAAATTCTGGAGAAACATTGAATATAACTGGAGAAAAAATATTTTTTCACATTTTAACAAATCAAATCAAACTTCTTTAGAAGATTTCACCATAGCAACCGCGACTCCAAGGTTAAATCTTAGACTGAAACTTAATCTTTTGTTAAACAAATTTTTTCTTTGTACTTCTCAGTTTCTACACACCAATTTAACTTAAATTGTAGTAGTATTTTTTCAATTCTGGGGCACAATCTTATTCGCACCTTCTTAAAACTTCCAAAATCCAAGACAAGACAAAAGAGTTAAACAATTTTAACACAGAGAAGTGGGTGGAGCTAAACCACACATAAAAGGCTAGAAATTCGGTATCACCCCGTTTGGGGCACTAGTCCTGGTGAAGTGCAAAGTTTAGCGCCAGGCGCAATTTAGCACCACCTGGCACGATATTGGGTTGCAGCACCCCTGATGGTGATTGCGGCGCTAAATCAGGCACTGCACGAGACTCCTAAGGTGCTAACCCGGCAGCTCAAATGGCATCACCAGACACACTCACTGCCTTGTAGGCCTTCAAACCGTTTGGAGCCTACCTGTGGCGCACCAGCCTAGCAAGACATGGAAAGGGTGAGGCAGAGGGCAGAACGCCTCACTGCTGGGGCATTGGATGCTTTGGTTGGCGCAGTGGAATCAAGGCCAAGGAAGATGGTCGGAATGTGTTTTATGTTTTGGACAGTCTCCCGGGTGTGACAAGCAGTTATGTGTCAGTGTATTAGTTTTGCTTTCTGTTGCCATAGCTTTCTCATATTTGAAGGAACACATTTTGTGTACTGAAACACTTTCTTCATTTACAATGGCCATGTCTGCTATTTAAATGCATCTTGCCCTTCACAGGCTTGGGGGTATGAGACCGGTTCCATTCCTGCTCTTGGAATGGCAGCAAGCATTCCATGAGAGGGGTCTAGAAGCTAAATCTGATCAGCCTCTGACACGCAGCCTGACAAGAGCCGCTCACGTAGAAGTTCAGGCCAGCAGGCATCTTCTCAGCCACCGATAGAGATGTCCTGCACCATATCTGAGGCTGCAGATCTGGCTGAAGCAGTTGACACAGCTCAGTCACCACCTCCTTTCTAAATCGCAGCTTTCTGACGCACTGCTCCTCCGACATGTTCATGTCGGGAAACTGCTGTCGGAAAACCCTGCCAGCTTAAGGTCTGCTGTGGCGATGTCTGTTGGCCCTCCTCCGTCTGGCCATGCCCGCCCCCCTCTCCCAGCGTCTCAGTGCCCTTTCCAGATGATTCAGAAGCAGGACGTTCCCCTCCAATGCAGCCCCCATTATAAGTGCCCACAGGAAGTTTCCCCGTTGTTAAGGCTCACCAACAGCAAGGTGATGGTCAGAAGGCTGAAGTTCGTCTGCCTGCACTGGCTCAGTGGTCAAATGGCTCTCAGTGTGCAGCTCAGCAACTCTTTGTTGCTCTCGAGGAAGTTGTGCTCCAAAAATGGCTGCCGCTTTTAAACCATACCCATCCCCTTTAAATACCGCTCCTCCAGCCCGAGAGTGACTTGGTAAGGTTCCAGGTAAGCTGTCACTATTAGCACCAGGCGCTACAGAGGGGGGCGCCAGTGAATTTCCTGTCCGGGGTGCCCAAAAGGTGTTGCAGACTCAAATGATGTCATAATCTGCCTGCCCTCATGAGCCGGCACTAAGATTTAGCGCTGGCGCTAAATGCATGCGCAATATAGGGCGAGGCGCTAGACGCCCTGCGCCTGCCCAGAAATTGGTTAGCGCCCCACTTTTCGGCCTCTTTAGGCGCTAATCGGTGGCGCTACCAACCGAATTTCTAGACAGACTTTTCATACAAAAGAAATACTGTAACTTCTTAAACATTCATAGTCAGGAAAACATTCACATTTTAACACACATTTTCATACAAACTGAAATTCCAGCATTTTGTTTAAGGTTCCTTTCACTCAGCAAACCTTCTGTTTTATTTGCCTCGGCAGAGACATTAATAGATTCCATGTCGGTAAAGCTTTAGATTCTCTTTTTACATCGGTGTCTCAGCAGCTTTTCCCGGCTTTCCAAATCCCTGTTTTTATCCTTCCTTTGCTGAGTTTCCAAATTGGTTAGCCTGCAAATGAAATATTTTTCCTTCTGTATCTCTCCCTCTCTCTCATGCACTTTATGCTTAACCACCTGGCTTTGTTTCTCTCTTAACCCCTTGTGGTTTTTTTGAAACTGGCTTTCCGGAATAAAGTTTATCATATTTTTTTTTTAAAACCTCAAAGCAGCAGCTGATCAGGAAACAACTTTCGAAGCCCGATCTATTACACAATACTAGCCACTTACTACGTACATACTTATACTCTATCTTATACTTCAATGGTGCAAACGTTTCACCTTATACTCTAAATCAGAAACATACACTTATCAGAAATATAAACTTATGTCTTATCAATTCCATCAGTCTGTGGTCTCCATGAGGAATAATTTACTATGTGGGTAATTTAATACTGACTGGCCCATACATGGTTTAGCACCACTGGTGGCGAGCGAGTCTGTGTTCCTCCTAAAAGCCTTCCTCTGGCTTCTTCCCTTAGGACATGACGTGTTTCTCGCCTTAGCCGTCACTTTCAGTGTCCTTTAACTGCCATGGTCCTTAGGTTACCTGCAGCATCCCACTTCTGACATCAACTGTTAGATTCGAATTTTGGAGAAACCTCAGACAGAGACGGAATTGAGGACAAGTTCAGAATTAATTAAAACAACGAAGAGAACCTTGAGCACAAGGGAGAGCCACCCTGCTTCCTCAAGCCCAAGGGGGACTCACAAAGGACAAGCCGTTGTTCATTCAAGATAAACAATTTTATAAACAATGCACTCCTACTACAGAATGGGGTGTGTACGTACAAACAGTGTCATAACAGTTACTCTTTATTGGTTTATGCGGTTTATCACTCAACTGTCGGGCCCACCCCTCAACTGTTGGGCCACCCCTCAACTGTCGGGCCCACCCCTCAACTGTCGGGCCCACCCCTCAACAGTCAGGCCCACCCCCTTGAACTCAGGTACCCCCTGACCACGCTAGTCACAGATGTTGGTCATTTCAACTCATTCCCCACATTCCAGCTGTTATCTCTTTCCCATTGTAGGCATTGTTTATTGTTTGATAAAACATGTCTTATCAGTCGAACGAGCAGGGGGTGACCACAAGGCCACAGTGATTCATGTGTTCTGCAAATAGCACAATGTTGGTTTTAACTTGTACCCTTATCACCTGGGGGCCAGGCCATGTTTATAGAATGGCTCTACTGAGGTGCTGTGAGAACACATTCACATGCCCTTATCAATTCTATTTGACTTTGATGTTTGATATTCGACATTGCTTGCATTCCTGCTATCTGTTCCCAGGTGCATGTTGTCATTCTCTGTTCTAAGAATTCAGACCCACCTTTGTCTTTAACAACTATTTCTTACAATTCCCTTTTTTGAGAGAGTTAACATAGTCAAGTATCCCAGGATTCATTGGGAACAAGCTGGATCTTTCAGTTTAACATAGTCAAGTATCCCAGCATTCATTGGGAACAAGCTGGACCCTTCAATACAAAACTGGGAAATGTAGTAAACATTGTGAAGCACAGTAACACACTTCAGGAGGACATAGACAGACTGGTGGAATGGGCAGACACGGGCAGATGAAATTTAATGCAGAGATGTATGAAGCAATACATTTAGGTAAGAAGAGTGAAGAGAGGCAAAAGGAACTAAATGGACAAATTTAAAGAGTGTGCAGGAATGGAGAAATAGGGGATGTATGTACACAAATCTTGAAGTCGGCAGAACAAGTTGTGACGGCTTCTAAAAAAAACATATGGCACCCTTAGATTAATTAATACAGGAATAAAGTACAAAAGCAAGGAAGTTAGGCTGAAAATTTATAAAACATTGGTTGGGCCTCAGCTGGAGTATTGTGCCCCATTCTGGGCAAACCATGTTACAGATGACGTCTAGGCCTGGGAGTAGGTGCAAAAGAGAATTACTAGAATGCTACCAGTGATGAGGGACTTCAGTTACGTGGAGAGCCGGTAGAAGCTGCGATTTTTCTTCTTAGAGCAGAGAAGGTTAAGAGGAGATTTGATAGAGGTGTTAAAAATCATGAAAGGTTTTTTGATTAAGTAAACAAGGAGACAATAGGCTAGAAATTCGGTATCGCCCCGTTTGGTGGCGCTAGTCCAGGCGAAGCGCAAAGTTTAGCGCCAGGCGCAATTTAGCGCCACCTAGCGCGATATTGGTTTGCAGCGCCCTGAAGGTGATTGCGGCGCTAAATCAGGCGCTGAACGAGACTCCTAAGGTGCTAACCCGGCGGCGAAACCCAATTTCGTGGTGGCGGGGCGCAGCGCAGGTGCTCTCAATAATCACTTTCCCTGAAATACACTGGCGCGGGCCAGCTCTTAAAGGGGCAGCTCAAATGGCATCACCAGACACACTCACTGCCTTGTAGGCCTTCAAATCATTTGGAGCCTACCTGTGGCGCACCAGCCTAGCAAGACATGGAAAGGGTGACGCAGAGGGCAGAACGCCTCACTGATGGGGCATTGGATGCTTTGGTTGGTGCAGTGGAATAAAGGCCAAGGAAGATGGTCAGAATGTGATTTATGTTTTGGACAGTCTCCCGGGTGTGAGAGGCAGTTATGTGTCAGTGTATTAGTTTTGCTTTCTGTTGCCATAGATTTCTCATGTTTGAAGGAACCACATTATGTGTAATGAAACACTTTCTTCATTTACAATGGCCATGTCTGCTATTTACATGCATCTTGCCCTTCACAGGCTTGGGGGTATCAGACCGGTTCCATTCCTGTTCTTGGAATGGCAGCAAGCATTCAACGAGAGGGGCCTAGAAGCCACATCTGATCAGCCTCTGACGCGCAGCCTGAGAAGAGCCGCTCGTGTAGAAGTTCAGGCCAGCAAGCATCTTCTCAGCCACCGACAGAGATGTCCTGCACCATATCTGAGGCTGCAGATCTGGCTGAAGCAGCAGGCACAGCTCAGTCACCACCTCCTTTCTAAATCGCAGCCTTCTGACACACTGCTCCTCCGACATGTTCATGTAGGAAAATTGCTGTCGGAAAACCCTGCCAGCGTAAGGTCTGCTGTGACGATGTCTGTTGGCCCTCCTCCATCTGGCCATGCCCGCCCCCCTCTCCCAGCATCTCAGTGCCCTTTCCAGATGATTCAGCAGCAGGAGGTTCCCCTCCAATGCAGCCCCCATAATAAGTTCCCACAGGAAGGTTCTCCGTTGTTAAGGCACACCAACAGCAAGGTGATGGTCAGAAGGCTGAAGTTCGTCTGCCTGCGCTGGCTCAGTGGTCAAATGGCTCTCAGTGTGCAGCTCAGCAACTCTTTGTAGCTCTCGAGAAAGTTGAGCTCCAAAAATGGCTGCCGCTTTTAAACCACATCCGTCCCCTTTAAATAACGCTCCTCCAGCCCGAGAGTGACTTGGTAAGGTTCCAGGTAAGCTGTCACTATTAGCACCAGGCACTACAGAGGGGGACGCCACTGAATTTGTGGTCCGGGGCGCCCAAAAGGCGTTGCACACTCAAATGATATGATAATCAGCCTGCGCCCATGAGCGGGTGCTAAGATTTAGCGCCAGCGCTAAATGCATGCTCAATATGGGGCGAGGCACTAGGCGCCGTGCGCCCGCCTGGAAATTGGATAGCGCCCCACTTCTCGGCCTCTTTAGGCATTAATCAGTGGCGCTTACAACCGAATTTCTCCTCCAATTTCTAGTTGGCAGAAAGGTCAGTAACCAGAGGACAGAGATTTAAGGTGATTGGCAGGAGAACCAGAGGCGACTTGAGGAAAGAAAATACGCAGCGAGATGTTGTGATCTGAAACGCACTGCCTGAAAGGTTGGTGGGAGCAAATTCAATAGTAACTTTCAAAAGGCAATTGGATAAATACTTGAAGGGAAAACGTTTGCTGTTCTATGGGGAAAGGGCAGGGGATTGGGATTAAGTGTGTAGCTCTACCACCGAGCTGGCACAGACAAGATGGGCAGAATGGCATACTTTTGTGCGATGATACTAAGTTTCAGCTTTCTCCATTTAATTCCCCTTCCCCGATTTCTTTCCCCCTTTCCCCTCCATCTTTCTCCTTCCCTCTACACCCAGTTTCTTCCTCTCTCATCCACTGACTTTCCGCAGTTTGGTTCCCGCTTTATTTGACATCAGTGCAATATAGTTTCTGAACCCCCTCCGATTTCTCAATTGTTACAGTGCCCGTGAAGTAATGCAATGACACTGGGCAGGGAACGAAGCAATAATGCCAGGCTGTTCTTGAACAGCTAGGCGGTGTTCCAATTGGTCATAGCGCGCCAGCACACCATAGCCATTGGTTGAGTCCACTGTCCATCAAAATGTTGGCAGGAGGCGGGGGCTGAGCGGAGCAGAGCTGCGCTGTGATTGTTCAAGTATTGCAGCTACCGTTTCATTGGTTCGCCCAACTGTCCCACACCAGTGGAGTGGGCGGATCGGCACATGGATTTGCAGCACAGTGTGGCACTGCACTCTGTGATTGCGGGTCAACCAAGCCCGCGCCCGCGGAGAAGTCACTACCGGGTATGGGGCGAGAGTGGGAAGTGGGGCGGTGAGGGGGAGGGGAATGGGGCAGTGAGGGGGAGGGGAAAGGGGCAGTGTCTGGGAGGGTAGTGACGTGGTGAAGGGAGGTGTCTGAGGCGATGAGGGGGTGATGAGTGGGATGGTGAGGTGGAGTGGTGTGGGGCGCTGAGCTGGAGGGGGGTGTGGAGCTCTGAGGGGGAGTGGAGTTGGTCGGTGATGGGGAGGGGAGGCGAGTGGGGTGGTGAGCAGGAGGGGTGTGGGGCACCGAGAATGAGGGGAGTTGGGTGCTGACGGGATGGGGATTGGGGCAGTGAGGGTGAGGGGAATGGGGAGCAGAGGGGGAGCGGAGTGAGGCAGTGAGTTGGAGTGGAGTGTAACACTGAGGGCGAGGGGAGTGGGTTAGATGAGAGCCAGGAAGTTGTGGTGTTGAGTGGGAGGGGAGTGGGGCGGTGAGGTGGAGTGGGGCAATGAGAGTGAGGAGAGTGGGCTGCTGAGGGGAAGGGGAGTGGTGTGGTGAGATAAAGGGGAGCGGGTTGGTGAGCGGGAGGAAAGTGCGGCATTGAGGGTGAGGTGGTATGATGCAGAGCAGAGGCGAGTGGGGCGGTGAGTTGGGAAACATAGAAACATAGAAGATAGGTGCAGGAGTAGGCCATTCGGCCCCTCGAGCATGTTCTGCCATTTAATGAGATCATGGCTGAATATCCAAATTCAGTACCCTATCGCTGCTTTCTCCCCATATCCCTTGATCCCTTTAGCCTTAAGAAATATATTTAACACCTTCTTGAATATACTTAATGAATTGTCCTCAACTGCCTTGTGTGGTAGAGTATTCCACAGGCTCACCACTCTCTGGATTAAGAAATTCCTCATCATCTCTCTCCAAAGTGGCTTAAGGCTCATCATTAGACTGTGTCCCCTTGTTCTGGACTCCCCCATCATCGGGAACATCCTTCCTGCATCTAGTCTGTCTAGTCCTCTGAGAAATTCATAAAATTCAATGAGATGCCCTTTCATTCTTCTAAACTCTAGTGAATATAAGCCTAATCGTCCCAATCTCTCCTCACATGTCATTCCTGCCATCCCAGTTACCAGTCTGGTGAATCTTCGCTGCACTCTCTGCATGGCAAGAACATCCTTCCTCAGATAAGGTGACCAAAACTGCACACAACACGCAAGGTGTGGTCTCAGCAAGGCTCTGTACAACTGCAGCAAGACATCCTTGCTCCTGTACTTGAATCCTCTCGCTAGGAAGGCCAGCATCCCATTTGCCTTTTTAACCGCCTACTGCACCTGCATGCTTACCTTCAGCGACTGGTGCACAAGAACACCCAGCTCTCGTTGCACTTCCCCTTTTCCCAATCAATTGCCGTTCAGATAATAATTTGTCTTCCTGTTTTTGCCACCGAAGTGGATAGCATCGCATTTATCTACATTATACTGCATTTGCCATGCATCTGCCCAATCACCAAACCTGTCCAAATCATACTGGAGTTTCTCTGCATCCTCCTCACAGCAAACACGCCCACCCAGCTTTGAGTCATCTGCAAACTTGGAGATATTACATCTAGTTCCCTCGTCTAGATCATTAATATATATTGTGAATAGCTGGGGTCCAAGCACCAATCCCTGTGGTAACCCACTGGTTACTGTAAGAATTCGCAATAATTTACAGTTCTGAAGATCAATTTTTTTGATTAAAGAATCCCTGGGCGTTGTGCTTTTAAATTTCCAGGGATAAAAATGGCTGTCACCATATTGCCGAAGACAAAGGACAATGCTTTGTTTACAAAGCAATCGAATGCTATTAGCATTTGTTTGTATATCGAGTGGATACATCTAAACTGCAGAAGAGACTTTTGCACCTTGAATGGGAAACGTTTAACAATTGAATTGGGTCTAAATCACTTAGCATTCTGGACAATAGGGCTGTTGCATTCTCTTTTGTTTCAGCCCAGGGAGCTCCGGAAGACACATTAACCCAGTTTAACCACTTTGAGTTAGTCAATCACAGCTTTCTCTTGTGTATTGGACTCTTTGGGTGGGGAATTTTGCACACAGCCCTTGCAGGGCAGAACAGCAGGACCTGATCAGGTATGAAGATAGCTGCTGTGAAGCTATCTGGCCTCTTACTTCGCTGGACCACAGGTGAGCAGAGTGTTCTGACTCCTCAATGTAACGGCTTCAGCGGCACTTCCCTCTGCTCGCCGCCTGAGGGCAGTTTTTGAGGCCTCGGTGCGCAGCTGCCGTGCCTTTGGGCCCCTCTCCTCACCTGTTTCTCGAGTAATTGATCTCATCAGAGTAATTAGGCTAGTTATTAAAGTTGTTTGTTTTTGCCCTTGTCTTGTCCTCTTTTTATAAACCCAAAAAATAAACCCTTAAACAAATAAACCCTTTAAATGACCCGATTAATCAAATTAAAATTTGGCCTCTTAAATCGATTACGCACTCCAGTCCCCGCGGCGCCCACCGGTCACGAAAGAGCTCGAGCTCGCCGGCGGACACCGCGTGCTCCATCTCCAGGGCCACCCGGCCGCGAACATGGCCGCGGAAGAGAGGGAGGCAATCCGGCCGGACGACCCCCTCGGCCGCCCGCTGCCTGGACCAATTAATGGCTTTCTTGGCCAGGCCCAGGAGTAGGCCCACGAGGAGGTCCTCCGACCTGCCCGCTCCCCTCCGCACCGGGTGACCGTAGATCAAGAGCGTGGGACTGAAGTGCAACCAAAATTTGAGGAGCAGCCCCTTCAAATAGTGAAAGAGGGGCTGCAACCTCCCACACTCGACATACACATGGAACACGGACTCCTCCAGACCGCAGAACAAACAGGCGGCCCGGGAGTCCGTGAACCTACTTAAAAACCTATTGCACGGGACTGCTCTGTGCAACACCCTCCAGGCCAAGTCCCCAATAGAACAAGGGAAGACTCCCGCATAGAGAGCCCCCCATTGGGGACCTCTGCCTCTGCCGGAAGGTAAAACGGCACGCCACAGCGTGTCCGGACGGCAGGCGAAGATGGCAAAGTGGAAGGTGTGCAAGAGCAGCCCGTACAGGAAACCCCTCCGCGCAGAATGGAAAGGCACGGAGGGCATCTCCTCGAGACGGCTCAAGTTGTGAGGCACCAAACCCCTAGGGGAGCTTTGGGGCAGGGCGCCGATATGGAATTCCGTCCGAACGGGAGTAAGCCCGGGCGGGATCGCCCCATGCGCTTGAGCCGCCTCGATACACCTCGTGGCGCCGGGGCGCAACCTCGCCTTCACCGCCTCGATGGCATCGACCGCGAGCCGGACGTTGCCCCACGACATACGCCGCGCCAACTCCTCCGGCGCCATCCAGCCCGCTCCTCCGCCATCGAGTAGGTCCCCGACTCTAGTCACCCTGCCAGGCACAGCCCTCCGCTCCGCCAGCCGCCCGAACTCACGGACGCGGAGGTGCGGTTTCCTGAACAGCGGCTCTCAAAGGACAGCCGCCATTCCTGACGGGGGAGAGCTCCGCCTGGAGGCGACGGAGTTCCAAACCCATAGCAGTTCCTGGTAAAAGACAGGCAGCTCCTGCAGGCTGGCACGCCTGCTGCCCACTTCCAGAAACAGGAGCTGCATGTCGTAATTGAGGCCGTGCAGCTGGCGGAAGAAATACGTCGCCAGCGCACACCATCTGGGAGGATTCTCGACGTACAGGTATCTCTGCAGCGTCTGAAGATGGAAAGTCGCAGCCTGGGTGCGAAGGCACACCAGCGCCTGACCGCCCTCCCTAAGCGGGAGACTCAGAACCGCGGCAGCGACCCAGTGTATCCTATTGTTCCAGAAGAAGTCGACGAGCTTCTTCTGTATCTTGGCGACAAACGCAGGGGGGGGGATCAGAGTAACCAACCGGTACCACAACATGGCGGCCACCAGTTGGTTTATGACCAACGCCCGACCCCTGTAGGACAACACTCGGAGCAATCCTGTCCAGCGTCCTAAGCGAGCGGTGACTTTGGCCTCCAGCTCGTGCCAGTTCGCCGGCCAGGCGTCCTCGGCCGGGCTGAGGTAGACTCCCAAGTAGAGGAGGTGCGTCGTACTCCAGGCGAAGGGCCTGAACTCCTCCGGCAGAGAGTCCACCTGCCACTGACCCACCAGGAGTCCAGAACATTTCCCCCAGTTGATCCTGGCGGAGGATGCGTCCGAGTAAATCTGCTGGCATTCCCGCATCCTCCGCAAGTCAACGGGATCCGTGACCATGAGGAGCACGTCATCGGCGTAAGCCGAGAGGACCACCTCCACGCCCGGCCCTTGCAGAGCCAATCCCGCCAACCTCTTCCACAAGAGGCGCAGGAAAGGCTCCACGCAAATGGCATATAACTGGCCGGACATGGGGCATCCCTGACGCACCCCCCTCCCGAAGCGAAGGGGCGCCGTCAAGGACCCGTTAACTTTAATCAGACACTCCGCGGCAGCGTACAGAAGTCGGATCCGGGCGACGAAATGCGTCCCGAACCCAAATGCGCGCAGAGTCCCGAAAAGATACTCGTGATCCACCCTGTCGAACGCCTTCTCCTGATCCAGGGAAAGGAAGGCGACCGACAGACCAGCCTTCTGGGAATGGTGGACCAGGTCCCGGACCAGATGGATGTTATCGTGAATGGTCCGGCCCGGGACCGTGTAGGACTGGTCGGGATGGATCATGTGGGCCAGCACGGTGCCAAGGCGAACGGACATGGCCCTGGCAAAGATTTTGTAATCCGTGCTGAGGAGGGAGACCGGGCGCCAGTTCTTAAGGAGGCGGAGATCACCCCTCTTAGGCAGCAGGACGATCACCGCCCTGCGCCACGAGAGGGGCATCTCCCCGGTCGCCAAACATTCCCCCAGGACCCGCACGTAGTCGCCCCCCAGGACGCCCCAGAACGCCCTGTGGAACTCCACGGTCAGCCCGTCCAACCCCGGGGACTTCCCCCTAGAGAGCTGGCGGAGGGCGCCGGACAGCTCCTCCAAACTCAGAGGAGCGTCCAAATTTTCGGCGCCCTCCAGGCCGACCTTCGGCAGGTCCTCCCACAAAACTCTGCGCGCTTCCTCGCTGGACGGATCCGGAGAGAACAGAGCCCCGTAATAGGCGCGGGTCTCCGCGCGGATTCCCTCCGGATCCGAGACCGGAGATCCGTCATTGGCCAGCAGCTCCAAAAGCTGCTTACGGACACTCCGTCTTTTTTCCAGCGAGTAGAAGAAGGGGGAGCCGCGGTCCAGGTCCCGCAGGAACTGGATCCGCGACCTCACGTACGCGCCTCGGGACCCGACGAGCTGCAGGTCCTTCAGCGCGCCCTTCTTCTCTTCGTACGCCAGCCGCAGGGCCGGGTCCTCGGCGACTTGACCGAGACGGGACTCCAGGTCGAGCACCTCCTTCTCCAACTGCCCGACCCGGGCCTCCCACCTCTTGGTCGACCCCTTCGCGTACTCCTGACAGAAGAGACAGATGTGAGCCTTGCCCACATCCCACCATAGCCTCAAGGAGGGGAAGCCCCCCTGCTTCCTTCTCCAGCCGGCCCAGAACCGACCGAACGAATCCCGGAACCGCGCGTCCTCCAGCAGCAGGTTGTTAAAGTGCCAGTACGCGGACCCCCCCCCGTCGCGCGGCGGCACGAGCTCCGCCCACACCAGGTGGTGGTCCGTGCACGGCACCGGCCGCACGGAAGCCGCCGGAACGCAGGAGACGTATGCCCGGGAAATGTAGAGGCGGTCGATCCTGGACGCTCCTCCCCCAGACCTCACAAAAGTGAAGGCGCTGGAGTCGGGATGGAGATTACGCCAGACGTCCACCAAGTCGAGGGACCCGACCAGGTCCCTCAGCTTCCCCATCGCCGCTGGGCACGGCTGGGTACCCGTGCGGTCCCTCGCCTCGAGGGTACAATTAAAATCCCCCCCGAGGATGACGCACTCGCCCGCGTCGATGGAGCCCAAAAGAGTGGACACTTCTTCAAAGAAGCGCGCTTGCTGCGCACCAGCCTGAGGGGCGTACACGTTCACTAGATGGAACGGCACGCCCCCCAGGCGAACAGTGACCTGGAGCAAGCGGCCCGGCACGAGCTCCTTGACCCCCAAGATCTCCGGCTGAAAATGCGGGGCCAACAAGATAGCCACCCCACTGGAAACACTGGAGAGGTGACTCATGTTGACCCCTCCTTGCCACTCCAGGAGCCACGTGGCCTCGTCTCCCGGAACGGTGTGGGTTTCTTGCAGGAAGCACACCGCATACTTCCCGTCCCGAAGGACCGAAAAGTTATTAAATCTGCGGCTAGCCTCCCTGCTGCCGTTGACGTTGAGGCTGGCTATGGTTATCTTCATTTCAGAAGCACAACCAACCCCTACTTAAACCTAACGGGGGAAGGGAGGGCGGCCGCTAGCCGACCGCCACTCCCTTAGCAGCCCGGTGAGGAATGCCCGGAACCGACACAGCTCGGACGGGCTCACGCCCGCGTCCGCACCCATGGTCTTGTAGGCGACGCGGGCCGACCCGATGAGCAGCGCCAGCCCCGACCAGCTGTCGAGGGCCTGCTGGGTCCTGCGGCGACCCTGGCTCGTGGCCACAAATTCCCGGAGCTCCCTGATGGGAATAAGAACGAGGGGGGTCCCGGCGAGGGGCGCGAGGTCATCCATCGCCTCGTCGGCGACGGACTCGAAGTCCTCCTCCGCCCCCACCACCGAGTCCCCGTCCTCCTCCGGGGGGTCGCCACCGGCGGCCGAACCGTCCACCACGCAATGCGCATCGGGCGGCCCGGCCGCGACAGCCGGCCCCGCCTCCGCCCGGATCCCACCCCCAGGATCGGTAGCGGAGGATTCCCCCCCGGGCTCCTCTAGGGGGGCCGGGCCAGCAGGCGGCGGCGGTTCGGAGACCCCCTCCGCCCCAGGCGCCGGAACGACCGGAGAGGCCGGAGAGACCGGAGAATACAAAAACCGGACCTCCTCCAAGTCGCCCGGCGCCGGAGACACAGACCGAGGGCCCTCCTCAGCGACGCCACCGGCCTCTGACCCAGCAGACGGGGGAAAATTCTGACACACCTCGACGAGGTCGAGCAGCACCTGGGAAAAATCCGGGTCGTTCTGGGCGAGCTCGTCCTCAGACGACTCGCCCGACCCGGTCCCCTGGCCGCCCGACCCGTCGAGGGGCAATGCCACCAGCAATGGCTCAATAACTGCCGCGGGTTGTTCCGCGACCCCCCCCACGGGCAGGGTCTCGTCCCCATCCCCGGGAGGCACGAGCTGGGCAGACGCTTCTGCCTCAGCCTCCCCAGGGACAGGCGACCCCTGCCGTTCGCCCGTAATGGTGTTAGCGGTGGGGTGGGGCGCAGTGCCCGCGGCGGGCGACGACTCCCCCTGACCGGAGGGACCTTCCTCCTCCCGGTCCTCCTCCACATCCAGAGGGTCGCGCCTTCTTTTCAGCGCGGAGGGGTAAAGGGAGGCCTCCATTTCCTCAGGGGCCTCCCCTGCTCCTTCTGGTGGAGGGAGTTCTTTGGGTCCCCCGGGCCCGAGCCCGGCCGCAGGTTCTGGCGTGACCGCCTCGGCGGTCGCAGCCACAGGCTCGGGCACGAGGTCCCCCCAACCTCCGCACTCCGCGATTATCGCGATTACGCGCTCGGGCGTCAGGGCCTCCAAATTCAGGGGGACGCCCTCCGCGGGGGGACCCACCCTACGGTTTCTGGTCTTGTCCCGCGCCTTCTTTCTGACCGGACCTCCCTCCTCCCCCCCGCCGGAGGCCTGGATGTCGTTGGCCTCCGACGACGACGACCGCGCCCCTGTAACATTCGATTGAGCGGGGGCGCGGCTAGACCTGGAAGGAGGAGCGGCGACGGCGCCAGCCTTGGCCATGCCAGATGACTTGGCGGCCTTGGAGGCGGGGCAGTTTTTCCACACGTGCCCCACCTCCCTACAGGCGTGGCACCGCACGCCGTCCGACGTCCAGAAGACGCGGTACGAGGTCCCCCCGTGGAGGACCGTGAAAGCCCCGTCCGTCTCCCCCTCCCGCGCCAGCTGGATAAAGGCCTGGCGCCGGAAGGAGAAGACATGGCGAAGGCTGCTCTCCCGGAGACCGAGCGGGATCGGGGAAATCCCCGACCTCACCTCCCCGAGTTGGTGTAGGTGGGGGAGGAGGAGCTCACAGGTGATAAAGGGCGGGACGTTTGATAACACCACCCTCTGCGCGGTGGCCTCCAGCGGGTCCACCGGCAGGTAAGTCCCGCCCACGGTGAGCCCCTGAGCGATGGCCAGGGCCACCGCCCGCTCGGACTCCAGGAAGAAGACGGCCTTCCCGTACATTTTTGAGGCGGCCACTATGGCCGGAGGGCCGACAACCCCGGCCATAGCCTTAACGCACGCCTCAATTGTCATATTGGGGTGGGTGTAGCTCTTCACCCCAAGCTTTTTAGTAATAAGTTTAAAAGGTGACGGGGCAGCAGAAGAAGCGAGAGCGGCTGTGGCTGCGGCTGCCACTCTCGCGTAGGTCCTGACTGACCCCGCCACCGGCGAAGATGTAGTCGCCATTATGGGGTGGTCCTTTTTTTAAAAGAAAAAGCTACACTCACCCCAAGTCACAGGCCTGAAGGAGTTAAAAATGCCTCCGTTTTTTAAAGTCTTCCCTTGAGCAGAGGGAGCTGTTAAATTAAAGGCCCGCCTCTCCCCTTGTTGAAAGTAATTGGGAGGGGGGCCTTCTTCCCTCGGCTCAAGTGGCAATTAGTATAAGTTTGGAGAAAGAGGTGCCTCCTGAGAGACAGGGAGAGAGAGAGACAAAGAGAGGGGGGGGGTGGGAAGGAGGGAGGCCGCAAAGGCAGGGGCGCCACTCAGGATGGCAGGTGGGTGTGTGGGTGGGTGGGTGTCGGCAGGGGGTGCACTCCCCGATGGTAAAAATAAATAAAGTCTCTGCGGGTGGTCTTCAGGCAGGGGGAGAAGATGTCTTCACCTGGGGAAGCTGGAGAAAAGCCCAGGCTCAGCCCCACACCAGGTCTTCTTGATGTGCTGGAAAAGCTTCACCCGGGCAGCTCCAGCTAACCCAGGCCAGGCAATGGAAGGGGCTTTTGACACCCCTTGGTCTTCCGGCCCGGTCTTCCTTCCTCCCCCTACCCACAATACAAAGTCTTTGGGGAATGCACCGACTGACACCCCCCTGCAGAAGTTCAAAATAGAAAAGGAAGTTGCTCCTACCCTCCTTCCAAGCAGTGGGTGTTGAATGCAGCTCCTCTCCCCTCTCCTGGAAAGGAGGCCAATTTGGGGAGGCAGTGATGGAAAGGCCTCTCCAGTTGTAAATGCTGGCCTCCTCTTCCCCTCTCCTCCTCTCTCTCCAGGCACCTCGGTAAATAAAGTAGGTTGATGGCAGTGGTGGCCTGGGGTCTCTCCTTCCCCTCCACTCCCTGGTCAAGGCGACCACCACTTTCCACTCTGCTGCAGCTCCAACCAGCACCACAGACAGCAAGGCAGAGAATGAATAAAGTTGTGTGTTTGTCCTTGTCTTGTCCTCTGTGCCTCTGGCCTCACCTGTGTGTTGTTAATGTATTTGTCTCCTGTCTCATTTGAATAATTATGTCACGTGACCACTTTGGCCTGGATGTAAGCTTCCTGTTCCCTGTCCTCTTTGCTCAGTCCTGGGGCTTGCCTGCCTGCAGGTAGCAGCTCTCTCGAGTCTCCAGTGAATCTCCTTTCGAGTGTTACCCTGTTTCTATGTTCTCGAGTCTCAAGGAAGCATCTTTCATGTTCTACCCGGTCTCGAGTCCTTGGATAGGTTTCCTGCACTTGGGCCCATACCGTAACCCTAGCAAAACGGCCCCGTGAATGCACGGCCCGTGACACTCAACAAGGCAACCTAGCAGGAATTAAGGGATGGTGTTTTAAGGGTATTGCTAAGATTGTTTAAATAACATTGTAGCCATTGTATCCCTCGTTTTTGCCATCTGCAACCCCCTGTTATATAGTTTTACTGTAATTACTGTGTTCGTGTGGTATCGTTTATTCTTTGGATTGTAGTTTATTTAGGTAATAAAACTTGATTTTTTTCTCTCATCCAAACCACTTGTTCCGTTTTAATATCATTAATTATAAGTTCCTCCACTCAGAACTAAATGAGGGGCTGCGATTCAGAACTGCTGTTTTAAAATTGGTTTTATTGGAATTGGTCTGTGTGCAGGCAAAGCCTGCAAGACCAGGAAAATTACTTTAAACCAGTTTAAAGAAGCCCCCAACCCTTACAATGGCGAGCCAGGTAGGAGTGGAGGCCATTTTTGATATGATAAGTGGTCTGGATCTAGAGAAAGCATCAGTTATTGTCATTCTTGCTTTCAGTCTGTGGGCAGCCCTGCGGAAGGTAGTGGCAGTGTGTAAGCTGACCTATCAGGGTATAGGTGGTTGTGTTAGGAAGGGTGTGAAGAGAGAGCAGGAGGAATGGTTTAGGGAACCAAAGGCAGCTTATAAGCTGGCCTGTGCCCTAAGGTTTGAGGAAGCAGATCATGGCCCCTGTAGGGCAGAGATAGAAAGCCTTAACATGGCTTTAAAGATAGCAAGGGGAATGATTTGCGTGATCAGCCTGAAGGCAGGTCAGCTGGACTTTACTGGCAGCCCAAGTAGAACCATCCCACAGGCAGCACCCAGAACGGTGCTGGATTGGGAATTAGAGACCCCAAGACCGCAGCCCACAGCTCCGAGTCTTGAGGAGCTCTGGCAGCGAGGAGGGGTGGACAATGGGGTGGTAGAAGAACATCAGCAGGGCCCGCTAGGCAGGCGGGTACCAGGACCAGTGTACCCCCTCCAACAATGGAGGTACGGTCCGTCCGTGAGGAGTGAGACTGAGAATAGGAATCCTCAGCCCACAGCATGTTCGAGTTCACAGGCAAGCACTGTGGCTTGTGTGGGGGGAGGAGCCATTCATATTCAGAGTAAGCTGTTTAAGCCAGGGAACAGAAAAGGAGAGTTCTGTGGCCCCTGTAGAGCAGGTCCAGTAGCAGAAATCCGGGACAAGGGAGGCACACAGGGGATAGTTTTGGCCCCAGACAAAAGGCAGGTCCAAAATTCCACAGTTAAAGCAAACTGTGTGAGGGAACATGAGTTTGCTGTCCATGCAAGTTCAAGTTCACCGCCTGTTTAAAGGGACCAGCTTCTCAGCCAGATTCTAGAGTGGTCCCTGCCATGAAGTGGGACCCTGCGGGGGCAGGGATAGCAATCCCTCTTGCAGGAGACATAGGGGGAGGGAGCTGACACCAGGTTTTAAACATGGGGAGGAAAATTTCCAGCCACCAGCAGCGGGTGGTGAGAGTATACCTGCCCCCAGCACAGAAGTGGGCATGGAAGAGCAGACAAACGCAGAGAGAGATTTGCACCGGCAGGCTGCCATGTACATTATACAGTGCGGGCTATTTGGACATGGTGGAGAAGGTTCCCAGCCAGCTGGGGCTGTGACCCAAGTTCAGGGTCCGCCAGCCAAAGTTTCCCCAGAGAACCACCCCTCAGAAAGTCTCAGCGGGTGCCCCAGCCTAAGAAAGCATGGTCACCCACTTTACAGTGGTGTAGGGCTGTCTCCCGAGCCAGGGGAAGCCAGAGAACAGAGGCCCCCACTCAACAGCCATAAGCTGCGAGGGACCAGAGACAGGAGACAGTCCAGCTTCGCTGCAGCCAGCAGCAATCTGTGACAGTACCAGAGATTAGTCTGGCCGTCCGGAGATGGGCGGCATCTGTATTATAGCTATGTGTGTGTATATAGCTTGCTTTAAGGTGTATTTTAAGTTTTGTTGATATAACTAGTTTTAAGTGTAAGTTTAAAGAGTTTAAGTTAACATGTGTGCCAAATGTATGTATTTTGGTCCGAGGTCAAGGGACCCGACCATGTCTCCACCTAAAGCATAGTGGTTAGCACTGTTGCCACACAGCGCCGGGGACCCGGGTTCGAATTCCGGCTTCGGGTGACTGTCTGTGTGGAGTTTGCACGTTCTCCCCGTGTTTGTGTGGGTTTCCTCCGGGTGCTCCGGTTTCCTCCCACAGTCCAAAAATGTGCGGGATAGGTTGATTGGCTATGATAAAAATTGACACTTATTGTTAGGGGGATTAAATACGTGGGGTGGGTGGGATATGTGTTGGTGTAGGGGTTATGGGGATCGGGTGGGATAAGTGTCGGTGCAGGCTCGATGGGCCGAAATGGCCTCTATCTGCACTGTGGGGTTTCTGTGAAGGCAGCAGGTCAGTGAGACCTGGTTGCATGTCCTTTTAAGTTTTGCAGGAGATTGGAAAATGAAGCAGCCATGTTCGCCCAGCCCGAGCTGGGCATCAAATGAAGATATGGAGACAGAATGTTGGGGAATCACCTCGCCACTGGACGAATCCAGGAGACCCCGCAGCGAACTTTGGGGAAAACCGGACAGGGTCCGGAGGAACTTGCCTACTCCTCATACGGGGAGGAGATGGGCCCGAGCTGGGTGGGGCACGGCCCCCAACCCAGCACCATCCTGACCGAAGTTCACTTGCGGGAGACCTCGCTGTTGAGGAGTCATGATGGGGAAGCGCGGGTGCCTGGTCATAGGGATGCGTTCCCGGCGGTGGGTGGTGATGGCCCGGGAATGATTGTACAGAGGAGGGGGAGACCCAAGAGTCGCGTGGGTGCGGTCGGGGGAGGGAGGAACTTACCCGGGGGCCCACAGGCAAAGAGGATAAGTGTGGCTGGGATGGATGAGTGGGTGGCCGGAGCAGTGTGGGGCCAGGGAGAGCCGCCACACAGGCACCCATCATTTTCTGCAGCCAGTGGAGGGAAGACGGGAGGGGGAGGGACTTGAAGTCATGAGATCCCATACTCCCCGGTCTCAGTCTGTGCCAAGGTAATTTTTAAACATGAGGGCTGCCCCGCCTCCACATAAGGACAAGGGAACGGCTCGGGGCTGGCGGAGCAGGCTGGTCTGTAAATCCATTCTGCCTGTTTTGAAGTTTAAGACAAGCAACAGGGGGGTGGAAGGTACTTTTACTCCCAAGTGGGAGTAGCAATACCCACTCGAATTTCGCGACCCATCATCAGCATGTGATGATCGGGCTTCATTTAAACATGTTGTTTAATGATTTTTTGTATTTTGTTTTGCATCCCCAAGTTGAGCAGAGGCATAGGATCCTCTCCGTGCTTGGGACCAGTTTGTGACATAAGAACATAAGAACATAAGAAATAGGAGCAGGAGTAGGCCAATCGGCCCTTCGAGCCTGCTCCACCATTCAATAAGATCATGGCTGATCTGATCCTAACCGCCAATCCACTATCACAGAACCATCTCCTGAATCTAACAGAATTAGACACGCGAAATAGGAGCAGGATCAGGCTACACGGCCCCTGGGCCTGCTCCGCTACCCACAGGGCCATGACCGATCCGAACCTAGACTCATGTCCAAATTCCTGCCCTCTCCCCGTAACCCAGTAATTCCCTTTACTTCTAGGAAACTGTCTATTTCTGTTTTAAATTTATATAATGAAGTAGCTTCTACAGCTTTTTGGGGCAGCATATTCCATGGACCTCCCACCCTCTGAGTGAAGTAGTTCCTTCTCATCTCAGTTTTGAAAGAGCAGCCCCTTATTCTAAGACTATGCCCCCTAGTTCTAGTTTCATCCATCATCGGCAACATCTACCCCGCATCCACACGATCCAACCCCTTCACAATCTTATATATTTCAATAAGATCGCCTCTCATTCTTCTGAACTCCAATGAGTAGAGTCCCAATCTACTCAACCTCTCGTCATATGTCCATCCCCTCATCCCCGGGATTAACCGAGTGAACCTTCTTTGTACTGACTCGGGAGCAAGTATGTCCTTTCTTAAGTATGGACATTAAAACTGTACGAAGTATTCCAGGTGCGGTCTCAACAATACCTTGTACAACTGAAGCAATACCTCCCTATTTTTATATTCTATCCCCATAGCAATGAAAGCCAACATTCCATTGGCCTTCTTAATCACTTGCTGCACCTGCATACTAATCTTTGAGTTTCGTGCACCAGAACCCCCAGATCCCTTTGTACTTCAGTACTTTTCAGTTTCTTGCCATTAAGATAATAACTTGCTCTACGATTTTTCCTGCCAAAGTGCATAACCTCACACTTTCCAGTATTGTATTCCATCTGCCAAATCTCTGCCCACTTACTTAGCCTGTCGATGTCCCCTTGCAGGTTTTTTATGTCCTCCTCACTCACTACTTTTCCTCCCATCTTAGTATCATCTGCAAACTTTGATATGTTACACACGGTCCCCTCCTCCAAATTGTTAATATAGATTGTGAAGAGCTGGGGACCCAGCACTGACCCCTGTGGAACCCTACTAGTTACTGATTGCCAGTCTGAGAATGAACCACTTATCCCAACTCTCTGCCTTCTGTTAGATAGCCAATCCTCTATCCATGCCAGAATATCACCCCAAATCCCTTGATTTTTTATCTTAAGCAATAATCTTTTGTGTGGCACCTTGTCAAATGCCTTTTGGAAGTCTAAATACACTACATCCACTGGTTCCCCTTTATCCACCCTGTACGTTAATTCCTCAAAGAACTCCAGCAAATTTGTCAAACATGACTTCCCCTTCATGAAACTATGCTGACTTTGTCCTATTAAATTATGATTATCCAAATGTCCTGTTACTGTCTCCTTAATAATGGACTCCAAAATTTTACCTACCACTGATTTTAGCCTAACCGGTCTATAGTTTCCAGCCTTCTGTCTACTGCCCTTTTTAAATAAGGGTGTTACATTAGCAGTTTTCCAGTCTGCCGGGACCTTTGCCGAGTCCAGGGTGTTTTGGAAAATTATTACCAATGCATCCACAATCCCTACCGCAAATTCCCTCAAGACCATAGGATGTAAGCCATCAGGTCCAGGTGATTTATCTGCCTTGAGTCCCATGATTTTACCGAGTACCAATTCCTTAGTGATTTTGATCGTGTTTAGCTCCTCCCCCCCTTTAGCCCCCTGTTTGTCCAGTATTGGGATATTCTTAGTGTCTTCTACTATAAAGACTGATGTAAAATATTCATTCAGTGTTTTTGCCATCTCCATATTTCCCACCATTAATTTCCCGGTCTCATCCTCTATGGGACCAACATTTACTTTAGCCACCCTTTTTCGTTTTATATAAGTATAAAAACTCTTACTATCTGTTATTATATTTTTTGCTAATTTACTTTCAAAATCTATCTTCCCTTTCATAATCAATCTTTTTGTTATTTTTTGCTGTCTTTTAAAGTTTTGCCAATCCTCTATCCTCCCACTAGATTTGGCTACCTTATATGCCCTTGTTTTTAGTCGAATACTATCCATAATTTCTTTACTTAGCCATGGATGGCTGTCTTTTCTTTTACACCCTTTTCTTCTCAGTGGAATATATTTGTTTGGATGTTGTAAAATAACTCCTTAAATGTACACCACTGATCATGTATCGTCTTACCCATTAATCTATTTTCCCAATCCACTCTACTCAATTCCGCTCTCATACCTTCATAGTCTCCTTTATTCAAGCTTAGCACGCTTGTTTGAGATCCAACCTTCTCACCCTCTAATTGAATATGGAATTCAACCATGTTATGATCACTCATTCCAAGGGGATCCTTTATTAGGACATTTTTAATTAATCCCATCTCGTTACACAGGACCAGATCTAAAGTTGCTTGCCCCCTGGTCGGTTCAGTTACATACTGCTCAATAAACCCATCCCTAATACACTCAATGAACTCATCCTCAAGGCAGCCCTGCCCAATTTGATTTGTCCAATTAATATGATAGTTAAAATCCCCCCTTAACTATAGATGTTCCCTTATTTCAAGCCTTAACTATTTCCTGATTGATACTCCGTCCAACAGCGTTGCCATTGTTCAGAGGCCTATAGACTACGCCCACTAGTGTTTTTTTCCCCTTATTATTCCTTACCTCCACCCAACTGTTTCATTATCCTGATCTTTTGACCCAATATCATTTCTCTTTATTACAGTGATTCCTTCCTTTATTAACATAGCCACCCCACCTCCCCTTCCTTCCTGATCGTTAAATAACCTGGTATGTTTAATTCTCAGGCATTGTCACCCTGCAGCCATGTTTCTGTATGGCCGCAAGATCATACCCATATGTAGTTATTTGTGCCATTAACTCGTCTATTTTGTTACGAATGCTACGTGCATTCAGATAGAGAACTTTCAAAGATGTTTTGTGACACTTAGTTCCTGCTTTTGCCCTTTTTATTACTTTACCTTTTACTCCATACCTTCTGCCCCTTCCTGACACGCTCTGGTTTTTAATTTCCCCACTGCTACCTAAGTCTATGACCTTCTCTGTTGTCATTTTTATTATTTGCTCTCTAGGAACCTCCCCCCCACTAGTTAGTTTTAAGCCCTCTCTACAGCCCTAGTTGTATGATCTGCCAGGACTCCATTCCCAGCACTGGCCAAGTGAAGCCCGTCCCAATGGAACAGCTCCCTCCTGCCCCAGTACTGGTGCCAGTGACCCAGGAAGCAAAACCCATTTCTCCCACACCAGTCTTTGAGCCACGCATTTAACTCTCTAATTTTATTTGTCCTAGCCAAATTCGCTCGTGGCTCAGGTAATAATCCAGAGATTCTTACCCTTGAGGTTCTGCTTTTTAATTTGACCCCTAGCTGCTCATACTCCTTTAACAGAAACGGCTTCCTAGTCCTATCTACGTCGTTTGTATCAACATGGACCACGACAACTGGATCCACCCCCTCCCACTGCAAGTTTCTTTCCAGCCCATGGTGGCGGATTCGGCGATGGTAATATTGTTGAATGACAAGGGCTGGTGGTTAGACTCTCACTTGTGTTAAATTTTCGAGTGAACTTTCAAGTCTTCTGGGCCTTCGTTGTGTTAACTCTCTAGTTAACTTCCACGTTTCCTGGGCCTTCGTTGTGTTATATTTTCAAGTCAACTCTCCAGCTTCCTGGGCCTCTACTGTGTTAGACCCCCAAGTGAACTCTCAGGCCTCCTGTTGGCCTTCATAGTGTTAGATTTTCGAGTCAACTTTCAAGTTTCCTGGGCCTCCCGTTGTGTTGAACTTTCAAGTCAACTTTCAAGTTTCCTGGGCCTTCATAATGTTAAATTTTCGAGTGAACTTTCTAGTCTACTGGACCTTCATTGTGTTTATCTCTCAAGCTTCCTGGCCCTCTACTGTGTTAAATTCTCAAGTTAAATGTTCGAGTGAACTCTCAAGTCTCCTGGCCCTCATTGTGTTAAACTCTCGAGTGAACTTTCAAGTTTCCTGGACGTTCATTGTGTTAACTTTCTAGTTAAGTTGCAAGCTTCCTGGGCCTCTACTGTGTTAGACTCCCAAGCGAACTCTCGAGTTTCCTGGGCCTTCATTGTGTTAAATTCTCAAGTGAACTTTCAAGTCTCCTGGGCCTCTCGTAGCGTTAAATTCTCAAGTCAACTCTCAAGCTTCCTGGGCCTTCGTTGTGTTAAACTCTCGAGCTCTCTTGGGCAAATATTTGGTCTCCGAGGAAGAAGACTCCCCGCTGTGTCTTTGTGTATAGTTTTCGAGTCTCCTAGGAAGAGGACCCCCGCTGTGTTTGCTACCCTCCTGGTTTGGACAAGTTTAATTTTCGAGCTCTCCTGGACAAGATAAAGGGTAAAGAAAAGAAAGAAGAAAAGGAGTTTCCCAGTTCTCCTGGGCAAATTAAGTAAACTTTCGAGCACTCTGGGACAAAATAAACTCTCGAACTCTTCGGTTTTGGTATCGATAAACTTTCGAGCTCCCCTGGATAAGAGACTTTTGAGCTCCCCTGGATGGGAGTCTCAAGCTCCCCTGGATAAGAAACCTTCGAGCTCCCCTGGATTAGATACTCTCGAGCTCTCCTGGATAGGATACTCTCAAGTTCTCCTGGACAAGTTAAATTTTCGAGCTGCCCTGGACAAGATAACCTCTCAAGTTCTCCTGGACAAGATAACTTTCGAGCTCTCCTGGACAAGATAATCTCTCAAGCACTCCGGGACAAGGTAAAACTATCGAGCTCTCCTGGACAAGATAAACTCTCAAGCTCTCCTGGACAAGTTAAAACTTTCGAGCTCTCCTGGACAAGTTAAAACTTTCGAGCTCTCCTGCACAAGATAAACTCTCAAGTTATCTTGGGCAAATATTTGGGCTTTTGCTGTGTTTTCTGCTGTTAAACGCTCGAGCGTTCCCGAGCTCCCACCGTGTTTTTTGTGTTTAATTCTCGAGTCTTGCTAAAAATAAAGTATAAAAAAAATAAAAATAAAATAAATAAAATTGTGATCATCTTAGGCTTATGGGACGTCAGGTGCCGTCCCTAAAAGGGGGGGTACTGTAACGGCTTCAGCGGCACTTCCCTCTGCTCGCCGCCTGAGGGCAGTTTTTGAGGCCTCGGTGCGCAGCTGCCGTGCCTTTGGGCCCTTCTCCTCACCTGTTTCTCGAGAAATTGATCTCATCTGAGTAATTAGGCCAGTTAATAAAGTTGTTCGTTTTTGTCCTTGTCTTGTCCTCTGTGCCTCTGGCCTCACCTGTGTGTTGTTAATGTATTTGTCTCCTGTCTCATTTGAATAATAATGTCACGTGACCACTCTGGCTTGTATTTAAGCTTCCTGTTTCCTGTCCTCTTTGCTCAGTCCTGGGGTTTGCCTGCCTGCAGGTAGCAGCTCTCTCGAGTCTCTGTGTTTTCGAGTCTCTAGTGAATCTCCTTTCGAGTATTACCCTGTTTCTATGTTCTTGAGTCTCAAGGAAGCATCTTTCGAGTTCTACCCGGTCTCGAGTCCTTGGATAGGTTTCCTGCGCTTGGGTCCACTACCGTAACCCTAGCAAAACGGCCCCGTGAATGCACGGCCCCGTGACACTCAACAAGGCAACCTAGCAGGAGTTAAGGGGTGGTGATTTAAGGGTATTGCTAAGATTGTTTAAATAACATTGTAGCCATTGTATCCCTCGTTTTCGCCATCTGCAACCCCATGTTATATAGTTTTACTGTATTTACTGTGTTCGTGTGGTATAGTTTATTCTTTGGATTGTAGTTTATTTAGGTAATAAAACTTGATTTTTTTTCTCTCATCCAAACCACTTGTTCCGTTTTAATATCATTAATTATAAGTTCCTCCACTCCGAACTAAAGGAGGGGTAGCGATTCGGAACCGTTGTTTTAAAATTGGTTTTATTGGAATTGGTCTGATTGCAGGCAAATGCTGCAAGACCAGGAAATTTACTTTAAACCAGTTTAAAGAAGCCCCCAACCCTTACAGTCACTGCCTGCCATCGGAAAAAATAGCTGTTTATTCCACCTCTTTCCTTCCTGTCTGCTAACCAGTTCTCAATCTAAGATAGTACCTTACCCCCAATCCCGTGTGCTTCGCCTTTGCATGCTAATCTCTTATACGGGACCTTATCGAAAGCCTTCAGAAAATCCGAATACACCACATCCACTGGTTCTCCCTTATCTATTCTATCACTTTCATCCTCAAAAAATTCCAGTAAATTAGTCAATCATGATTTACCTTTTGTAAATCCATCTTTACTTTGTCCGATCTTGTCACTGTTTTCCAAGTGCTCTGCTATTACATCTTTTATAAGGGACACGAACATTTCCCCCAGTACCAATGCCAGGCTTACCGGGCTATAATTCCCCCTTTTCTCTCTACCACCTTTTTTAAATAGTGGGGTTATATTAGCTATCCTCCAATCCATGGGAACTGTTCCAGAATATATAAAATTTTATAAGTGGGGTGGGGAGGTGGAGCGAGTTGGGCGGTGACAGGAAGGGGAGTGGGGCAGGGAGGGGTGGGGAGTGGGGCGGTGAGGTGGAGGGGAGTGGGGCATTGAGTGTGAGCATGTGGTGCGGTGAGAGGGAGGGGATTGGGGCAGTGAGGTGGAGGGGGGTTGGGCAGTGACAGGAAGGGGAGAGGGGTAGTGACGGGTAGGGGAGTGGCGCCGTTAGGGGGAGGGGAGTGGGGCATTGAGTGTGAGGGTGTGTTACGGTGAGAGGGAGGGGAGTGGGGTGGTGAGTGTGAGGGAGTGTGGCGGTTAGTAGGAGGGGAGTTGGGCGGTGAGTAAGAGGGGCAGTGAGCATAAGGTGGGTGGTGCGGAGTGGTGGAGGGGAGATGGGCCGTGAATTTGCAGTGAGAGGGGAGCGGGAAATGGAGTTGGGTGGTGAGGAGGTGTGAATGGGGCAGAGTGTTTGACGTGAGTTCGGTGTTGTGCGGGATGGGGTGGAGTGGAGAGGTGGAAATAAGCAGGGTGGCGAGTGGAAGGTGAGAGGGGCGGTGAGGGAGAGGAGATAGGGTCGGCGTGGGGAAGGGGAATGGCAGGCATTGAGTCAGAGGGTGGAACTGGGGTGGTGATTGGGAGCGGAATGGAGTGGTATGATATGGGTGTGGGGAGGGGGCCGGTGAGTGGGTCTGGAGTGGGGTGGTGAGGGGGACGGGCTTGGAAAGGTGAATGGGGAGTGGAGTGGGGGTGCTGGGAGTGGGGTGGTGGTGGTGGGAGGGGAGGAAAATTGAGTGGCTGGAAGTGGGGTGTGGTGGTGAGGGGACTGGTGTTGTGTATGTAACCGTTTACCTTTAAGGGAACTATAGAATGTGACCGTTCGCCTTTAAGAGCACTACGTTAGGGTGGCACTATTTATTGGCTCATGTATACTGTAATACCGATAGTGACCACACCAGTATATAAGGGTTGGAATACGTTAACTAGGGCAGAAATCGCCCAGACCTCTGAATAGTAAAGACCTGTTTTGTTTGTACTTCTAAAGTCTCTGAAGTTATTTACTGCACAACCTACAGACTTTACAGTGGCGATGAGTCCGATCGTACCCTGCGGCAAGACTAACCAGTAGCAGAGAGCTTCAAAAAGAAAACACGAGGCTCCGTCTACTAAAAGTATAGTACTTACTGGAAGCTGGAAGATTAACAGCAAAGCTGCGGCAGCAACAGGCACAGATTACCCTGCTACCACATCTTGAGCGAGCCAATCAGCCTAAAACAAGGCGGCCGAAGAGACTGTGAGTAGTTAAAACAAATAAATTAAAAAAAAAAAAAAAAAACGGGGTAGAAGTATTTGGAGGAGAAGGGCAAAGCATTCGGGTCCAATGGCGTCGGGTGACAGCCGGACCGCGGGCAATGTGAGAAGCCGTGCAGCAACCGCTGCCACGAAGTGCTGAGCCTGCGAGTAGGCGCGGGAGTGTCAGAGCCGAGAGCCGCGCGAGCGGGGGAGCCAGAGCCGAGCGGGAGGCATTGCAAGCCAGCGATCGCATCTCCAGATAAGGGCCGCACTCGGGCTGACAGACGGCGTCGGGGGACCGGGTGAAGACCGCCAAGCGCGGGAAAACCGCCATTGAAGTGGGCGGGGAGAGCGAGAAGCGCGGGAAAGCCGCCATTTTTCGGGGAAAACCGCTGAAGAAGAAGGAAGAAGCGGGAAACCGCCATCTTGGAAATTATTAAGAATTTCAGAAAAGTAATAAGATTTTTCAGAAAGGCTGGTGTGTTCTCAAGAAGAGAGAAGAAAATTAATAATAAGTAAAGTAATACTTGTACTGTTCTCAAAAAGAGAAGAAGATGCCTAAGTGAGGAAATATTAATGACTTTAATGCAGAAATAGAAGACTGGGCCACGTATGTGGAACGCATAGAAATATATTGCGTAGCCAACGAAATTGAGGATGACAACAAGGCAATAACTTTGTTAAATTCGATGGGAGCAAAAACATACGGGCTTTTGAAACATCTAATAGCACCAGTTAAACCAGTGGACCAGACCTTCGAAGAGATCGTAACAGTGTTGAAGGATCACTTGAACCCCACACCGTTGATGCTGGCTGAACGATTTAAATTTTACGCCAGAACCCAGAGGCAAGATGAAAGCAATGCGGAATACTTAGTCGAACTGCGTAAGCGAGCGAAATACTGCCAGTTTGGAGGGAATTTAACAGAGGCGCTGCGGGACAAGTTCGTATGCGGCTTGGCCAAAGAAGGAACGCAGAAGCGACTTCTGGAAGAAAACGACCTCACACTGGACAGGGCTGTCCTCATAGCTTCATCGCACGAAGCCGCAGCGAAAGGGACGGCGGAAATGCAGCTAAAGGCGGCGGCACTCGGGGTGGACCAAATTACAGCAAGCACTCCCAAATGCTACCGTTGTGGAAAGACAACGCACGACCAGAATCAGTGCTGGTTTAAGGACCAAGAGTGCAGGAAATGTGGCAAACTGGGTCACATCGCGAAGGTATGCAGGTCCGGAAAGAAGACCAACAAGCAAAGGAAGCCACCACCACAAGGAAAGTACAACAAGGTGCATCAGGTGGCTGAAAAGAGTTCAGACGAACAAAATTCAGACTCAGACCCAAACAGCCAGGAGCTGGATAATCTGAGAATCCACCATGTGGGTAAAGTCACTGATGTACAGACGATCTGGGTCACACTAAAAATAGCGGAAGTCCAAGTACGAATGGAGCTGGACACGGGATCAGCTGTATCCGTCATCAACCAAAAGGACTATCACCGGCTATTCTCTCACATACCCTTAAGAAATACCAAATTCGTATTACAGACATACACGGGGCATCATGTATACCCCCTGGGAAAAATACGAGTCAAGGTGAGAGATAGGGGTAAAGAACACCCACGAATGTATCTGTACGTACTACCTGAGGGAGGACCACCACTTCTGGGACGGGAGTGGATCAAGAAAATAGACATGGAATGGCACTACCGACAAGCAATGACGAGTGAGGACTCGGTGCAGACAAGCAGCTCAGACTCCGAGCCGGAAGACGATAAGTCCAGCTTATGTATGAAAAACAAGATTAACATGAACTCACGGACTAAGGTTGGGAAATCGATGGCGTGCATAAAGACAGAGAATTCTGAGTCTGTTCAAGCTACAGACATATGCATTACGGAGGAACACCGGGCTAGAACTCAACGTTATGTCAAAGTACAACGACAATTAGAACAGTTGAGTGCCCGTCTCCTACAAGAGATGGAAAAGGTGAAAAAGTTCGGGGACACCGAATGGGAGTCCCTGGAAAGACAACAGAGACAGCTCGCTCAAGCAGAGAGCGATCATAGAGCCATCGTGGCCAAGTACCAATCACATCTCCCGGAGGCTGTTCAGGAACTAGAATATACACAGAACGATCCAAAGGAAGAGGAATCTTCAGGAAGTCAGGATGGTATTCCAGTTCACCTCTACGACTTGTTGCAAGCAGAGTGTAACGAGTTGAAAGAACAGTATGAACAGGCTCGGACTACAATCCTGGAAGGGGTTAACTTGGCAACTTCCGAAAAGCTCGTGTTAGTGAAAGCATATGAACGACTAAAGGTTGACCATAAGCAAGAATTACAAAGTCTGCAGGAAATGTTTGATGAGCTTCAGGCCAAGGCTGACTCATCGTTAGGGATTCAATCCATAAGAAAAAAATTAGTGGTGGAAGACATACCAGAACAGGGAATACAGGATGTCCAAGAACTCGTTAAATTATTAAAGGAAACACAAAATAAATATGAAGCGGCAATGGCCGAGGTCCAACGACTTGAAGAACAGATACAACTGGAAATCTTTTCAGTGGAAGAAAAGGGAACTGTAAGAAACACAGAGACCGTAAGAATGGGCCATGAACATGAGCTTAAATCGTCAGAGGAGAAGGGTTTGGAGCTCTCAAAAGTTATTGAAATAGCCGAGGTTGCAACACAGACTGAGAAGATGGCAGCAGAGCAACCCTTAGATACCAAAAGTACGCTGACTCATGTCAAGGTTGAACAACAGAACGCTGAAACAACTGCTCCGGTAGAGAGATTGAATAGTCCGATCAATCAATCTCCAAAGGAAGTTGAAGTATTAAAATCACAAATGAGGTCATTAGTAAACAACTTGCTGAAAGCCCAGAAAAAGTTAGAGGAAGCGGAACACGTGAAGAAGTCTCTTCAGGAAAGATGTCTGGATTTGGAACAAAAGCTGGCTGACGTCCAGCTGGGTAGGGAGGACATAGAAGACCCTCTCGCTGGCCTAGCTCAGGACGACTCCGAATATTACTATGTCCTGTCCTGCCCAACTTGTAACTTCGACTCCCACCATACAGAAATCATGGAGGAGCACCGAAAGTCTACTGAACATCGGGAGAAGGTGGCTCTACTACGGGAAAAGGAGGAAGAGAAGGAGGAACTGCGCATGCAGCTGGCAGCTGACAGTGGAGCCCAGAGAGTCTCCAAGAAGCAGAAAAGGAAAAGTTGAAACAGAAGATGACCCATCTGAACCATTATTACCTCTACCAGATCACACACGTGGTCCCTCCGAACGGAGCCAATTCAGTTCGGAAGTTCAAACTGTTAAACCCATGGAAGGACTATTGAATGAGTCACTCCAGCAATGTGAACCGACTACACCACAGAGACTGAATCTATGAACTGTTTTCCACAGAGACTGAATCTGTGATCTGTTTTGACATGAAGTTATATATGTTATTATGTTATGTTAAACATGAAGTTATATGACGTTGACTCCATCGAGAGTATATCAGTAAATTGTTATATGACGTTGACTCCATCGAGAGTATAGCTGCAAACTGTTTATATAAAATTGAAGATTGTATGTTAACGGGATTCTGTAAGTAATAAGCTAGGAAGGGAGGAGTGTTGTGTATGTAACCGTTTACCTTTAAGGGAACTATAGAATGTGACCGTTCGCCTTTAAGAGCACTACGTTAGGGTGGCACTATTTATTGGCTCATGTATACTGTAATACCGATAGTGACCACACCAGTATATAAGGGTTGGAATACGTTAACTAGGGCAGAAATCGCCCAGACCTCTGAATAGTAAAGACCTGTTTTGTTTGTACTTCTAAAGTCTCTGAAGTTATTTACTGCACAACCTACAGACTTTACAACTGGGGCCGTTAGATGGAGGGTAGTGGGGAGGGGAATGGGCTTGAGGGCGTAATGGGCGGTGAGGAAGGGTAGTGAGGGAGAGGTATTTGGGGCTGTCAGGGGGTGGGGTGTGAGCTTGTGAGAGTTGGAGTGGAGGGGGCCAGCGAGTGGGGACCTGGGGCAGTGAGTGCGAGGGAAGTGGGGCGTGGGGTGTTGAGGGTGAGTTGTGTGGGGTGGTTAGGGGATGGGGAGTGGGGAGGTGAAGGGGAGTGGAGAGGCTAATGAGGGGGAGGGGTGTGGGGCACTGAGGGTGATGGGAGTGAAGCGCTGAGGCTGGGAATCTGGGATGTTGAGGGTAACGGGGAGTGGGGTGTTTAGGGGTGAGCAGTAGGTCGGTTAGATGGAGGGGTATGCGGCATTGAGGCAGAGGGGAGTGGATAGGTGAGGGTGTGGAGTTGGGTGGTGAGCGGGAGGTAATTTGGGGCAGTGAGGGAGAGGGAAGAGGGGCTGTGAGGGGGGGAATAGTGAGATGGTGAGGAAGAGGTTTGTGGGGCCGTGAAGAGATGGGCATTGGGGTGGGGAGGTGGAAGGGAGTGTGGTGTTGAGGGGGGGAAGTGGAGCGGTGAAGGGCTGGGGATGGGGCAATGAGTGGGGGAAAGTGATGGCGAGGGTGTGGAGCGCTGAGGGTGAAGGGAGTGGAGTGGTGAGAGGGGGAGTGGAGCGGTGAGGGGGTGGGGATGGGGCAATGAGTGGGGGAAAGTGATGGTGAGGGTGTGGGGCGCTGAGGATAAGGGAATTGATGTGGTGAGGGGGAGTGCAGTGGGACAGTGAGGGCGAAGGGAGTTGGGCAGGTATGGGGAGGGGAGTGTGGGGTGAGGGGGAGGGGAGTGGGGCGTATATGGGGAGTGTAGTGGGGCAGTGAGGGGGAGGGAGTGGGGCAGAGAGGGGGATGGGAATGGTGCGGTGAGGTGGAGGGGTTCGGGGTTAGGATGTGTCGGTTAGGGGGAATGGAATGGGACGGTAAGCATTTGAGGATTGGCGAGCTGAGCGGGTGCGAAGTGGGTCGCTTGGTGAAAATCCTGGAGCTCCCTGCCTAAGAGCACTGTGGGGCTACCTTCCATAGATTATGCGCATAAGAACATAAGTAACAGGAGCAGGAGTAGGCCATTCGGCACTTTGAACCATCCCCGTCATTCAATAAGATCATGGCTGATCAGATCTTAGCCTTAACACCAGTTTCCCGCTCGCTCCCCATAACCCTTGACTCGCCCATAGCTCAAATATATGTTTACCTCCACCTTGAATTTATTCAATGACTCCAATTTCACAGATCTTTGTGGTAAAGAATTCCAAAGTTTCAAGACCCTCTGAGTTAAGAAATTCCTCCTCATCGCCATTGTAAATGGGCGACCACTTACCCTGAAACTATGCCCCCTAGATCTAGATTCCCCCACGAGGGGAAACATTCTCCCTGCATGTACCCTGCCAAGCCCGTTCAGAATCTTAAATTTTCAATGAGATCACCTCTCACTCTTCTAGACTCCAATGAGCACAGGACCAACCTGCCCAATCTTTCTTCATAAGCCTACCACTTCTCAGGAATTAAATTAGTGAACCTTCGCTGAACTGCCTCAAATGCAAGTATATTCCTCCTTAAATAAGGAGACCAAAACTTCACGCAGCACTCCAGGTGTTGTCTCACCAACGCTCTGTACAGTTGCAGCAATACTTCCCTACTTTTAAACTCCATCCCCCTTGCAATAAAGCCAACATACCCCTGTCCCTCACCGGCCCATTCGCCTCCCCCAAGCCGCCCCAGCCCACTCCCATTCCCCTCAATGACCCACTCCCCTCCCCTCACCGCCCCAATCCCCTCACTCTCACCGATCCAATCCCCTCACTCTCACCGATCCAACCCCCTACACTAACCGTCCCAATCCCCTCCCTCTCACCGACCCAATTCCCTCCTTCTCACAGACCCAATCCCCTCCCTCTCACTGACCCAATCCCCTCCCTCTCACTGATCCAATCCCCTCATCTCAATGCCCCGCTCCCCTCCCTCTCACCGACCCAATCCCCTCCCTCTCACCGATCCAATCCCCTCCCTCTCACTGACCCAATCCCCTCACTCTCACCAATCCAAGCCCCTCCTCTCAACGTCCCGCTCCCCTCCCTCTCACCGATCCATTCCCCTCCCCTCACCGCCCCCCTCCCCTCCCCTCATCGCCCCCCTCCCCTCATCGCCCCCCTCCCCTCATCGCCCCAATCCCCTCCCTCTCACCGACCCGCTCCTACACGTCCCAAACCCCAACCCTCACCGACCAACTACGCTCACACTCACTGCAGCACTGCCCTCCCTTTCCTTTCCCCTCCCCTCCCTTTCCCCTCCCCTTCCCCTCCCCTCCCGCATATTCGGAAGTGACCTCTCCGCGTAGACTTCTGCGCCAACATGGCTGCTCCCATGGGGTCTCCGGGGTCATGGGCTTGGTTGACCCACTTTCCGAGAGTGCAACGCCTCACTGAGCCGCCAATCCAATGGGGGATCAGCCCACCCGACTCGTGATGGAAGGAGGGCGAACCAATAAAACAGGTACTGCAATCACTGACAAATAACAGCGTGGCTGTGTCCACTCAGCATTTGCCTCCCGCCGGCACTGTGTTGGACAGCAGAGTGAATCAAAGGCTGAGGGGCGCTGTCGCACTCTGAATATTTGGAGCGCTGCCTTGCATTTCAAGTGCAGCCCGCCTTATTGCGTCAGTCCCGGATTAGCGTCATTGCGTCATTCCCCGACCAGCAGCTTTGCGTCATTTCGCTTTGACTGTCTTTCGAGTGAGGCACTGCGGGGCGCTGGAACCAATGAGAAACCGGAGGGGGAATCAGCGCTCATTAAAGCGGAGCCGACCACTGGAATTATGGTTGTGCAACTATATTTCACTGATGTCAATTAAAGCGGGAACCAAACTGCGATAATTCAGCGGATGAGAGATTAAGAAACCGTGGGGAGAGGAAGGGAGAAAAATGGAGGGGAAAGGGGTAAAGAAATGGCGTTAGTTGAAATAAAAAGGGAAAGCGGAAAATTACTATCATTGCACAGAAGGAGGCCATTCGGCCAATCTTGTCTGTGCCAGCTCTTTGGTAGAGCAACCCACATAATCCCACTCCCCTGCTCTTGCCCCATAGAACTGCAAATGTTATCCCTTCAACTATTTATACAATTCGCTGTTGAAAGTTACTATTGAATCTGCTACCACCGCCATTTCAAGCAGTGCCTTCCAGATCACAACAGCTCGCTGTATAACAAAAAAAGCTTCCTCATGTTGTCTCTGTTTTTTGCCAATCACCTTCAATCTGTGTCCACTTGTTACTGACCCTTCTGCCACTGGAAACAGTTTCTCCTTGTTTACTCTATCAAAAACCCTTCATAATTTAGAACACCTCTATCAAATCTCGTAACCTTCGCTGCTCTAAGAAGAACAACCTCAGCTTCTCCACATAACTGAAGTCCCACTTTCCTGGCACCATTCTAGTAAATCTCTTCCGCATCCTATCAAAGCCCTTGACACAGTCCGTAATGTGTGGTGCCCAGAATGGAACACAATACAACAGCTGAGGCCTAACGTGTGTTTTATAAACTTTTAGCATAACTTCCTTGCTTTTGTACTCTATTCCTGTATTAATAAAGCAAAGGATGGCGTAAGTGTTTTTAGTAGACTTGACAACTTGTCCTGCCGAATTCAAAGATTTGTGTACATACACTCCCTGTCTCTCTGTTCCTGCACCCCCTTTAAAATTGAACCATTTAGTTCCTCTGGCCTCTCTCGTTCTTTCTACCTAAATGTACACTTCCCACTTCTCTACATTAAATTTCATCTGCCCTGTGTCTGCCCGGTTCACCAGTCTGTTCACCTCCTGAAGTCAGTTACTATACTTTACATTGTTTACTACTTTTCCGAGCTGTGTTTCATCTGCTAACATTGAAATCCTGCCCTGTGTACCCAAGCTCAGTTAATTAATATATATCAATTAGAGCAATAGTCCCAACTCCGACCACAGGGAAGCACCACTGCACACTTCCCGCCAGTTCAAGAACAATCGTTCACCACTTCTCTCTGTTTTATGTCCCTTAGAAAATGCAGTATCCGTGGTGCCACTGTCTATTTAATCCCATGGGTTTTAATTGTTCTATTATGTGGTACTTTACCAAATGTCTGTTGAAAGTCCATATACATAACATCAACCGCATTACCCTCATTATCACTCGCCATCAATTCATCAAAGAACTCGATCAAGTTAATCAAACACGATGTGCCTTTTATAAATCTATGATGACCCTTCTGATGAAGGGTTATCGACCTGAAACGTTAACTCTGTTTCTCTCTCCACAGATGCTGCGTGACCTGCTGAGTATTTCCAGCATTTTCTGTTTTTATTTAATATATCTATGCTGATTATCATTTATTAGCCCATAGTTTTCAAAGTGGAAAATAATTTTGTTCTGGATTAATGTGTCTAAAAGTTTTCCCACCACCGACATTAAGCTAACTGTCCTGTAGTTGCCGCGTTTTTCTCTCTCCCCATTTTTATATAGAGTTGTAAAATTTTCATTCCTCCAGTCCCCTGGCACTACGTTCACAGGGCTCAGTACGATGTCTCTTGCTTTTTGTGGTATACATCAATGATTTAGACTTCAACGTTGGGGGCATGATTAAGAAGTTTGCAAATGAAGCAAAAAATGGCTGTGTGGTTGATAGTGAGGAAGAAAGCTGTAGGCAGCAGGAATATTTCAATGGAATGGTCAGTTTTACGGAACAGTTGTAAATGGAATTCAATCTAGAGAAGTGTTAGGTACTGCATTTGGGGAGAGTTAAAGAGGTAAGAAAATACATAATAACTGGTAGGATACTGAGACGTGTAGAGCAACAGAGGGGCCTTGGAGTGCATGTCCAAAGATCCCGAAAGATAGCATGACATGCAGATAAGATGGTTATGAAGACATACGGGATGCATAGAAACATAGAAGATAGGAGCAGTAGTAGGCCATTCGACCCCTCGAGCCTGCTCCCCCATTCAATGAGATCATGGCTGATCATCCAAGCTAAGTACCCTGTCCCTGCTTCTCTCCATGTCCCTTGATCCCTTTAGCCTTACGAAACATATCTAACTCCTTCTTGAATATATTTAATGAATTGGACACAAATTTATAGATATGTGAAGAGAAAAAGATTGGTGAAGTCAAGCGTAGGACCCTTGCAGTCAGAATCGGGGGAATTAATAATGGGGAACAAAGAAATGGCAGACCAACTAAATACATATTTTGGTTCTGTCTTCACAATAGAGGACACAAATAACCTCCCAGAAATACCGGGGAACATATGGTCTGACGAAAGGGTGGAACTGAAAGAAATCAGTATTTGTAGGGAAATGGTGTTAGGAAAATTGATGGGACTGAAGGCCGATAAATCCCCAGGGCCTGATAATCTACATCCCAGGGTACGTAAGGAAGTGGCCCTAGAAATAGTAGATGCATTGCTGGTCATCTTCCAGAACTCAATAGACTCTGGAACAGTACCCATGGATTAGAGGGTAGCTAATGTTACCCTACTATTCAAAAAAGGTGGCAGAGAAAAAGCAGGGAATTATAGACCGGTAAGCCTGACATCGGTAGTGGGGAAAATGCTAGATTCCATTTTAAAAGAAGTAAAAGCAGAGCACTTGGAAAGCAGTGACAGGATCGGACAAAGTCAAAATGGATTTACAAAAGGTAAATCATGCTTGACTAATCTACTGGAATTTTTTGAGGATGTAACTGGTAAAATAGATAAGGGAGAACCAGTGGATGTGGTGTATTTGGACTTTCAAAGGCTTTCGATAAGGTCCCGCATAAGAGATTAGCGTGCAAAATTAAAGCACATGGGATTGGGGGCAAGGTATTGACTTGGATAGAGATCTGGTTGGCGGACAGAAAGCAAAGAATTGGAATAAACGGGTTGTTTTCTGAGTGGCAGGCAGTGACTAGTGGGGTACCACAAGGATCGGTCCTAGGACCCCAGCTGTTCACAATATATATTAATGATCTAGACGAGGGAATTGGATGTAATATCTCCAAATTTGCAGACGACACAAAGCTGGGTGGGAGGGTATGCTGTGAGGAGGATGTCATGAAACTCCAGTACGATTTGAACAGGTTAGGTGATTGGGCAGAAACATGGCAAATGCACTATAATGTGGATAAATGTGAGGTTATCCACTTTGGTGGCAAAAACAGGAAGGCAGATTATTATTTGAATGTAAATAGATTGGGAGAAGGGGAAGTGCAAAGAGACCTGGGTGTTCTTGTGCACCAGTCGCTGAAGGTAAGCATGCAGGTGCAGCAGGCGGTTAAGAAGGCAAATCTTATTTTAGCCTTCATAGCAAGAGGGTTCGAGTACAGGAACAAGTATGTCTTGCTACAGTTGTACAGGGCCTTGGTGAGACCGCACCTTGTGTATTATATGCAGTTTTGGTCGCCTTATCTGAGAAAGGCCATGCTTGCCATGGAAGGAGTGCAGCGAAGATTCACCAGGCTGATCCCTGGGATGGCAGGAATGATGTATGAGGAGCGATTGTGTCGATTGGGCTTATACTCACTGGAGTTTAGAAGGTTGAGAGGGGATCTCATCGAAACCTATAAAATTCTGTCAGGCCTGGACAGACTAGATGCTGGAAGGATGTTCCCGATGGCCGGGGAGTCCAGAACCAGGGGTCACAGTGTAAGGATAAGGGGTAGGACATTTAGGACTGAAATGAGGAGGAATTTCTTCACCCAGAGAGTGGTGAACCTGTGGAATTCTCTGCCACAGAGGGCGGTGGAGGCCAGTTCATTAAATATATTCAAGAAAGAGTTGTATATATTTCTTAAGGCTAAAGGGATCAAGGGGTATGGGGAGAAGGCAGGGACAGGGTACTGAATTTGGATGATCAGCCATGAGCTCATTGAATGGCGGAGCAGGCTCGAAGGGCCGAATGGCCTACTCCTGCTCCTATCTTCTATGTTTCTATGTTTCTATGCCTTCTGTGGTAGAGAATTCCACAGGTTCACCACACTCTGGGTGAAGAAATTCCTCCTCATCTCTGTCCTAAATGGCTTATGCTTTATCCTTAGACTATGTCCCCTGGTTCTGGACTCCCCCGCCATCGGGAACATTCTGCCTGCATCTAGTCTGTCTAGTCCTGTTAGAATTTTATAAGTTTCAATGAGGCCCCCTCTCATTATTCTAAACGCCAGTGAGTATAAGACCAATCGACACAATCTCTCCCCATACGTCATTCCTGCCATCCCAGGTATCAGCCTGGTGAATCTTCGCTGCACTCCCTCCATGGCAAGAACATCCTTCCTCAGATAAGGCGATCAAAACTGCACACAATACTCAAGGCGTGGTCTCACCAAGGCCCTGTACATACTTTCCTTTGTTAGTTGTGGCATAGAATATAAGAGCAGGGAGGTTATGCTTGAACTGTATAAAACACTAATTAGGCCACAGCTTAGAGTACTGCGCACAGTTCTGGTCGCCACATTACAGGAAAGATGTGATTGCACTGGAGAGAATACAATGGAGATTTCCAAGGATGTTGCAATGAAAGGAGAGTTTTAGCCATTCTGAAAGATTGGATAGGCTGGGGTTGTTTTATTTGGGGCTGGGGGGGATTTAATTAAGGTGTATAAAAAATGAGGGGCCTAGATAGAGTGGGTAGGAGGGACCTATTTCCCTAGATAGAGTGGATAGGATGGACCTATTTCCCTAGATAGAGTGGATAGGAGGGACCTATTTCCCTAGATAGAGTGGATAGGAGGGACCTATTTCCCCAGATGTGTGGTCAATAACCAATAGAGTTAAAGTAATTGTAGAAGAATTAGAGGGGAGTTGGGGAGAACTTTTTTCACCCAGAGTTTGGTGGGGATCTGGAACTCACTGCCTGAAAGGGTGGTAGAGCCACATTTAAAGAAAGAAAGACTTGCATTTATATCGTGCTGTTCACGACCTCAGGATGTCCCAAAGCGCATTACAGCCAATGAAGAAACGAAAGTGCTGTCCACTGAGCCAAAGCTGACATAAGTACTTTAAAAAGTTAAAGGCGCTATATAAATGCAAGTTGCTCTTGTTGTTTTCATCTAGGCATCTCGAGCCTTGGAGGCCCTTCAGTTCCCCTCATGGGCATATGTCTAGCCTTTGGCTGAACTATCTCCTCTTTGAAATTTTCCCATTGTTGAATTACTGTTTTGCTGACCAATCTTCGATTCCACTGCATCTGGGTCAGGTCCCTTTATAACTCCCTGAAATTAGCCCTCCTCCAGTTAAGTATTTTGGTGCGTGATCGTTCCCCGCCCATTTTCATAACTATTCTAAACCTGATGATATTATGATCACTGTTCTCCTAATCTCGCCTCTCCCCCACTGAAACATGCTTCACTTGCCCCACTTCATGCCCCAGAACTAGATCCAGCACTGATTCCTTTCTTGTTGGACTGGTCAGGAAAGATCCCTTGTGCAAATTTGAGGAATTCCTCTCCCTCTTTGCTCTTTACACTGTTACAATAGATTCAAAGTAAGGGGCAGGAGGTTTAGATTGGATTTGAGAAAAAACTTTTTCACCCAGAGGGTGGTTGGAATCTGGAACTCACTGCCTGAAAGGGTGGTGGAGGCAGGATCCCTCACAACATTCAAGAAGCATTTACATGAGCACTTGAAACGCCATAGCATACAAGGCTATGGGCCAAGTACTGGAAAATGGGATTAGAATAGACAGGGCTTGATGTCCGGCGCAGACACGATGGGCCTCTTTCTCTGCTGTATAACTCTATGGCCTAGAAATTCAGTTGGTAGCACCAGCCGCTAGTGTCTTAAGGAAGCAATAAGTGGGGTGCAAAGTGGCTAGCGCCCGGGCGTGGCGCGACCTGCGTCTCTCGCGAAATTGAGCGTACATTTAGTGGCGGCGCAAAACCGTAATGCCTGCTCAGCTGCGCGTGCAGATCCTGTCGTCATTTCATCATGCAATGCCCTTGGTGTGCCCCGAACTGGAAATTCACTGGCGCGCCCCTTCTTTGGACCTGGCACTCCCAGCGACTGGTTCACTTGAACGGTACACATTCGCTGTGGGGCTGCGGGGGCGCTATATAAAGGGGGCTCTTCCTGGCTTCTTAGTGGTAGCCATTTTTGGACCACTCCTGTGTGAGAGAGAGATAGATTTGCAGCGAGACAGAGGGAGAGAGCTTTCTGCATTGACTCAGCGCACGCACAGGTACTTCCAGCTTCAGCCCAGAACTTTGCAGTTGGATTGATTTTTCACTGCCACAGCCTTGAGTAGCCAAATATTATGGGGGCTGCAATGGGTTCAAACGTTGCGTTTCTCCATTGCATTGAGAGGGCTCAGAGACGCTGAGAGAGAGTGCCAATCATGACCAGACGGAGGAGGGACAAGAGGCGTCGGCACAAGAGGCCTTACCCTCCCAGGGTATTCCGCCAGCAGTTCTCATACCTCAACATGTCTGAGGAGCAGTGCATTTGGAGGCTTCAATTCAGAAGGGAGGTGGTCACTGAGCTCTGCCACCTGTTTCAGAGAGATCTGCAGCCTCAGCTGAGGAGCAGGACGTCTCTGTCGGTGGCAGTGAATTTGACAGTGGCTCTCAACTTCTATGCCACTGGCTCCTTCCAATCCGCTACTGGGGACATTGCCAGTCTCTCCCAGTTCGCGGTGCATTGCTGCAGCCGCCAAGTCACCAATGCCCTCTTCAACAGGAGACGTCAGTACATTTCCTTCCCCATCTCCCTGAACAAGCAGCAAGAGCGTGCAATGGGATTTGCATCAATCCCGGGCAACCCCATGATCCAGGGCGCCATTGACTGCACGCATGAGGCTTTGTGGGCGCCTCTAGAGAATGCTGAGGAATACCGCAACTGGAAGGGGTTCGATTCATTGAATGTGCAGTTGTTGTGTGACCACAGACAGCTAATACTAGCTGTCAATGCCCGCTTTCCAGGCAGCAGCCACGACACCTTCATCCTGTGCCAGATTTCTGTTGCAGACCTGTTTGAAGCCCTGGCTCACCCAGGAGGCTGGCTTCTCAGGGACAAGGGCTGTCCTTTGTGTACCTGGCTGATGACCCCACTCTGTGCGCCCAGCACCCCTGCTCACAAAACGATACAATGACAGCCATCAAGCGACCAGGAACATCATTGAGCACACAATCGGCGTGCTAAAGCAACGGTTCTGCTGTCTGGACCATTCTGAGGGAGCCCTTCAGTACTCACCTGAGCGACACTCCCATTTCGTGGTAGTGTGCTGCATGCTGCACAACCTGGCTATCCTCAGGACTCAGCCATTGTCAGCAGACATTGGAGCACCACCAGAGGAGGAGGAGGAGGAGGAGCACCAAGACGGGAGGGAGGCACAAAGTGCATGGGCCGTCCGTCAGCGTCTTATTGCAAGACGGTTCTAGGCCCCCTCTGAGGGAATGGCTTGTGCCAGCAAACCCTGAGCTGGTCAAGGCAACAAATAGTTCAAAGAGCAAACATGCACAATCTGAATAAAGACAATTTCTTATTCAACAAGCTCTGTGCCCTTCCCGCATGACAAACAGAAACATAGAAACCCCGAAAAAAACAGTCAAACACATAACTGGCTCTCACCACCTGGAGACAATGAACAAAAGATTTAACCAAAAATGACCATGATCCTCGGCCTTCACAAAAAAAACAGCATTTTGCAACACCTCCTATTTCTCTCCTGCTTGCGCGATTGGCCCCTTCCCACCATGCTGCTCCTCCGCAATGTGACCCCAGTAGCTGCAGCAAGGCTGGGGGAAGGCTGCTCTGTGTCTGATTGTGAGTTGGCAGATGCCCTTGGGGGACGGCCTGGACCAGCTCTGGGCCTGGAGGGCCCGGCTGCTGACTGCTCCAACTCTGCATGGGTGGCAGCAGTCTGTCCTACGGGTGGTGGCAGCTGCAGTGGAGGAGTGACAGTGTTGGCAGCAGGAATGCTGCCAACCTGACAGAGCACAGGCACTCCCTGGTCGGACGAGACACTGGCACTCACACGGGGCAGCACTGAAGCATGCACAGCAATCTGCTGAAGCACAGTCTGCTGGCGTGCTGCAGCGCAGTGAGGGTCCCGGCTAATGCTGCCGGATCCAGCGAGGGTGGCAGCAGTTAGTGCTCATGTGGCCCTGATCTGTGTCTGCATCAGACCAGCCAGTGACTGCATGGCACGAATAAGCACTTGGCTGGAAACCGTCTGTGCTGCACTGAAGTCTTGCAGAATCGTTGCCTGTGCTGCCCCGAATTCCTGTACACTCCTTGCCAGTGACTCTATGGAGTCAGGCATCCTTGCCACTGCAGCCATGAGCTCACTGTGCCTCTGCTCTGCCTTGGCACCCATTTCAGCAAGGAGCCGCATCTCCTCTGCGCTCACTGTAGCAGGACTGGAGGCCACACTCTCCCTCCGGGGAGAAGGCCGCTGAGGTTCCCTACCCCCCTGCATTGCTGCAGCCCGCTGGGCCCCGGAGCTTCACCCTCCTCAGACCCTTCCCACCTGCTCCCCTCCAGGGAAGATGTGTCCCCATTATGGTCATGGCCTGCCTCGGCAGAGGGTGGCACTGATGTTCCGGCTTCCTCTTCCTCCTCCTTGCCTTCTGAATCAGTCCCACTGGCAGCTTGAGGGCCCGCCTCCTCACCTGGCGATTCAGCATCTGAAAGCAGGCAGGTACAAGAGTTGCTTTAGCGCGAGGACAGGGCGGCAGCAAGGGAGGCATGAGTGCTGGAATGCACTGCATTGGTTCGATAGTGGCAAAGGATGCTGGTGTGAGGCACAAGTGGAAAGAGAGAGGACAAAAAGGTGATGACCTTACCATCGCTGACCAGAATGGCGCCGGCGTCTCCAGAGGCGACGGGGCCACTCAGCCGGCCTGCCATAATCCGCTCGACATGCTGCTCCAGATGGCTCAGGTCCTTAAGTTCAGCATGGCCTCCCCCGGTCCACTGCTTCTGCCTCCTGTTATGGGCCAGCTTGCCCTGCAAGAGAAAGGACAGGCTCTGAGAACAGTGTGAAGCCCTGATCTTGGCTGCACTGCCTCCCATGGTCGAATAGCCCTTACAGTTTGAAGCCCTGATCTTGGCTGCACTGCCTCCCATGGTCGAATAGTCTTTACAGTGTGAAGCCCTGATCTTGGCTGCACTGCCTCCCATGGTCGAATAGCCATTACAGTGTTTGAAGTGGCGAATGTACATGTGAGTTTCATGAGAGGCCTATAGGTGTTGAATGAGGGCTGGGCATTGGGGCTTTCAGGACACTTTGGCCATAAAGTGAGGTGCACATGCAGGGATGAAGAGGATACTGGAAAGGGAACTCACCCTGACAACCCGAGTGAGGTCGTTGAACTTCTTCCTGCATTGCGTCGGGGTCCTAGGCACCATGCTCTGGAGGTCACTCTGTGCGCCACCTCCCTCCAAACTTCTTGGTACTCATTGGGCAGCGGCCTCCTGCCACTGTCCGGAAAGAGGATCTGCCAGCTCCGCTCCACTGCACCATCCAGCACGTTCAGCGCCCCCTCAGTAAACCGCTGCACCCGCTCCCTGGCCATCTCCATGTTTGTTGTCCTAAGAATGTCGCAGCAGGTCAGTCCATATCGAGAATCAGGGCTGAAATGTGCAGGGCGTGGCTGCAAGCCAAATCGACCCTCCCCCTTTAAGAGGTCACCGGCGCCAGCGTGTATGCCTGCAATCGCTAACTGGCCGCACCTGCGCTGTGCCCGCCCTCGGTGGTAGCGCCTCGCCTCTCCGGCTTAGCACCTTAGGATAGTCGTGCAGCGCCTGATTTAGCGCACCAACAACCTCTTGGGGCGAAGCAAGTCAATTTCACTGAAGGTGGCGATAATTTGCGCCGGGTGTTAAATTTAGCGCACGCTCAACTATAGCGCCCCAAACGTGGTGATACTGAATTTCTAGGCCTATGACTCTAATCTCAGTCTATATTAGGATAATTGAAATCCCCCGTTATCACTACTGTGTAGTTCTTGCATCTTTCAGTAATTTGCCTGCAAATTTGCTACTATATCTCCTTCCCACTATTTGTTAGTCTATAGTGTACACCGAGAAGTGTAATATCTCCTCTACTGTTCCTTAATTCTAACCAAATAGATTCTGTCTTTGGCCCCTCAACTACCTCATCCCTTTCCAGTGCTGTAATAGTTACTTTCATTAATACTGCTACACACCCTCATTTCTATGCTTCCCTAACTTTCCTGAATACCTTGTAGCCAGGAATATTAAGTTCTCAATCCTCCCCATCTTTGATCCAGGTCTCTGTTATTGCCACTATATCATAGTCACATCTGGGGACTTGTGCCTGCAGCTCACCAACATTATTTACCAGACGCCGTGTATTTATGTACATGCACTCCAAACCCATCTTAGCCTGCCTCGCATTTACCCTCCAGTCTGATCACTCCTATTTCTGAACTATTCTTTACCCACTGCTATTCGCCTCTCCCTGTCCTCTGTACACCTTGTTCCTCCTCCCCTAATGTATCAGCCTGGTGCCCATCTCCCTGACAAATTAGTTTGAACCCTCCCAGCAGCACAAGTGTGAAGATGTAGGAATGACAGGGGGAGAAGTGGGAAAGGAATGTTGCAATTGGGAAAGAAATGGGAGACCAGGGAACTAAATGGGAGACGAGGGAAAGAAATGGCGAGCTGGAAAGAAATGAAGGGGGGGCGGGTGGGCGGTGTTAGGATTTCAGGTCCGACAAGTGTACGGGGAATTAAGGCTCAGTGCGACTCACAGGAAGTGACCTCATCCCACAGAGGTGATCGCCAACATGGACAACGCCGGCACCACCTTCCTGTCCACTGTCCTGTCAATACTCACCGCATAGACCAGTCAGAGTGAGAGTGAGACAAAACGAGACAGAGTGAGAGAGAGAAGAGAGAGAGAGAGAAAAAGAGGAGTAAAGAGAAAGGGTCAGAGGGCGTGAGATGAAGAGAGAGACAGACAGACAGAGATGGACCAAGTGGGTAAGAGAGACATACAGAGTGAGTTGCATAGAGGGTGAGAGGGAGAGAGACACAGAGGGCGATGAAGAGTAAGAGAGAGTTAGCTGGGAATGCCACATCCTGTTCCAGGAAAGAGGGACACGGGGTGAAAGGGGGAAGAGAAATACCTTATAAGAACATAAGAAGTAGGAGCAGAAGTAGGCGATCGGCACCTCGAGCCTGCTCCATCATTATAGAAGATCATGTCTGATCGTGGGCCACAATTCCACTCTCCTGCCCGATCCCAATATCCCTTGATTCTCTTAGATTCGGAAAATCTACCTCTCTCAGCCTTGAATATACTCAACGAATGAGCATCCACAGCCCCCTGGGGTAGAGTATTCCAAAGATTCACAACCCTCTGAGTGAAGAAATTTCTCCTCATCTCAGTCCTAAATTGCCGACTCCTTATCTTTGGTTACACTCATGGGAAACCCATTCTGAGTGTCTGTTTCGAGTATTAACGTGGCTCGTCCACGTAGCAAAAATCCATCAGCTAGCCACAGCCAAAGTGGCCGGCAGAACCATGATCTTATAGGGACTAGGCTGGTCTTGCAACGGCCATACATATCCACCAAGTGTGAAAGCCCCACCGAGGTAAGTGAACTGAGCCAGTACCGTTCAGTATGATGGTCATCCCTCATCATCTGATGTGTAAATTTACAAAGCAATACACCGCAAACAAACCAATCACTTCAAACAACATCAACTATTATATTCACACCCACGTGTGGAATCCACTTGGTTGCCATACCCCACCCGTAGGGCCCGGCAGTTAATTCTCGGGCAGTCATAGGATTTGACAAACACTTTACCAAATCAGCGGTGTCAGTCCTCTGCCCTAATCGATATCGTCAACTTTGGAACTAACATCCCGGGGTCGCTATGCCAGGCGTCGATGGCGTTGACTGGCCTTTGACTCCGATCCAAAAGTCCTAGGTTGGTAACAAAGTATATGACATTATTCACGCCTATAAGCTGTAAATGGCGGAACCTTCAGCCGGGTAGGACCGAACTGACTCTTGAGGCATTAGACTGAATCCTCTACACAGTTGACTCCAATGAGTCAAAATATTTTTTCATGGCCCCTCCTACGGGGAAATGGTTGCCGCCAACCGATTTGAGTTATTTTAGAGTCGATTAGGCTTAAAGCGCCGACTGGACCACGAATGGTACGACCCGCACACGGCCCACCACTCAAAGGCACCGTGGCTATTACAACATCAGTTGCAATCCAGCCTATTTAGCAGATTTCTCGGCCAGTCGGTTTAGCTGCCCTCACAGGCAGCTGGTGGGACCCCAGAGGTACGACTCACTGCGGTGTAGATATCTGCAAGATTACCGCAGCTACGTTTGCGAACACCGGCTAACAACAATCGGTGGAATAACCGGCCTGAGATCCTCGAAGGTTCTCAAAGGTACCGGAATTCTACATCCGAAGAGGTTGAAAGGTTTGGTTGCATCCCACCGAATGAGATTCTCGGCCAGTTGCTTCAGCCAACACCTAAGTGTTGCCCAGCGGGACCACGTGGAGGTACAACTCACAGTGATATAGAGCCCCAGATTCTCGCTGTTACTAGTAACCCTGAAAACATTTTCGGGAGTCGAGGGGGGAGGGATATTCCCCCTCAACGCCTAATGTAGCCACAGGCTGACCAACTCAAGGAAGACCCTTAAGAGAGTCATAGTTACTCTCTTATGACACCTAGTTCCAGACTCTTCAGACAGAGGGAACAACCTCTCAGCGTCTACCCTGTCAATCCCCTTCAAAATCTTGCAGGTTTCAATGGGATCACCTCTCATTCTTCTAAACTCTAGAGAGTATAGGCCCAATCTACTCAACTTCTCCTTAGTGGACAATCCCCCTCATCAAAGGAATCAATCTAGTGAACCTTCGTTACACCCGCTCGAAGGGAAGTACATCCTTCCATAGGTTCGGAGATCAAAACTGTACACATTACTCCAGGTGTGACCTCACCAAAGCCTTGTACAATTGCAGCAAGGCTTCCTTACTAATATACTTGCAATAAATGCCAACATACCATTTGCCTTCCTAATTGTTTGCTTTAACTGCCTGTTAACTTTCTGTGTTTCGTGTGCAAGGACAGCCAAATCCCTCTTAACACCAACATTTAAAAGTTTCTCAACATTAAAAAAAATATTTTTTCCTTTCTACCTACCAAACTTAATAACCTCACGCTTCCTCACATTATACCCCATCTGCCACCTTCTTGCCCACTCACTTAACCTGTCTATATCCCTTTGCCGGATCTTTGTGTCCACCTTGCAGCTCATTTTCACACGTAGCTTTGTATCATCAGCAAACTTCGGTACATTACACTTGGTCATTCATCTAAGTCTTTGATATAGCTTGTAAATTGCTGAGGCCCCAGCATTGATCTTTGTGGCAGCCAACAATTAACAACAGCCTGCTGTTGGATTGCAAAAATTGGCCTGTGAATCAAAGCCTGAATCCTCCAGTCTTTAAATATATTAACCAACGCTGTAGGGAGGGCTGTAGTACTAGAAACCATTCAAAGGATGTTTAGCTTAACGTATTAGGAAATATATATAAAATGAACATGTAGCATTTAGGTAGCTGCGAAGCATGATGGGATAATTGACCATCATATTAACCAAGTACTGTAGGAATAAAATATTTACTAGATTCTTAGTCTCTGTCTTTGTTGTTATCAGTTTTACAGAAGCAGTGTTTAATGCAGCTGGCCTTCTGATAGATAAGGGGAACTGAACTTCATAGGGAGTCGGCCATTGATATCTCTCCCTCAAACACCTTATCTTCCTTTGTAATATCTGCTCACAACCAAAAGCGGACATTGTTTATCATCTCAAGAATTAAGCGACCTTGCTCACAGAAGCTGGAAACTAGATGTTATGCTGTATGTCAGAACACTTCAGGGCAGCTCCCGACATTGAGTGACGAATCACGCCAACCAAGAAGGGAGTGACAGTAGTGACGCTGTTTGTATGTGTACACTTACTTTTGCAACCTAATGGGCGTTACCTATCGAAAGGTACATCAAGGATTGTAGATTGTATTTCGTTGAGAGGAACGGTTCGATTCTGGGGAGATCAGGCTCTCTCCCTTGTGCACAAGCTTTCTAGCTATTTACTAAAAAAACTTTTACTTTATTCTCAATTCCGTTTCAGTCTAGAGTTTCTCCGAATTCGAATCTAACACTGCCAACCATTAAATGACCCATTTGGTCCCACTCTCTGTTTTCTGTCCTCATCTGAACCACACGGTCGGTCTCACCATCGCCTGTGGGTACAATTCTAGACTCCTCGGGGAACGTAGCTGAACTAGTGCAAATATGGAAGCAAGGAGCGGGGTAACCTGGATTGGCATTGGATTGGATTCTGCTGTGCCCCAGCCGAGCTATGCTGGGAGCTGTTTTGTTTCCAGTTTTTCTTATTCAATCACAAGATGTGGGCATCGCAGGCAATGCCATCATTTATGGTTCATCACCAATTGGCCTTGAGAAGGCGGTGGTGAGCCTCTGCAGCCCACACTGCTGTTATGGTTTGGGGTGTTGTAGATTTCCAGAGATGATGAATTAACGGCGATCTATTTCCAAGTCAGCGTGTGTGATTTGGAGGTGTTGGTGTTCCCATGTGCCTGCTGCCCTTGTTATTCTAGGTTGTAGAGGTCGCAAGCTTGGGAGATGCTGCCGAAGAAGCCTTGGCGAGTTGCTGCAGTGCATCTTGTAGATGGTACACACTGCAGTCAAGGTGCGCCGGTGGTGGAGGGAATGAATCTTTAAATTGGTGGATGGGGTACCAATCAAGCGGGCTGCTTTGTCCTGGATGGTGTCAAGCTTCTTGAGTGCTGTAGGAGCTGCACTCATCCAGACAAATGGAGAGTATTCCATCACACTCCTGACTTATGTATTGTAAATGGTGGAAAGGCTTTGTGGTGTCACAAGATGAGACACTCGCCACAGAAAACCTAGCCTCTGACCTGCTATTTTAGCTAAAGTATTTATGTGGCTGGTCCAGTTACATTTCTGGCCATATGTGAACTCAAGGATGTTGCTGTTGGGGGATTCAACGATGGTAATTCCATTGAATGTCAAGGGGCGGTGGTTAGACACTCTCTTGTTACTAGCCACTTTTCAGTCCCAGCCTGAATATTGTCCAGGCCTTGCTGCATGTGGGCACGGACTGCTTCATTATCTGAGGAGTTGCGAATGGGGCTGCGCACTGGGAAATCATCAGCAATCATCCCCACTTCTGACCTTATGTTGGAGGGGTGGTCATTGATGAAGCAGCTGAAGATTGTTAGGCCTAGGACACTGCTCTGAAGAACTCCAACAGCGATCTCCTGGGGCTGAGATGATTGTCCTCCAACAACCACAATCATCTTCCTTTATGCTAGGTATGACTCGTCACTCTTACAGGATTTGGAACTGAGGTGGGAAGCTGAGTGGGATTCACATTGACTACTAAGAGCAGCTTAGATGCGAGTTGGGTAACTGGGTGGAAGCCTGCAGGAGGACAATGCCGAGTGGGCTGTTGAAGGAAGGTCAGGAACTTTATTCCCCATCTAAGCCAAACTGGGGCCGAATCAGATCCATTCCATTGGCATTGCTGGAGGAACAAAGACCAAGGTCCATCTAGTTCACCTTCTCCCATCCTGGTAGGCGCAGGGTACAATGATAATGGAGTTTTTGACAAAGCACAGCAATCAATCTCGTTCAATTAGCCTACAACAGACCCAGACATTAGATGAGGAAACCCCCCAGTGGTGGAGAGCTTTGGGAACCGTAGGTTTAAAGTCACCGGTTCCTCTCAATCCCCGCTATACTCAACATATGTCATGTCTCAAGTTACTCATACACTATCCTTCAGAGAAATCTCTTTAATGTGCAGGGAATATCTGCTTCCAGCATCATCCTGGGAAGCTTGATCCATAGATTGACATAATGCTCACTGAAATAACATTAGAATAGATTCATGTTTTGGTAAAATAATTACAATGCTAGTGGAATGTTGGCCTTTATCTCAAAGGGGGCTGGAATACAGAGCACTGGAAGTTTATGCTACAGTTGTATGACGCTCTGGTCAGGAGCCATTTGGAGAAACTGTGTTCAATTCTGGGCACCGCACCTCAGGAAGGATATATCGGCCTTGGAGGGGATGCAGCGCAGATTCAGAATGATACCTGGGCTAATATGGGTAAATAATGAGGATGGGTTGAAGAGACTAGACTTGTATTCCCTCAAGTGCAGAAGATTAAGGGCATTGAGGAGTTTAAGATGATTAAAAGAGTTGAAAGAGTAGATAGAGAGAAACTATTTCCTCTGGTGAAAGTACTCCAGTACAAGGGGGCATAACCTCAAAAATTAGAGCTAGGCCGTTCAGGGGTGATGTCAGGAAGCACGTATTCACACAAAAGATAGTGGGAATCTGGAACTCCCTCCCCCAAAAAGCTGTTGAGGCTGGAGGTCAATTACAAATTTCGAAACTGAGTGTTGTGTTAGGTCGGGTTATTAAGGGATGTGGAACCAAGGCGGGTAAATGGAGTAAAGATACAGATGAGCCATGACCTCATTGAACGTGGGAACAGGTTCGATGGGCTGAACCACCCACTCCTGATCCGATGTTCCTATGTAGACCATTGAATGAGATGGATTGTCCAAGGTGTCCGCACTGAGCTGATTATAATGGTGCAGCAGTAGGTGCTGGGAATTCGGGACAGGCCCATCAGTTACTGTAGTATCCCAGCTGAACCCAGCCTTCACCAATCATCTAACAGAGAGCGTTCCTTACGTGAAAAACATAGGTGTCTCATGAATAATTGATCAAGCCATTTCTCCAAAATCAATAAGCTTCTTGAAAAGTTCAGGTTAAGCATTCGTAGATTTATTGAGCACAAAGATCATGCAATAGCACTTAAACATACACTAAAAAGATCGGGCTTACAAACACACCCGATCGTCAGGGACTCAAACACATTACAGTTCTGAGCTCAGTATTCAGGCCCTTCAAACCATTGCAATCCAAATCCTCATTACCCTCTGCCACTTTATTCATACCTTTCTAAGCTACAGGTTTCCTTGTCCAAATGTCCATCAGTAGAAGCTACACAGCCCTGACCATGTCTGGCTCATGTGTGCAGTTTTCCACCTTTACACGACAGAATGGTGACCAATGGGTAATTTTACAACACTTCTATTGATTGACGCGAGTGAAGATGGGAACATCTCAATTTCCACTTCCTCGGGAATAAAACTCCGGATAAGGAGAATCTCACAGGACCCGCCCCTTATCAGTAACTTCAGTTAATAAATCTGGTGTCCTCACTGTTTCCACTGGGCTCATGAGCTCGGTATAACTTATTTACTTCGTTATCTTATCAAGCATTTAGCTTTTGTCACACGTAATTTCTATTCTACCAAATAAAAACTTTACTTATAAGTAAATGTTTGATTCTGTAAAGTCCAGAACCAACTATTTCCCCCACTCTACAGAAACCCCAATTAAAAAGAAGAGATCTACCCCGAGGTTCTCCTTTTACCAGGACTATCTGTTGCCCCTGCACCTGTTATCAGTGCTGACAGCTCCCTGAAGCTTAGGAATCGCTACACAATGGTAGGTCTTTAATGAAGTTCCCTCATTAAGCAGGAGATCACTTCTACCTGAACCGGGCCAGAGCTGTAGTGTCAGTCTTGGTTCAGCAGTCCAGTGGTCACTACTTCAAAATGGAATGGTATTTAACACAGCAAAGGCTACAAGCTCCCACACCCCTGCAGTATGAAGAGGAATCAATCGCGATATAAGAATAGCACACGTCTAGTTGGAAATTAACCCTTTGCTGGCAGTTTCCTTGGGTTGAACAAGTTGAAGGTGAGGCACAGCCGTAATCGAGCGAGGCTGTGAAACACACGGAGACGGGATCACGGGCTCCGGGCACTCACTGACACGGTCGGTCACCTTCATTCTTCCACAACCGAGCACTCAAAGTCATCCGCACTCAAATGGGACTCCTCGTTTGCACATTGATCCTTCAACATCAGCTCCACCTGCATCACAGACAGGAGAAAGGACGAGTGTTGCAGCAAGGATGGGGAGGGATGTAGGATAGTCAGAGAGAAAGATAGAGAGAGGCAGAAAATGACAGTGTATGAGAGAGATAGAGAGAGAGAGAATGACAGAGAGAAAGACAGAGACAGAGAGAGAAAGAAAGAGACAGATTGAGAAGGAGAGAAAGAGAGTGTGTTAGATAGAGAGAGAGAGAGTCATGAGAGAGAGACAGAGAGAAAGAGACAGAGAAAGACAGTGTATGAGCGAGAAAGAGAGAGACAGAGAGATAAAGATAGACAGTGAGAGACAGTGACAGTGAGAAAAAGACAGAAAGATAGAGACAGGGAAAGAGAGAGATAGACAGAGAAAGACAGTATATGAGAAGCCTGAGACACAGAGAGAAAACAGACAGAGAGAGAGACAGTGAAAGAGAGAGAACGACAGAGACAGACAGAGAGAGAGAGAATGAGAGAGTGTGTAAGAAACAGAGAGAGAGACAGGGAGAGACAGAGAGAGAGACAGGGGAGAGAGAGAAAGACAATGAGAGATAGAATGGGAGAGAAACACTGAAACAGCGACATACAGAGAGAGAGGAAGAGACAGAGAGGGAGAGAGAGAGACAGACAGAGAAAATGAGCGACAAATCGAATTGATTCTACGCTCAGCAAGCCATTCAGCCGCTCGAGCCTGTTACACAGAAACAGGAGGAGGCCATTCAGCCCCTCGAGCCTGCTACACAGGAACAGGAGGGTGCCATTCAGCCCCTCGAGCCTGTTACACAGGAACAGGAGGAGGCCATTCAGCCCCTCGAGCCTGTTACACAGGAAAAGGAGGAGGCCATTCAGCCCCTCGTGCCTGCTCCTCAGGAACAGGAGGGCGCCATTCAGCCACTCGAGCCTGTTACACAGGAACAGGAGGAGGCCATTCAGCCCCTCGTGCCTGCTTTACAGGAACAGGAGGAGGCCATTCAGCCCCTCGAGCCTGCTCCACAAGAACAGGAGGAGGCCATTCAGCCCCTCGAGCCTGCTACACAGGAACAGGAGGAGGCCATCCAGCCCCACGAGCCTGTTACACAGGAACAGGAAGAGGCCATTCAGCCCTTCCACAGCCTGCTACACAGGAACAGGAGGAGTCCAGTTTGCCCCTCGAGCCTATTACACAGGAACAGGATGAGACCATTCAGCCCCTCGAGCTGCTCTGTACCACAGCTCCATGAATGAGGTGGTCTGGGTGACAGGATGACATCCAGAGGGGGAAGTGGATCTGGTTACATATCTGATGTGGAGATGCCCATCAGTGAATTCAGACATCGAGAGGGAGGATCTGCTATCGCCCTGTGTTTGCTCTCAGTGCAGTGCAGTCTCTCACCCTCTCCACAGCGATTCTCTTCGCCATTTCATCATCGAGTTCTGTCATTGAAGTGATCTGCACATCAATCCGCTGGTACTGAATATCTAAAAACAACAGGCACAACTTCAAAAGGTTAAACAGGTTGAGAGTTCAGCACAAGTCACGGGATGACTGTGAACTCTTGCTGCCCTCTATTGAATGCTCTCTTACCGCGGTTTTTGCATTCGCTCTATCCTTTACCTCTCTTTTATTCTCGTTTTATCTCACCCCTCTTGTCTCCATTCTACTCTCTCTGTGTATTCATTCTCTGCCCTCCATTCCACCGCCAGCTTTTATTTCCTCTCCCGCTGTGATGTCACCACTTGCTTCACACAATGCTCAGTTACTACATCCAACTCCTATCGAAATCCCCATCCCAATTCCCTCAGTCTCCTCATTCAATTGGCCTCGGAATCCTCATCCCACTCCACCCAGTCTCCTCATCCAACTGGTCTCGGAATCCTCATCCCACTCCACCCAGTCGTATCATCCAACTCCCCTCAGTCTCCTCATAACACTCCCCTTAGTCGCCTCATTGCACCCCCTTCAATCTGGCCATCCTATTCCCCTCAGACACTGCACTCACAACCCTCAATCATTGCATTCAACTCCCCTCAGTCTCCCCGTCCAAGAACCATTCGTCTCCTCAACCCAGGACCCTCAGTTAGAGATTTGATGAATCTGAGGGGCAGAGGATTTCAACAGTTGCATTGATTGAACAGTGTGTTTAATGGACGCCAAAAGGCAGATACCTGAGGTTTCAGGTCCCCCCAGAACAGTGGATGAACGGACAGTGGATTCGCGAGTGGATTGTTCCTCGGGTTTCTCAGTTGGGGATGTCTCGGGATCTGTAACAAAGGAAGAGAGAAAGGGCAGAGTGCTGAGTGGAGCACACCTGAACTGGTCATCAGGCTGGTGCTAGAGTACGAAGAATGTCAGAAACCAGTCTACAGAAAAACTGGAATCTTCGAATCCCACGCCGTTAAGTCACTGGATCCCACTACACTCAGTCACTGCAACACACTCTACTCACTCCTCCTTCCACTCACCTCAGCCTCCTCATCACATAGCATTCAGTCTCCTCATCACGCTCCCCTCAGTCTCCTCATCAGACTCCACTTCAGTCTCCACATCCCTCTCCCCTCAGTCATTGCAGCCAACTACACCCAGTCACTGCAGTCCACACACCTCAGTCCCTGCAGCCCACTCACCTCAGTCCCTGCAGCTCACTACCCTCGGTAATTACAGCCCAATCCCCTCAGTCACTGCAGCCCACTCCCCTCAGTCACTGCAGACCACAACCCTCAGTCATTGCAGCCCACTCCCCTCAGTCACTGCAGCCCAATCTTCTTAGTCATTGCAGCCCATTCCCCACTGTTCCTTCAACCCAATCCCCTCAGCCACTGCAGCCCACTCACCTCAGTCACTGCTGCCCACTCCCCTCAGTCACTGCAGCTCACTCCCCTCGGTCACTGCATCCCACTCCCCTCAGTCACTGCAGCCCACTCCCCTCAGTCACTGCAGCCCACTCCCCTCAGTCACTGCAGCCCACTCCCCTCAGTCACTGCAGCTCACTTCTCTCAGTCTCTGACTCCCACTCCCCTCAGCCACAGCAGCACACTCCCCTAAGTCACTACCACCCACTCCCTCAGTCACTGCAGCCCTTTCCCCTCAGTCACTGCAGCCCACTCCACAGAGTAACTGCATCCCACTCCCCTCAGTCACTGCATCACACTCCCCTCAGTCACTGCATCCCACTCCCCTTAGTCACTGCAGCCCATTCCCCTCAGTCATTGCCACCCACTCCCCTCAGTCACTGCAGCCCACTCCCATCAGTCATAGCAGCACATTCCAATTAGTCACTGAGTCACTCTCCCTTCAGTCACTGCAGCCCATTACTCTCAGTCAGTCACAGCAACCCATTCCGCTCAGTCAATGCACCACACTCCCCTCAATCCCTGCCTCCCACTCCCTTCAGTCACGGAAGCCCATTCCCTTCAGTTACTGCAGCCCACTCCACTCAGTAACTGCTTCCAACTCCACTTAGTCAATGCAGCCCACTCCCCTCTGTCATAAACGCCCACTCCCTTCAGTCACGGAAGCCCATTCCCTTCAGTTACTGCAGCCCACTCCACTAAGTAACTGCTTCCCACACCCCTTAGTCAATGCAGCCCACTCCCCTCTGTCATAAACGCCCACTCCCTTAAGTCACGGAAGTCCACTCCCCTCAGTCATTGCAGCCTACTCCCCTCAGTCACTGCAGCCCACTCCCCTCAGTCACTGCAGCCTCTCCCCTCAGTCAATGCAGCCCAAACCCCTCAGTCACTGCCTTCCACAACCCTTCAATCACTGCAGCCCACTCGCCTCAGTAACAGCATCCCACTCCACTGAGCCACTGCAGCCCACTAACCTCAGTCACTGCAGTCCACTCCACTCAGTCACTGCAGCCCACTCCGCTCACTCACTGCATCCCTCTCCACTCAGTCGCTACAGCCCAAAACCTCAGTCACAGCAGCCCAATCCCCTCAGGCACTGCATCCCACTCTGCTCAGTCACTGCAGCCCACTCCCCTCTGCCATTGCCACCAACTCCCCTCAATCAATGCCTCAATCTCCCCTCAGTCACTGCAGCCCACTCCCCTCAATCAATGCCTCAATCTCCCCTCAGTCCCTGCAGCCCATTCACCTCAGTCACCGCAGCCCACTCCCCTCAGTCACTGCAGCTCACTCCTCTCAGTCTCTGACTCCCCCAACCCTCAGTCACAGCAGCCCACTCTCCTCAGTCAGTGCAGCTCACTCCACTCAGTCACTACCACCCACTCCCTCAGTCATTGCAGCCCTTTCCCCTCAGTCACTGCAGCCCACTCCACAGAATAACTGCATCCCACTCCCCTCAGTTACTGCATCCCTCTCCCCTCAGTCACTGCATCCCACTCCCCTTAGTCACTGCAGCCCATTCCCCTCAGTCATTGCCACAAACTCCCCTCAATCACGGCAGCCCACTCCTCTCAGTCACAGCAGCACAATCCAATTAGTCACTGAGTCACTCTCACCTCAGTCACTGCAGCCCATTACGCTCAGTCACTGCAGCCCAATCTCCTTAGTCACAGTAACCCATTCCGCTCAGTCAATGCACCCCACTCCCCTCAGTCAATGCTCCCCACTCCCCTCAGTCACTGCCTCCCACTCCCTTCAGTCACTGCAGCCCATTCCCTTCAGTTACTGCAGCCCAGTGCACTCAGTAACTGCTTCCCATACCTCTTAGGCACTGCAGCCCACTCCCCTCTGTCATAAACGCCCACTCCCTTCAGTCACAGAAGCCCACTCCCCTCAGTCATTGCAGCCCACTCCCCTCAGTCACTGCAGCCCACTCCCCTCAGTCCCTACAGCCCACTCCCCTCAGTCACTGCATCCTCTCCCCTCAGTCAATGCACCCCACTCCCCTCAGTCCCTACAGCCCACTCCCCTCAGTCACTGCAGCCTCTCCCCTCAGTCACTGCAGCCTCTCCCCTCAGTCACTGCAGCTCACTCCCCTCAGTCACTGCAGCCCACTCCCCTCAGTCCCTACAGCCCACTCCCCTCAGTCACTGCAGCCTCTCCCCTCAGTCAATGCAGCCCACTCCCCTCAGTCGCTGCCTCCCACTCCCTTCAGTCACTGCAGCTCATTCCCTTCAGTTTCAGCAGCCCACTCCAAGCAGTAAATGCTTCCCATACCTCTTAGTCACTGCAGCCCACTCCCCTCTGTCATAAACGCCCACTCCCTTCAGTCACGGAAGCCCACTCCCCTCAGTCATTGCAGCCCACTCGCCGCAGCCAATGCAGCCCACTCCCCTCAGTCCCTACAGCCCACTCCCCTCAGTCACTGCAGCCTCTCCCCTCAGTCAATGCAGCCCACTCCCCTCAGTCACTGCCTTCCACTCCCTTCAGTCACTACAGCAACTGCATGCCACTCCCCTCAGTCACTGCAGCCCACTAACCTCAGTCACTGCAGCCCACTAACCTCAGTCACTGCAGTCCACTCCACTCAGTCACTGCAGCACACTCCGCTTACTCACTGCATCCCACTCCCCTCAGTCGCAACAGCCCAAAACCTCAGTCACAGCAGCCCACGCCCCTCAGGCACTGCATCCCACTCCGCTCAGTCACTGCAGCCCACTCCCCTTAGGCACTGCATCCCACTCCGCTCAGTCGCTGCAAACCGCTCCCCTCTGCCATTGCCACCCGCTCCCCTCTACCATTGCCACCCACTCCCCTCAGTCACGGCACCCCACTCCCCTCAGTAAATGCAGCCCACTCCCCTCAAACAATGCCTCAATCTCCCCTCAGTCACTGCAGCCCAATCCCCTCAATCACTGCCTCCGACTCCACTCAGTCACTGCAGCCCATTCACCTCAGTCACAGCAGCCCATTCCCCTCAGTCACTGCAGCCCATTCCCCTCAGTCACTGCAGCCCACTCCCCTCAGTCACTGCAGCCCATGCCCCTCAGTCACTGCAGCCCATGCCCCTCAGTCACTGCAGCCCACGCCCCTCTTCTCTGTAGCCCTCTCTACTCAGTCACTAAAGCCCACTCCACTCAGTCACTGCAGCCCACTCCGCTCACTCACTGCATCCCTCTCCACTCAGTCGCTACAGCCCAAAATCTCAGTCACAGCAGCCCACTCCCTTCAGGCACTGCATCCCACTCTGCTCAGTCACTGCAGCCCACTCCCCTCTGCCATTGCCACCCACTCCCCACAATCAATGCCTCAATCTCTCCTCAGTCACTGCAGCCCACTCCCCTCAATCAATGCCTCAATCTCCCCTCAGTCCCTGCAGCCCATTCACCTCAGTCACCGCAGCCCACTCCCGTCAGTCACTGCAGCTCACTCCTCTCAGTCTCTGACTCCCCCAACCCTCAGTCACAGCAGCCCACTCTCCTCAGTCAGTGCAGCTCACTCCCCTCAGTCACTACCATCCACTCCCTCAGTCATTGCAGCCCTTTCCCCTCAGTCACTGCAGCCCACTCCACAGAATAACTGCATCCCACTCCCCTCAGTTACTGCATCCCACTCCCCTCAGTCACTGCATCCCACTCCCCTTAGTCACTGCAGCCCATTCCCCTCAGTCATTGCCACAAACTCCCCTCAGTCACGGCAGCCCACTCCTCTCAGTCACAGCAGCACAATCCAATTAGTCACTGAGTCACTCTCACCTCAGTCACTGCAGCCCATTACACTCAGTCACTGCAGCCCAATCCCCTTAGTCACAGCAACCCATTCCGCTCAGTCAATGCACCCCACTCCCCTCAGTCAATGCACCCCACTCCCCTCAGTCACTGCCTCCCACTCCCTTCAGTCACTGCAGCCCATTCGCTTCAGTTACTGCAGCCCAGTGCACTCAGTAACTGCTTCCCATACCTCTTAGGCACTGCAGCCCACTCCCCTCTGTCATAAACGCCCACTCCCTTCAGTCACAGAAGCCCACTCCCCTCAGTCATTGCAGCCCACTCCCCTCAGTCACTGCAGCCCACTCCCCTCAGTCCCTACAGCCCACTCCCCTCAGTCACTGCATCCTCTCCCCTCAGTCAATGCACCCCACTCCCCTCAGTCCCTACAGCCCACTCCCCTCAGTCACTGCAGCCTCTCCCCTCAGTCACTGCAGCCTCTCCCCTCAGTCACTGCAGCTCACTCCCCTCAGTCACTGCAGCCCACTCCCCTCAGTCCCTACAGCCCACTCCCCTCAGTCACTGCAGCCTCTCCCCTCAGTCAATGCAGCCCACTCCCCTCAGTCGCTGCCTCCCACTCCCTTCAGTCACTGCAGCCCATTCCCTTCAGTTTCTGCAGCCCACTCCAAGCAGTAAATGCTTCCCATACCTCTTAGTCACTGCAGCCCACTCCCCTCTGTCATAAACGCCCACTCCCTTCAGTCACGGAAGCCCCTCCCCTCAGTCATTGCAGCCCACTCGCCGCAGCCAATGCAGCCCACTCTCCTCAGTCCCTACAGCCCACTCCCCTCAGTCACTGCAGCCTCTCCCCTCAGTCAATGCAGCCCACTCCCCTCAGTCACTGCCTTCCACTCCCTTCAGTCACTACAGCAACTGCATGCCACTCCCCTCAGTCACTGCAGCCCACTAACCTCAGTCACTGCAGCCCACTACCCTCAGTCACTGCAGTCCACTCCACTCAGTCACTGCATCCCACTCCCCTTAGTCACTGCAGCCCGTTCCCCTCAGTCATTGCCACAAACTCCACTCAGTCACGGCAGCCCACTCCTCTCAGTCACAGCAGCACAATCCAATTAGTCACTGAGTCACTCTCACCTCAGTCACTGCAGCCCATTACGCTCAGTCACTGCACCCCACTCCCCTCAATCCCTACAGCCCACTCCCCTCAGTCACTGCAGCCTCTCCCCTCAGTCACTGCAGCCTCTCCCCTCAGTCACTGCAGCTCACTCCCCTCAGTCACTGCAGCCCACTCCCCTCAGTCCCTACAGCCCACTCCCCTCAGTCACTGCAGCCTCTCCCCTCAGTCAATGCAGCCCACTCCCCTCAGTCGCTGCCTCCCACTCCCTTCAGTCACTGCAGCCCATTCCCTTCAGTTTCTGCAGCCCACTCCAAGCAGCAAATGCTTCCCATACCTCTTAGTCACTGCAGCCCACTCCCCTCTGTCATAAACGCCCACTCCCTTCAGTCACGGAAGGCCACTCCCCTCAGTCATTGCAGCCCACTCGCCGCAGCCAATGCAGCCCACTCCCCTCAGTCCCTACAGACCACTCCCCTCAGTCACTGCAGCCTCTCCCCTCAGTCAATGCAGCCCACTCCCCTCAGTCACTGCCTTCCACTCCCTTCAGTCACTACAGCAACTGCATGCCACTCCCCTCTGTCACTGCAGCCCACTAACCTCAGTCACTGCAGCCCACTAACCTCAGTCACTGCAGTCCACTCCACTCACTCACTGCAGCACACTCCGCTTACTCACTGCATCCCACTCCCCTCAGTCGCAACAGCCCAAAACCTCAGTCACAGCAGCCCACTCCCCTCAGGCACTGCATCCCACTCCGCTCAGTCACTGCAGCCCACTCCCCTTAGGCACTGCATCCCACTCCGCTCAGTCGCTGCAGCCCGCTCCCCTCTGCCATTGCCACCCACTCCCCTCAGTCACGGCACCCCACTCCCCTCAGTAACTGCAGCCCACTCTCCTCAGTCACTGCAGCCCACTCCCCTCAAACAATGCCTCAATCTCCCCTCAGTCACTGCAGCCCAATCACCTCAATCACTGCCTCCGACTCCACTCAGTCACTGCAGCCCATTCACCTCAGTCACTGCAGCCCATTCCCCTCAGTCACTGCAGCCCATTCCCCTCAGTCACTGCAGCCCATGCCCCTCAGTCACTGCAGCCCATGCCCCTCAGTCACTGCAGCCCACGCCCCTCTTCTCTGTAGCCCTCTCTACTCAGTCACTAAAGCCCACTCCACTCAGTCACTGCAGCCCACTGCCCTCAGCCACTGCAGCACACTCCCCTCAGTCACTGCAGCCCACTCCCCTCAGTCACTGCAGACCATGCCCCTCAGCCACTGCAGCCCACGCCCCTTTTCTCTGTAGCCCTCACTACTCAGTCACTAAAGCCCACTCCGCTCAGTCACTGCAGCCCACTCCCCTCAGTCACTGCAGCCCACTCCCTCAGTCACTGCTGCTCACTCCCTCAGTCACTGCAGCCCAATCCCCTCAGTCACTGCAGACCATTCCCCTCAGTCACTGCAACCCACTCCACTCAGTCCCTGCATCCCACTCCCTCAGTCACTGCAGTCCAATCCCCTCAGTCACTGCAGCCCACTGCCCTCAGCCATAGCAGCACACTCCCCTCAGTCACTGCAGCCCTCTGCCCTCAGCCATAGCAGCACACTCCCCTCAGTCACTGCAGCCCACTGCCCTCAGCTATAGCAGCACACTCCCCTCAGTCACTGCAGCCCACTCCCCTCAGTCACTGCAGACCATTCCCCACAGTCACGGTGCCCCACTCCTCTCAGTGTCCTTATCACTCTTCCTACATTCTGCTCATCCAGCCCCCCTCGGTCACTAAATCGCACACCCCTCAGTACGAGATGGACGAAGTGTTGGGACTGAAGATTTCAGCATTTACATTGGGTGCGCATTCTGACAACATTTTGGAGCACACTAGACTAATACTAGAGGTTGCAGACCCCTCTGGAATAGTGGATGAACATTCAACGGATTCGCAATGCGATTCTTCCTCGGGTTCCTGATTTGGGGGTGTCTTTGCATGTGCAACAAAGGAAGATCAACATGGGAGCATGCAGAGTGGAGAACACCCGAATAGGTCATCAGGCTGTTACTGGAGTCCGGAGAATGTCAGACTCCAGTCTTTATAAAACTCATTAAGGTACTACGTACAACTCCACTCAGTAACTAGATCCAACAACTCTGGCTCAATGCATCGCAGACCTGTCAGTCACTACAGCTCACACCCCTCAGTCACTGCAGCCCACTCCCCTCAGTCACTGCAGCCGATTCCCCTCAGTCACTGCAGCCCACTCCCCTCAGTCACTGCAGCCCACTCCCCTCAGCCAATGCAGACCACGCCCCTCAGTCACTGTAGCACATACTGTAGTGTATGTACCTTTAAGGGGAGAACTACTTTTTACAGCTCCTGTATACTGTAGTACCGGCAGTGACCACACCTGTATATAAACCCTGAGTAGTGATCTGTACGGTTAGTTTTAGAGTATCCCTCATCCAGTAAACACCTGTTGATTGTTCCCTGCAGTCTCTTGTCTAATTATTGAAGGAAACACAACATCAAGATACACGGATCTAACATTGGCGACGAGAAGATTCAAACCTACCTGCAACTCTGCATCACCTCCCAGGGATTCGCTCCTGGAGAACAGTGAAAGAAGAAGGCCGAGTCCAGAAGCACGGGCGTCGACCATCCAGCGGAGACTTGAGCATCGCAGGGGAGGCTGTTGTGAGCTGGGCTTGGTTCTCCAGTCACGGTGGTCCTGCTTAATGGGCTGGCAACAGGTACGGCGCAGACCCTTCCCGGACAGCGGCGGCTAGAGCCGACCGACGGCACAGAAAAGGCTGAGCAGCGTCAACGGGAGAAGAGAGAGGGTAGAGTGCACAGGGCGCAGCCGGTGTTCAGGACCGAGCGGCGTCGACGGGAGAAGAGAGAGGGTAGAGCGCACAGAGCACAGCCGGTGTTCAAGGGCCGAGCAGCGTCAACGAGAGAGAGAGGCACGCAAGAAAATGCACAGAGCGCAGCCGGTGTTAAAGGGCCGAGCTGCAGCGGAGAAGAAGGGAGAGTGCGGGTGACGCCATTTTGAGCTGCAGCAGAGAAGAAGGGAGAGCGCGGGAGACGCCATTTTGAGCCGCAGCGTAGAGGAAGGGAGAGCGCGGGAGATGTCATTTTGAGCCAGTCTAACCACACCCAAAAATGCTGAAGAGTGGCAGTATCACAGCGTTCGACAATGAAGTCGAAGATTGGACGACATATGTCGAACGCATTGAAGTATACTGCAAGGCAAATGAAGTGACAGATGACAAGAAAGCGCTGGTATTGTTGAATTCAATGGGTGCAAAAACGTATGGCTTACTGCGAAACCAAGTAACCCCAGAGAAGCCAGTGGAAAAGGATTTTGAAAACATAGTGTCAATCCTACAGGACCACTTAAACCCCACACCGCTGCTGATAGCAGAAAGATTTAAGTTTCACAAAAGGAACCAGCATAAAGATGAAAGTAATGCTGAGTATTTAACGGAACTGCGCAAGCTATCGAAACACTGCCAGTTTGGAACGGGACTAGCAGATCCTTTAAGGGACAAGTTTGTGTGTGGGCTTCAAAGTGAAGGAACCCAGAAACGGCTTCTATCAGAAAAGGATCTTACGCTGGACAAGGCTTTCAACATGGCAGTATCACACGAAGCAGCAGCAGGGGGCGTGGAAGAGATACAACGGAGACCGCAAGAATATGGCACAATTGAAATGTCATACGGAACAGTGAAGTGCTATCGCTGCGGCAGAACAACACATGACCATAAGGATTGCTGGTTCAAGGACCAAGTGTGCAGACAGTGTGGAAAAGTAGGACACATAGCAAGAGTCTGCAGGTCAGAAAAGAAAACCAGCAGCAAGAAATCTCCACAGGAGAAGTACAAGAAGGTACATAAGGTGACGGAGAGTAGTTCAGATGAACAGAAAAGTGATACAGACTCCGGAAGCAAGGAGCTGGGTTGTGTGAAACTACATAATGTGATCAAAACGGAGGATCACCAAACTGTCTGGGTCACGCTCAAGATAGCCGGAGTCCAAGTGAAAATGGAATTGGACACAGGATCAGCCCTAACAGTCATAAACCAAAGAGACTACAAGCGGCTATTCTCACGTATACCCTTGAGAGATACAGAGATCGTCTTGAAGACGTACACGGGGCAAAAAGTCTACCCAAAGGAAAAATAAGGGTGAACGTTATATATAACGGCAAGGAAACACCAAAAATGGACCTATATGTATTGCCAGAGGGAGGACCACCATTACTAGGACGTGAATGGATCCGATAGATACAGATAGATTGGCATTCCATACAAGCACTGATTGTAGATGCCAAAAAGGATGACGACGTCACACCTGGACGACTGTCAAAAATGCTAACTGACGCACAAGAAGTGTTCCAGGAGGAACTCGGGACACTAAAAGGCATAACAGCAATGATCGAAATAGAGGAAAATGCAAGCCCAAAGTTTTTTAACGCCAGACCGGTGCCTTATGCGATCCGCCCAGCCGTCGAAGCAGAGCTGGAAGGTTTGGAACGTTCAGGAGTACTGTCCAAAGTGGACTGGAGCGAGTGTGCTACACCCATCGTTCCTGTAATGAAGAGGTCATTGAGTAATACGCTTGGGGAACCAAAGCAGGTTCACATCTGTGGGGACTTTAAGGTGACAGTGAACCCAGTCCTTCACATGGTACAATATCCGCTTCCGCGGATTGAAGATATTTTCGCCTCGCTATCTGGAGGGAAACGCTTCACTAAGATTGATCTGGCCCAGGGGTACCTGCAAATGGAGGTAGAAGAAGCCTCGAAACAGTACCTCACGATCAACACTCATAAAGCTCTCTACCAATACAATCGGCTGGTGTTCGGGGTAGCATCAGCTCCGGTTATTTGGCAAAGGGCAATGGAACAAGTCCTGCAAGGGATTCCAGGGACCCAGTGTTATTTGGATGACATCCTGGTCACGGGCGAAAATGACAGTGATCACCTCACCAACCTGGAACAGGTGCTCACTAGATTGAAGGAATATGGGCTCCGAGCTAATCACCACAAATGCGAGGTTTCCAGAAGCAGATCTCGTATTGTGGCCACGTTATTGATGAAGAGGGGTTACATAAGTCCCCTGAAAAGATTGAGGCAGTAGTCAAGGCTCCAGCACCAGAAAATGTGTCACAACTGAGGTCGTTCCTCGGGCTGGTGAACTACTACCATAAGTTCTTGCCGAATTTGTCTACCGTACTGCACCCATTGAACACCCTACTGCAAATGGGGGTACCATGAAAGTGGAATGACGAATGTAAAAGAGCTTTCCAGAAGAGCAAAACATTGACCACATCAAAAGAGGTGTTGGCTCATTTCAACCCAGCACTACCAATTCGGTTGGCGTGTGATGCATCACCCTATGGCATTGGAGTGGTGCTGTCGCACAAATTCTGGGATGGCTCAGAGAGTCCAATAGCCTTTGCGTCACGATCACTAACCTCAGCCGAGCGTAACTGCACCCAGATTGACAGGGAGGCCCTCAGCCTAGTGTGGGGAGTGAAAAAGTTCAACTACTGTCTGCACGGGCAGAAGTTCACCTTGCTGACTGACCACCAACTACTTGTCTCCATATTTAATCCAGAGAAGGGCGTTCCGGTGATGAATGCGCAACGGCTACAAAGATGTTCCCTTTTCCAATGGGTGAACGAATATGAAATTGAATATAAGGGCACAAAACAGCACGGAAACGCTAATGGGCTATCGCGCCTGCCACTGCCTACTGCTGAGGAAGCACCAGCAGTGGACCCTGTCGAAATATTTCATTCGACTATAATTGAACACTTGCCAGTAACTAATGCTGATATAGAGAAGGAGACCCGAAATGACACAACAATCTCTCGGGTATATGACTTGACGGTGAAGGGATGGCCAACACATGGCGACTCACTGTTGCCAGCATTCTCATCCAGAAGAGAACAGCTGTCAGTATGCCAGGGGACCTTGATGTGTGGATCCCGAGTGGTATTTCCACCCAAGTCAAGGGAGAGAGTGCTCAATGAGCTTCACGAAGGCCATCTGGGAGGGGTGAAAATGAAAAGCCTTGCTAGGGCTTATGTGTGGTGGCCAGGGATCGATCAGCAAATCGAGGACCTGACAAAGGGCTGCTCAGGATGCCAGAAGGTCCAAAATGCACCACCACATGCCCCTCTACACCCATGGGAGTGGCCCTCATCTCCATGGCAACGGGTGCATATTGAATTTGCTGGTCCATTCATGGACTCAATGTTCTTAATAGCCGTGGATGCGCACTCGAAATGGCCTGAGATGATCAAAATGTCCTCCACCACAAAGGGAGAAAGCTATTGCAGTCCTACGGACCATATTTCCCAGGAATGGCTTGCCAGAGCAGATTTGCTCTGATAACGGACCACAGTTTGTGTCCGAAGAGTTTCGGAAATTTATGAGAAGGAATGGGGTAAGGCATTACACATCCGCCCCGTATCATCCAGCCACAAATGGATTGGCTGAGAGGTTCGTACAAACCTTTAAAAAAGCAGTAAGGGCCATGTGCGATGACGACATTCCACTGCAGCATAAGGTGGACAATTTCCTGTTAGCTTACAGAAATGCAACACATGCAGTTACCAACCAGACCCCAGCCATGATGTTCTTTAACCGAAGGTTGAGATCTCGTCTGGATTTGCTCAGACCAAATGTACGGAGAAATGTTGAGAATAAGCAATTCCAGCACATCAATGAGAAGCCGACAAGGAGCTTCAATGTAGGGCAAACAGTCTTGGCCCGCGACTACCGAACAGAGAAATGGCAACCAGGAACGATATGCACATGGCAGTGGCCACTAATGTACACAGTGGATGTTGGGGAGAGCATTGTGAGATGCCATGTTGACCAGATCCTAGCGTCACAGGAACGAGTCAACCCCATGTCTCGCGTACCTGGTGATGAACCCGACATAATGGTACCATCTACCCCAGAAACAGTAGCATCGGAAGCTGATGAACCAACCGACGACAGGGGGGCAGAATCGCCTCCGCACCAAGAGCAAGACACTCAGGAAAGGCGCTATCCAGAAAGGATCAGGAAGCCGCCCGAAAGACTGAATTTATAAATGGACTATTTTCAGTTAATGTTGCATGTTAAAAGTGTTAACTGTTAAATGAATGTTATGGTACTGTTAATCTAAAAGGGGAGGAATTGTAGTGTATGTACCTTTAAGGGGATAACTACTTTTTACAGCTCCTGTTTACTGTAGTACCGGCAGTGACCACACCTGTATATAAACCCTGAGTAGGGATCTGTACTGTTAGTTTTAAAGTAACCCTCATCCAGTAAAGACCTGTTGATTGTTCCTCTGCAGTCTCTGTCTATTTGTTGAAGGACACCATACATCAAGATTCACAGATTTAACAATTACAATTAACACATTTAACATGCAACATTAGCTGAAAATAGTCTATTTATATATTCAGTCTTTGGGGAGACTTCCTGATCCTTTCTGAATAGCGCCTTTCCCGAGTGTCTTGCTCTTGGTGCGGAGGCGATTCTGGCCCCCTGTCGTCGGTTGGTTCATCAGCTTCCGATGCTACTGTTTCTGGGGTAGATGCGACCTGTACGCCGGGTGCATCACCAGGTACGTATGGGCGAGGCATGGGATTGACTTGTTCCTGTGACTCTAGGATTTGGTCAGCATGGCGTCTCACGATGCTCTCCCCAACGTCCACTGCGTACATTAGTGGGCCCTGCCGTGTGCATATCGTTCCTGGCTGCCATTTTTCTGTTCGGTAGTCGTGGGCCAAGACTGGTTGCCCTACATTGAAGCTCCTTGTTGGCTTCTCATCGATGTGCTGGAATTGCTTACTCTCAACATCTCTTCGTACGTTTGGTCTGAGCAAATCCAGACGAGATCTTAACCTTCGGTTAAAGAACATCATGGCTGGGGCCTGGTTGGTGACTGCATGTGTTGCTTTCCGGTAGGCAGACAGGAAATTGTCCACCTTGTGCTGCAGCGGAATGTTGTCATTGTACATAGCCTTTATTGCCTCCTTAAAGGTTTGTACGAAACTCTCAGCCAATCCATTTGTGGCTGGATGATACGGGGCTGATGTGTAATGCCTTACCCCATTCTTTTTCAAGCACCTCCGGAACTCTTCGGACACAAACTGTGGTCCATTGTCAGAGCAAATCTGTTCTGGCAAGCCATTCCTGGCAAAAATGGTCCATAGGACTGCAATAGTTTTCTCCGTGGTGGTGGAGGACATTTTGATGACCTCAGGCCATTTTGAGTGCGCATCCATGGCTATTAAAAACTTTGAGTCCATGAATGGACCAGCAAAATCAATATGCACCCGTTGCCATGGAGATGAGGGCCACTCCCATGGGTGTAGAGGGGCCTGTGGTGGTGCATTTTGGACTTTCTGGCATCCTGAGCAGCTCTTGGTCAGGTCCTCGAATAGTTTATCGATTCCCGGCCACCACACATAAGCCCTGGCTAGGCATTTCATTTTTACCCCTCCCAGATGACCCTCATGAAGCTCATTGAGCACTCTATCCCTTAACTTGGGTGGAATTACCACTCGGGATCCACACATCAAGGTCCCCCGGCACACTGACAGCTGTTCTCTCCTTGTCGAGAATGCTGGCAACAGTGAGTCACCATGTGCTGGCCATCCCTTCACCGTCAAATCATATACCCAAGACAGTGTCAGGTCATTTTGGGTTTCCTTTTCGATACAAGCGTTACTTACCGGTAGGTATTCAACTCTAGTCGAATGGAATATTTCGACAGGATCCACTGCTGGTGCTTCCTCTGCAGTAGGCAGTGGCAGGCGTGATAGCCCATCAGCATTTCCATGCTGTTTCGTGCCCTTATATTCAATCTCATAGTGGTGCGCCCCTAGAAAAAGTGACCATCTTTGTAGTCGTTGCACAGTCATCACCGGAAAGCCCTTCTTCAGATTAAAAATGGAGACAAGAGGCTGGTGATCAGTCAGCAAGGTGAATTTCTGCCCGTGCAGATAGTGATTGAACTTTTTCACTCCCCACACTAGGCTGAGGGCCTCCCTGTCAATCTGGGCGTAGTTACGCTCGGCTGAGGTTAGTGATCGTGATGCAAAGGCTATTGGCCTCTCTGAGCCGTCCGAGAATTTGTGCGACAGCACCGCTCCATTGCCGTAGGGTGACGCATCACATGCCAACCGAATTGGTAATGCTGGGTTGTAATGGGCCAATACCTCTTTCGATGTGATTAGTGTTTTGCTCTTCTGGAAAGCTCGTCTTCATTCGTCACTCCACTTCAATGGCACCCCAGTTTGCAGTAGGGTGTTCAGTGGGTGCAGTATTGTAGACAAATTTGGCAAGAACTTATGGTAGTAGTTTACCAGCCCGAGGAACGACCTCAGTTGTGACACATTTTCCGGTGCTGGAGCCTTGACTACTGCCGCAATCTTCTCTGGGGGCTTATGTAACCCCTCTTTATCGATAACGTGGCCACAATACGAGATCTGTTTTCTAAAGAACTCGCATTTGGGGCGGTTAGCTCAGAGCCCATATTCCTGCAATCTAGTGAGCACCTGCTCCAGGTTGGCAAGGTGATCACTGTCATTTTCGCCCGTGACCAGGATGTCGTCCAAATAACACTGGGTCCCTGGGATCCCTTGCAGGACTTGTTCCATTGCCCTCTGCCAAATAGCCGGAGCTGATGCTACCCCGAATACCAGCTGGTTGTATTGGTAAAGACCTTTATCGGTGTTGAATGGGAGGTATTTTTTTGATGCTTCTTCTACCTCCATTTGCAGATACGCCTGGGCCAGGTCAATCTTCGTGAAGCATTTCCCTCCAGATAGCGAGGCGAAAATATCTTCAATCCGCGGAAGTGGATATTGTACGGTGTGAAGGACCGGGTTCACTGTAACCTTAAAGTCCCCACAGATGCGAACCTTCCTTGGTTCCCCAGGCGTGCTGCTCAACGACTTTTTCATCACAGGGACGATGGGTGTAGCCCACTCGCTCCAGTCTACCTTGGACAGTACACCTGAACGTTCCAGACTCTCCAGCTTTGCTTTGACGGCTGGGCGGATCGCATAAGGCCTTAAAAAATTTTGGACTTGCTTTTTCTTCAATTTTAATTGTCGCTGTCATGCCTTTTAGTGTTCCGAGTCCTTGCTGGGACACTTCTTTCACGTCAGTTAGGATCTTTGACAGTCGCCCAGGTGTGACGTCATCATCCTTTTTGTCAGCCACAGTCAGTGCCTGTATGGAATGCCAATCCAGTTGTATTTTCCGGATCCATTCACGTCCCAGTAATGGTGGTCCTCCATCTTGCAATACATACAGGTCTAGTTTTGGTGTTTCCTTACTGTTATATATAACAGTCACCCTTATTTTTCCTTTGGGGTAGACTTTTTGCCCCGTGTACGTCTTCAAAATAATTTTTGTGTCTCTCAAGGGTATGTGTGAGAATAGTCTCTCGTAGTCCCGTCGGTTTATGACTGTTAGGGCTGATCCTGTGTCCAATTCCATCTTTACCTGGACTCCTGCTATCTTGAGAGTGACCCAAATGGTTCGGTGATCCTCCGTTGTGATCACATTATGTAGTTTCAGACAACTCAGTTCCCTGCTTTCGGAGTCATTATCACTCTTTTGTTCCGGCGGTTCTCGTGGCAATGGCGGCGCCCTGTAGGTTTTGCGTGCTTCTCCTGCGCTGCTGCCAACACCGCTCTCGGTGGTCCTCGTGGCAATGGCGGTGCCTCGCGGGTTTCTGCACGTCTCTCTCTCCCTCTCTTCGACGCTGCTCGGCCCCTAAACACTGGCTGCGCCCTGTGCACTCTGCCTTCTCTCTCTCTCCCCCGTCGACGCTGCTCGGCCCTTTGCTGTGCCGCTCGGTCGGGCTCTAGCCCGCCACTGTCCAGGAAGGGTCTGCGCACTACCTGTTGCCAGCCCATTTCGCTGGACCACCTCGACTGGAAAGCCAAGCCTGGCTCTCGACAGCCTCCTCCGCAATTCTCGAGCCTCTGCTGGATGACTGGGCGGTTGCCCGTGGTTGATGCCCGAGCCTCTGGCCTTGACCTCCAATCCACTGATTTCCAGGAACGAATCCCCGGGAGGTGATGCAAAGTTGCAGGTAGATTCGAACTTCCCTTGTCGCCAATGTTGTGTCTGTGTATAATAAGACACAGACTGCAGGAGAAACGGTACAACAGGTGTTTACTCAACGTGGCTCACAGTGGAACTGACTGTACAGATTACTACTCAGTGCTATATACAGGTGTGGTCACTGCCGGTACTACAGTATACATGAGCTGTGAAAAGTAGTTCCCCCCTGAAAGGTATATACATTACATCCAGTTAGTTGTTTAATTGTCCACCACCATTCATGACTGGATGTGGCAGGACTGCTGTGCTTTGATCTCATCCATTGATTGTGGGCTCACTTAGCTCTGTCTATAGCATGCTACTCCCACCATTTAGCATTCATGTAGACCTGTGTTGCAGCTTCCCCAGGTAGGCACCCCATTTTTAGGTACGCCTGGTGATGTTCCTGGCATGCTCTTCTATACTCCTTATTGAAACAGGTTTGGTCTCCTGGCTTGATGGTCTTGGTAGAGTGAGGGGTATGCCAGGCCATGAGGTTACAGATTGTGGTGGAATCCAATTCTGCTGCTGCTGATGGCCGGCAGCCATTCATGGATGCCATGTTTTGAGCTGGACCTGCTCTGTATCTATCTCATTTAGCACGGCAGTAGTGCGACACAACATGACTGGGGTGTCCTCAGTGTGAAGATGGAACTTCGTCTCCACAAGGACCGTGCGGTGGTCAGTGCTACCAATACTGTCTTGGACATGTGCACCTGCGACAGGTAGATTGGTGAGGACGAGTTCAAGTAGGTTTTTCCTCTCGTGTTGGTGCTCTCACCACCACCTAAGATGCAGTCTGACAGCTGTGGCGTTCAGGACTCGGCCTATTCGGTCAGTAATGGTGCTACCGAGCCACTCTTCGTGATGGATATTGAAGCCCCCATCTAAGAGAATGTTCTGTGCCCTTGCTACCCTCAGTGTTTCTTCCGGGTGGTGTTCAGCATTGATGAGTATTGATTCATCAGTTGAGGGAGGGCAGTGCCTAATCAGCAGGAGGTTTCCTTTCCCTTGCTTGACCTGAAGCCATGAGACTTCATGGGTTCCAGAGTCAATGTCGAGGACTCCGATGGCCACTCCCTCATGACTGTATATCCTGTCCCGCCACCTCTGGTGGGTCTGACCTGCCCGTGGGACAGGATATACCCAGGGATGGTGATGGAGGATTCTGGGACATTGGCTGAAAGGTATGATTCTGTGAGTATGACTATGTGAGGCTGTTGCTTGACTAATCTGTGGAACAGCTCTCCCAATGTTGGCACCAGTTCCCAGATGTTAGTGAGGGGTCTTTGCATATTCGACTGGGCTGAGTGTGCCTTGTCATGTCCGAAGCCAATGCCTCGGTCTTTGCCGGATGGTCCATCCAGTTTTATTCTTATTCTTGTTTCTCGTAGCAGTTTTGTAAGGATTCCGGGGGCTTCTTTTAAACTGGTTTAAGGTAATCTACCTGGCCAGCAGTCTTTTTGCTGCTGCACTCTAAACCAATTTACAAACAGCGGTTTCGAATCGCTACCCCCCCTTTAGTTCTGAGTGGGGGAACTTATAATTAATGATATTAAAACGGAACAAGTGGTTTGGATGAGAGAACAAAAATCAAGCTTTATTAACTAAAAGAAACTATAATCACAATATCAAACTATCCCACACGAACACAGTAAAGTTGTAAAACTATATAACAGGGAGGTTGCAGACGGCGAAAACGAGGGATACAATGGCTACAATGTTATTTAAACAATCTTAGTAATTCCCTTAAATCACCATCCCCCCTTAACTCCTGCTAGGTTGCCTTGTTGAGGAGTCAGAAACTCTGCTCACATGTGGTCCAGCGAAGAGAGAGAGAGAGAGAAAGAGCTCACCTATGGTCCCAGGAAGTCAAGAGAGCTGGCTTCTCAGCCCTATCTTTATATCTGGTGAGCCCCTCCCATCCTGCCTTGCAAGGCTGTGTGCAAAATTCCCCACCCAAATGGGTCCAATACACAAGAGAAGGCTGTGATAGGTTAACTCAAAGTGGTTGGATTGAGTTAATGTGATTTTCGGAGCTCCCTGTTCTGAAACAAAAGGGAGATACAACTGCTCTATTGTCCAGTACTGGGGTGATTTAAAATCCATTCAAATGTTAACGCTTCCCATTCAAGATACAAAAGTCTCTTCTGCAGTTTAGATGTCCTTTGTCTTCATTGAACCTTACTTCCAGACACAGAAAGCTGCATTCCAAACCTCTTTTGTCATTCGGCCATGTGGTGCGACAGTCATTTTTATCCCTGGAAATTTAAAAGCACATTGCCCAGGGATACTTTAATCAAAAAAATGAATCTTCAGAACTGTAAATTATTGCGAATTCTTACAGTCCGCCCTTGGATACTTCAAACATTAAACAACATGCTTAAATGAACCGTGATCATCACGTGCCGATGATGGGTCGCGAAATTCGAGTGGGTCTTGCTCCTCCCACTCGGGCAGTAAAAGTACCTTCCAGCCCCCTTTGATCAGCTTGAAGAAATGCGCAATGATTTTTGACCCCCCACAAACAACCTTCCACTGTATTTACCTAATAGCTATCTGCCACTGATCCCCATCCCGTCTATTCCCCTTAAATTCCAGAAAAAAAACCATGCTACCGTAGGCATCTTACAGATACTTCAGTTTTCAATAAGGGGTTTCATACCCCTACACGCTTGTAAAATTATACAGTGTAAACCAAATTTACAATCACTTTTTTTTTACATCATAAGTTATTACAAAATGTTGCAATCTTAGTTAGACAATGTACTCAAATTATCGCAAGCACAGAGATGGTCCTACGCCTCTGCTCATCTTGGAGTTGTCACAAACTGGTCCCAAGCACGGAGAGGATCCGACGCCTCTCCTCAACTTGGGGCTGCAACACAAAATACAAAAAATCATTAAACAACATGCTTAAATGAACCGTGATCATCACGTGCCGATGATGGGTCGCGAATTTCGAGTGGGTCTTGCTCCTCCCACTCGGGCAGTAAAAGTACCTTCCCGCCCCCTTTGATCAGCTTAAACTTTAAAACAGGCAGAATGGATTTAGCGACCAGCCTGCTCCGCCAGCCCCGAACCATTCCCTGGTCCCTTTGTGGAGGCGGGGTGCCCCTCACGTTTAAAATATTACCTTAGCACAGACCGAGACCGGGGAGTATGGGATCTCATGACTCCCAATCCCTCCCCCTCCCGTCTTCCTTCGACTGGCTGCAGAAAATGATGGGTGCCTGTGTGGCGGCTCTCCCTGGCCCCACACTGATCTGGCCACCCACTCATCCTTCCCAGCCACACTTATCCTCTTGGCCCGTGGGCCCCCGGATGAGTACCTCCCTCCCCCGACCGCACCCACGTTACTCTTGGGTCTCCCCCTCCTCTGTACTATCTTCCCGGGCCATCACCACCCACCCCCGGGGAACGCATTCCTATCACAAGGTGCCCGTGCTTCCCCATCGTGACTCCTCGACAGCGAGGTCTCCCGCAAGTGAACTTCGGTCAGGATAGTGTTGGGTTGGGGGCCGTGCCCCACCCAGCTGGGGCCATCTCCTCCCCGTAGGAGGAGTAGGCAAGTTCCTCCGGACTCTGTCTGGTTTTTCCCGAAGATCGCTGTGGGGTCTCCTGGATTCGTCCAGTGGCGAGGTGCTCCCCAACATTCCGTATCTTCATTCGATGTCCAGCTCGGGCTGGGCGAACATGGCTGCTTCATTTTCCCATCTCCTGCAAAAACGTAAAAGGGACATGGAGCCAGGTCTCACTGACCTGCTGCCTTAGGTGGAGACATGGTCGGGTCCCTCGACCTCGGACCAAAAATACAAACATTTGGCACACATGTAAACTTAAACTCTTTGCACTTTAACTTAAGACTAGTTATATCAACAAAACTTAAAATACACCTTAAAGCAAGCTATATACATACACAGAGCTATAATTCAAATGCCGCCCGTCTCTGGACGGCCAGTCTAATCTCAGGCACTGTCGCAGATTGCTGCTGGCTGCAGCGAAGCTGGACTGCCTCCTGTCTCTGGTCCCTCGCAGCTTCTGGCTGTTGAGTGGGGGCCTCTGTTCTCTGGCTTCTCCCTGGCTCGGGAAACCGCCCTACTCCACTGTAAAGTGGGTGACCATGATTTCTTAGGCTGGGGCACCCGCTGAGACCTCCTGAGGGGTGTCTCCATGGGGGAAACTTTGGCTGGTGGACCCTGAGCTTGGGTCACAGCCCCAGCTGGCTGGGAACCTTCTTCCCCATTTCCAAATAGCCCGCACTGTATAATGTACCTGGCAGCCTGCCAGTGCAAATCTCTCTCTTGGTTTGTCTGCTTTTCACTGGAAACAAGTCACAGTTCCTGTTTTTGTGGGCTGTGAACTTGAACTTGCATGGACAGCAAACTCATGTTCCCTCACCCAGCTGGCTTTAAATGGGGAATTTTGGACCTGCCTTTTTCCTGGGGCCAAAACTATCCCCTGTGTGCCTCCCTTGTCCTGTATTTCTGCTACTGGGCCTGCTCTACAGGGGTCCCAGAACTCTCCTTTCCTGTTCCCTGGCTTAATCAGCTTACTCTGAATATGAATGGCTCCTCCCCCCACACAAGCCACAGTGCTTGCCTGTGAACTCGAACATGCTGTGGGCTGAGGATTCCTATTCTCAGGCTCACTCCTCACGGGCGAACCGTACCTCCGTTGTTGGAGGGGGTACACTGGTCCTGGTCCCCGCCTGCCTAGTGGATCTGCTGGTGTTCTTCTACCACCCCATTGTCCACCCGTCCTCGCTGCCAGAGGTCTTCAAGACTCGGAGCTGTGGGCTGCAGTCTTGGGGTCTCTAATTCCCAATCCAGCACCGTTCTGGGTGCTGCCTGTGGGATAGTTCTACTTGGGCTGCCAGTAAAGTCCAGCTGACCTGTCTTCAGGCTGATCATGCAAATCAACCCCTTAAATGCATTTAAAGCCATGTTAAGGCTTTCTATCTCTGTCCTACAGGGGCCATGATCTGCTTCCTCAAACCTTAGGGTGCAGGCCAGCTTATGAGCTGCCTTTGCTTTCCTAAACCTTTCCTCCCGCTCTCCCTTCACACCCTTCCTAACCCAGCCAGCTATACCCCGATAGGTCAGCCTGCACGCTGCTGCTAACATCCGCAGGGCTACCCACATACTGCAAACAACGAGAGAATCAAGAGCTGATGCTTTCACCAGATCCAGACCACTTATTAAATCAAAAACTGCCTCCACTCCTGGCTGGCTCGCCATTGCAAGGATTCCGGGGGCTTCTTTTAAACTGGTTTAAGGTAATCTACCTGGCCAGCAGTTTTTTTGCTGCTGCACTCTAAACCAATTTACAAACAGCGGTTTCGAATCGCCACCCTCCTTTAGTTCTGAGTGGAGGAACTTATAATTAATGATATTAAAACGGAGCAAGTGGTTTGGATGAGAGACCAAAAATCAAGCTTTATTAACTAAAAGAAACTATAATCACAATATCAAACTATCCCACACGAACACAGTAAAATTGTAAAACTATATAACAGGGGGGTTGCAGACGGCGAAAACGAGGGATACAATGGCTACAATGTTATTTAAACAATCTTAGCAATTCCCTTCAATCACCATCCCCCCTTAACTCCTGCTAGGTTGCCTTGTTGACGAGTCAGAAACTCTGCTCACATGTGGTCCAGCGAAGAGAGAGAGAGAGAGAGAGCTCACCTATTTACCAGGAAGTCAAGAGAGCTGGCTTCTCAGCCCTATCTTTATATCTGGTGAGCCCCTCCCGTCCTGCCTTGCAAGGCTGTGTGCAAAATTCCCCACCCAAAAGGGTCCAATACACAAGAGAAAGCTGTGATAAGCTAACTCAAAGTGGTTGGATTGAGTTAATGTGATTTTCGGAGCTCCCTGTGCTGAAACAAAAGGGAGATACAACTGCTCTATTGTCCAGTACTGGGGTGATTTAAAATCCATTCAAATGTTAACGCTTCCCATTCAAGATACAAAAGTCTCTTCTGCAGTTTAGATGTCCTTTGTCTTCATTGAACCTTACTTCCAGACACAGAAAGCTGCATTCCAAACCTCTTTTGTCATTCGGCCATGTGGTGCGACAGTCATTTTTATCCCTGGAAATTTAAAAGCACATTGCCCAGGGATATTTTAATCAAAAAAATGAATCTTCAGAACTGTAAATTATTGCGAATTCTTACAATTTGCTACAACTGAGTGGCTTGCTAGGCCATTTCAGAGCGCAGTTAAAAGTCAACCACATTGCAGTGGTGGCATAATTGAAGACCCTCATATCTGCTACCATTCTAGTATAAATCCTCTGCACCCTCGCCAAGATCTTGATAAGCTGCCTAAGATGTGATGCCCAGATCAGGACACAATACTCCAGCTGGGGCCGGACCACTGTTATATAAAGGTTGAGCAATTACTTCCTGGCTTTTGTTCACTGTGCCTCTATTAATAATGCCTCGGATCCTGTATGCTTTTCTAAAAGTCTTGTCAACTCGTCCTTCCAAGGTTTGTATTTATACACCACAGGACTCTCTTTTCCTGCACCCACGATATAATTGGACCATTTCGTTCACATTGCCTCTCCTCATGCTTCCTAGCAAAATGCATCACCTCACAACAAACTCACACTTTTACACGCTGACATTGTCTTAGCCTCTGGTGTGTAAAGAAAACAAAGATGGATGCCCTTCCATTTGCCTCTCTGGATCATTCTGCTTCTGCCCGTTTCTATGACCCTAAAATGCCCTCTCAGCATCACCTCAACACTGACACATCACTGACACGGGAGAGATTCAACCTCTAACCATTCTCTCGATGACACTCAGTGTCCATTAAAGTTCCAGCCTTGGTGATGCTTGACTTTCAATGTCAATACAGAGACCATTGCAGTCCCTTTACAGGCCCAGTGTAAGTGGGTGAGCAGCAGTCTGTGTCTGGGACAGTGACATCCGGGGACTCCCAGTGTCCCCTGTCCTGGTTAAACAAACACTCTCCTAGTACGCCATAATCTGGAGTAACTGTGTCCAATTCTGGGCCCCGCACCTCAGGAAGGATATATTGGCCTTGGAGGGAGCTCAGCGCAGATTCACCAGACTGATACCGGGCATTGTGGAAATCTACCTTTTTAAAGATGAACATGTGCCCCTTTTTGACAAAAAAAATGGAGTCCCGGTCCTCCCAGAAGCCTCTGCAGAAATGTCCTCTACTCCTTCATTAAACATGTTAACCTTGACTAAACACTGAGAACAGTTGCTTATCTGCGTTGTAAACAAAGGCCATTTACATGAGTAAAGGGAACCTTACGCAAGCCATCTGGCCAGAGGCTTGACCACCAGATAATAGAAGAAACATACTGTATGAAGTATCTACATTCCAAACAGCACTGATAGTCTTAATTAAATAGTCTAGAATAAATAACTACCCATTGTATTATCAATAGTCTTTCGCTACGCCAGACTTTAGAAATATGTAGAAACTTAGTTAAGGATTGAAGAACTCTTTGTCCCTTTGTCTGACTTGAAAGACACATGATGAAACCATAACCTGTTTACTTTACTGTATAAATATGTTATTGATCTGTACTTCTGTAGAGAGTCTCTGTTTAGCCTTTGACTGAGCGGGACGCTCTCCTTGCCGCAAGTAAAAGCTTAATAAAAGAACATCTACCGGAGCTGATTGTTTCAGAGTCTCATTGAGAGTCGAGATTTCGACAGTTACTTCTTGGAGTTTCCACCGAGATCGCTTACTCTCTAGTCTGTGAGCGAACAGATGCTGGCATATTGCCTCTTCAGTGAAGGGCTTAACTGGCCAGAATAAGGTGAGCCTTTTTGTTCACAAAGAGTCTCTTTGCTGTTGAACTGCATATGTAATCTGTTGTCCACAGCGGAGGTACTGCGATCTACGAGACTCGAAATCTATGATCTAAAGTTATTTTTGTAATCATTTCCTTTTCAGCCTAGAGGCAGAAGGGATCTGATCCTGAAAATATCCGGTCTTGAAACAGCCCGGGGAGATTTTCATTAGTTGAAGGTAAGAAGAGCGCTATAGAAATCGATCGATTATCCTTGTGTGATAGGATAATTATCCTTGTGTGATAGGATAAGACAAGTCCGTGAAGGGACAGGATACTTGTTTGATAGGAACATAGAGATGAATAAGATTTCTTTTTTAATAAATTAGGATAAGTTAAGGACTCGGTCTGTAGCGGCGTACAATGCAGACTGAGAATTGACTATTTGTTTAGATAGAGTTTAAGGCTATAATTTGTATACCCGCGTGGATGTTGTTTGTCCTAGTTGTCCTTGTTATACTGTTGTGTTCAATACTTTTGTGTGACATTGCAATTGAAGAACCGGGAAGAGACAATAGGGAAAATTGTGATTCGGAAAAACATTCTTTGATTAAGAAAGGAAACAGTGCCTAATTGATCCACTGCAGTTGGTTCGTGTCAACATATCTCACACACCCAGACTGAGCCTGAATTAAGAGCCTTTTTAGGCCACGTGATGGCCAGGAGAAGTGGGCGTAGAGAATTCAGTTGAGCAAAAAGGATTGTGAGATCAGAAACTGTAAAAACTCTCAATCAATCAGAATGGGTGCCGGAGCAAGTAAAACACCACCAATGGGAACGCCAGCCTATTTTATGCTCCGGAATTCTGGTCAGTCTTCAATTGACCACTTACAAAATTGGACAAAATGGACTAAGGATGGAAACAGGCCATTTCGACCAGATCGTTCCTTTACTTTAGAAAGAATAACATGTCTAGAGGAGTGTCTTATAGACAGAGACCCAGGCAGAAGAGGTAAAAAGAAAGTAAATTGGTCGGCATTTGGGGATTGGAAAAGGGAAGCTGAAAAACTACATGAGAAAAGCCTACAGGTCAGCAAGCAGTGTACTAAATGGAAAAAGCAAGCAAATAAACGAACAGAGCAGGTAAATGGTCCTAGACATGATAAAAACCCATTTATGATGGTTGCTAAACAAAGAAAAGGACACCCGTCAAATGCCCCTAAGGATCGGAAAAAAGATGAGGATGAGGATTGGGATGAGAATTGGACTCCCTACGGCATGCTCAAGACCAAAATGAAGGTGATCAGGCCGTTCCACCTGTAGTTCAAGCAGAGCCTTTACTTCAGGCTCTTGCACCCCCGGCTGCCCCACAAAATGGCCCACAAAACGGCGCAGTAGCAGGAGCACCTGTCAGTCCTGACAATGATAATACAAATCAATTCCACGAAGGTCCGGCAGGGTATATACAGAGTCGGACAGAACAAAGGGAACGCATTGAAAATAATACAGGATCTGATCCTCCACCCGCTCTTACGATGCCAGTGAGACTTTTTCCCAATCCAACTCCGAACGGAGAACCAGTTGGTGTTTATCGACCATGGTCACCAAGTGAGTTAAGAACAATTGTGGAAGGATTAACAGACCCCAAAACCAGTCTTGAAAAGGCCATAGACCAATTAAAAGTAATCGTCATGTGCCATGAGCCCAGCATATTAGATGGCCAAATTCTGCTAAAAGCATGGTTAAAAGACACCAAATTTGCTGAATTCGAGATGAAATTCCAAGATTTTAAAACACATCGCGAAACTGTCGGTACCGCTCCCGGCACCAGACCACCCAATGAGGAATTCTGCGGAAGGTGCTGGGAAGCCTTACACAAGGTGTTCCCAAAGAAAACAAATTGGTCTAAAATTATGGAAACCACACAAAGAAAAGATGAGGATGTTGCGGATTACGTTGAGAGGGTGCGAGAACTTACGAGCCAATGTTCAGGCATGAAAACAGAGGAATTAGATTCTCCCATGCTCAGCGCCGTTGTAAACGGACTACGACCTGAACTCAGGGATCCCTTTAAATGAGTTTGTTTCGGATGATGACAGGAAATGCTATCCAAGGTTGTTTATATGTTAAAAGACAGACAAGATCGAAATAGAGAAACTAAAAGCAAGGTTACCGTGTTCATGGAGCGAGCAGCTCCAACGGCACCAGCCCCAACAACACCCACCTATTACCCACAACGTGGCAGGGGAAGAGGACGGGGTGGTGGAAGAGGACATTTTAGGGGTAGAGGCGGTGGCGGTGGAGGACGAGGACAATCCGGTGTCTGTTACAATGGTGGCCAGACTGGGCACTGGGCTAAAAATTGCCCATCAAAACAGCAGCAACCAAACTATAACTGGACTCAACAGGCTGGTAACGGGCCACCTCCTCCACCTCCAGAACCCAATCCGTATGTGACCCGAGCCCAGGTACATGCCAGACCTCAAACTACATTTTCTGCTCAAAATCCATTTGGACCACAAAATCAAAATTCGAAACAATTCGGCCCAGGATTCAATTGTCCGTATAATCAATGACTAGTTGCTCCATATCCAAGTGCTGCAAGTAAACAATTACCCGTTGTTGCATTAAATGCCAAGCACATACAGGCCACTTGGATGAGGCAGCACTTGGAAATGCCAGAGCTGACAATGCAGCTAAATCAGCAGCTCTGTCAGACGAAGGGGAAGAAGTATCCGCATTCCCAGTAAGGGAAAATAATTCCACTGATCAACCGCCCACTATTAATGATGTGCTGGCCTTTCAGTCACAGGCCAGTACGGATGAGGTATTAACCTGGGCAAGGGATCAATGTTGTAAAACTCAAGAAGGAATATGGGTTTACCATGACGGCCGCATGGTGTCATCCAAATCCTTACTTCCATGGATTGCCCGATGTGTTCATACATTCACACATGCGGTCAAAAGGGGAATGGCAGATTATATTTTGGCAACTTGGTATGCACCAGGTATTTCGGCAATTGCAAAACAAATTTGTGAAAATTGTGTTACCCGTCAGACAATGAATCCGGGTAAGACGGAAAAGGTAAAACCTGCCTCCCACCCAAACCCAACGGGACCTTTTGTACATTTACAAATGGATTTTATTGAATGACCTATGTGTATGGGAATTAAGTATGTATTAGTTATTGTAGATGTGTTTCTAGCTGGATTGAATTTTTTCCTTGTAAAAAGGCCGATGCCACTACTGTTGCTAAATATTTGTTGAAAGAAATTGTGCCGCGCTTTGGAATTCCTGTTAAACTTTCAAGTGATAATGGGTCTCATTTTACTGGAACTGTCATAAAAGAAATGTGTAAAGCCTTAAAGATTAACCAACATTTTCATTGCAGTTATCATCCACAATCAGCTGGACTTGTTGAGAGATATAATGGAATGCTTAAAAATAAACTGCTGACACGATGCAATGACACTGGACTAGAACTGCTGCCTTTAGCCTTGATGGTAATGCGATCTGCAACTAGCAGAACAACAGGCCTGTCACCGCATGCGATAGTTATGGGACGTCCCCAACGGCTACCTTTTACAGCACCGTTTACTGCAAAACAAATGGGCATCCATAAAATCGAAGAAAATATGTTGAATTATTGTATTGCACTAACCAAATGTATTTCCAGCTTTCATTCACAGGTAAAAGAAGCTCAAGTCGAACCAGCAAAAGCGAAGTACCATAACCTGGAGCCCGGAGAATTCGTTTACATCAAGATTTTTAAACGTAAAAGCAGTCTACAACCCAGATTTGAAGGACAATACCAGGTTTTGCTGACAAATAAGGCTGCAATCAAGATGAAAGAAAGACCAACATGGATCCACGCATCCCATTGCAAAAAAGCACCCGATCCGGAGGAAATGGCGAAGGAACCAGAGGGAGAGGAAAAGATTTCCACAGACTATGGGGACTGACAGGACTGTGCTTAACAGGGTTATGCTTTGTGTTACTGATAGTACCGGAGATACAGACACGTGAACAAAGGGAACTACATATAAATGTATTCATGGCACTGAGTCCTGAGTATGCACAAGAAAGAGATTTATCCAACTGTTGGGTATGTGCACATGTGCCCATTCACTCGAAAGGAGGCATCCCTCTAAGACCCATTCCCTTTAACGAATCAGACATGGCTGAGTGGATAGTCAGTCAGAACAATACGCATGGTAATACCTCCCAGAAAAGGCACACATCCTATAGGGGCACTACTAGTACAGAGGATTGGAGGCCGGAATGGGAATCAGCAGGCTATAATCTTAGTGCCTTCCAGGGGTGGTACCAACTCAAATATAATCGGACTCGGCAGCCTCCATTCCTAGTTCTTACGAAAACCTCAGTTATAGGGGCCCCAATGGGTAAAATATGTTTAGTAAGGATAATAGCAGGGGGCGAGAACGTGGGTAAAAGCAAATGCGCCCAGAATTTTACCATAACTCGACCCCACAACTTGCACGGTGTGGGTCAGTTTAACATGACAAATGTCCGTAATAAGACGAGTGGGAGTACCTGGACAGGTTCCAACCCTATGATGACAAAGAAGAAGTTGCAATTCACTTCTTATAATGGAACCTATTTTATCTGTGGTCATAAGGCGTACCCCTGGTTACCACAATCATGGACGGGATCCTGTTACTTAGGATATGTGATACCCTTTATTAGAACAACAAAGACCCTGAGGGACGCCTACGAAAGCCATCGACCTAAATGGGATTTGACATGGTTGAATGGAATATTCAAGGTAATGATACCACCCTATGGGACAATGTCACACGAGTGGGAAATACGGGAACTGGCTAAATTAGTAGAATCAGTAGCCAACGCAACCTCACAAACCTTCGAAAGGGTAAATGATGAAGTGGTAGCCATTCGGACAGTGGCTCTCCAAAATCGTATGGCCCTAGATTATCTCCTAGCCAAGGAAGGAGGGACATGCACTTTGATTGGTGAGGAATGCTGTACGTACATCGTGGATCACTTAGAAAAGATCAGCAGTCTGTCAGGACTTATTAGAGAGAAGGTAATAGAGTACAAACAAATTACTGGCCTTGGCAGTACCACTTTGTGGGGTTGGGCACCCGGATGGCTAGGATCCCTGGGAAAATCCCTGGTACAGGGCCTGATCATATTCTTGCTGATAATCTTTTCCCTATACCTTCTGTTTGTATCAATCAAGTGCTGCTGTGTCAGATTGGGAAAAACAGTGTTACCAACAGCAACCACTACTAAGGTTATGGTAGCAACAACTACGAAGGATTCTGTGTGCAAATGGAAATAGAAAGACTAAGCAGGATTGGAATGGATGAAGTTGTCCTCGTGAAGGACAAAAGGGGGGAATGTGGAAATCTACCTTTTTAAAGCTGAATATATTTACATGTGCCCCTTTTTGACAAACAAAATGGAGTCCCGGTCCGCCCAGAATCCTCTGCAGAAATGTCCTCTACTCCTTCCTTAAACATGTTAACCTTGACTAAACACTGAGAACAGTTGCTTATCTGCGTTGTAAACAAAGACCATTTACATGAGTAAATGGAACCTTATGCAAGCCACCTGGCCGGAGGCTTGACCACCAGATAACAGAAGAAACATACTGTATGAAGTATCTACATTCCAAACAGTACTGATAGTCTTTATTAAATAGTCTAAAATAAATAACTACCAATTGTATTATCAATAGTCTTTCCCTACACCAGACTTTAGAAATATGTAGAAACTTAGTTTAGGATTGTAGAACTCTTTGTCCCTTTGTCTGACTTGAAAGACGCATGATGAAACCATAACCTGTTTACTGTATTGATCTGTACTTCTGTAGAGAGTCTCTGCTTAGCCTTTGACTGAGCGGGACGCTCTCCTTGCCGAAAGTAAAAGCTTAATAAAAGAACATCTACCGGAGCAGATCGTTTCAGAGTCTCATTGAGAGTCGAGATTTAGACAGCATAAAAGGGTTAAATTATGAGGACAGATTGCATAGTCTATGCTTGTAAGTCCTTGAGTATAGAAGGTTGATTGTAGTGTTTCAGGTGATTAAAGGAACTAATAGGGTAGATAGAGAGAAACTATTTCCTCTGGTGGGGGGAGTCCAGAACAAGGGGCATCATCTTAAAATTAGAGCTAGGCCGTTCAGTGGTGATGTCAGGAAGCACTGCTTCACACAAAGTACAGTTGAAATCTGGAACACTCTCTCGCCTAAAATGCTGTTGAGGCTGGGGATCAATTAAACGTTTGAAAACTGAGATTGATAGGTTTTTGTTGTGTAAGGTTATTACAGTTACGGAATCAAGGCGGGTAGGTGGAATTATGGTACAGGTCAGACAAGATCTGAGTGAATGCTGGAGCAGGCTTGAGGAGCTGAATTGCCTCTTCCTGTTCCTTTGTTTCCATGTTTCTATGACCCTAACACTTCTCTCTCTGTCCCTCCTCACTCTAGTTTTCTTTTTTTTTTAAATGAGCAGCGCTGAGCTTCAGCAGATCTTATCGCTGCTTGTGATTTGGACCGGTCATTGTTCTCAGTCTCTGAGCAGCCTCTGACAAACAACAACAAGCTCTCACCTTTTGAACACTGACATTGTCTTGCCTGCTGCACACAGCGTACAACATTCAAATCTGTTAGCCACAGTGGATGGAAAGATCAGGCAGTCTCTAAAATGACAATGTGTTCAGATTGGCAGCGAGTAACTTCCTTGTATGCAGGAATTAACCCACGGGGATTCACAGATTCGGCAACCTGGGGAGAATGGAGATTGATGAAACTATCGGGGACCAGGGCTTGAACATGAGCTGGTTGGGAGGGAGATGGAAAGTCAGCCAGCTCTTTTAATGCGGACTGTCACACTGAGCAATCAGCTGCAATAAAAAGATTGAGATCAATGTGGGTACGGTGACATACTGGTTAGATCACTGGGATATTGATGCAGAGAACTACAGTTCAAATCCCACCCCGGAAGTTTGAGAATGTGAATTAAAGTGTAAAAATCTGTGTATGAAAAGCCTGGTATCAGTGAATGTAGCTGACACATAGGGTGGATTTATTCTGTGAATATTCTCTCGCTAACACTCAGTGTCCTCACATGTAAGTGGGCGGCATGTGTACCTAATATAGGTGGGATTTGACACTGATTTGGTGGGATTTCTCTCTGATATGCGTGAGAGTTGTCTCTGATATGGGAAGGATTTGTGTACATGGATCCCTGAATCACTTGGCTCCTCCACAGTACCTAGATTCTCACCATTTAGAAAATACTCTGATCTTTCTTTCTCAGGTCTGGAGTGGATGAACTCACACGTTCATGGGCACTGAGTGTCAGAAAGAGAATATTCACAGGGTAAATCCCTCCCATATCAGTAATGTATCATTAATGGGCGAGGGTCTATCGATATCTGTCTCTTGTACAGCTTACATTAATCCTTCGACAGACACACTCTTGGTGATTATTGACATTTAATTTAAATACAGAGACCAACGCCAGTCCCTTTACTGTCCCAGTGTGAGTGGTTGAGGAGCAGTCAGGGTCGGGGACATTGATATCTGGTCAGGGGCCTCACAACGTCGCGTTTCCTGGTTACACACTCTCCCAGATCGCTCTCTCTCCCCTCAATCTAGTTTGCATATGTTGCGAAATTATCTCCTGTGCTCTTTAAAAGAACTTTTCCGTGCTTCTGATGTGAACAATCTATTGTGCTCAGTCTGTCAACATCATCTGACAAGCATTACATCATAGGATCATAGAATGATACAGCACAGAAGGAGGCCATTTTGCCCATCGTGCCTGTTCCGGCTCTTTGAAAGGGCTGTCCAATTAATCCCACCCCACTGCTCTTTCCCCATAGACCTGTAAATCATATCCCGTCAAAGTGTATCCAATTCCCTTTTGAAAGTTACTATTGAAAGTTTCAGGCAGTGCATTCCAGATCACAACCACTGCTGCGTAAGTAATAATTTTTCCTCATGTCGCGTCTGACTCTTTTGCCAATCACCTTAAATCTGTGTCCTCTGGTCACTGACCCTTTGGCCACGGGAAACAGCTTAACCTTCTTTACTCTATCAAAACGATTCACGGTTTTGAACACCTCAATCAAATCTCCTCGTAATCTTCTCTGCTCTAAGAGGAACAACCCCAACTTCCCCAGTCTCTCAACAGAACTGAAGTCCCTCTTTCCTGCTACCATTCTGGTAAATCTCCTCCGCACCCTCTCCAAGGCCTTGACAACATGCCTAAAATGCATTGCCCAGAATTGGATGCAATACTCCAGCTGAGGCCTAACATGTGTTTATAAATGATTAACAATAACTTCCTTGCTTTTGAACTCTGTGCCTCTATTAATAAAGCCCAAGATCTGGGGTAGTATTTTAACAACATTCTCAACTTGTCCTTCCAAGATTTGTGTACATACAGTCCCAGGTCTCTCTGTTCCTGCACCCCTTTAAAATTGTACCATTTAGTTCTTATTGCCTCTCCTCAGGCCTCCTACCAAAATGTATCAAATGACAACAAACTCCAACTTTTCACAGGCTGACATTGTCTCACCCTCTGATGTGTAAAGAAAGCAAAGATCGATCCCATTCCATTTGCCTCTGAATCATTCAGTTTCTGCCCGATTCTCACTCCCGGGGACCCCCTGTAAATACTGACACACTCCCCGGGACACTCTATAAATACTGACACACTCCCCGGGACACACTGTAAATATTGACACACTCCCCGGGACACACTGTAAATACTGATACACTCCCGGGGACCCTCTGTAAATACTGACACACTCCCGGGGACTATTTGTAAATACTGACACACACCCCGGGACACACTGTAAATACTGATACACTCCCGGGGACCCTCTTTAAATACTGACACACTCCCGGAGACACTCTGTAAATACTGACACACACCACGGGACACACTGTAAATACTGATACACTCCCGGGGACCCTCTGTAAATACTGACACACTCCCGGAGACACTCTGTAAATACTGACACACTCCCGGGGACACACTGTAAATACTGACACACACCCCAGGACACACTGTAAATAATGATACACTCCCGGGGATACTCTGTAAATACTAACGCACTCCCGGAGACAGTCTGTAAATCCTGACACACTCCCCGGAGACACTCTGTAAATACTGACACACTCCCGGGGACACTCTGTAAATACTGACACCCCCCCGGAGACACTCTGCAAATACTGACACACTCCCGGGGACAATCTGTAAATACTGACACACTCCCGGAGACACTCTGTAAATACTGACACACTCTACGGGGACATGCTGTAAATACTGACACACTCCCAGGGACAATCTGTAAATACTGACACCCCCCCGGGGACACGCTGTAAATACTGACACACCCCCCGGGACACTCTGTAAATAATGACACACTCCCGGAGACACTCTTTAAATACTGACAAAATCCCGGGGACCCCCTGTAAATACTGACACTCTCCCGGGGACCCTCTGTAAATACAGACACACTCCCGGAGACACTCTGTAAATACAGACACACTCCCGGGGGCTCTCTGTAAATACTGACACACTCCCGGAGACACTCTGTAAATATTGAAACACACCCGGGGACACTCTGTAAATACTGACACACTCCCGGAGACACTCTGTAAATACTGACACACTCCCGGAGACACTATGGAAATACTGACACACTCCCGGAGACACTCTGTAAATACTGACACACTCCCGGGGATGCACTGTAAATACTGACACACTCCCGGGGACACTCTGTAAATACCGACACACTCCCAGGGACAGGCTGTAATTACCGACACACTCCCGGAGACACTCTGTAAACACTGACACACTCCCGGGGAAACTCTGCAAACACTGACACACTCCCGGGGACACTCTGTAAATACTGATACTCTCCCTGAGACACTCTGTTAATATTGCCACACTCCCGGAGACAATCTGTAATTACTGACACACTCCCGGAGACACTCTGTAAATACTGACACACTCCCGGAGATACTCTGTAAATACAGGCACACCCCCGGAGACACTCTGTAAACACTGACACACTCCCGGGGACACTCTGCAAACACTGACACACTCCCGGGGACAATCTGTAAATACTGATACTCTCCCTGAGACACTCTGTTAATATTGCCACACTCCCGGAGACAATCTGTAATTACTGACACACTCCCGGAGACACTCTGTAAATACTGACACACTCCCGGAGACACTCTGTAAATACAGGCACACCCCCGGAGACACTCTGCAAATACTGACACACACCCCGGAACACTCTGTAAATACTGACACACTCCCGGGGACACTCTGTAAATACTGACACACTCCCGGAGACACTCTGTACATACTGACACACTCCCGGGGACACTCTGTAAATACTGACACACTCCTGGGGATAGTCTGTAAATACTGACACACTCCCGGGGTCACTGTAAATACTGACACACTCCCGGAGACACTCTGTAATACTGACACACCCCCGGGGACACTCTGTTAATACTGACATGCTCCCCGGGGACACGCTGTAAATACTGACACACTCCCGGAGACACTCTGTAAATACTGACACACCCCCAGACACACTCTGTAAATACTGACACACTCCCGGGGACACTCTGTAAATACTGACACACTCCAGGAGACACTCTGTAAATACTGACACACTGCCCGGGGACACGCTGTAAATACTGACACACTCCCGGAGAAACTCTGTAAACACTGACACACACCCCGGGACACTCTGTAAATACTGACACACTCCCCGGGACAATCTGTAAATACTGACACACTCCCGGGGACACTCTGTAAATAATGACACACTCCCGGGGACAATCTGTAAATACCGACACACTCCCGGAGACACTCTGTAAACACTGACGCACTCCCGGGGACACTCTGTAAATACTGACATACTCCCTGAGACACTCTGAAAATACTGACACACCCCCGGGGTACTCTGTAAACACTGACGCACTCCCGGGGACACTCTGTAAATACTGACATATTCCCTGAGACACTCTGAAAATACTGACACACTCCCGGAGACAATCTGTAAATACAGACACACCCCCAGAGACACTCTGTAAATTCTGACATGCTCCCGCAGATACTCTGTAAATACTGACACACTCCCGGAGACACTCTGTAAATACAGACACACCCCCGGAGACACTCTGTAAATACTGATACACACCCCGGGACACTCTGTAAATAATGACACACTCCCGGGGACACTCTGTAAATACTGACACACTCCCGGAGACACTCTGTAAATACTGACACACTCCCGGGGACCCTCTGTAAATACTGACACACACCCCGGGACACACTGTAAATACTGACACACTCCCGGAAATACTCTGGAAATACTGACACACTCCCGGAGACACTCTGTAAATACTGACACGCCCCCGGAGACACACTGTAAATACTGACAGACTCCCGGGGACACTCTGTAAATACTGACACACTCCCGGAGACACTCTGTAAATACTGACACACTCCCCGGGGGCACTCTGTAAATACAGACACACTCCCGGGGACACTCTTTAAATACTGACACACTCCCGGGGACACTCTTTAAATACTGACACACTCCCGGGGACACGCTGTAAATACTGACACACTCCTGCAGACACTCTTTAAATATTGACACACTCCCGGAGACACACTTTAAATACTGACACACTCCCGGGGACACGCTGTAAATACTGACACACTCGCCGGGGACCCGTTGTAAATACTGACACACTCCCGGAGACACTCTTTAAATACTGACACACTCCCGGAGACACTCTGTAAACACTGACACACTCCGCGGGACACTCTGTAAATACTGACACACTCCCGGAGACACACTGTAAATACTGAAACACTCCTGTGGACCCACTGTAAATACTGACACACTCCCGGGGACCCTCTGTAAATACAGACACACTTCTGGAGACACTCTGTAAATACTGACACACTCCCGGGGACCCTCTGTAAATACTGACACACTCCCGGAGAGACTCTGTAAATACTGACACACTCCTGGAAACACTCTGTAAATACTAACACACTCCCCGGGACACTCTGTATATACTGACACACTCCAGGAGACACTCTGTAAATACTGACACACTGCCCGGGGACACGCTGTAAATACTGACACACTCCCGGAGGCACTCTGTAAACACTGACACACTCCCCGGCACAATCTGTAAATACTGACACATTCCCCGGGACAATCTGTAAATACTGACACACTCCCGGCGACACTCTGTAAATACTGACACACTCCCGGGGACACTCTGTAAATACCGACCCACTCCCGGAGACACTCTGTAAACACTGACACACTCCCTGAGACACTCTGTAAATACTGACAGACTCCCGGAGACAATCTGTAAATACAGACACATGCCCGGAGACACTCTGTAAATAATGACACCCACCCCGGGACACACTGTAAATACTGACACACCCCCGGGGACACGCTGTAAATACTGACACACTCCCGGAGACACTCTGTAAATACTGACACACCCCCAGGTGCACTCTGTAAATACTGACACACTCCCGGGGACACGCTGTAAATACTGACACACTCGCCGGAGACACGTTGTAAATACTGACACACTCCCGGAGACACTCTTTAAATACTGACACACTCCGGGTGACACTCTGTAAACACTGACACACTCCGCGGGACACTCTGTAAATACTGACACCCTCCCGGAGACACTCTGTAAATACTGAAACACTCCTGTGGACCCTCTGTAAATATTGACACACTCCCGGGGACCCCCTATAAATACTGACACTCTCCCGGGGACCCTCTGTAAATACAGACACACTTCTGGAGACACTCTGTAAATACTGACACACTCCCGGGGACACTCTGTATATACTGACACACTCCAGGAGACACTCTGTAAATACTGACACACTGCCCGGGGACACGCTGTAAATACTGACACACTCCCGGAGGCACTCTGTAAACACTGAGACACTCCCCGGCACAATCTGTAAATACTGACACATTCCCCGGGACAATCTGTAAATACTGACACACTCCCGGCGACACTCTCTAAATACTGACACACTTCCGGGGACACTCTGTAAACACTGACACACTCCCGGGGACACTCTGTAAATACTGACACACTCCCTGAGACACTCTGTAAATACTGACAGACTCCCGGAGACAATCTGTAAATACAGACACACGCCCGGAGACACTCTGTAAATAATGACACCCACCCCGGGACACACTGTAAATACTGACACACCCCCGGGGACACGCTGTAAATACTGACACACTCCCGGAGACACTCTGTAAATACTGACACACCCCAGGTGCACTCTGTAAATACTGACACACTCCCGGGGACACTCTGTAAATACTGACACACTCCCGGGGACAGTCTGTAAATACGGACACATTCCCGGAGACACTCTGTAAATACTGTCACACTCCCCGAGACACTCTGTAAATACTGACACACTATCCGGGACACTCTGTAAATACTGACACACTCCCGGGGACACTCTGTAAATACTGACACACTCCCGGGGACACTCTGTAAATACCGACACACTCCCGGAGACACTCTGTAAACACTGACACACTCCCGGAGACAATCTGTAATTACTGACACACTCCCGTGGACACTCTGTAAATACTGACACACTCCCGGAGACACTGTGTAAATACAGACACACCCCCGGAGACACTCTGTAAATACTGACACACTCCCGGAGACACTCTGTAAATACTGACACACTCCCCGGGACACTTTGTAAATACTGACAGACACCCCGGGACACTTTGTAAATACAGACACACCCCCGTGGACACTCTGCAAATACTGACACACACCCGGGGATACTATGAAAATACTGACACACCCCCGGGGTACTCTGTAAACACTGACGCACTCCCGGGGACACTCTGTAAATACTGACATACTCCCTGAGACACTCTGAAAATACTGACACACTCCCGGAGACAATCTGTAAATACTGACACACCCCCAGAGACACTCTGTAAATTCTGACATGCTCCCGCAGATACTCTGTAAATACTGACACACTCCCGGAGACACTCTGTAAATACAGACACACCCCCGGAGACACTCTGTAAATACTGATACACACCCCGGGACACTCTGTAAATAATGACACACTCCCGGGGACACTCTGTAAATACTGACACACTCCCGGAGACACTCTGTAAATACTGACACACTCCCGGGGACCCTCTGTAAATACTGACACACACCCCGGGACACACTGTAAATACTGACACACTCCCGGAAATACTCTGGAAATACTGACACACTCCCGGAGAAACTCTGTAAATACTGACACGCCCCCGGAGACACACTGTAAATACTGACAGACTCCCGGGGACACTCTGTAAATACTGACACACTCCCGGAGACACTCTGTAAATACTGACACACTCCCCGGGGGCACTCTGTAAATACAGACACACTCCCGGGGACATTCTTTAAATACTGACACACTCCCGGGGACACGCTGTAAATACTGACACACTCCCCGGGGACACGTTGTAAATGCTGACACACTCCTGCAGACACTCTTTAAATATTGACACACTCCCGGAGACACACTTTAAATACTGACACACTCCCGGGGACACGCTGTAAATACTGACACACTCGCCGGGGACACGTTGTAAATACTGACACACTCCCGGAGACACTCTTTAAATACTGACACACTCCCGGAGACACTCTGTAAACACTGACACACTCCGCGGGACACTCTGTAAATACTGACACACTCCCGGAGACACTCTGTAAATACTGAAACACTCCTGTGGACCCTCTGTAAATACTGACACACTCCCGGGGACCCTCTGTAAATACAGACACACTTCTGGAGACACTCTGTAAATACTGACACACTCCCGGGGACCCTCTGTAAATACTGACACACTCCCGGAGAGACTCTGTAAATACTGACACACTCCTGGAAACACTCTGTAAATACTAACACACTCCCCGGGACACTCTGTATATACTGACACACTCCAGGAGACACTCTGTAAATACTGACACACTGCCCGGGGACACGCTGTAAATACTGACACACTCCCGGAGGCACTCTGTAAACACTGACACACTCCCCGGCACAATCTGTAAATACTGACACATTCCCCGGGACAATCTGTAAATACTAACACACTCCCGGCGACACTCTGTAAATACTGACACACTCCCGGGGACACTCTGTAAATACCGACCCACTCCCGGAGACACTCTGTAAACACTGACACACTCCCTGAGACACTCTGTAAATACTGACAGACTCCCGGAGACAATCTGTAAATACAGACACATGCCCGGAGACACTCTGTAAATAATGACACCCTCCCCGGGACACACTGTAAATACTGACACACCCCCGGGGACACGCTGTAAATACTGACACACTCCCGGAGACACTCTGTAAATACTGACACACCCCCAGGTGCACTCTGTAAATACTGACACACTCCCGGGGACACGCTGTAAATACTGACACACTCGCCGGAGACACGTTGTAAATACTGACACACTCCCGGAGACACTCTTTAAATACTGACACACTCCGGGAGACACTCTGTAAACACTGACACACTCCGCGGGACACTCTGTAAATACTGACACCCTCCCGGAGACACTCTGTAAATACTGAAACACTCCTGTGGACCCTCTGTAAATAATGACACACTCCCGGGGACCCCCTATAAATACTGACACTCTCCCGGGGACCCTCTGTAAATACAGACACACTTCTGGAGACACTCTGTAAATACTGACACACTCCCGGGGACACTCTGTATATACTGACACACTCCAGGAGACACTCTGTAAATACTGACACACTGCCCGGGGACACGCTGTAAATACTGACACACTCCCGGAGGCACTCTGTAAACACTGAGACACTCCCCGGCACAATCTGTAAATACTGACACATTCCCCGGGACAATCTGTAAATACTGACACACTCCCGGCGACACTCTCTAAATACTGACACACTCCCGGGGACACTCTGTAAATACCGACCCACTCCCGGAGACACTCTGTAAACACTGACACACTCCCGGGGACACTCTGTAAATACTGACACACTCCCTGAGACACTCTGTAAATACTGACAGACTCCCGGAGACAATCTGTAAATACAGACACACGCCCGGAGACACTCTGTAAATAATGACACCCACCCCGGGACACACTGTAAATACTGACACACCCCCGGGGACACGCTGTAAATACTGACACACTCCCGGAGACACTCTGTAAATACTGACACACCCCAGGTGCACTCTGTAAATACTGACGCACTCCCGGGGACACTCTGTAAATACTGACACACTCCCGGGGACAGTCTGTAAATATGGACACATTCCCGGAGACACTCTGTAAATACTGTCACACTCCCCGAGACACTCTGTAAATACTGACACACTATCCGGGACACTCTGTAAATACTGACACACTCCCGGGGACACTCTGTAAATACTGACACACTCCCGGGGACACTCTGTAAATACCGACACACTCCCGGAGACACTCTGTAAACACTGACACACTCCCGGAGACAATCTGTAATTACTGACACACTCCCGTGGACACTCTGTAAATACTGACACACTCCCGGAGACACTGTGTAAATACAGACACACCCCCGGAGACACTCTGTAAATACTGACACACACCCCGGGACACTCTGTAAATACTGACACACTCCCGGGGACACTCTGTAAATACTGACACACTCCCGGAGACACTCTGTAAATACTGACACACTCCCCGGGACACTTTGTAAATACTGACACACCCCCGTGGACACTCTGCAAATGCTGACACACACCCGGGGATACTCTGTAAATACTGACACCCCCCCGGGGAAACTCTGTAATACTGATACACTCCCGGGGATACTCTGTAAATATGGAGACACCCCCGGGGATACTCTGTAAATACTGACACACCCCCGGGGACATTCTGTAAATACTGACACACTCCCGGGGACACTCTGTAAATATTGACACACTCCCGGAGACACTCTGCAAATACTGTCACAACCCCGGGGACACTCTGCAAATACTGACACACTCCCGGTAACACTCTGTAAATATTGACACACCCCCGGGGATACAATTTTTTTTTTTTTTACAATTTAAATCGCTTTATTGGCATGATAAGTTACATCTTATGTTGCCAAAGCATCAAAATACATTTATGGTTTAGCACATAAACGCAGTTCTATTCATACAGTGTATAAACAGGTATATCCCTGAGTGTATAAATATACATTCGCATTGTTTATATATATTTTTTTCTTAGTTTACTGGTTGTCCCTCTGTTCATGGCAAGCTGTAACATAGTGCGCCGCCAGTGTTATACAGCTTCTCTCCTCTCCCAGTAGGAATGGGAGTTTTTGGTTGTCATTCAGATTTCTGAAATCAGGGCATATTTGTGAGAATTTTTGGTAGAAATTCTCCCTGATGCCCTGATATTTTCCACAAGCTGTGAGGAAGTGCATCTCTGTCTCCACCACTCCCTGACTGCAGTGAGAGCATATCCTGTCCTCTCTGTAAATACTGACACACCCCCGGGGATTCTCTGTAAATACTGACACACCCCCGGGGATACTCTGTAAATACTGACACACCCCCGGGGACCCTCTGTAAATAATGACACACCCCAGGGGACACTCTGTAAATACTGACACACCCCCGGGGACACTATATAAATACTGACACATCCTCGGGGACTCTTTGTAAATACTGACACACCCCCGGGGATACTCGGTAAATACTGACACACCCCCGGGGACACTCTGTAAATACTGACACACCCCCGGGGATACTCTGTAAATACTGACACCCCCCCGGGGATGCAGTGTAAATACTGACACACCCCCGGGGACACTCTGTAAAGACTGACACACCCCCGGGGATACACTGTAAATGCTACACACCTTCGGGGATACTCTGTAAATACTGACACTCCCCCGGGGACACTCTGTAAGTACTGACACACCCCCGGGGATACTCTGTAAATATAAACACAACCCCGGGGATACTCTGTAAATACTGACACACCCCCGGGGACACTCTGTAAATACTGACACACCCCTGGGGATACTCTGTAAATACTGACACAACCCCGGGTATACTCTGTAAATACTGACACACCCCCGGGGATACTCTGTAAATACAGACACACCCCCGGGGATACTCTGTAAATACTGACACACTCCCGGGGATAATCTGTGAATACTGACACACCCCCGGGGATATTCTGTAAATACTGACACACCCCCGGGGATACTCTGTAAATACTGACACACCCCCGGGGATACTCTGTAAATACTGACACACCCCCGGGGATACTCTGTAATTACTGACACACCCCCGGGGACACTCTGTAAATACTGACACACTCCCGGGGATACACTGTATATACTGACACACCCCCGGGGATACTCTGTAAATACCGACACACTCCCGGCGATACTCTGTAAATACTGACACACCCCCGGGGACCCTCTGTAAATACTGACACACTCCCGGGGATACTCTGTATAAACTGACACACCCCCGGGGACACTGCGTAAATACTGACACACCCCCGGGGATACTCTGTAAATACTGACACACCCCCGGGGATACTCTGTACATACTGACACACCCCTGGGGATACTCTGTAAATACTGATACACCCCCGGGGACACTCTGTAAATAATGACACTCCCCCGGGGATAATCTGTAAATATTGACACACCCCCGGGGACACTCTGTAAATATTGACACACCCTCGGGTCACTCTGTAAATACTGACACCCCCCCGGGGACAATCTGTAATTACTGACACACCCCCGGGGATACTCTGTAAATACTGACACACACCCGGGGATACTCTATGAATACTGACACACCCCCGGGGATACTCTGTAAATACTGACACACCCCCGGGAATACTCTGTACATACTGACACACCCCCGGGGACCCTCTGTAAATACTGACACACCCCCAGGATGCTCTTTAAATACTGACACACCCCCGGGGATACTCTGTAAATACTGACACACCCCCGGGGACACTCTGTAAATACTGACACACCCCCGCGGATACTCTGTAAATACTGACACACTCCCAGGGATACCCTGTAAATACTGACACACCCCCGGGGACACTCAGTAAATACTGACACGCACCCGGGGATACTCTGTAAATACTGACACACCCCCGGGGATACTATGTAAACAATGACACACCCCCGGGGCACTCTGTAAATACGGAAACACCCCCGGGGTCACTCTGTAAATACCGACACACCCCCGGGGACCCGCTGTAAATAATGACACACCCCCGGGGATACTCTGTAAATACAGACACACCCCCGGGGATACTCTGTAAATACTGACACCCCCTTGGGGATCCTCTGTAAATACTGACACACTCCAGGGTATATTCTGTAAATACTGACACACTCCTGGGGATACTCTGTAAATACTGACACACTCCCGGGGACACTCTGTAAATATTGACACACCCCCGGGGACACTCTGTAAATACTGACACACCCCCGGGTATACTCTGTAAATACTGACACACCCCCGGGGATACTCTGTAAATACAGACACACCCCCGGGGACACTATATAAATACTGACACACCCCCGGGGACTCTTTGTAAATACTGACACCCCCCCGGGGATACTCGGTAAATACTGACACACCCCCGGGGACACTCTGTAAACACTGACACACCCCCGGGGACACTATATAAATAGTGACACACCCCCGGGGACACTTTGTAAATACTGACACACACCCGGGGATACTCGGTAAATACTGACACAACCCCGGGGACTCTCTGTAAATACTGACACACGCCCGGGGATATTCTGTAAATACTGACACACCCCCGGGGATACAGTGTCAATACTGACACCCCCCCGGGGACACCCTGTAAAGACTAACACACCCCCGGGGATACACTGTAAATGCTGACACACCTTCGGGGATACTCTGTAAATACTGACACTCCCCCGGGGACACTCTGTAAGTACTGACACACCCCCGGGGATACTCTGTAAATACAGACACACCCCCGGGGATACTCTGTAAATACTGACACACCCCCGGGGACACTCTGTAAATACTGACACACCCCCGGGGATATTCTGTAAATACTGACACACCCCCGGGTATACTCTGCAAATACTGACACACCGCCGGGGATACTCTGTAAATACTGACACACCCCCGGGGATACTCTGTAAATACTGACACACTCCCGGGGATAATCTGTGAATACTGACACACCCCCGGGGATATTCTGTAAATACTGACACACCCCCGGGGATACTCTGTAAATACTGACACACCCCCGGGGATACTCTGTAAATACTGACACACCCCCGGGGACACTCTGTAAATACTGACACACCCCCGCGGATACTCTGTAAATACTGACACACTCCCAGGGATACCCTGTAAATACTGACACACCCCCGGGGACACTCAGTAAATACTGACACGCACCCGGGGATACTCTGTAAATACTGACACACCCCCGGGGATACTATGTAAACAATGACACACCCCCGGGGCACTCTGTAAATACGGAAACACCCCCGGGGTCACTCTGTAAATAACGACACACCCCGGGGACCCGCTGTAAATAATGACACACCCCCGGGGATACTCTGTAAATACAGACACACCCCCGGGGATACTCTGTCAATACTGACACCCCCCCGGGGATCCTCTGTAAATACTGACACACTCCAGGTTATATTCTGTAAATACTGACACACTCCTGGGGATACTCTGTAAATACTGACACACTCCCGGGGACACTCTGTAAATATTGACACACCCCCGGGGACACTCTGTAAATACTGACACACCCCCGGGTATACTCTGTAAATACTGACACACCCCCGGGGATACTCTGTAAATACAGACACCCCCCCGGGGACACTATATAAATACTGACACACCCCCGGGGTCTCTTTGTAAATACTGACACCCCCCCGGGGATAGTCGGTAAATACTGACACACCCCCGGGGACACTCTGTAAATACTGACACTATATAAATAGTGACACACCCCCGGGGACTCTTTGTAAATACTGACACACCCCCGGGGATACTCGGTAAATACTGACACACCCCCGGGGACACTCTGTAAATACTGACACACCCCCGGGGATATTCTGTAAATACTGAAACACCCCCGGGGATACAGTGTAAATACTGACACCCCCCCGGGGACACCCTGTAAAGACTGACACACCCCCGGGGATACACTGTAAATGCTGACACACCTTCGGGGATACTCTGTAAATACTGACACTCCCCCGGGGACACTCTGTAAGTACTGACACACCCCCGGGGATACTCTGTAAATACAGACACACCCCCGGGGATACTCTGTAAATACTGACACACCCCCGGGGACACTCTGTAAATACTGACACACCCCCGGGGATACTCTGTAAATACTGACACACCCCCGGGTATACTCTGCAAATACTGACACACCCCCGGGGATACTCTGTAAATACAGACACACCCCCGGGGCTACTCTGTAAATACTGACACACTCACGGGGATAATCTGTGAATACTGACACACCCCCGGGGATATTCTGTAAATACTGACACACCCCCGGGGATACTCTGTAAATACTGACACACCCCCGGGGATACTCTGTAATTACTGACACACCCCCGGGGACACTCTGTAAATACTGACACACTCCCGGGGATACACTGTATATACTGACACACCCCCGGGGATACTCTGTAAATACTGACACACTCCCGGCGATACTCTGTAAATACTGACACACCCCCGGGGACCCTCTGTAAATACTGACACACTCCCGGGGATACTCTGTATATACTGACACACCCCCGGGGACACTGCGTAAATACTGACACACCCCCGGGGATACTCTGTAAATACTGACACACCCCCGGGGATACTCTGTAAATACTGACACACACCTGGGGATACTCTGTAAATACTGATACACCCCCGGGGACACTCTGTAAATACTGACACTCCCCCGGGGATAATCTGTAAATAGTGACACACCCCCGGGGACACTCTGTAAATACTGACACACCCTCTGGTCACTCTGTAAATACTGACAACCCCCAGGGACATTCTGTAATTACTGATACACCCCCGGGGATACTCTGTAAATACTGACACACCCCCGGGGATACTCTGTGAATACTGACACACCCCCGGGGATGCTCTGTAAATACTGACACAACCCCGGGGCACTCTGTAAATACTGACACACCCCCGGGGACCCTCTGTAAATACTGACACACTCCCAGGGATACCCTGTAAATACTGACACACCCCCGGGGACACTCTGTAAATACTGACACACACCCGGGGATACTCTGTAAATACTGACACACCCCCGGGGATACTCTGTAAACAATGACACACCCCCGGGGCACTCTGTAAATACGGAAACACCCCCGGGGTCACTCTGTAAATACCGACACACCCCCGGGGACCCGCTGTAAATAATAACACACCCCCGGGGATACTCTGTAAATACAGACACACCCCCGGGGATACTCTGTAAATACTGACACCCCCACGGGGATCCTCTGTATATACTGACACACTCCAGGGTATACTCTGTAAATACTGACACACACCTGGGGATACTCTGTAAATACTGACACACTCCCGGGGACACTCTGTAAATATTGACACACCCCCGGGGACACTCTGTAAATACTGACACACCCCCGGGGATACTCTGTAAATACTGACACACCCCCGGGGATTCTCTGTAATTACTGACACACCCCCGGGGACACTCTGTAAATACTGACACACTCCCGGGGATACTCTGTAAATACTGACACACTCCCGGGGATACTCTGCAAATACTGACACACCCCCGGGGACACTCTGTAAATACTGACACACTCCCGGGGATACTCTGTATAAACTGACACACCCCCGGGGACACTGCGTAAATACTGACACACCCCCGGGGATACTCTGTAAATACTGACACACCCCCGGGGATACTCTGTACATACTGACACACCCCTGGGGATACTCTGTAAATACTGATACACCCCCGGGGACACTCTGTAAATAATGACACTCCCCCGGGGATAATCTGTAAATATTGACACACCCCCGGGGACACTCTGTAAATATTGACACACCCTCGGGTCACTCTGTAAATACTGACACCCCCCCGGGGACATTCTGTAATTACTGACACACCCCCGGGGATACTCTGTAAATACTGACACACCCCCGGGGATACTCTGTGAATACTGACACACCCCCGGGGATACTCTGTAAATACTGACACACCCCCGGGAATACTCTGTACATACTGACACACCCCCGGGGACCCTCTGTAAATACTGACACACCCCCAGGATGCTCTTTAAATACTGACACACCCCCGGGGATACTCTGTAAATACTGACACACCCCCGCGGACACTCTGTAAATACTGACACACCCCCGCGGATACTCTGTAAATACTGACACACTCCCAGGGATACCCTGTAAATACTGACACACCCCCGGGGACACTCAGTAAATACTGACACGCACCCGGGGATACTCTGTAAATACTGACACACCCCCGGGGATACTATGTAAACAATGACACACCCCCGGGGCACTCTGTAAATACGGAAACACCCCCGGGGTCACTCTGTAAATACCGACACACCCCCGGGGACCCGCTGTAAATAATGACACACCCCCGGGGATACTCTGTAAATACAGACACACCCCCGGGGATACTCTGTAAATACTGACACCCCCCTGGGGATCCTCTGTAAATACTGACACACTCCAGGGTATATTCTGTAAATACTGACACACTCCTGGGGATACTCTGTAAATACTGACACACTCCCGGGGACACTCTGTAAATATTGACACACCCCCGGGGACACTCTGTAAATACTGACACACCCCCGGGTATACTCTGTAAATACTGACACACCCCCGGGGATACTCTGTAAATAGAGACACACCCCCGGGGACACTATATAAATACTGACACACCCCCGGGGCTCTTTGTAAATACTGACACCCCCCCGGGGATACTCGGTAAATACTGACACACCCCCGGGGACACTCTGTAAACACTGACACACCCCCGGGGACACTATATAAATAGTGATACACCCCCGGGGACTCTTTGTAAATACTGACACACACCCGGGGATACTCGGTAAATACTGACACACCCCCGGGGACTCTCTGTAAATACTGACACACCCCCGGGGATATTCTGTAAATACTGACACACCCCCGGGGATACAGTGTCAATACTGACACCCCCCCGGGGACACCCTGTAAAGACAAACACACGCCCGGGGATACACTGTAAATGCTGACACACCTTCGGGGATACTCTGTAAATACTGACACTCCCCCGGGGACACTCTGTAATACTGATACACCCCCGGGGATACTCTGTAAATACAGACACACCCCCGGGGATACTCTGTAAATACTGACACACCCCCGGGGACACTCTGTAAATACTGACACACCCCCGGGGATATTCTGTAAATACTGACACACCCCCGGGTATACTCTGCAAATACTGACACACCCCCGGGGATACTCTGTAAATACAGACACACCCCCGGGGATACTCTGTAAATACTGACACACTCCCGGGGATAATCTGTGAATACTGACACACCCCCGGGGATATTCTGTAAATACTGACACACGCCCGGGGATACTCTGTAAATACTGACACACCTCCGGGGATACTCTGTAAATACTGACACACCCCCGGGGACACTCTGTAAATACTGACACACCCCCGCGGATACTCTGTAAAAACTGACACACTCCCAGGGATACCCTGTAAATACTGACACACCCCCGGGGACACTCAGTAAATACTGACACGCACCCGGGGATACTCTGTAAATACTGACACACCCCCGGGGATACTATGTAAACAATGACACACCCCCGGGGCACTCTGTAAATACGGAAACACCCCCGGGGTCACTCTGTAATAAGGACACACCCCCGGGGACCCGCTGTAAATAATGACACACCCCCGGGGATACTCTGTAAATACAGACACACCCCCGGGGATACTCTGTAAATACTGACACCCCACCGGGGATCCTCTGTAAATACTGACACACTCCAGGGTATATTCTGTAAATACTGACACACTCCTGGGGATACTCTGTAAATACTGACACACTCCCGGGGACACTCTGTAAATATTGACACACCCCCGAGGACACTCTGTAAATACTGACACACCCCCGGGTATACTCTGTAAATACTGACACCCCCCCGGGGATACTCTGTAAATACAGACACACCCCCGGGGACACTATATAAATACTGACACACCCCCGGGGACTCTTTGTAAATACTGACACCCCCCCGGGGATAGTCGGTAAATACTGACACACCCCCGGGGACACTCTGTAAATACTGACACTATATAAATAGTGACACACCCCCGGGGACTCTTTGTAAATACTGACACACCCCCAGGTGCACTCTGTAAATACTGACACACTCCCGGGGACACGCTGTAAATACTGACACACTCGCCGGAGACACGTTGTAAATACTGACACACTCCCGGAGACACTCTTTAAATACTGACACACTCTGGGAGACACTCTGTAAACACTGACACACTCCGCGGGACACTCTGTAAATACTGACACCCTCCCGGAGACACTCTGTAAATACTGAAACACTCCTGTGGACCCTCTGTAAATAATGACACACTCCCGGGGACCCCCTATAAATACTGACACTCTCCCGGGGACCCTCTGTAAATACAGACACACTTCTGGAGACACTCTGTAAATACTGACACACTCCCGGGGACACTCTGTATATACTGACACACTCCAGGAGACACTCTGTAAATACTGACACACTGCCCGGGGACACGCTGTAAATACTGACACACTCCCGGAGGCACTCTGTAAACACTGAGACACTCCCCGGCACAATCTGTAAATACTGACACATTCCCCGGGACAATCTGTAAATACTGACACACTCCCGGCGACACTCTCTAAATACTGACACACTCCCGGGGATACTCTGTAAATACAGACACACCCCCGGGGACACTATATAAATACTGACACACCCCCGGGGACTCTTTGTAAATACTGACACCCCCCCGGGGATAGTCGGTAAATACTGACACACCCCCGGGGACACTCTGTAAATACTGACACTATATAAATAGTGACACACCCCCGGGGACTCTTTGTAAATACTGACACACCCCCGGGGATACTCGGTAAATACTGACACAGCCCCGGGGACACTCTGTAAATACTGACACACCCCCGGGGATATTCTGTAAATACTGAAACCCCCCGGGGATACAGTGTAAATACTGACAACCCCCCGGGGACACCCTGTAAAGACTGACACACCCCCGGGGATACACTGTAAATGCTGACACACCTTCGGGGATACTCTGTAAATACTGACACTCCCCCGGGGACACTCTGTAAGTACTGACACACCCCCGGGGATACTCTGTAAATACAGACACACCCCCGGGGATACTCTGTAAATACTGACACACCCCCGGGGACACTCTGTAAATACTGACACACCCCCGGGGATACTCTGTAAATACTGACACACCCCCGGGTATACTCTGCAAATACTGACACACCCCCGGGGATACTCTGTAAATACAGACACACCCCCGGGGCTACTCTGTAAATACTGACACACTCCCGGGGATAATCTGTGAATACTGACACACCCCCGGGGATATTCTGTAAATACTGACACACCCCCGGGGATACTCTGTAAATACTGACACACCCCCGGGGATACTCTGTAAATACTGACACACCCCCGGGGATACTCGGTAAATACTGACACACACCCGGGGACACTCTGTAAATACTGACACACCCCCGGGGATATTCTGTAAATACTGACACACCCCCGGGGATACAGTGTAAATACTGACACCCCCCCGGGGACACCCTGTAAAGACTGACACACCCCCGGGGATACACTGTAAATGCTGACACACCTTCGGGGATACTCTGCAAATACTGACACTCACCCGGGGACACACTGTAGGTACTGACACCCCCCCGGGGATACTCTGTAAATACAGACACACCCCTGGGGATACTCTGTAAATACTGACACACCACCGGGGACACTCTGTAAATACTGACACACCCCCGGGGATACTCTGTAAATACTGACACACCCCCGGGTATACTCTGCAAATACTGACACACCCCCGGGGATACTCTGTATATACAGACACACCCCCGGGGCTACTCTGTAAATACTGACACACTCCCGGGGATAATCTGTGAGTACTGACACACCCCCGGGGATATTCTGTAAATACTGACACACCCCCGGGGATACTCTGTAAATACTGACACACCCCCGGGGATACTCTGTAATTACTGACACACCCCCGGGGACACTCTGTAAATACTGACACACTCCCGGGGATACACTGTATATACTGACACACCCCCGGGGATACTCTGTAAATACTGACACACACCCGGCGATACTCTGTAAATACTGACACACCCCCGGGGACCCTCTGTAAATACTGACACACTCCCGGGGATACTCTGTATATACTGACACACCCCCGGGGACACTGCGTAAATACTGACACACCCCCGGGGATACTCTGTAAATACTGACACACCCCCGGGGATACTCTGTAAATACTGACACACTCCCGGAGACACTCTGTAAATACAGACACACCCCTGGAGACACTCTGTAAATACTGATACACACCCCGGGACACTCTGTAAATAATGACACACTCCCGGGGACACTCTGTAAATACTGACACACTCCCGGAGACACTCTGTAAATACTGACACACTCCCGGGGACCCTCTGTAAATACTGACACACTCCCCGGGGGCACTCTGTAAATACAGACACACTCCCGGGGACATTCTTTAAATACTGACACACTCCCGGGGACACGCTGTAAATACTGACACACTCCCCGGGGACACGTTGTAAATGCTGACACACTCCTGCAGACACTCTTTAAATATTGACACACTCCCGGAGAGACACTTTAAATACTGACACACTCCCGGGGACACGCTGTAAATACTGACACACTCGCCGGGGACCCGTTGTAAATACTGACACACTCCCGGAGACACTCTTTAAATACTGACACACTCCCGGAGACACTCTGTAAACACTGACACACTCCGCGGGACACTCTGTAAATACTGACACACTCCCGGAGACACTCTGTAAATACTGAAACACTCCTGTGGACACTCTGTAAATACTGACACACTCCCGGGGACCCTCTGTAAATACAGACACACTTCTGGAGACACTCTGTAAATACTGACACACTCCCGGGGACCCTCTGTAAATACTGACACACTCCCGGAGAGACTCTGTAAATACTGACACACTCCTGGAAACACTCTGTAAATACTAACACACTCCCCGGGACACTCTGTATATACTGACACACTCCAGGAGACACTCTGTAAATACTGACACACTGCCCGGGGACACGCTGTAAATACTGACACACTCCCGGAGGTACTCTGTAAACACTGACACACTCCCCGGCACAATCTGTAAATACTGACACATTCCACCGGACAATCTGTAAATACTGACACACTCCCGGCGACACTCTGTAAATACTGACACACTCCCGGGGACACTCTGTAAATACCGACCCACTCCCGGAGACACTCTGTAAACACTGACACACTCCCTGAGACACTCTGTAAATACTGACAGACTCCCGGAGACAATCTGTAAATACAGACACATGCCCGGAGACACTCTGTAAATAATGACACCCACCCCGGGACACACTGTAAATACTGACACACCCCCGGGGACACGCTGTAAATACTGACACACTCCCGGAGACACTCTGTAAATACTGACACACCCCCAGGTGCACTCTGTAAATACTGACACACTCCCGGGGACACGCTGTAAATACTGACACACTCGCCGGAGACACGTTGTAAATACTGACACACTCCCGGAGACACTCTTTAAATACTGACACACTCCGGGAGACACTCTGTAAACACTGACACACTCCGCGGGACACTCTGTAAATACTGACACCCTCCCGGAGACACTCTGTAAATACTGAAACACTCCTGTGGACCCTCTGTAAATAATGACACACTCCCGGGGACCCCCTATAAATACTGACACTCTCCCGGGGACCCTCTGTAAATACAGACACACTTCTGGAGACACTCTGTAAATACTGACACACTCCCGGGGACACTCTGTATATACTGACACACTCCAGGAGACACTCTGTAAATACTGACACACTGCCCGGGGACACGCTGTAATTACTGACACACTCCCGGAGGCACTCTGTAAACACTGAGACACTCCCCGGCACAATCTGTAAATACTGACACATTCCCCGGGACAATCTGTAAATACTGACACACTCCCGGCGACACTCTCTAAATACTGACACACTCCCGGGGACACTCTGTAAATACCGACCCACTCCCGGAGACACTCTGTAAACACTGACACACTCCCGGGGACACTCTGTAAATACTGACACACTCCCTGAGACACTCTGTAATTACTGACAGACTCCCGGAGACAATCTGTAAATACAGACACACGCCCGGAGACACTCTGTAAATAATGACACCCACCCCGGGACACACTGTAAATACTGACACACCCCCGGGGACACGCTGTAAATACTGACACACTCCCGGAGACACTCTGTAAATACTGACACACCCCAGGTGCACTCTGTAAATACTGACACACTCCCGGGGACACTCTGTAAATACTGACACACTCCCGGGGACAGTCTGTAAATACTGACACACCATCCGGGACACTCTGTAAATACTGACACACTCCCGGGGACACTCTGTAAATACTGACACACTCCCGGGGACACTCTGTAAATACCGACACACTCCCGGAGACACTCTGTAAACACTGACACACTCCCGGAGACAATCTGTAATTACTGACACACTCCCGTGGACACTCTGTAAATACTGACACACTCCCGGAGACACTGTGTAAATACAGACACACCCCCGGAGACACTCTGTAAATACTGACACACACCCCGGGACACTCTGTAAATACTGACACACTCCCGGGGACACTCTGTAAATACTGACACACTCCCGGAGACACTCTGTAAATACTGACACACTCCCCGGGACACTTTGTAAATACTGACAGACACCCCGGGACACTTTGTAAATACAGACACACCCCCGTGGACACTCTGCAAATACTGACACACACCCGGGGATACTCTGTAAATACTGACACCCCCCCGGGGAAACTCTGTAATACTGATACACTCCCGGGGATACTCTGTAAATATGGAGACACCCCCGGGGATACTCTGTAAATACTGACACACCCCCGGGGACATTCTGTAAATACTGACACACTCCCGGGGACACTCTGTAAATATTGACACACTCCCGGAGACACTCTGCAAATACTGTCACAACCCCGGGGACACTCTGCAAATACTGACTCACCCCCGGGGAGGCTCTGTAAAGACTGACACACCCCCGGGAATACTCTGTAAATACTGACACACCCCCGGGGGTACTCTGTAAATACTGACTCACCCCCGGGGAGGCTCTGTAAAGACTGACACACCCCCGGGAATACTCTGTAAATACTGACACACCCCCGGGGATTCTCTGTAAATACTGACACACCCCCGGGGATACTCTGTAAATACTGACACACCCCCGGGGACCCTCTGTAAATAATGACACACCCCAGGGGACACTCTGTAAATACTGACACACCCCCGGGGACATTATATAAATACTGACACATCCTCGGGGACTCTTTGTAAATACTGACACACCCCCGGGGATACTCGGTAAATACTGACACACCCCCGGGGACACTCTGTAAATACTGACACACCCCCGGGGATACTCTGTAAATACTGACACCCCCCCGGGGATGCAGTGTAAATACTGACACACCCCCGGGGACACTCTGTAAAGACTGACACACCCCCGGGGATACACTGTAAATGCTACACACCTTCGGGGATACTCTGTAAATACTGACACTCCCCCGGGGACACTCTGTAAGTACTGACACACCCCCGGGGATACTCTGTAAATATAAACACAACCCCGGGGATACTCTGTAAATACTGACACACCCCCGGGGACACTCTGTAAATACTGACACACCCCTGGGGATACTCTGTAAATACTGACACACCCCCGGGTATACTCTGTAAATACTGACACACTCCCGGGGATAATCTGTAAATACTGACACACCCCTGGGGATACTCTGTAATTACTGACACACCCCCGGGGACACTCTGTAAATACTGACACACTCCCGGGGATACACTGTATATACTGACACACCCCCGGGGATACTCTGTAAATACTGACACACTCCCGGCGATACTCTGTAAATACTGACACACCCCCGGGGACCCTCTGTAAATACTGACACACTCCCGGGGATACTCTGTATAAACTGACACTCCCCCGGGGACACTGCATAAATACTGACACACCCCCGTGGATACTCTGTAAATACTGACACACCCCCGGGGATACTCTGTACATACTGACACACCCCTGGGGATACTCTGTAAATACTGATACACCCCCGGGGACACTCTGTAAATAATGACACTCCCCCGGGGATAATCTGTAAATATTGACACACCCCCGGGGACACTCTGTAAATATTGACACACCCTCGGGTCACTCTGTAAATACTGACACCCCCCCGGGGACATTCTGTAAATACTGACACACCCCCAGGATGATCTTTAAATACTGACACACCCCCAGGATGCTCTTTAAATACTGACACACCCCCGGGGATACTCTGTAAATACTGACACACCCCCAGGATGCTCTTTAAATACTGACACACCCCCGGGGATACTCTGTAAATACTGACACACCCCCGGGAATACTCTGTACATACTGACACACCCCCGGGGACCCTCTGTAAATACTGACACACCCCCAGGATGCTCTTTAAATACTGACACACCCCCGGGGATACTCTGTAAATACTGACACACCCCCGGGGACACTCTGTAAATACTGACACACCCCCGCGGATACTCTGTAAATACTGACACACTCCCAGGGATACCCTGTAAATACTGACACACCCCCGGGGACACTCAGTAAATACTGACACACCCCCGGGGATACTATGTAAACAATGACACACCCCCGGGGCACTCTGTAAATACGGAAACACCCCCGGGGTCACTCTGTAAATACCGACACACCCCCGGGGACCCGCTGTAAATAATGACACACCCCCGGGGATACTCTGTAAATACAGACACACCCCCGGGGATACTCTGTAAATACTGACACCCCCTTGGGGATCCTCTGTAAATACTGACACACTCCAGGGTATATTCTGTAAATACTGACACACTCCTGGGGATACTCTGTAAATACTGACACACTCCCGGGGACACTCTGTAAATATTGACACACCCCCGGGGACACTCTGTAAATACTGACACACCCCCGGGTATACTCTGTAAATACTGACACACCCCCGGGGATACTCTGTAAATACAGACACACCCCCGGGGACACTATATAAATACTGACACACCCCCGGGGACTCTTTGTAAATACTGACACCACCCCGGGGATACTCGGTAAATACTGACACACCCCCGGGGTCACTCTGTAAACACTGACACACCCCCGGGGACACTATATAAATAGTGACGCACCCCCGGGGACTCTTTGTAAATACTGACACACACCCGGGGATACTCGGTAAATACTGACACACCCCCGGGGACTCTCTGTAAATACTGACACACCCCCGGGGATATTCTGTAAATACTGACACACCCCCGGGGATACAGTGTCAATACTGACACCCCCCCGGGGACACCCTGTAAAGACTAACACACCCCCGGGGATACACTGTAAATGCTGACACACCTTCGGGGATACTCTGTAAATACTGACACTCCCCCGGGGACACTCTGTAAGTACTGACACACCCCCGGGGATACTCTGTAAATACAGACACACCCCCGGGGATACTCTGTAAATACTGACACACCCCCGGGGACGCTCTGTAAATACTGACACACCCCCGGGGATATTCTGTAAATACTGACACACCCCCGGGTATACTCTGCAAATACTGACACACCCCCGGGGATACTCTGTAAATACAGAAACACCCCCGGGGATACTCTGTAAATACTGACACACTCCCGGGGATAATTTGTGAATACTGACACACCCCCGGGGATATTCTGTAAATACTGACACACCCCCGGGGATACTCTGTAAATACTGACACACCCCCGGGGATACTCTGTAAATACTGACACACCCCCGGGGACACTCTGTAAATACTGACACACCCCCGCGGATACTCTGTAAATACTGACACACTCCCAGGGGACCCTGTAAATACTGACACACCCCCGGGGACACTCAGTAAATACTGACACGCACCCGGGGATACTCTGTAAATACTGACACACCCCCGGGGATACTATGTAAACAATGACACACCCCCGGGGCACTCTGTAAATACGGAAACACCCCCGGGGTCACTCTGTAAATAACGACACACCCCCGGGGACCCGCTGTAAATAATGACACACCCCCGGGGATACTCTGTAAATACAGACACACCCCCGGGGATACTCTGTAAATACTGACACCCCCCCGGGGATCCTCTGTAAATACTGACACACTCCAGGGTATATTCTGTAAATACTGACACACTCCTGGGGATACTCTGTAAATACTGACACACTCCCGGGGACACTCTGTTAATATTGACACACCCCCGGGGACACTCTGTAAATACTGACACACCCCCGGGGATACTCTATAAATACAGACACCCCCCGGGGACACTATATAAATACTGACACACCCCCGGGGTCTCTTTGTAAATACTGACACCCCCCCGGGGATAGTCGGTAAATACTGACACACCCCCGGGGACACTCTGTAAATACTGACACTATATAAATAGTGACACACCCCCGGGGACGCTTTGTAAATACTGACACACCCCCGGGGATACTCGGTAAATACTGACACACCCCCGGGGACACACTGTAAATACTGACACACCCCCGGGGATATTCTGTAAATACTGAAACACCCCCGGGGATACAGTGTAAATACTGACACCCCCCCGGGGACACCCTGTAAAGACTGACACACCCCCGGGGATACACTCTAAATGCTGACACACCTTCGGGGATACTCTGTAAATACTGACACTCCCCCGGGGACACTCTGTAAGTACTGACACACCCCCGGGGATACTCTGTAAATACAGACACACCCCCGGGGATACTCTGTAAATACTGACACACCCCCGGGGACACTCTGTAAATACTGACACACCCCCGGGGATACTCTGTAAATACTGACACACCCCCGGGTATATTCTGCAAATACTGACACACCCCCGGGGATACTCTGTAAATACAGACACACCCCCGGGGCTACTCTGTAAATACTGACAAACTCCCGGGGATAATCTGTGAATACTGACACACCCCCGGGGATATTCTGTAAATACTGACACACCCCCGGGGATACTCTGTAAATACTGACACACCCCCGGGGATACTCTGTAATTACTGACACACCCCCGGGGACACTCTGTAAATACTGACACACTCCCGGGGATACACTGTATATACTGACACACCCCCGGGGATACTCTGTAAATACTGACACACTCCCGGCGATACTCTGTAAATACTGACACACCCCCGGGGACCCTCTGTAAATACTGACACACTCCCGGGGATACTCTGTATATACTGACACACCCCCGGGGACACTGCGTAAATACTGACACACCCCCGGGGATACTCTGTAAATACTGACACACCCCCGGGGATACTCTGTAAATACTGACACACACCTGGGGATACTCTGTAAATACTGATACACCCCCGGGGACACTCTGTAAATACTGACACTCCCCCGGGGATAATCTGTAAATAGTGACACACCCCCGGGGACACTCTGTAAATACTGACACACCCCCGCGGATACTCTGTAAATACTGACACACTCCCAGGGGACCCTGTAAATACTGACACACCCCCGGGGACACTCAGTAAATACTGACACGCACCCGGGGATACTCTGTAAATACTGACACACCCCCGGGGATACTATGTAAACAATGACACACCCCCGGGGCACTCTGTAAATACGGAAACACCCCCGGGGTCACTCTGTAAATAACGACACACCCCCGGGGACCCGCTGTAAATAATGACACACCCCCGGGGATACTCTGTAAATACAGACACACCCCCGGGGATACTCTGTAAATACTGACACCCCCCCGGGGATCCTCTGTAAATACTGACACACTCCAGGGTATATTCTGTAAATACTGACACACTCCTGGGGATACTCTGTAAATACTGACACACTCCCGGGGACACTCTGTTAATATTGACACACCCCCGGGGACACTCTGTAAATACTGACACACCCCCGGGTATACTCTGTAAATACTGACACACCCCCGGGGATACTCTATAAATACAGACACCCCCCGGGGACACTATATAAATACTGACACACCCCCGGGGTCTCTTTGTAAATACTGACACCCCCCCGGGGATAGTCGGTAAATACTGACACACCCCCGGGGACACTCTGTAAATACTGACACTATATAAATAGTGACACACCCCCGGGGACGCTTTGTAAATACTGACACACCCCCGGGGATACTCGGTAAATACTGACACACCCCCGGGGACACACTGTAAATACTGACACACCCCCGGGGATATTCTGTAAATACTGAAACACCCCCGGGGATACAGTGTAAATACTGACACCCCCCCGGGGACACCCTGTAAAGACTGACACACCCCCGGGGATACACTCTAAATGCTGACACACCTTCGGGGATACTCTGTAAATACTGACACTCCCCCGGGGACACTCTGTAAGTACTGACACACCCCCGGGGATACTCTGTAAATACAGACACACCCCCGGGGATACTCTGTAAATACTGACACACCCCCGGGGACACTCTGTAAATACTGACACACCCCCGGGGATACTCTGTAAATACTGACACACCCCCGGGTATATTCTGCAAATACTGACACACCCCCGGGGATACTCTGTAAATACAGACACACCCCCGGGGCTACTCTGTAAATACTGACAAACTCCCGGGGATAATCTGTGAATACTGACACACCCCCGGGGATATTCTGTAAATACTGACACACCCCCGGGGATACTCTGTAAATACTGACACACCCCCGGGGATACTCTGTAATTACTGACACACCCCCGGGGACACTCTGTAAATACTGACACACTCCCGGGGATACACTGTATATACTGACACACCCCCGGGGATACTCTGTAAATACTGACACACTCCCGGCGATACTCTGTAAATACTGACACACCCCCGGGGACCCTCTGTAAATACTGACACACTCCCGGGGATACTCTGTATATACTGACACACCCCCGGGGACACTGCGTAAATACTGACACACCCCCGGGGATACTCTGTAAATACTGACACACCCCCGGGGATACTCTGTAAATACTGACACACACCTGGGGATACTCTGTAAATACTGATACACCCCCGGGGACACTCTGTAAATACTGACACTCCCCCGGGGATAATCTGTAAATAGTGACACACCCCCGGGGACACTCTGTAAATACTGACACACCCTCTGGTCACTCTGTAAATACTGACACCCCCCCAGGGACATTCTGTAATTACTGATACACCCCAGGGGATACTCTGTAAATACTGACACCCCCCGGGGATACTCTGTGAATACTGACACACCCCCGGGGATACTCTGTAAATACTGACACAACCCCGGGGCACTCTGTAAATACTGACACACCCCCGGGGATACTCTGTAAATACTGAAACTCTCCCAGGGATACCCGGTAAATACTGACACACCCCCGGGGACACTCTGTAAATACTGACACACACCCGGGGATACTCTGTAAATACTGACACACCCCCGGGGATACTCTGTAAACAATGACACACCCCCGGGGCACTCTGTAAATACGGAAACACCCCCGGGGTCACTCTGTAAATACCGACACACCCCCGGGGACCCGCTGTAAATAATAACACACCCCCGGGGATACTCTGTAAATACAGACACACCCCCGGGGATACTCTGTAAATACTGACACCCCCACGGGGATCCTCTGTATATACTGACACACTCCAGGGTATACTCTGTAAATACTGACACACACCTGGGGATACTCTGTAAATACTGACACACTCCCGGGGACACTCTGTAAATACTGACACACCCCCGGGGACACTCTGTAAATACTGACACACCCCCGGGGATACTCTGTAAATACTGACACACCCCCGGGGATTCTCTGTAATTACTGACACACCCCCGGGGACACTCTGTAAATACTGACACACTCCCGGGGATACTCTGTAAGTACTGACACACTCCCGGGGATACTCTGCAAATACTGACACACCCCCGGGGACACTCTGTAAATACTGACACACTCCCGGGGATACTCTGTATAAACTGACACACCCCCGGGGACACTGCGTAAATACTGACACACCCCCGGGGATACTCTGTAAATACTGACACACCCCCGGGGATACTCTGTACATACTGACACACCCCTGGGGATACTCTGTAAATACTGATACACCCCCGGGGACACTCTGTAAATAATGACACTCCCCCGGGGATAATCTGTAAATATTGACACACCCCCGGGGACACTCTGTAAATATTGACATACCCTCGGGTCACTCTGTAAATACTGACACCCCCCCGGGGACATTCTGTAATTACTGACACACCCCCGGGGATACTCTGTAAATACTGACACACCCCCGGGGATACTCTGTGAATACTGACACACCCCCGGGGATACTCTGTAAATACTGACACACCCCCGGGAATACTCTGTACATACTGACACACCCCCGGGGACCCTCTGTAAATACTGACACACCCCCAGGATGCTCTTTAAATACTGACACACCCCCGGGGATACTCTGTAGATACTGACACACCCCCGGGGACACTCTGTAAATACTGACACACCCCCGCGGATACTCTGTAAATACTGACACACTCCCAGGGATACCCTGTAAATACTGACACACCCCCGGGGACACTCAGTAAATACTGACACGCACCCGGGGATACTCTGTAAATACTGACACACCCCCGGGGATACTATGTAAACAATGACACACCCCCGGGGCACTCTGTAAATACGGAAACACCCCCGGGGTCACTTTGTAAATACCGACACACCCCCGGGGACCCGCTGTAAATACTGACACACTCCTGGGGATACTCTGTAAATACTGACACACTCCCGGGGACATTCTGTAAATATTGACACACCCCCGGGTATACTCTGTAAATACTGACACACCCCCGGGGATACTCTGTAAATACAGACACACCCCCGGGGACACTATATAAATACTGACACACCCCCGGGGACTCTTTGTAAATACTGACACCCCCCCGGGGATACTCGGTAAATACTGACACACCCCCGGGGACACTCTGTAAACACTGACACACCCCCGGGGACACTATATAAATAGTGACACACCCCCGGGGACTCTTTGTAAATACTGACACACACCCGGGGATACTCGGTAAATACTGACACACCCCCGGGGACTCTCTGTAAATACTGACACACCCCCGGGGATATTCTGTAAATACTGACACACCCCCGGGGATACAGTGTCAATACTGACACCCCCCCGGGGACACCCTGTAAAGACCAACACACGCCCGGGGATACACTGTAAATGCTGACACACCTTCGGGGATACTCTGTAAATACTGACACTCCCCCGGGGACACTCTGTAAGTACTGACACACCCCCGGGGATACTCTGTAAATACAGACACACCCCCGGGGATACTCTGTAAATACTGACACACCCCCGGGGACACTCTGTAAATACTGACACACCCCCGGGGATATTCTGTAAATACTGACACACCCCCGGGTATACTCTGCAAATACTGACACACCCCCGGGGATACTCTGTAAATACAGACACACCCCCGGGGATACTCTGTAAATACTGACACACTCCCGGGGATAATCTGTGAATACTGACACACCCCCGGGGATATTCTGTAAATACTGACACACCCCCGGGGATACTCTGTAAATACTGACACACCCCCGGGGATACTCTGTAAATACTGACACACCCCCGGGGACACTCTGTAAATACTGACACACCCCCGCGGATACTCTGTAAATACTGACACACTCCCAGGGATACCCTGTAAATACTGACACACCCCCGGGGACACTCAGTAAATACTGACACGCACCCGGGGATACTCTGTAAATACTGACACACCCCCGGGGGTACTATGTAAACAATGACACACCCCCGGGGCACTCTGTAAATACGGAAACACCCCCGGGGTCACTCTGTAAATAACGACACACCCCCGGGGACCCGCTGTAAATAATGACACACCCCCGGGGATACTCTGTAAATACAGACACACCCCCGGGGATACTCTGTAAATACTGACACCCCCCCGGGGATCCTCTGTAAATACTGACACACTCCAGGGTATATTCTGTAAATACTGACACACTCCTGGGAATACTCTGTAAATACTGACACACTCCCGGGGACACTCTGTAAATATTGACACACCCCCGGGGACACTCTGTAAATACTGACACACCCCCGGGTATACTCTGTAAATACTGACACACCCCCGGGGATACTCTGTAAATACAGACACACCCCCGGGGACACTCTGTAAATACTGACACACCCCCGGGTATACTCTGTAAATACTGACACACCCCCGGGGATACTCTATAAATACAGACACCCCCCGGGGACACTATATAAATACTGACACACCCCCGGGGTCTCTTTGTAAATACTGACACCCCCCCGGGGATAGTCGGTAAATACTGACACACCCCCGGGGACACTCTGTAAATACTGACACTATATAAATAGTGACACACCCCCGGGGACGCTTTGTAAATACTGACACACCCCCGGGGATACTCGGTAAATACTGACACACCCCCGGGGACACACTGTAAATACTGACACACCCCCGGGGATATTCTGTAAATACTGAAACACCCCCGGGGATACAGTGTAAATACTGACACCCCCCCGGGGACACCCTGTAAAGACTGACACACCCCCGGGGATACACTGTAAATGCTGACACACCTTCGGGGATACTCTGTAAATACTGACACTCCCCCGGGGACACTCTGTAAGTACTGACACACCCCCGGGGATACTCTGTAAATACAGACACACCCCCGGGGATACTCTGTAAATACTGACACACCCCCGGGGACACTCTGTAAATACTGACACACCCCCGGGGATACTCTGTAAATACTGACACACCCCCGGGTATATTCTGCAAATACTGACACACCCCCGGGGATACTCTGTAAATACAGACACACCCCCGGGGCTACTCTGTAAATACTGACAAACTCCCGGGGATAATCTGTGAATACTGACACACCCCCGGGGATATTCTGTAAATACTGACACACCCCCGGGGATACTCTGTAAATACTGACACACCCCCGGGGATACTCTGTAATTACTGACACACCCCCGGGGACACTCTGTAAATACTGACACACTCCCGGGGATACACTGTATATACTGACACACCCCCGGGGATACTCTGTAAATACTGACACACTCCCGGCGATACTCTGTAAATACTGACACACCCCCGGGGACCCTCTGTAAATACTGACACACTCCCGGGGATACTCTGTATATACTGACACACCCCCGGGGACACTGCGTAAATACTGACACACCCCCGGGGATACTCTGTAAATACTGACACACCCCCGGGGATACTCTGTAAATACTGACACACACCTGGGGATACTCTGTAAATACTGATACACCCCCGGGGACACTCTGTAAATACTGACACTCCCCCGGGGATAATCTGTAAATAGTGACACACCCCCGGGGACACTCTGTAAATACTGACACACCCTCTGGTCACTCTGTAAATACTGACACCCCCCCAGGGACATTCTGTAATTACTGATACACCCCAGGGGATACTCTGTAAATACTGACACACCCCCGGGGATACTCTGTGAATACTGACACACCCCCGGGGATACTCTGTAAATACTGACACAACCCCGGGGCACTCTGTAAATACTGACACACCCCCGGGGATACTCTGTAAATACTGACACACTCCCAGGGATACCCGGTAAATACTGACACACCCCCGGGGACACTCTGTAAATACTGACACACACCCGGGGATACTCTGTAAATACTGACACACCCCCGGGGATACTCTGTAAACAATGACACACCCCCGGGGCACTCTGTAAATACGGAAACACCCCCGGGGTCACTCTGTAAATACCGACACACCCCCGGGGACCCGCTGTAAATAATAACACACCCCCGGGGATACTCTGTAAATACAGACACACCCCCGGGGATACTCTGTAAATACTGACACCCCCACGGGGATCCTCTGTATATACTGACACACTCCAGGGTATACTCTGTAAATACTGACACACACCTGGTGATACTCTGTAAATACTGACACACTCCCGGGGACACTCTGTAAATACTGACACACCCCCGGGGACACTCTGTAAATACTGACACACCCCCGGGGATACTCTGTAAATACTGACACACCCCCGGGGATTCTCTGTAATTACTGACACACCCCCGGGGACACTCTGTAAATACTGACACACTCCCGGGGATACTCTGTAAATACTGACACACTCCCGGGGATACTCTGCAAATACTGACACACCCCCGGGGACACTCTGTAAATACTGACACACTCCCGGGGATACTCTGTATAAACTGACACACCCCCGGGGACACTGCGTAAATACTGACACACCCCCGGGGATACTCTGTAAATACTGACACACCCCCGGGGATACTCTGTACATACTGACACACCCCTGGGGATACTCTGTAAATACTGATACACCCCCGGGGACACTCTGTAAATAATGACACTCCCCCGGGGATAATCTGTAAATATTGACACACCCCCGGGGACACTCTGTAAATATTGACACACCCTCGGGTCACTCTGTAAATACTGACACCCCCCCGGGGACATTCTGTAATTACTGACACACCCCCGGGGATACTCTGTAAATACTGACACACCCCCGGGGATACTCTGTGAATACTGACACACCCCCGGGGATACTCTGTAAATACTGACACACCCCCGGGAATTCTCTGTACATACTGACACACCCCCGGGGACCCTCTGTAAATACTGACACACCCCCAGGATGCTCTTTAAATACTGACACACCCCCGGGGATACTCTGTAGATACTGACACACCCCCGGGGACACTCTGTAAATACTGACACACCCCCGCGGATACTCTGTAAATACTGACACACTCCCAGGGATACCCTGTAAATACTGACACACCCCGGGGGACACTCAGTAAATACTGACACGCACCCGGGGATACTCTGTAAATACTGACACACCCCCGGGGATACTATGTAAACAATGACACACCCCCGGGGCACTCTGTAAATACGGAAACACCCCCGGGGTCACTCTGTAAATACCGACACACCCCCGGGGACCCGCTGTAAATACTGACACACTCCTGGGGATACTCTGTAAATACTGACACACTCCCGGGGACACTCTGTAAATATTGACACACCCCCGGGTATACTCTGTAAATACTGACACACCCCCGGGGATACTCTGTAAATACAGACACACCCCCGGGGACACTATATAAATACTGACACACCCCCGGGGACTCTTTGTAAATACTGACACCCCCCCGGGGATACTCGGTAAATACTGACACACCCCCGGGGACACTCTGTAAACACTGACACACCCCCGGGGACACTATATGAATAGTGACACACCCCCGGGGACTCTTTGTAAATACTGACACACACCCGGGGATACTCGGTAAATACTGACACACCCCCGGGGACTCTCTGTAAATACTGACACACCCCCGGGGATATTCTGTAAATACTGACACACCCCCGGGGATACAGTGTCAATACTGACACCCCCCCGGGGACACCCTGTAAAGACCAACACACGCCCGGGGATACACTGTAAATGCTGACACACCTTCGGGGATACTCTGTAAATACTGACACTCCCCCGGGGACACTCTGTAAGTACTGACACACCCCCGGGGATACTCTGTAAATACGGACACACCCCCGGGGATACTCTGTAAATACTGACACACCCCCGGGGACACTCTGTAAATACTGACACACCCCCGGGGATATTCTGTAAATACTGACACACCCCCGGGTATACTCTGCAAATACTGACACACCCCCGGGGATACTCTGTAAATACAGACACACCCCCGGGGATACTCTGTAAATACTGACACACTCCCGGGGATAATCTGTGAATACTGACACACCCCCGGGGATATTCTGTAAATACTGACACACCCCCGGGGATACTCTGTAAATACTGACACACCCCCGGGGATACTCTGTAAATACTGACACACCCCCGGGGACACTCTGTAAATACTGACACACCCCCGCGGATACTCTGTAAATACTGACACACTCCCAGGGATACCCTGTAAATACTGACACACCCCCGGGGACACTCAGTAAATACTGACACGCACCCGGGGATACTCTGTAAATACTGACACACCCCCGGGGGTACTATGTAAACAATGACACACCCCCGGGGCACTCTGTAAATACGGAAACACCCCCGGGGTCACTCTGTAAATAACGACACACCCCCGGGGACCCGCTGTAAATAATGACACACCCCCGGGGATACTCTGTAAATACAGACACACCCCCGGGGATACTCTGTAAATACTGACACCCCCCCGGGGATCCTCTGTAAATACTGACACACTCCAGGGTATATTCTGTAAATACTGACACACTCCTGGGGATACTCTGTAAATACTGACACACTCCCGGGGACACTCTGTAAATATTGACACACCCCCGGGGACACTCTGTAAATACTGACACACCCCCGGGTATACTCTGTAAATACTGACACACCCCCGGGGATACTCTGTAAATACAGACACACCCCCGGGGACACTATATAAATACTGACACACCCCCGGGGACTCTTTGTAAATACTGACACCCCCCCGGGGATAGTCGGTAAATACTGACACACCCCCGGGGACACTCTGTAAATACTGACACTATATAAATAGTGACACACCCCCGGGGACTCTTTGTAAATACTTACACACCCCCGGGGATACTCGGTAAATACTGACACACTCCCGGGGACACTCTGTAAATACTGATACACCCCCGGGGATATTCTGTAAATACTGAAACACCCCCGGGGATACAGTGTAAATACTGACAACCCCCCGGGGACACCCTGTAAAGACTGACACACCCCCGGGGATACACTGTAAATGCTGACACACCTTCGGGGATACTCTGTAAATACTGACACTCCCCCGGGGACACTCTGTAAGTACTGACACACCCCCGGGGATACTCTGTAAATACAGACACACCCCCGGGGATACTCTGTAAATACTGACACACCCCCGGGGACACTCTGTAATTACTGACACACCCCCGGGGATACTCTGTAAATACTGACACACCCCCGGGTATACTCTGCAAATACTGACACACTCCCGGGGATAATCTGTGAATACTGACACACCCCCGTGGATATTCTGTAAATATTGACACACCCCCAGGGATACTCTGTAAATACTGACACACCCCCGGGGATACTCTGTAAATACTGACACACCCCCGGGGATACTCGGTAAATACTGACACACACCCGGGGACACTCTGTAAATACTGACACACCCCCGGGGATATTCTGTAAATACTGACACACCCCCGGGGATACAGTGTAAATACTGACACCCCCCCGGGGACACCCTGTAAAGACTGACACACCCCCGGGGATAAACTGTAAATGCTGACACACCTTCGGGGATACTCTGTAAATACTGACACTCCCCCGGGGACACTCTGTAGGTACTGACACACCCCCGGGGATACTCTGTAAATACAGACACACCCCCGGGGATACTCTGTAAATACTGACACACCACCGGGGACACTCTGTAAATACTGACACACCCCCGGGGATACTCTGTAAATACTGACACACCCCCGGGTATACTCTGCAAATACTGACACACCCCCGGGGATACTCTGTAAATACAGACACACCCCCGGGGCTACTCTGTAAATACTGACACACTCCCGGGGATAATCTGTGAGTACTGACACACCCCCGGGGATATTCTGTAAATACTGACACACCCCCGGGGATACTCTGTAAATACTGACACACCCCCGGGGATACTCTGTAAATACTGACACACCCCCGGGGACCCTCTGTAAAAAATGACACACCCCAGGGGACACTCTGTAAATACTGACACACCCCCGGGGACACTATATAAATACTGACACATCCTCGGGGACTCTTTGTAAATACTGACACACCCCCGGGGATACTCGGTAAATACTGACACACCCCCGGGGACACTCTGTAAATACTGACACACCCCCGGGGATACTCTGTAAATACTGACACCCCCCCGGGGATGCAGTGTAAAGACTGACACACCCCCGGGGATACACTGTAAATGATACACACCTTCGGGGATACTCTGTAAATACTGACACTCCCCCGGGGACACTCTGTAAGTACTGACACACCCCCGGGGATACTCTGTAAATATAAACACAACCCCGGGGATTCTCTGTAAATACTGACACACCCCCGGGGACACTCTGTAAATACTGACACACCTTCGGGGATACTCTGTAAATACTGACACAACCCCGGGTATACTCTGTAAATACTGACACACCCCCGGGGATACTCTGTAAAAAAAGACACACACCCGGGGATACTCTGTAAATACTGACACACTCCCGGGGATAATCTGTGAATACTGACACACCCCCGGGGATACTCTGTAAATACTGACACACTCCCGGCGATACTCTGTAAATACTGACACACCCCCGGGGATACTATGTAAACAATGACACACCCCCGGGGCACTCTGTAAATACGGAAACACCCCCGGGGTCACTCTGTAAATAACGACACACCCCCGGGGACCCGCTGTAAATAATGACACACCCCCGGGGATACTCTGTAAATACAGACACACCCCCGGGGATACTCTGTAAATACTGACACCCCCCCGGGGATCCTCTGTAAATACTGACACACTCCAGGGTATATTCTGTAAATACTGACACACTCCTGGGGATACTCTGTAAATACTGACACACTCCCGGGGACACTCTGTAAATATTGACACACCCCCGGGGACACTCTGTAAATACTGACACACCCCCGGGTATACTCTGTAAATACTGACACACCCCCGGGGATACTCTGTAAATACAGACACACCCCCGGGGACACTATATAAATACTGACACACCCCCGGGGACTCTTTGTAAATACTGACACCCCCCCGGGGATAGTCGGTAAATACTGACACACCCCCGGGGACACTCTGTAAATACTGACACTATATAAATAGTGACACACCCCCGGGGACTCTTTGTAAATACTGACACACCCCCGGGGATACTCGGTAAATACTGACACACCCCCGGGGACACTCTGTAAATACTGATACACCCCCGGGGATATTCTGTAAATACTGAAACACCCCCGGGGATACAGTGTAAATACTGACAACCCCCCGGGGACACCCTGTAAAGACTGACACACCCCCGGGGATACACTGTAAATGCTGACACACCTTCGGGGATACTCTGTAAATACTGACACTCCCCCGGGGACACTCTGTAAGTACTGACACACCCCCGGGGATACTCTGTAAATACAGACACACCCCCGGGGATACTCTGTAAATACTGACACACCCCCGGGGACACTCTGTAAATACTGACACACCCCCGGGGATACTCTGTAAATACTGACACACCCCCGGGTATACTCTGCAAATACTGACACACCCCCGGGGATACTCTGTAAATACAGACACACCCCCGGGGCTACTCTGTAAATACTGACACACTCCCGGGGATAATCTGTGAATACTGACACACCCCCGTGGATATTCTGTAAATATTGACACACCCCCGGGGATACTCTGTAAATACTGACACACCCCCGGGGATACTCTGTAAATACTGACACACCCCCGGGGATACTCGGTAAATACTGACACACACCCGGGGACACTCTGTAAATACTGACACACCCCCGGGGATATTCTGTAAATACTGACACACCCCCGGGGATACAGTGTAAATACTGACACCCCCCCGGGGACACCCTGTAAAGACTGACACACCCCCGGGGATAAACTGTAAATGCTGACACACCTTCGGGGATACTCTGTAAATACTGACACTCCCCCGGGGACACTCTGTAGGTACTGACACCCCCCCGGGGATACTCTGTAAATACAGACACACCCCCGGGGATACTCTGTAAATACTGACACACCACCGGGGACACTCTGTAAATACTGACACACCCCCGGGGATACTCTGTAAATACTGACACACCCCCGGGGATACTCTGTAAATACAGACACACCCCCGGGGCTACTCTGTAAATACTGACACACTCCCGGGGATAATCTGTGAGTACTGACACACCCCCGGGGATATTCTGTAAATACTGACACACCCCCGGGGATACTCTGTAAATACTGACACACCCCCGGGGATACTCTGTAAATACTGACACACCCCCGGGGACCCTCTGTAAAAAATGACACACCCCAGGGGACACTCTGTAAATACTTACACACCCCCGGGGACACTATATAAATACTGACACATCCTCGGGGACTCTTTGTAAATACTGACACACCCCCGGGGATACTCGGTAAATACTGACACACCCCCGGGGACACTCTGTAAATACTGACACACCCCCGGGGATACTCTGTAAATACTGACACCCCCCCGGGGATGCAGTGTAAAGACTGACACACCCCCGGGGATACACTGTAAATGATACACACCTTCGGGGATACTCTGTAAATACTGACACTCCCCCGGGGACACTCTGTAAGTACTGACACACCCCCGGGGATACTCTGTAAATATAAACACAACCCCGGGGATTCTCTGTAAATACTGACACACCCCCGGGGACACTCTGTAAATACTGACACACCTTCGGGGATACTCTGTAAATACTGACACAACCCCGGGTATACTCTGTAAATACTGACACACCCCCGGGGATACTCTGTAAAAAAAGACACACACCCGGGGATACTCTGTAAATACTGACACACTCCCGGGGATAATCTGTGAATACTGACACACCCCCGGGGATACTCTGTAAATACTGACACACTCCCGGCGATACTCTGTAAATACTGACACACCCCCGGGGACCCTCTGTAAATACTGACACACTCCCGGGGATACTCTGTATATAATGACACACCCCCGGGGACACTGCGTAAATACTGACACACCCCCGGGGATACTCTGTAAATACTGACACACCCCCGGGGATACTCTGTAAATACTGACACACACCTGGGGATACTCTGTAAATACTGATACACCCCCGGGGACACTCTGTAAGTACTGACACTCCCCCGGGGATAATCTGTAAATAGTGACACACCCCCGGGGACACTCTGTAAATACTGACACACCCTCTGGTCACTCTGTAAATACTGACACCCCCCCAGGGACATTCTGTAATTACTGATACACCCCCGGGGATACTCTGTAAATACTGACACACCCCCGGGGATACTCTGTGAATACTGACACACCCCCGGGGATACTCTGTAAATACTGACACAACCCCGGGGCACTCTGTAAATACTGACACACCCCCGGGGATACTCTGTAAATACTGACACACTCCCAGGGATACCCTGTAAATACTGACACACCCCCGGGGACACTCTGTAAATACTGACACACACCCGGGGATACTCTGTAAATACTGACACACCCCCGGGGATACTTTGTATATACTGACACCCCCACGGGGATCCTCTGTATATACTGACACACTCCAGGGTATACTCAGTAAATACTGACACACACCTGGGGATACTCTGTAAATACTGACACACTCCCGGGGACACTCTGTAAATACTGACACACCCCCGGGGACACTCTGTAAATACTGACACACCCCCGGGGATACTCTGTAAATACTGACACACCCCCGGGGATTCTCTGTAATTACTGACACACCCCCGGGGACACTCTGTAAATACTGACACACTCCCGGGGATACTCTGTAAATACTGACACACTCCCGGGGATACTCTGCAAATACTGACACACCCCCGGGGACACTCTGTAAATACTGACACACCCCCAGGGACTCACTGTAAATACTGACACACCCCCGGGGACACTCTGTAATTACTGACACACCCCCGGGGACACTCTGTAAATACTGACACTCTCCCGGGGATACTCTGTAAATACTGACACACTCCCGGGGATACTCTGCAAATACTGACACACCCCCGGGGACACTCTGTAAATACTGACACACCCCCAGGGACTCACTGTAAATACTGACACACCCCCGGGGACACTCTGTAAATACTGACACATCCCCGGGGATACTCTGTAAATGCTGACACACCGCCGGGGATACTCTGTAAATACTGACACACACCCGGGACACTCTGTAAATACTGATACATCCCCGGGGACACTCTGTAAATACTGACACACCCCCGGGGATACTCTGTAAATACTGACACACCCCCGGGGATTCTCTGTAAATACTGACACACCCCCGGGGATACTCTGTAAATACTGACACACCCCCGGGGACCCTCTGTAAAAAATGACACACCCCAGGGGACACTCTGTAAATACTGACACACCCCCGGGGACACTATATAAATACTGACACATCCTCGGGGACTCTTTGTAAATACTGACACACCCCAGGGGATACTCGGTAAATACTGACACACCCCCGGGGACACTCTGTAAATACTGACACACCCCCGGGGATACTCTGTAAATACTGACACCCCCCCGGGGATGCAGTGTAAATACTGACACACCCCCGGGAACACTCTGTAAAGACTGCCACACCCCCGGGGATACACAGTAAATGCTACACACCTTCGGGGATACTCTGTAAATACTGACACTCCCCCGGGGACACTCGGTAAGTACTGACACACCCCCGGGGATACTCTGTAAATATAAACACAACCCCGGGGATACTCTGTAAATACTGACACACCCCCGGGGACACTCTGTAAATACAGACACACCCCCGGGGATACTCTGTAAATACTGACACAACCCCGGGTACACTCTGTAAATACTGACACACCCCCAGGGATACTCTGTAAATAAAGACACACCCCCGGGGATACTCTGTAAATACTGACACACTCCCGGGGATAATCTGTGAATACTGACACACCCCCGGGGATATTCTGTAAATACTGACACACCCCCGGGGATACTCTGTAAATACTGACACACCCCCGGGGATACTCTGTAAATACTGACACACCCCCGGGGATACTCTGTAATTACTGACACACCCCCGGGGACACTCTGTAAATACTGACACACTCCCGGGGATACACTGTATATATTGACACACCCCCGCGGATACTCTGTAAATACTGACACACCCCCGGGGATACTCTGTAAATACTGACACACTCCCAGGGATACCCTGTAAATACTGACACACCCCCGGGGACACTCTGTAAATACTGACACACACCCGGGGATACTCTGTAAATACTGACACACCCCCGGGGATACTCTGTAAACAATGACACACCCCCGGGGCACTCTGTAAATACGGAAACACCCCCGGGGTCACTCTGTAAATACCGACACACCCCCGGGGACCCGCTGTAAATAATTACACACCCCCGGGGATACTCTGTAAATACAGACACACCCCCGGGGATACTCTGTAAATACTGACACCCCCACGGGGATCCTCTGTATATACTGACACACTCCAGGGTATACTCTGTAAATACTGACACACACCTGGGGATACTCTGTAAATACTGACACACCCCCGGGGATACTCTGTAAATATTGACACACCCCCGGGGATACTCTGTAAATACTGACACACTCCCGGGGATACTCTGCAAATACTGACACACCCCCGGGGACACTCTGTAAATACTGACACACCCCCAGGGACTCACTGTAAATACTGACACACCCCCGGGGACGCTCTGTAATTACTGACACACCCCCGGGGACACTCTGTAAATACTGACACACTCCCGGGGATACTCTGTAAATACTGACACACTCCCGGGGATACTCTGCAAATACTGACACACCCCCGGGGACACTCTGTAAATACTGACACACCCCCAGGGACTCACTGTAAATACTGACACACCCCCGGGGACACTCTGTAAATACTGACACATCCCCGGGGATACTCTGTAAATGCTGACACACCCCCGGGGATACTCTGTAAATACTGACACACACCCGGGACACTCTGTAAATACTGATACATCCCCGGGGACACTCTGTAAATACTGACACACCCCCGGGGATACTCTGTAAATACTGACACACCCCCGGGGATTCTCTGTAAATACTGACACACCCCCGGGGATACTCTGTAAATACTGACACACCCCCGGGGACCCTCTGTAAAAAATGACACACCCCAGGGGACACTCTGTAAATACTGACACACCACCGGGGACACTATATAAATACTGACACATCCTCGGGGACTCTTTGTAAATACTGACACACCCCCGGGGATACTCGGTAAATACTGACACACCCCCGGGGACACTCTGTAAATACTGACACACCCCCGGGGATACTCTGTAAATACTGACACCCCCCCGGGGATGCAGTGTAAATACTGACACACCCCCGGGAACACTCTGTAAAGACTGACACACCCCCGGGGATACACTGTAAATGCTACACACCTTCGGGGATACTCTGTAAATACTGACACTCCCCCGGGGACACTCTGTAAGTACTGACACACCCCCGGGGATACTCTGTAAATATAAACACAACCCCGGGGATACTCTGTAAATACTGACACACCCCCGGGGACACTCTGTAAATACTGACACACCCCCGGGGATACTCTGTAAATACTGACACAACCCCGGGTATACTCTGTAAATACTGACACACCCCCGGGGATACTCTGTAAATAAAGACACACACCCGGGGATACTCTGTAAATACTGACACACTCCCGGGGATAATCTGTGAATACTGACACACCCCCGGGGATATTCTGTAAATACTGACACACCCCCGGGGATACTCTGTAAATACTGACACACCCCCGGGGATACTCTGTAAATACTGACACACCCCCGGGGATACACTGTAATTACTGACACACCCCCGGGGACACTCTGTAAATACTGACACACTCCCGGGGATACACTGTATATACTGACACACCCCCGGGGATACTCTGTAAATACTGACACACTCCCGGCGATACTCTGTAAATACTGACACACCCCCGGGGACCCTCTGTAAATACTGACACACTCCCGGGGATACTCTGTATATACTGACACACCCCCGGGGACACTGCGTAAATACTGACACACCCCCGGGGATACTCTGTAAATACTGACACACCCCCGGGGATACTCTGTAAATACTGACACACCCCTGGGGATACTCTGTAAATACTGATACACCCCCGGGGACACTCTGTAAATACTGACACTCCCCCGGGGATAATCTGTAAATATTGACACACCCCCGGGGACACTCTGTAAATATTGACACACCCCCAGGATACTCTTTAAATACTGACACACCCCCGGGGATACTCTGTAAATACTGACACACCCCCGGGGACACTCTGTAAATACTGACACACCCCTGCGGATACTCTGTAAATACTGACACACTCCCAGGGATACCCTGTAAGTACTAACACACCCCCGGGGACACTCAGTAAATACTGACACGCACCCGGGGATACTCTGTAAATACTGACACACCCCCGGGGATATTATGTAAACAATGACACACCCCCGGGGCACTCTGTAAATACGGAAACACCCCCGGGGTCACTCTGTAAATATCGACACACCCCCGGGGACCCGCTGTAAATAATGACACACCCCCGGGGATACTCTGTAAATACAGACACACCCCCGGGGATACTCTGTAAATACTGACACCCCCCTGGGGATCCTCTGTAAATACTGACACACTCCAGGGTATATTCTGTAAATACTGACACACTCCTGGGGATACTCTGTAAATACTGACACACTCCCGGGGACACTCTGTAAATATTGACATACCCCCGGGGACACTCTGTAAATACTGACACACCCCCGGGTATACTCTGTAAATACTGACACACCCCCGGGGATACTCTGTAAATACAGACACACCCCCGGGGACACTATATAAATACTGACACACCCCCGGGGACTCTTTGTAAATACTGACACCCCCCCGGGGATACTCGGTAAATACTGACACACCCCCGGGGACACTCTGTAAATACTGACACACCCCCGGGGACACTATATAAATAGTGACACACCCCCGGGGACTCTTTGTAAATACTGACACACCCCCGGGGATACTCGGTAAATACTGACACACCCCCGGGGACACTCTGTAAATACTGACACACCCCCGGGGATATTCTGTAAATACTGACACACCCCCGGGGATACAGTGTCAATACTGACACCCCCCCGGGGACACCCTGTAAAGACTAACACACCCTCGGGGATACACTGTAAATGCTGACACACCTTCGGGGATTCTCTGTAAATACTGACACTCCCCCGGGGACACTCTGTAAGTACTGACACACCCCCGGGGATACTCTGTAAATACAGACACACCCCCGGGGATACTCTGTAAATACTGACACACCCCCGGGGACACTCTGTAAATACTGACACACCCCCGGGGATACTCTGTAAATACAGACACACCCCCGGGTATACTCTGCAAATACTGACACACCCCCGGGGATACTCTGTAAATACAGACACACCCCCGGGGATACTCTGTAAATACTGACACACTCCCGGGGATAATCTGTGAATACTGACACACCCCCGGGGATATTCTGTAAATACTGACACACCCCCGGGGATACTCTGTAAATACTGACACACCCCCCGGGGATACTCTGTAAATACTGACACACCCCCGGGGACACTCTGTAAATACTGACACACCCCCGCGGATACTCTGTAAATACTGACACACTCCCAGGGATACCCTGTAAATACTGACACACCCCCGGGGATCCTCTGTAAATACTGACACACTCCAGGTTATATTCTGTAAATACTGACACACTCCTGGGGATACTCTGTAAATACTGACACACTCCCGGGGACACTCTGTAAATATTGACACACCCCCGGGGACACTCTGTAAATACTGACACACCCCCGGGTATACTCTGTAAATACTGACACACCCCCGGGGATACTCTGTAAATACAGACACACCCCCGGGGACACTATATAAATACTGACACACCCCGGGGACTCTTTGTAAATACTGACACCCCCCCGGGGATACTCGGTAAATACTGACACACCCCCGGGGACACTCTGTAAATACTGACACTATATAAATAGTGACACACCCCCGGGGACTCTTTGTAAATACTGACACACCCCCGGGGATACTCGGTAAATACTGACACACCCTCGGGGACACTCTGTAAATACTGACACACCCCCGGGGATATTCTGTAAATACTGACACACCCCCGGGGATACAGTGCAAATATTGACACCCCCCCGGGGATACTCTGTAAATACTGACACACCCCCGGGGACACTCTGTAAATACTGACACACCCCCGGGGATACTCTGTAAATACTGACACACCCCCGGGTATACTCTGCAAATACTGACACACCCCCGGGGATACTCTGTAAATACAGACACACCCCCGGGGCTACTCTGTAAATACTGACACACTCCCGGGGATAATCTGTGAATACTGACACACCCCCGGGGATATTCTGTAAATACTGACACACCCCCGGGGATACTCTGTAAATACTGACACACCCCCGGGGATACTCTGTAAATACTGACACACCCCCGGGGATACTCGGTAAATACTGACACACACCCGGGGACACTCTGTAAATACTGACACACCCCCGGGGATATTCTGTAAATACTGACACACCCCCGGGGATACAGTGTAAATACTGACACCCCCCCGGGGACACCCTGTAAAGACTGACACACCCCCGGGGATACACTGTAAATGCTGACACACCTTCGGGGATACTCTGTAAATACTGACACTCCCCCGGGGACACTCTGTAGGTACTGACACCCCCCCGGGGATCCTCTGTAAATACAGACACACCCCCGGGGATACTCTGTAAATACTGACACACCACCGGGGACACTCTGTAAATACTGACACACCCCCGGGGATACTCTGTAAATACTGACACACCCCCGGGTATAATCTGCAAATACTGACACACCCCCGTGGATACTCTGTAAATACAGACACACCCCCGGGGCTACTCTGTAAATACTGACACACTCCCGGAGATAATCTGTGAGTACTGACACAACCCCGGGGATATTCTGTAAATACTGACACACCCCCGGGGATACCCTGTAAATACTGACACACCCCCGGGGATACACTGTATATACTGACACACCCCCGGGGATACTCTGTAAACACTGACACTCTCCCGGCGATACTCTGTAAATACTGACACACCCCCGGGGACCCTCTGTAAATACTGACACACTCCCGGGGATACTCTGTATATACTGACACACCCCCGGGGACACTGCGTAAATACTGACACACCCCCGGGGATACTCTGTAAATACTGACACACCCCCGGGGATACTCTGTAAATACTGACACACACCTGGGGATACTCTGTAAATACTGATACACCCCCGGGGACACTCTGTAAATACTGACACTCCCCCGGGGATAATCTGTAAATAGTGACACACCCCCGGGGACACTCTGTAAATACTGACACACCCTCGGGTCACTCTGTAAATACTGACACACGCCCAGGGACATTCTGTAATTACTGTCACACACCCGGGGATACTCTGTAAATACTGACACACCCCCGGGGATACTCTGTGAATACTGACACACCCCCGGGGATACTCTGTAAATACTGACACAACCCCGGGGCACTCTGTAAACACTGACACTCCCCCGGGGATACTCTGTAAATACTGACACACTCCCAGGAATACCCTGTAAATACTGACACACCCCCGGGGACACTCTGTAAATACTGACACACACCCGGGGATACTCTGTAAATACTGACTCTCCCCCGGGGATACTCTGTTTACAACGACACACCCCCGTGGCACTCTGTAAATACGGAAACACCCCCGGGGTCACTCTGTAAATACCGACACACCCCCGGGGACCCGCTGTAAATAATAACACACCCCCGGGGATTCTCTGTAAATACAGACACACCCCCGGGGATACTCTGTAAATACTGACACCCCCCCGGGGATCCTCTGTATATACTGACACACTCCAGGGTATACTCTGTAAATACTGACACACACCTGGGGATACTCTGTAAATACTGACACACTCCCGGGGACACTCTGTAAATACTGACACACCCCCGGGGACACTCTGTAAATACTGACACACCCCCGGGGATACTCTGTAAATACTGACACACCCCCGGGGATACTCTGTAATTACTGACACACCCCCGGGGACACTCTGTAAATACTGACACACTCCCGGGGATACTCTGTAAATACTGACACACTCCCGGGGATACTCTGCAAATACTGACACACCCCCGGGGACACTCTGTAAATACTGACACTCCCCAAGGGACTCACTGTAAATACTGACACACCCCCGGGGATACTCTGTAAATGCTGACACACCCCCGGGGATACTCTGTAAATACTGACACACACCCGGGACACTCTGTAAATACTGATACATCCCCGGGGACACTCTGTAAATACTGGCACACCTCCGGGGATATTCCGTAAATACTGACACACCCCCGGGGACACACTGTAAATACTGACACACCCCCAGGGACACTCTGTAAATACTGACATACCCCCGGGGATACTCTGTAAATACTGACACACCCCCGGGGATACTCTAAATACTGACACACCCGGGGATACTCTGTAAATACTGACACACCCCCGGGGACCCTCTGTAAATACTGACACACCCCCGGGGTACTCTGTAAACACTGACACACTCCCGGGGACACTCTGTAAATACTGACACACTCCCTGAGACACTCTGTAATACTGACACAGTCCCGGAGACAATCTGTAAATGCAGACACACCCCCGGAGACACTCTGTAAATTCTGACATGCTCCCGCAGATACTCTTTAAATACTGACACACTCCCAGAGGCACTCTGTAAATACTGACACACTCCCGGGGACAGGCTGTAATTACCGACACACTCCCGGGGACACTCTGCAAACACTGACACCCTCCCGGGGACACTCTGTAAATACTGATACTCTCCCTGAGACACTCTGTTAATATTGCCACACTCCCGGAGACAATCTGTAATTACTGACACACTCCCGGAGACACTATGTAAATACTGACACACTCCCGGAAGCACTCTGTAAATACAGGCACACCCCCGGAGACACTCTGCAAATACTGACACACACCCCGGGACACTCTGTAAATACTGACACACTCCCGGAGACACTCTGTACATACTGACACACTCCCGGGGACACTCTGTATATACTGACACACACCCCGGGACACAGTGTAAATACTGATACACTCCTGGGGATACTCTGTAAATACTGACACACTCCCGGGGACACTGTAAATACTGACACACTCCCGGAGTCACTCTGTAATACTGACACACCCCCGGGGACACTCTGTAAATACTGACACACTCCCGGAGACGCTCTGTAAATACTGACACACCCCCAGACACACTCTGTAAATATTGACACACTCCCGGGGACACTCTGTTAATACTGACACACTCCCGGAGACAATCTGTAAATACTGACACACCCCCAGACACACTCTGTAAATACTGACACACTCCCGGAGACACTCTGTAAATAATGACACACTCCAGGAGACACTCTGTAAATGCTGACACAATGCCCGGGGACACGCTGTAAATACTGACACACTCCCGGAGAAACTCTGTAAACACTGACACACTCCCCGGGACACTCTGTAAATACTGACACACTCCCCGGGACAATCTGTAAATACTGACACACTCCCGGGGACACTCTGTAAATACTGACACACTCCCGGGGACAATCTGTAAATACCGACACACTCCCGTAGACACTCTGTAAACACTGACACACTCCCGGGGACACTCTGTAAATACTGACATACTCCCTGAGACACTCTGTAAATACTGATACACTCCCGGAGACAACCTGTAAATACAGACACACCCCCGGAGACACTCTGTAAATTCTGACATGCTCCCGCAGATGCTCTGTAAATACTGACACACTCCCGGAGACACTCTGTAAATACAGACACACCCCCGGAGACACTCTGTAAATACTGACACACACCCCGGAACACTCTGTAAATACTGACACACTCCCGGGGACACTCTGTAAATACTGACACACTCCCGGAGACACTCTGTAAATACTGACACACTCCCGGGGACCCTCTGTAAATACTGACACACACCCCGGGACACACTGTAAATACTGACACACTCCCGGGAATACACTGGAAATACTGACACACTCCCGGAGAAACTCTGTAAATACTGACACACTCCCGGGGACACTCTGTAAATACTGACACACTCCCAGAGACACTCTGTAAATACTGACACACTCCCCGGGGACACTCTGTAAATACAGACCCACTCCCGGGGACACTCTATAAATATTGACACACTCCCGGGGACACGCTGTAAATACTGACACACTCCCCGGGGACACGTTGTAAATACTGACACACCCCCGGAGACACTCTTTAAATACTGACACACTCCCGGAGACACTCTTTAAATACTGACACTCTCCCGGGGACACGCTGTAGATACTGACACACTCGCCGGGGACACTTTGTAAATACTGACACACTCCCGGAGACACTCTTTAAATACTGACACACTCCCGGAGGCACTCTGTAAATACTGACACACTCCCGGAGACACTCTGTAAATACTGACACACTCCCGGGGATACTCTGTAAATACTGACACACTCCCGGGGATACTCTGCAAATACTGACACACCCCCGGGGACACTCTGTAAATACTGACACACCCCCAGGGACTCACTGTAAATACTGACACACCCCCGGGGACACTCTGTAAATACTGACACACCCCCGGGGATACTCTGTAAATGCTGACACACCCCCGGGGATACTCTGTAAATACTGACACACACCCGGGACACTCTGTAAATACTGATACATCCCCGGGGACACTCTGTAAATACTGGCACACCTCCGGGGATATTCCGTAAATACTGACACACCCCCGGGGACACTCTGTAAATACTGACACAACCCCGGGGACACTCTGTAAATACTGACACACTCCCGGGGACACTCTGTAAATACTGACACACCCCCGGGTGTACTCTGTAAATACTGACACACCCCCGGGGACGCTCTGTAAATACTGACACACTCCCGGGGACACTCTGTAAATACTGACACACCCCCGGGTGTACTCTGTAAATACTGACACACCCCCGGGGATGCTCTGTAAATACTGACACACCCCCGGGGATACTCTGTAAATACTTACACACCCCCGGGGATTCTCTGTAAATACTGACACAACCCCGGGGGCTCTCTGTAAATACTGATGCAACCCTGGGGACCCTCTATTAATACTGACACACCCCCGGGGACTCTCTGTAAATACTGACACACCCCCGGGGACACTCTGTAAATACTGACACACCCCCGGGGACACGCTGTAAATACTGACACACTCCCGGAGACACTCTGTAAATACTGACACACCCCCAGGTGCACTCTGTAAATACTGACACACTCCCGGGGACACTCTGTAAATACTGACACACTCCCGTGGACAGTCTGTAAATACGGACACATTCCCGGAGACACTCTGTAAATACTGTCACACTCCCCGGGGACACGCTGTAAATACTGACACACTCCCGGAGACACTCTGTAAATACTGACACACTCCCCGAGACACTCTGTAAATACTGACACACTCCCCGGGACACTCTGTAAATACTGACACACTCCCGGGGACACTCTGTAAATACTGACACACTCCCGGGGAGACTCAGTAAATACCGACACACTCCCGGAGACAATCTGTAAACACTGACACACTCCCGGGGACACTTTGTAAATACTGACACACTCCCTGAGACACACTGTAAATACTGACACACTCCCGGAGACAATCTGTAATTACTGACACACTCCCGGGGACACTCTGTAAATACTGACACACTCCCGGAGACACTGTGTAAATACAGACACACCCCCGGAGACACTCTGTAAATACTGACACACACCCCGGAACACTCTGTAAATACTGACACACTCCCGGGGACATTCTGTAAATACTGACACACTCCCGGAGACACTCTGTAAATACTGAGACACTCCCGGGGACACTCTGTAAATACTGACACACTCCCCGGGACACTTTGTAAATACTGAGACACACCCCGGGACACTTTGTAAATACAGACACACCCCCGGGGACACTCTGTAAATACTGACACACACCCGGGGATACACTGTAAATACTGACAACCCCCCGGGGAAACTCTGTAAATACTGATACACTCCCGGGGATACTCTGTAAATACGGACACACCCCCGGGGATAATCTGTAAATACTGACACACCCCCGGGGACACTCTGTAAACACTGACACACTCCCTGGGACACCCTGTAAATACAGACACACTCCCGGAGACACTCTGTAAATACTGACACACCCCCGGGGATAAGCTGTAATTACTGACACACCACCGGGGACTCTCTGTAAATACTGACACACTCCCGGGGACACTCTGTAAATACTGACACACTCCCGGGGTTGCTCTGCAAATACTGACACACCACCGGGGACACTCTGTAAATACTGACACACCCCCAGGGACTCACTGTAAATACTGACACACCCCCGGGGACACTCTGTAAATACTGACACACCTCCGGGGATACTCTGTAAATAGTGACACACCCCCGGGGGCACTCTGTAAATACTGACACACTCCCGGGGATACTCTGTAAATACTGACACACACCCGGAGACACTCTGTAAATACTGACACAACCCCGGGGACACTCTGTAAATACTGACACACTCCCGGGGACACTCTGTAAATACTGACACACCCCCGGGTGTACACTGTAAATACTGACACACCCCCGGGGATGCTCTGTAAATACTGACACACCCCCGGGGATACTCTGTAAATACTGACACACCCCCGGGGATTCTCTGTAAATACTGACACACCCCCGGGGGCTCTCTGTAAATACTGACGCAACCCTGGGGATCCTCTATTAATACTGACATACCCCCGGGGACTCTCTGTAAATACTGACACACCCCCGGGGACACTCTGTAAATACTGACACACCCCCGGGGACACGCTGTAAATACTGACACACTCCCGGAGACACTCTGTAAATACTGACACACCCCCAGGTGCACTCTGTAAATACTGACACACTCCCGGGGACACTCTGTAAATACTGACACACTCCCGTGGACAGTCTGTAAATACGGACACATTCCCGGAGACACTCTGTAAATACTGTCACACTCCCCGGGGACACGCTGTAAATACTGACACACTCCCGGAGACACTCTGTAAATACTGACACACTCCCCGAGACACTCTGTAAATACTGACACACTCCCCGGGACACTCTGTAAATACTGACACACTCCCGGGGACACTCTGTAAATACTGACACACTCCCGGGGACACTCATTAAATACCGACACACTCCCGGAGACAATCTGTAAACACTGACACACTCCCGGGGACACTCTGTAAATACTGACACACTCCCTGAGACACACTGTAAATACTGACACACTCCCGGAGACAATCTGTAATTACTGACACACTCCCGGGGACACTGTGTAAATACTGACACACTCCCGGAGACACTGTGTAAATACAGACACACCCCCGGAGACACTCTGTAAATACTGACACACACCCCGGAACACTCTGTAAGTACTGACACACTCCCAGGGACATTCTGTAAATACTGACACACTCCCGGAGACACTCTGTAAATACTGACACACTCCCGGGGACACTCTGTAAATACTGACACACTCCCCGGGACACTTTGTAAATACTGACACACCCCCGGGGACACTCTGTAAATACTGACACACACCCGGGGAAACTCTGTAAATACTGATACACTCCCGGGGATACACTGTAAATACGGACACACCCCCGGGGATAATTTGTAAATACTGACACACCCCCGGGGACACTCTGTAAACACTGACACACTCCCGGGGACACTCTGTAAATACTGACACACTCCCGGAGACACTCTGTAAATACTGACACAACCCCGGGGACACTCTGTAAATACTGACACACTCCCGGGGACACTCTGTAAATACTGACACACCCCCGGGTGTACTCTGTAAATGCTGACACACCCCCGGGGATGCACTGTAAATACTGACACACCCCCGGGGATACTCTGTAAATACTGACACACCCCCGGGTATTCTCTGTAAATACTGACACACCCCCGGGGACTCTCTGTAAATACTGACGCAACCCTGGGGACCCTCTGTAAATACTGACACACCCCCGGGGGCTCTCTGTAAATACTGATACACCCCCGGGGACACTCTGTAAATACTGACACACCCCCGGGGACTCTCTGTAAATACTGACACACCCCCGGAACTCTCTGTAAATACTGACACACTCCCGGGGACATTCTGTAAATACTGACACACTCCCGGAGACACTCTGTAAATACTGACACACTCCCGGGGACACTCTGTAAATACTGACACACTCCCCGGGACACTTTGTAAATACTGACACACACCCCGGGACACTTTGTAAATACAGACACACCCCCGGGGACACTCTGTAAATACTGACACACGCCCGGGGACACTCTGTAAATACTGACACACCCCCGGGGGTGCTCTGTAAATACTGACACCCCCCCGTGGATGCTCTGTAAATACTGACACACCCCCGGGGATACTCTGTAAATACTGACACACCCCCGGGGATTCTCTGTAAATACTGACACACCCCCGGGGACACTCTGTAAATACTGACACACCACCGGGGACCCTCTGTAAATACTGACACACCCCCGGGGACACTCTATAAATATTGACACACTCCCGGGGACTCTCTGTAAATACTGAAAGACCCCCGGGGATGCTCTGTAAATATGGAAACACCCCCGGGGACACTCTGTAAATACTGACACACCCCCGGGGATACTCTGTAAATACTGACACACCCCCGGGGGCACAGTGTAAATACTGACACACCCCCGGGGACACCCTGTAAAGACTGACACACCCCCGGGGATACACTGTAAATGCTGACACACCCTCGGGGATACTCTGTAAATACTGGCACACCCCCGGGGACACCCTGTAAGTACTGACACACCCCCGTGGATACTCTGTAAATAAAGACACACCCCCGGGGATACTCTGTAAATACTGACACACCCCCGGGGACACTCTGTAAATACTGACACACCCCCGGGGATACACTGTAAATACTGACACACCCCCGGGTATACTCTGTAAATACTGACACACCCCCGGGGATACTCTGTAAATACAGTCACACCCCCGGGGATACTCTGTAAATACTGACACACTCCCGGGGATAATCTGTGAATACTGACACAGCCCCGGGGATATTCTGTAAATACTGACACACCCCCGGGGATACTCTGTAAATACTGACACACCCCCGGGGATACTCTGTAAATACTGACACACCCCCGGGGATACTCTGTAATTACTGACACACCCCCGGGGACACTCTGTAAATACTGACACACTCCCGGGGATACACTTTATATACTGACACACCCCCGGGGATACTCTGTAAATACTGACACACTCCCGGCGATACTCTATAAATACTGACACACCCCCGGGGACCATCTGTAAATACTGACACACTCCCGGGGATACTCTGTATATACTGACGCACCCCCGGGGACACTGCATAAATACTGACACACCCCCGAGGATACACTGTAAATACTGACACACCCCCGGGGATACTCTGTAAATACAGACACACCCCTGGGGATACTCTGTAAATACTGATAGACCCCCGGGGACACTCTGTAAATACTGACACACCCCCGGGGATAATCTGTAAATACTGACACACCCCCGGGGACACTCTGTAAATACTGACACACCCGCGGGGACACTCTGTAAATACTGACACACCCCCGGGAATACTCTGTACATACTGACACACCCCCGTGGACCCTCTGTAAATACTGACACACCCCCGGGATACTCTGTAAATACTGACACACCCCCGGAGATACTCTGTAAATATTGACACACCCGCGGGGACACTCTGTAAATACCGACACACCCCCGGGGATACTCTGTAAATACTGACACACTCCCAGGGATACTCTGTAAATACTGACACACCCCCGGGGACACTCTGTAAATACTGACACACACCCGGGGATACTCTGTAAATACTGACACACCCCCGGGGATACTCTGTAAATACTGACAAACGCCCGGGGACACTCTGTAAATACGGAAACACCCCCGGGGTCACTCTGTAAATACCGACACACCCCCGGGGACCCTCTGTAAATAATGTCACCCCCCCCGGGGATACTCTGTAAATACAGACACACCCCCGGGGATACTCTGTAAATACTGACACACCCCCGGGGATCCACTGTAAATACTGACACACTCCAGGGTATACTCTGTAAATACTGACACACTCCTGGGGATACTCTGTAAATACTGACACACTCCCGGGGATACTCTTTAAATACTGACACACCCCCGGGGACACTCTGTAAATACTGTCACACCCCCGGGGATACTCTGTAAATACTGACACACCCCCGGGGATAAGCTGTAATTACTGACACACCACCGGGGACTCTCTGTAAATACTGACACACTCCCGGGGACACTCTGTAAATACTGACACACTCCCGGGGTTACTCTGCAAATACTGACACACCACCGGGGACACTCTGTAAGTACTGACACACCCCCAGGGACTCACTGTAAATACTGACACACCCCCGGGGACACTCTGTAAATACTGACACACCTCCGGGGATACTCTGTAAATACTGACACACCCCCGGGGACACTCTGTAAATACTGACACACTCCCGGGGACACTCTGTAAATACTGACACACTCACGGAGACACTCTGTAAATACTGACACAACCCCGGGGACACTCTGTAAATACTGACACACTCCCGGGGACACTCTGTAAATACTGACACACCCCCGGGTGTACTCTGTAAATACTGACACACCCCCGGGGATGCTCTGTAAATACTGACACACCCCCGGGGATACTCTGTAAATACTGACACACCCCCGGGGATTCTCTGTAAATACTGACACACCCCCGGGGGCTCTCTGTAAATACTGATGCAACCCTGGGGACCCTCTATTAATACTGACATACCCCCGGGGACTCTCTGTAAATACTGACACGCCCCCGGGGACACTCTGTAAATACTGACACACCCCCGGGGACACGCTGTAAATACTGACACACTCCCGGAGACACTCTGTAAATACTGACACACCCCCAGGTGCACTCTGTAAATACTGACACACTCCCGGGGACACTCTGTAAATACTGACACACTCCCGTGGACAGTCTGTAAATACGGACACATTCCCGGAGACACTCTGTAAATACTGTCACACTCCCCGGGGACACGCTGTAAATACTGACACACTCCCGGAGACACTCTGTAAATACTGAAACACTCCCCGAGACACTCTGTAAATACTGACACACTCCCCGGGACACTCTGTAAATACTGACACACTCCCGGGGACACTCTGTAAATACTGACACACTCCCGGGGACACTCAGTAAATACCGACACACTCCCGGAGACAATCTGTAAACACTGACACACTCCCGGGGACACTCTGTAAATACTGACACACTCCCTGAGACACACTGTAAATACTGACACACTCCCGGAGACAATCTGTAATTACTGACACACTCCCGGGGACACTCTGTAAATACTGACACACTCCCGGAGACACTGTGTAAATAAAGACACACCCCCGGAGACACTCTGTAAATACTGACACACTCCCGGGGACATTCTGTAAATACTGACACACTCCCGGAGACACTCTGTAAATACTGACACACTCCCGGGGACACTCTGTAAATACTGACACACTCCCCGGGACACTTTGTAAATACTGACACACACCCCGGGACACTTTGTAAATACAGACACACCCCCGGGGACACTCTGTAAATACTGACACACACCCGGGGATACTCTGTAAATACTGACAACCCCCCGGGGAAACTCTGTAAATATTGATACACTCCCGGGGATACTCTGTAAATACGGACACACCCCCGGGGATAATCTGTAAATACTGACACACCCCCGGGGACACTCTGTAAACACTGACACACTCCCGGGGACACTCTGTAAACACTGACACACTCCCTGGGACACTCTGTAAATACTGACACACCCCCGGGGATAAGCTGTAATTACTGACACACCACCGGGGACTCTCTGTAAATACTGACACACTCCCGGGGACACTCTGTAAATACTGACACAGTCCCGGGGTTACTCTGCAAATACTGACACACCACCGGGGACACTCTGTAAATACTGACACACCCCCGGGGATACTCTGTAAATACTGACACACCCCCGGTGATTCTCTGTAAATACTGACACACCCCCGGGGGCTCTCTGTAAATACTGACGCAACCCTGGGGACCCTCTATTAATACTGACATACCCCCGGGGACTCTCTGTAAATACTGACACACCCCCGGGGACACTCTGTAAATACTGACACACCCCCGGGGACACGCTGTAAATACTGACACACTCCCGGAGACACTCTGTAAATACTGACACACCCCCAGGTGCACTCTGTAAATACTGACACACTCCCGGGGACACTCTGTAAATACTGACACACTCCCGTGGACAGTCTGTAAATACGGACACATTCCCGGAGACACACTGTAAATACTGTCACACTCCCCGGGGACACGCTGTAAATACTGACACACTCCCGGAGACACTCTGTAAGTACTGACACATTCCCCGAGACACTCTGTAAATACTGACACACTCCCCGGGACACTCTGTAAATACTGACACACTCCCGGGAACACTCTGTAAATACTGACACACTCCCGGGGACACTCAGTAAATACCGACACACTCCCGGAGACAATCTGTAAACACTGACACACTCCCGGGGACACTCTGTAAATACTGACACACTCCCTGAGACACACTGTAAATACTGACACACTCCCGGAGACAATCTGTAATTACTGACACACTCCCGGGGACACTCTGTAAATACTGACACACTCCCGGAGACACTGTGTAAATACAGACACACCCCCGGAGACACTCTGTAAATACTGACACACACCCCGGAACACTCTGTAAATACTGACACACTCCCGGGGACATTCTGTAAATACTGACACACTCCCAGAGACACTCTGTAAATACTGACACACTCCCGGGGACACTCTGTAAATACTGACACACTCCCCGGGACACTTTGTAAATACTGACACACACCCCGGGACACTTTGTAAATACAGACACACCCCCGGGGACACTCTGTAAATACTGACACACACCCGGGGAAACTCTGTAAGTACTGACACACCCCCGGGGATGCTCTGTAAATACTGACACACTCCCGGCGATACTCTGTAAATACTGACACACCCCCGGGGACCATCTGTAAATACTGACACACGACCGGGGATACTCTGTATATACTGACGCACCCCCGGGGACACTGCATAAATACTGACACACCCCCGAGGATACACTGTAAATACTGACACACCCCCGGGGATACTCTGTAAATACTGACACACCCCTGGGGATACTCTGTAAATACTGATAGACCCCCGGGGACACTCTGTAAATACTGACACACCCCCGGGGATACTCTGTAAATACTGACACACCCCCGGGAATACTCTGTACATACTGACACACCCCCGTGGACCCTCTGTAAATACTGACACACCCCCGGGATACTCTGTAAATACTGACACAACACCGGGGGCTCTCTGTAAATACTGACGCAACCCTGGGGATCCTCTATTAATACTGACATACCCCCGGGGACTCTCTGTAAATACTGACACACCCCCGGGGACACTCTGTAAATACTGACACACCCCCGGGGACACGCTGTAAATACTGACACACTCCCGGAGACACTCTGTAAATACTGACACACCCCCAGGTGCACTCTGTAAATACTGACACACTCCCGGGGACACTCTGTAAATACTGACACACTCCCGTGGACAGTCTGTAAATATGGACACATTCCCGGAGACACTCTGTAAATACTGTCACACTCCCCGGGGACACGCTGTAAATACTGACACACTCCCGGAGACACTCCGTAAATACTGACACACTCCCCGAGACACTCTGTAAATACTGACACACTCCACGGGACACTCTGTAAATACTGACACACTCCCGGGGACACTCTGTAAATACTGACACACTCCCGGGGACACTCAGTAAATACCGACACACTCCCGGAGACAATCTGTAAACACTGACACACTCCCGGGGACACTCTGTAAATACTGACACACTCCCTGAGACGCACTCTAAATACTGACACACTCCCGGAGACAATCTGTAATTACTGACACACTCCCGGGGACACTCTGTAAATACTGACACACTCCCGGAGACACTGTGTAAATACAGACACACCCCCGGAGACACTCTGTAAATACTGACACACACCCCGGAACACTCTGTAAATACTGACACACTCCCGGGGACATTCTGTAAATACTGACACACTCCCGGAGACACTCTGTAAATACTGACGCACTCCCGGGGACACTCTGTAAATACTGACACACTCCCGGAGACACTCTGTAAATACTGACACAACCCCGGGGACACTCTGTAAATACTGACACACTCCCGGGGACACTCTGTAAATACTGACACACCCCCGGGTGTACTCTGTAAATGCTGACACACCCCCGGGGATGCACTGTAAATACTGACACACCCCCGGGGATACTCTGTAAATACTGACACACCCCCAGGGATTCTCTGTAAATACTGACACATCCCCGGGGACTCTCTGTAAATACTGACGCAACCCTGGGGACCCTCTGTAAATACTGACACACTCCCGGGGGCTCTCTGTAAATACTGACACACCCCCGGGGACACTCTGTAAATACTGACACACCCCCGGGGACTCTCTGTAAATACTGACACACCCCCGGGGATACTCTGTAAATACTGACACACCCCCGGGGATAGTCTGTAAATACTGACACACCCCCGGGGATACTCTGTAATTACTGACACACCCCCGGGGACACTCTGTAAATACTGACACATCCCCGGGGATACTCTGTAAATACTGACACACCCGCGGGGACACTCTGTAAATACTGACACACCCCGGGTATACTCTGTAAATACTGACACACCCCCGGGGATACTCAGTAAATACAGACACCCTCCCGGGGATACTCTGTAAATACTAACACACTCCCGGGGATACTCTGTGAATATTGACACACCCCCGGGGACACTCTGTAAATACTGACACACTCCCGGGGACACTCAGTAAATACCGACACACTCCCGGAGACACTCTGTAAACACTGACACACTCCCGGGGACACTCTGTAAATATTGACACACTGCCTGAGACACACTGTAAATACTGACACACTCCCGGAGACAATCTGTAATTACTGACACACTCCCGGGGACACTCTGTTAATACTGACACACTCCCGGAGACACTGTGTAAATACAGACACACCCCCGGAGACACTCTGTAAATACTGACACACACCCCGGAACACTCTGTAAATACTGACACACTCCCGGAGCCACTCTGTAAATACTTACACACACCCGGGGACACTCTGTAAATACTGACACACTCCCCGGGACACTTTGTAAATACTGACACACACCCCGGGACACTTTGTAAATACAGACACACCCCCGGGGACTGTCTGCAAATACTGACACACACACGGGGATACTCTGTAAATATTGACAACCCCCCGGGGAAACTCTGTAAATACTGATACACTCCCGGGGATACTCTGTAAATACGGACACCCCCCCGGGGATACTCTGTAAATACTGACACACCCCCGGGGACACTCTGTAAATACTGACACACTCCCGGGGACACTCTGTAAATACTGACACACTCCCGGAGACACTCTGTAAATACTGACACAACCCCGGGGACACTCTGTAAATACTGACACACTCCCGGGGACACTCTGTAAATACTGACACACCCCCGGGTGTACTCTGTAAATACTGACACACCCCCGGGGATGCTCTGTAAATACTGACACACCCCCGGGGATACTCTGTAAATACTGACACACCCCCGGGGATTCTCTGTAAATACTGACACACCCCCGGGGGCTCTCTGTAAATACTGACGCAACCCTGGGGACCCTCTATTAATACTGACATACCCCCGGGGACTCTCTGTAAATACTGACACACCCCCGGGGACACTCTGAAATACTGACACACCCCCGGGGACTCTCTGTAAATACTGACACACCCCCGGGGATACTCTGTAAATACTGACACACCCCCGGGGACACTCTGTAAATACTGACACACCCCCGGGGATACTCTGTAAATACTGACACACCCCCGGGGATACCCTGTAAATACTGACACACCCCCGGGGACAATCTGTAAGTACTGACACACCCCCGGGGATGCTCTGTAAATACTGACACACTCCCGGCGATACTCTGTAAATACTGACACACCCCCGGGGACCATCTGTAAATACTGACACACTCCCGGGGATACTCTGTATATACTGACGCACCCCCGGGGACACTGCATAAATACTGACACCCCCCCGAGGATACACTGTAAATACTGACACTCCCCCGGGGATACTCTGTAAATACTGACACACCCCTGGGGATACTCTGTAAATACTGATAGACCCCCGGGGACACTCTGTAAATACTGACACACCCCCGGGGATACTCTGTAAATACTGACACACCCCCGGGAATACTCTGTACATACTGACACACCCCCGTGGACCCACTGTAAATATTGACACACCCCCGGGATACTCTGTAAATACTGACACACCCCCGGGGATACTCTGTAAATATTGACACACCCCCGGGGACACTCTGTAAATACTGGCACACCCCCGGGGATACTCTGTAAATACTGACACACTCCCGGAGACTATCTGTAAATACTGACACACCCCCAGACACACTCTGTAAATACTGGCACACCCCCGGGGATACTCTGTAAATAATGACACACTCCAGGAGACACTCTGTAAATACTGACACACTGCCCGGGGACACGCTGTAAATACTGACACACTCCCGGAGAAACTCTGTAAACACTGACACACTCCCCGGGACACTCTGTAAATACTGACACACTCCCCGGGACAATCTGTAAATACTGACACACTCCCGGGGACACTCTGTAAATACTGACACACTCCCGGGGACAATCTGTAAATACCGACACACTCCCGGAGACACTCTGTAAACACTGACACACTCCCGGGGACACTCTGTAAATACGGACATACTCCCTGAGACACTCTGTAAATACTGATACACTCCCGGAGACAACCTGTAAATACAGACACACCCCCGGAGACACTCTGTAAATTCTGACATGCTCCCGCAGATGCTCTGTAAATACTGACACACTCCCGGAGACACTCTGTAAATACAGACACACCCCCGGAGACACTCAGTAAATACTGACACACACCCCGGGACACTCTGTAAATACTGACACACTCCCGGGGACCCTCTGTAAATACTGACACACACCCCGGGACACACTGTAAATACTGACACACTCCCGGGAATACACTGGAAATATTGACACACTCCCGGAGAAACACTGTAAATACTGACACACTCCCGGGGACACACTGTAAAAACTGACTCACTCCCAGAGACACTCTGTAAATACTGACACACTCCCCGGGGACACTCTGTAAATACAGACACACTCCCGGGGACACTCTTTAAATATTGACACACTCCCGGGGACACGCTGTAAATACTGACACACTCCCCGGGACACTCTGTAAATACTGACACACTCCCGGGGACACTCTGTAAATACTGACACACCCCCGGGTGTACTCTGTAAATGCTGACACACCCCCGGGGATGCACTGTAAATACTGACACACCCCCGGGGATACTCTGTAAATACTGACACACTCCCTGAGAAGCACTCTAAATACTGACACACTCCCGGAGACAATCTGAAATTACTGACACACTCCCGGGGACACTCTGTAAATACTGACACACTCCCGGAGACACTGTGTAAATACAGACAGACCCCCGGAGACACTCTGTAAATACTGACACACACCCCGGAACACTCTGTAAATACTGACACACTCCCGGGGACATTCTGTAAATACTGACACACTCCCGGAGACACACTGTAAATACTGACGCACTCCCGGGGACACTCTGTAAATACTGACACACTCCCGGAGACACTCTGTAAATACTGACACAACCCCGGGGACACTCTGTAAATACTGACACACTCCCGGGGACACTCTGTAAATACTGACACACCCCCGGGTGTACTCTGTAAATGCTGACACACCCCCGGGGATGCACTGTAAATACTGACACACCCCCGGGGATACTCTGTAAATGCTGACACACCCCCGGGGATTCTCTGTAAATACTGACACATCCCCGGGGACTCTCTGTAAATACTGACGCAACCCTGGGGACCCTCTGTAAATACTGACACACCCCCGGGGGCTCTCTGTAAATACTGACACACCCCCGGGGACACTCTGTAAATACTGACACACCCCCGGGGACTCTCTGTAAATACTGACACACCCCCGGGGATACTCTGTAAATATTGACACACCCCCGGGGACATTCTGTAAATACTGACACACCCCCGGGGATACTCTGTAAATACTGACACACCCCCGGGGATTGTCTGTAAATACTGACACACCCCCAGGGATACTCTGTAATTACTGACACACCCCCGGGGACACTCTGTAAATACTGACACATCCCCGGGGATACTCTGTAAATACTGACACACCCGCGGGGACACTCTGTAAATACTGACACACCCCGGGGTATACTCTGTAAATACTGACACACCCCCGGGGATACTCAGTAAATACAGACACCCCCCCGGGGATACTCTGTAAATACTAACACACTCCCGGGGATACTCTGTGAATATTAACACACCCCCGGGGACACTCTGTAAATACTGACACACTCCCGGGGACACTCAGTAAATACCGACACACTCCCGGAGACACTCTGTAAACACTGACACACTCCCGGGGACACTCTTTAAATATTGACACACTCCCGGGGACACGCTGTAAATACTGACACACTCCCCGGGGACACGTTGTAAATACTGACACACTCCCGGAGACACTCTTTAAATACTGACACACTCCCGGAGACACTCTTTAAATACTGACACACTCCCGGGGACACGCTGTAAATACTGACACACTCGCCGGGGACACGTTGTAAATACTGACACACTCCCGGAGACACTCTTTAAATACTGACACACTCCCGGAGGCACTCTGTAAATACTGACACACTCCCGGAGACACTCTGTAAACACTGACACACTCCGCGGGACACTCTGTAAATACTGACACACTCCCGGAGACACTCTGTAAATACTGAAACTCTCCTGTGGACCCTCTGTAATACTGACACACTCCCGGGGACCCCCTATAAATACTGACACTCTCCCGGGGACCCCCTGTAAATACAGACACACTTCTGGAGACACTCTGTAAATACTGACACACTCCCGGGGACCCTCTGTAAATACTGACACACTCCCGGAGACACTCTGTAAATACTGACACACTCCTGGAAACACTCTGTAAATACTAACACACTCCAGGAGACACTTTGTAAATACAGACACAACCCCGTGGACACCCTGTAAATACTGACACACACCCGGGGATACTCTGTAAATACTGACACCCCCCCGGGGAAACTCTGTAAAAACTGATACACTCCCAAGGATACTCTGTAAATACGGACACACCCCCGGGGATACTCTGTAAATACTGACACACCCCCGGGGACATTCTGTAAATACTGACACACTCCCGGGGACACTCTGTAAATATTGACACACTCCCGGAGACACTCTGCAAATACTGTCACACCCCCGGGGGTACTCTGTAAATACTGACACACCCCCGGGGATGCTCTGTAAATACTGACACACCCCCGGGGATACTCTGTAAATACTGACACACCCCCGGGGATTCTCTGTAAATACTGACACACCCCCGGGGACACTCTGTAAATACTGACACACCCCCGGGGACCCTCTGTAAATACTGACACACCCCAGGGGACATTCTGTAAATACTGACACACCCCCGGGGACACTATATAAATACTGACACACCCCCGGGGACTCTTTGTAAATACTGACACACCCCCGGGGATACTCGGTAAATACTGACACACCCCCGGGGAAACTCTGTAAATACTGATACACTCCCGGGGATACTCTGTAAATACTGATACACTCCCGGGGATACTCTGTAAATACTGACACACCCCCGGGGACACTCTGTAAATACTGACACACTCCCCGGGACACTTTGTAAATACTGACACACACCCCGGGACACTTTGTAAATACAGACACACCCCCGGGGACACTCTGTAAATACTGACACACACCCGGGGATACTCTGTAAATACTGACAAACCCCCGGGGAAACTCTGTAAATACTGATACACTCCCGGGGATACTCTGTAAATACGGACACACCCCCGGGGATAATCTGTAAATACTGACAAACCCCCGGGGACACTCTGTAAACACTGACACACTCCCGGGGACACTCTGTAAATACTGACACACTCCCGGAGACACTCTGTAAATACTGACACAACCCCGGGGACACTCTGTAAATACTGACACACTCCCGGGGACACTCTGTAAATACTGACACACCCCCGGGGATACTCTGTAAATACTGACACACCCCCGGGGCCACAGTGTAAATAATGACACACCCCCGGGGACACCCTGTAAGACTGACACACCCCCGGGGATACACTGTAAATGCTGACACACCCTCGGGGATACTTTGTAAATACTGGCACACCCCCGGGGACACTCTGTAAGTACTGACACACCCCCGTGGATACTCTGTAAATAAAGACACATACCCGGGGATACTCTGTAAATACTGACACACCCCCAGGGACACTCTGTAAATACTGACACACCCCCGGGGATACTCTGTAAATACTGACACACCCCCGGGTATACTCTGTAAATACTGACACACCCCCGGGGATACTCTGTAAATACAGACACACCCCCGGGGATACTCTGTAAATACTGACACGCTCCCGGGGATAATCTGTGAATACTGACACACCCCCGGGGATATTCTGTAAATACTGACACACCCCCGGGGATACTCTGTAAATACTGACACACCCCCGGGGATACTCTGTAAATACTGACACACCCCCGGGGATACTCTGTAATTACTGACACACCCCCGGGGACACTCTGTAAATAATGACACACTCCCGGGGATACACTTTATATACTGACACACCCCCGGGGTTACTCTGTAAATACTGACACACTCCCGGCGATACTCTGTAAATACTGACACACCCCCGGGGACCATCTGTAAATACTGACACACTCCCGGGGATACTCTGTATATACTGACGCACCCCCGGGGACACTGCATAAATACTGACACACCACCGAGGATACACTGTAAATACTGACACACCCCCGGGGATACTCTGGAAATACTGACACACCCCTGGGGATACTCTGTAAATACTGATAGACCCCCGGGGACACTCTGTAAATACTGACACACCCCCGGGGATAATCTGTAAATAATGACACACCCCCGGGGACACTCTGTAAATACTGACACACCCTCGGGGACACTCTGTAAATACTGACACCGCCCCGGGGACATTCTGTAATTACTGACACACCCCCGGGGATACTCTGTAAATACTGACACACCCCCTGGGATACTCTGTGAATACTGACACACCCCCGGGGATACTCTGTAAATGCTGACACACCCCCGGGAATACTCTGTACATACTGACACACCCCCGTGGACCCTCTGTAAATACTGACACACCCCCGGGATACTCTGTAAATACTGACACACCCCCGGGGATACTCTGTAAATATTGACACACCCCCGGGGACACTCTGTAAATACTGACACACCCCCAGGGATATTCTGTAAATACTGACACACTCCCAGGGATACACTGTAAATACTGACACACCCCCGGGGACAATCTTTAAATACTGACACACACCCGGGGATACTCTGTAAATACTGACACACCCCCGGGGATACTCTGTAAATACTGACACACGCCCGTGGACACTCTGTAAATACGGAAACACCCCCGGGGTCACTCTGTAAATACCGACACACCCCCGGGGACCCGCTGAAAATAATGACACCCCCCCGGGGATACTCTGTAAATACAGACACACCCCCGGGGATACTCTGTAAATACTGACACACCCCCGGGGATCCACTGTAAATACTGACACACTCCAGGGTATACTCTGTAAATACTGACACACTCCTGGGAATACTCTCTAAATACTGACACACTCCCGGGGATACTCTTTAAATACTGACACACCCCCGGGGACACTCTGTAAATACTGACACACCCCCGGGGATATTCTGTAAATACTGACACACCCCCGGGGATAAGCTGTAATTACTGACACACCACCGGGGACTCTCTGTAAATACTGACACACTCCCGGGGACACTCTGTAAATACTGACACACTCCCGGGGTTACTCTGCAAATACTGACACACCACCGGGGACACTCTGTAAATACTGACACACCCCCAGGGACTCACTGTAAATACTGACACACCCCCGGGGACACACTGTAAATACTGACACACCTCCGGGGATACTCTGTAAATACTGACACACCCCCGGGGACACTCTGTAAATACTGACACACTCCCGGGGACACTCTGTAAATACTGACACACTCCCGGAGACACTCTGTAAATACTGACACAACCCCGGGGACACTCTGTAAATAGTGACACACTCCCGGGGACACTCTGTAAATACTGACACACCCCCGGGTGTACTCTGTAAATACTGAAACACCCCCGGGGATGCTCTGTAAATACTGACACACCCCCGGGGATACTCTGTAAATACTGACACACCCCCGGGGACTCTTTGTAAATACTGACACACCCCCGGGGATACTCGGTAAATACTGACACACCCCCGGGGAAACTCTGTAAATACTGATACACTCCCGGGGATACTCTGTAAATACTGATACACTCCCGGGGATACTCTGTAAATACTGACACACCCCCGGGGACACTCTGTAAATACTGACACACTCCCCGGGACACTTTGTAAATACTGACACACACCCCGGGACACTTTGTAAATACAGACACACCCCCGGGGACACTCTGTAAATACTGACACACACCCGGGGATACTCTGTAAATACTGACAACCCCCCGGGGAAACTCTGTAAATACTGATACACTCCCGGGGATACTCTGTAAATACGGACACACCCCCGGGGATAATCTGTAAATACTGACAAACCCCCGGGGACACTCTGTAAACACTGACACACTCCCGGGGACACTCTGTAAATACTGACACACTCCCGGAGACACTCTGTAAATACTGACACAACCCCGGGGACACTCTGTAAATACTGACACACTCCCGGGGACACTCTGTAAATACTGACACACCCCCGGGGATACTCTGTAAATACTGACACACCCCCGGGGCCACAGTGTAAATAATGACACACCCCCGGGGACACCCTGTAAGACTGACACACCCCCGGGGATACACTGTAAATGCTGACACACCCTCGGGGATACTTTGTAAATACTGGCACACCCCCGGGGACACTCTGTAAGTACTGACACACCCCCGTGGATACTCTGTAAATAAAGACACATACCCGGGGATACTCTGTAAATACTGACACACCCCCAGGGACACTCTGTAAATACTGACACACCCCCGGGGATACTCTGTAAATACTGACACACCCCCGGGTATACTCTGTAAATACTGACACACCCCCGGGGATACTCTGTAAATACAGACACACCCCCGGGGATACTCTGTAAATACTGACACGCTCCCGGGGATAATCTGTGAATACTGACACACCCCCGGGGATATTCTGTAAATACTGACACACCCCCGGGGATACTCTGTAAATACTGACACACCCCCGGGGATACTCTGTAAATACTGACACACCCCCGGGGATACTCTGTAATTACTGACACACCCCCGGGGACACTCTGTAAATACTGACACACTCCCGGGGATACACTTTATATACTGACACACCCCCGGGGTTACTCTGTAAATACTGACACACTCCCGGCGATACTCTGTAAATACTGACACACCCCCGGGGACCATCTGTAAATACTGACACACTCCCGGGGATACTCTGTATATACTGACGCACCCCCGGGGACACTGCATAAATACTGACACACCACCGAGGATACACTGTAAATACTGACACACCCCCGGGGATACTCTGGAAATACTGACACACCCCTGGGGATACTCTGTAAATACTGTCACACTCCCCGGGGACATGCTGTAAATACTGACACACTCCCGGAGACACTCTGTAAATACTGACACACTCCCCGAGACACTCTGTAAATACTGACACTCTCCCCGGGACACTCTGTAAATACTGACACACTCCCGGGGACACTCTGTAAATACTGACACACTCCCGGGGACACTCAGTAAATACCGACACACTCCCGGAGACAATCTGTAAACACTGACACACTCCCGGGGACACTCTGTAATTACTGACACACTCCCTGAGACACACTGTAAATACTGACACACTCCCGGAGACAATCTGTAATTACTGACACACTCCCGGGGACACTCTGTAAATACTGACACACTCCCGGAGACACTGTGTAAATACAGACACACCCCCGGAGACACTCTGTAAATACTGACACACACCCCGGAACACTCTGTAAATACTGACACACTCCCGGGGACATTCTGTAAATACTGACACACTCCCGGAGACACTCTGTAAATACTGACACACTCCCGGGGACACAATTTTTCACAATTCACAATTCAAATCGCTTTATTGGCATGATAAGTTACATCTTATGTTGCCAAAGCATCAAAATACATTTATGGTTTACCACATAAACGCAGTTCTATTCATACAGTGTATAAACAGGTATATCCCTGAGTGTATAAATATACATTCGCATTGTTTATATATATTCTTTTCTTAGTTTACTGGTTGGCTCTCTGTTCATGGCAAGCTGTAACATAGCGTGCCGCCAGTGTTATACAGCTTCTCTCCTCTCCCAGTAGGAATGGGAGTTTTTGGTTGTCATTCAGATTTCTGAAATCAGGGCATATTTGTGAGAATTTTTGGTAGAAATTCTCCCTGATGCCCTGATATTTTCCACAAGCTGTGAGGAAGTGCATCTCTGTCTCCACCACTCCCTGACTGCAGTGCGAGCATATCCTGTCCTCTCTTGGCAGCCTGGTCTGCCTGTGTCTGCCTTTTTCGATCGCTAGGCTATGTTCGCTAAGTCTGTACCTTGTCAAGGTTCTTCTCAGTTTGTTATCCTTTACCATGGTCAGGTAATCAGCTATGTTGTATTGTCTGTTTAGGGCCAAGTAGCAATTGAGTTTGCTTTGGGTTTTTGTTGTTTCTGCCCAATATGTCAGATATTTTTCCTTTTGCTTAGCGACGATTGTGTTGGGTCTAATTCTTTGTGTTACCCTGTCACTGTCCTGGGGCTGGTTATTGTTAGTATTGTTAGTAGTTACTTCACTGAGTCCCAGGACTAGTTGACTGAGGGTATTCTTCTTTATGGTCAGCTCTTGGCATTTCAGGGCGTCGTAGTGATAGCATTGGGGATTGCTCATTTGTAGGTGATTCCAAAATTTGATGGCTCTTTTTTGGATAGTGATTATTAAGTGATATTGGCCTAGTTCCGCCCTGCATGCATTGTTTACTGTTTACTGTTTACTGTAAATACTGACACACTCCCCGGGACACTTTGTAAATACTGACACACACCCCGGGACACTTTGTAAATACAGACACACCCCCGGGGACACTCTGTAAATACTGACAACCCCCCGGGGAAACTCTGTAAATACTGATACACTCCCGGGGATACTCTGTAAATACGGTCACACCCCCGGGGATAATCTGTAAATACTGACACACCCCCGGGGACACTCTGTAAACACTGACACACTCCTGGGGACACTCTGTAAATACTGACACACTCCCGGAGACACTCTGTAAATACTGACACAACCCCGGGGACACTCTGTAAATACTGACACACTCCCGGGGACACTCTGTAAATACTGACACACCCCCGGGTGTACTCTGTAAATGCTGACACACCCCCGGGGATGCACTGTAAATACTGACACACCCCCGGGGATACTCTGTAAATACTGACACACTCCCGGGGATTCTCTGTAAATACTGACACACCCCCGGGGACTCTCTGTAAATACTGACGCAACCCTGGGGACACTCTGTAAATACTGACACACCCCCGGGGGCTCTCTGTAAATACTGACACACCCCCGGGGACACTCTGTAAATACTGACACACCCCCGGGGACTCTCTGTAAATACTGACACGCCCCCGGGGATACTCTGTAAATACTGACACACCCCCGGGGACATTCTGTAAATACTGACACACCCCCGGGGATACTCTGTAAATACTGACACACCCCCGGGGATACTCTGTAAATACTGACACACCCCCGGGGATACTCTGTAATTACTGACACACCCCCGGGGACACTCTGTAAATACTGACACATCCACGGGGACACTCTGTAAATACTGACACACCCCGGGGTATACTCTGTAAATACTGACACACCCCCGGGGATACTCAGTAAATACAGACACACCCCCGGGGATACTCTGTAAATACTAACACACTCCTGGGGATACTCTGTGAATATTGACACACCCCCGGGGACACTCTGTAAATACTGACACACTCCCGGGGACACTCAGTAAATACCGACACACTCCCGGAGACACTCTGTAAACACTGACACACTCCCGGGGACACTCTGTAAATACTGACACACTCCCTGAGACACACTGTAATTACTGACACACTCCCGGAGACAATCTGTAATTACTGACACACTCCCGGGGACACTCTGTTAATACAGACACACTCCCGGAGACACTGTGTAAATACAGACACACCCCCGGAGACACTCTGTAAATACTGACACACACCCCGGAACACTCTGTAAATACTGACACACTCCCGGGGACATTCTGTAAATACTGACACACTCCCGGAGCCACTCTGTAAATACTGACACACACCCGGGGACACTCTGTAAATACTGACACACCCCCCGGGACACTTTGTAAATACTGACACACACCCCGGGACACTTTGTAAATACAGACACACCCCCGGGGACAGTCTGCAAATACTGACACACACCCGGGGATATTCTGTAAATACTGACAACCCCCCGGGGAAACTCTGTAAATACTGATACACTCCCGGGGATACTCTGTAAATACGGACACACCCCCGGGGATACTCTGTAAATACTGAAACACCCCCGGGGACACTCTGTAAATACTGACACACTCCCGGGGACACTCTGTAAATACTGACACACTCCCGGAGACACTCTGTAAATACTGACACAACCCCGGGGACACTCTGTAAATACTGACACACTCCCGGGGACACTCTGTAAATACTGACACACCCCCGGGTGTACTCTGTAAATACTGACACACCCCCGGGGATGCTCTGTAAATACTGACACACCCCCGGGGATACTCTGTAAATACTGTCACACTCCCCGGGGACACGCTGTAAATACTGACACACTCCCGGAGACACTCTGTAAATACTGACACACTCCCCGAGACACTCTGTAAATACTGACACACTCCCCGGGACACTCTGTAAATACTGACACACTCCCGGGGACACTCTGTAAATACTGACACACTCCCGGGGACACTCAGTAAATACCGACACACTCCCGGAGACAATCTGTAAACACTGACACACTCCCGGGGACACTCTGTAATTACTGACACACTCCCTGAGACACACTGTAAATACTGACACACTCCCGGAGACAATCTGTAATTACTGACACACTCCCGGGGACACTCTGTTAATACTGACACACTCCCGGAGACACTGTGTAAATACAGACACACCCCCGGAGACACTCTGTAAATACTGACACACACCCCGGAACACTCTGTAAATACTGACACACTCCCGGGGACATTGTGTAAATACTGACACACTCCCGGAGCCACTCTGTAAATACTGACACACACCCGGGGACACTCTGTAAATACTGACACACTCCCCGGGACACTTTGTAAATACTGACACACACCCCGGGACACTTTGTAAATACAGACACACCCCCGGGGACAGTCTGCAAATACTGACACACACCCGGGGATATTCTGTAAATACTGACAACCCCCCGGGGAAACTCTGTAAATACTGATACACTCCCGGGGATACTCTGTAAATACGGACACACCCCCGGGGACACTCTGTAAATACTGACACACTCCCGGGGACACTCTGTAAATACTGACACACTCCCGGAGACACTCTGTAAATACTGACACAACCCCGGGGACACTCTGTAAATACTGACACACTCCCGGGGACACTCTGTAAATACTGACACACCCCCGGGTGTACTCTGTAAATAATGACACACCCCCGGGGATGCTCTGTAAATACTGACACACCCCCGGGGATACTCTGTAAATACTGTCACACTCCCCGGGGACACGCTGTAAATACTGACACACTCCCGGAGACACTCTGTAAATACTGACACACTCCCCGAGACACACTGTAAATACTGACACACTCCCCGGGACACTCTGTAAATACTGACACACTCCCGGGGACACTCTGTAAATACTGACACACTCCCGGGGACACTCAGTAAATACCGACACACTCCCGGAGACAATCTGTAAACACTGACACACTCCCGGGGACACTCTGTAATTACTGACACACTCCCTGAGACACACTGTAAATACTGACACACTCCCGGAGACACTGTGTAAATACAGACACACCCCCGGAGACACTCTGTAAATACTGACACACACCCCGGAACACTCTGTAAATACTGACACACTCCCGGGGACATTCTGTAAATACTGACACACTCCCGGAGACACTCTGTAAATACTGACACACTCCCGGGGACACTCTGTAATTACTGACACACTCCCCGGGACACTTTGTAAATACTGACACACACCCCGGGACACTTTGTAAATACAGACACACCCCCGGGGACACTCTGTAAATACTGACACACACCCGGGGATACTCTGTAAATACTGACAACCCCCCGGGGAATCTCTGTAAATACTGATACACTCCCGGGGATACTCTGTCAATACGGACACACCCCCGGGGATAATCTGTAAATACTGACACAGCCCCGGGGACACTCTGTAAATACGGACACACCCCCGGGGACACTCTGTAAATACTGACACACCCCCGGGTGTACTCTGTAAATGCTGACACACACCCGGGGATGCACTGTAAATACTGACACACCCCCGGGGATACTCTGTAAATATTGACACACCCCCGGGGATACTCTGTAAATACTGACACACCCCCGGGGATACTCTGTAATTACTGACACACCCCCGGGGACACTCTGTAAATACTGACACATCCACGGGGATACTCTGTAAATACTGACACACCCGCGGGGACACTCTGTAAATACTGACACACCCCGGGGTATACTCTGTAAATACTGACACACCCCCGGGGATGCTCAGTAAATACAGACACACCCCCGGGGATACTCTGTAAATACTAACACATTCCCGGGGATACTCTGTGAATATTGACACACCCCCGGGGACACTCTGTAAATACTGACACACGCCCGGGGACACTCAGTAAATACCGACACACTCCCGGAGACACTCTGTAAACACTGACACACTCCCGGGGACACTTTGTAAATAATGACACACTCCCTGAGACACACTGTAAATACTGACACACTCCCAGAGACAATCTGTAATTACTGACACACTCCCGGGGACACTCTGTTAATACTGACACACTCCCGGAGACACTGTGTAAATACAGACACACCCCCGGAGACACTCTGTAAATACTGACACACACCCCGGAACACTCTGTAAATACTGACACACTCCCGGGGACATTCTGTAAATACTGACACACTCCCGGAGCCACTCTGTAAATACTGACACACACCCGGGGACACTCTGTAAATACTGACACACTCCCCGGGACACTTTGTAAATACTGACACACACCCCGGGACACTTTGTAAATACAGACACACCCCCGGGGACAGTCTGCAAATACTGACACACACCCGGGGATACTCTGTATATACTGACAACCCCCCGGGGAAACTCTGTAAATACTGATACACTCCCGGGGATTCTCTGTAAATACGGACACACCCCCGGGGATACTCTGTAAATACTGACACACCCCCGGGGACACACTGTAAATACTGACACACTCCCGGGGACACTCTGTAAATACTGACACACTCCCGGAGACACTCTGTAAATCCTGACACAACCCCGGGGACACTCTGTAAATACTGACACACTCCCGGGGACACTCTGTAAATACTGACACACCCCCGGGTGTACTCTGTAAATACTGACACACCCCCGGGGATGCTCTGTAAATACTGACACACCCCCGGGGATACTCTATAAATACTGACACACCCCCGGGGATTCTCTGTAAATACTGACACACCCCCGGGGGCTCTCTGTAAATACTGACGCAACCCTGGGGACCCTCTATTAATACTGACATACCCCCGGGGACTCTCTGTAAATACTGACACACCCCCGGGGACACTCTGTAAATACTGACACACCCCCGGGGACTCTCTGTAAATACTGACACACCCCCGGGGATACTCTGTAAATACTGACACACCCCCGGGGACACTCTGTAAATACTGACACACCCCCGGGGATACTCTGTAAATACTGACACACCCCCGGGGCTACCCTGTAAATACTGACACACCCCCGGGGACAATCTGTAATACTGACACACCCCCGGTGATGCTCTGCAAATACTGACACACTCCCGGCGATACTCTGTAAATACTGACACACCCCCGGGGACCATCTGTAAATACTGACACACTCCCGGGGATACTCTTTATATACTGACGCACCCCCGGGGACACTGCATAAATACTGACACCCCCCCGAGGATACACTGTAAATACTGACACACCCCCGGGGATACTCTGTAAATACTGACACACCCCTGGGGATACTCTGTAAATACTGATAGACCCCCGGGGACACTCTGTAAATACTGACACACCCCCGGGGATACTCTGTAAATACTGACACACCCCCGGGAATACTCTGTACATACTGACACACCCCCGTGGACCCTCTGTAAATACTGACACACCCCCGGGATACTCTGTAAATACTGACACACCCCCGGGGATACTCTGTAAATATTGACACACCCCCGGGGACACTCTGTAAATACTGGCACACCCCCGGGGATACTCTGTAAATACTGACACACTCCCAGGGATACCCTGTAAATACTGACACACCCCCGGGGACACTCTGTAAATACTGACACACACCCGGGGACACTCTGTAAATACGGACACACCCCCGGGGACACTCTGTAAATACTGACACACTCCCGGGGACACTCTGTAAATACTGACACACTCCCGGAGACACTCTGTAAATACTGACACAACCCCGGGGACACTCTGTAAATACTGACACACTCCCGGGGACACTCTGTAAATACTGACACACCCCCGGGTGTACTCTGTAAATAATGACACACCCCCGGGGATGCTCTGTAAATACTGACACACCCCCGGGGATACTCTGTAAATACTGTCACACTCCCCGGGGACACGCTGTAAATACTGACACACTCCCGGAGACACTCTGTAAATACTGACACACTCCCCGAGACACACTGTAAATACTGACACACTCCCCGGGACACTCTGTAAATACTGACACACTCCCGGGGACACTCTGTAAATACTGACACACTCCCGGGGACACTCAGTAAATACCGACACACTCCCGGAGACAATCTGTAAACACTGACACACTCCCGGGGACACTCTGTAATTACTGACACACTCCCTGAGACACACTGTAAATACTGACACACTCCCGGAGACACTGTGTAAATACAGACACACCCCCGGAGACACTCTGTAAATACTGACACACACCCCGGAACACTCTGTAAATACTGACACACTCCCGGGGACATTCTGTAAATACTGACACACTCCCGGAGACACTCTGTAAATACTGACACACTCCCGGGGACACTCTGTAATTACTGACACACTCCCCGGGACACTTTGTAAATACTGACACACACCCCGGGACACTTTGTAAATACAGACACACCCCCGGGGACACTCTGTAAATACTGACACACACCCGGGGATACTCTGTAAATACTGACAACCCCCCGGGGAATCTCTGTAAATACTGATACACTCCCGGGGATACTCTGTCAATACGGACACACCCCCGGGGATAATCTGTAAATACTGACACAGCCCCGGGGACACTCTGTAAATACGGACACACCCCCGGGGACACTCTGTAAATACTGACACACCCCCGGGTGTACTCTGTAAATGCTGACACACCCCCGGGGATGCACTGTAAATACTGACACACCCCCGGGGATACTCTGTAAATATTGACACACCCCCGGGGATTCTCTGTAAATACTGACACACCCCCGGGGACTCTCTGTAAATACTGACGCAACCCTGGGGACCCTCTGTAAATACTGACACACCCCCGGGGGCTCTCTGTAAATACTGACACACCCCCGGGGACACTCTGTAAATACTGACGCACACCCGGGGACTCTCTGTAAATACTGACACGCCCCCGGGGATACTCTGTAAATACTGACACACCGCCGGGGATATTCTGTAAATACTGACACACCCCCGGGGATACTCTGTAAATACTGACACACCCCCGGGGATACTCTGTAAATACTGACACACACCCGGGGATACTCTGTAATTACTGACACACCCCCGGGGACACTCTGTAAATACTGACACATCCACGGGGATACTCTGTAAATACTGACACACCCGCGGGGACACTCTGTAAATACTGACACACCCCGGGGTATACTCTGTAAATACTGACACACCCCCGGGGATGCTCAGTAAATACAGACACACCCCCGGGGATACTCTGTAAATACTAACACATTCCCGGGGATACTCTGTGAATATTGACACACCCCCGGGGACACTCTGTAAATACTGACACACGCCCGGGGACACTCAGTAAATACCGACACACTCCCGGAGACACTCTGTAAACACTGACACACTCCCGGGGACACTTTGTAAATACTGACACACTCCCTGAGACACACTGTAAATACTGACACACTCCCAGAGACAATCTGTAATTACTGACACACTCCCGGGGACACTCTGTTAATACTGACACACTCCCGGAGACACTGTGTAAATACAGACACACCCCCGGAGACACTCTGTAAATACTGACACACACCCCGGAACACTCTGTAAATACTGACACACTCCCGGGGACATTCTGTAAATACTGACACACTCCCGGAGCCACTCTGTAAATACTGACACACACCCGGGGACACTCTGTAAATACTGACACACTCCCCGGGACACTTTGTAAATACTGACACACACCCCGGGACACATTGTAAATACAGACACACCCCCGGGGACAGTCTGCAAATACTGACACACACCCGGGGATACTCTGTATATACTGACAACCCCCCGGGGAAACTCTGTAAATACTGATACACTCCCGGGGATTCTCTGTAAATACGGACACACCCCCGGGGATACTCTGTAAATACTGACACACCCCCGGGGACACACTGTAAATACTGACACACTCCCGGGGACACTCTGTAAATACTGACACACTCCCGGAGACACTCTGTAAATCCTGACACAACCCCGGGGACACTCTGTAAATACTGACACACTCCCGGGGACACTCTGTAAATACTGACACACCCCCGGGTGTACTCTGTAAATACTGACACACCCCCGGGGATGCTCTGTAAATACTGACACACCCCCGGGGATACTCTATAAATACTGACACACCCCCGGGGATTCTCTGTAAATACTGACACACCCCCGGGGGCTCTCTGTAAATACTGACGCAACCCTGGGGACCCTCTATTAATACTGACATACCCCCGGGGACTCTCTGTAAATACTGACACACCCCCGGGGACACTCTGTAAATACTGACACACCCCCGGGGACTCTCTGTAAATACTGACACACCCCCGGGGATACTCTGTAAATACTGACACACCCCCGGGGACACTCTGTAAATACTGACACACCCCCGGGGATACTCTGTAAATACTGACACACCCCCGGGGCTACCCTGTAAATACTGACACACCCCCGGGGACAATCTGTAATACTGACACACCCCCGGTGATGCTCTGCAAATACTGACACACTCCCGGCGATACTCTGTAAATACTGACACACCCCCGGGGACCATCTGTAAATACTGACACACTCCCGGGGATACTCTTTATATACTGACGCACCCCCGGGGACACTGCATAAATACTGACACACCCCCGAGGATACACTGTAAATACTGACACACCCCCGGGGATACACTGTAAATACTGACACACCCCTGGGGATACTCTGTAAATACTGATAGACCCCCGGGGACACTCTGTAAATACTGACACACCCCCGGGGATACTCTGTAAATACTGACACACCCCCGGGAATACTCTGTACATACTGACACACCCCCGTGGACCCTCTGTAAATACTGACACACCCCCGGGATACTCTGTAAATACTGACACACCCCCGGGGATACTCTGTAAATATTGACACACCCCCGGGGACACTCTGTAAATACTGGCACACCCCCGGGGATACTCTGTAAATACTGACACACTCCCAGGGATACCCTGTAAATACTGACACACCCCCGGGGACACTCTGTAAATACTGACACACACCCGGGGATACTCTGTAAATACTGACACACCCCCGGGGATACTCTGTAAATACTGACACACGCCCGGGGACACTCTGTAAATACGGAAACACACCCGGGGTCACTCTGTAAATACCGACACACCCCCGGGGACCCGCTGTAAATAATGACACCCCCCCGGGGATATTCTGTAAATACAGACACACCCCCGGGGATACTCTGTAAATACTGACACACCCCCGGGGATCCACTGTAAATACTGACACACTCCAGGGTATACTCTGTAAATACTGACACACTCCTGGGGATACTCTGTAAATACTGACACACTCCCGCGGATACTCTTTAAATACTGACACACCCCCGGGGACATTCTGTAAATACTGACACACCCCCGGGGATACTCTGTAAATACTGACACACCCCCGGGGATAAGCTGTAATTACTGACACACCACCGGGGACTCTCTGTAAATACTGACACACTCCCGGGGACACTCTGTAAATACTGACACACTCCCGGGGTTACTCTGCAAATACTGACACACCACCGGGGACACTCTGTAAATACTGACACACCCCCAGGGACTCACTGTAAATACTGACACACCCCCGGGGACACTCTGTAAATACTGACACACCTCCGGGGATACTCTGTAAATACTGACACACCCCCGGGGACACTCTGTAAATACTGACACACTCCCGGGGACACTCTGTAAATACTGACACATTCCCGGGTACATTCTGTAAATACTGACACACCCCCGGGGATACTCTGTAAATACTGACACACCCTCGGGGATACTCTGTAATTACTGACACACCCCCGGGGACACTCTGTAAATACTGACACATCCACGGGGATACTCTGTAAATACTGACACACCCGCGGGGACACTCTGTAAATACTGACACACCGCGGGGTGTACTCTGTAAATAAAGACACACCCCCGGGGATACTCAGTAAATACAGACACACCCCCGGGGATACTCTGTAAATACTAACACACTCCCGGGGATACACTGTGAATATTGCCACACCCCCGGGGACACTCTGTAAATACTGACACACTCCCGGGGACACTCAGTAAATACCGACACACTCCCGGAGACACTCTGTAAACACTGACACACTCCCGGGGACACTCTGTAAATACTGACACACTCCCTGAGACACACTGTAAATACTGACACACTCCCGGAGACAATCTGTAATTACTGACACACTCCCGGGGACACTCTGTTAATACTGACACACCCCCGGGGATACTCTGTAAATACTGACACACCCCCGGGGATACCCAGTAAATACTGACACACCCCCGGGGACAATCTGTAAGTACTGACACACCCCCGGGGATGCTCTGTAAATACTGACACAGCCCCGGGGATACTCTGTAATTACTGACCCACCCCCGGGGACACTCTGTAAATACTGACACATCCCCGGGGATACTCTGTAAATACTGACACACCCGCGGGGACACTCTGTAAATACTGACACACCCCGGGGTATACTCTGTAAATACTGACACACCCCCGGGGATACTCAGTAAATACAGACACACCCCCGGGGATACTCTGTAAATACTAACACACTCCCGGGGATACTCTGTGAATATTGACACACCCCCGGGGATACTCTGTAAATGCTGACACACTCCCGGGGATACTCTGTAAATACTGACACAGCCCCGGGGATATTCTATAAATACTGACACACCCCCGGGGATACTCTGTAATTACTGACACACCCCCGGGGACACTCTGTAAATACTGACACACTCCCGGGGATACACTGTATATACTGACACACCCCCGGGGATACTCTGTAAATACTGACACACTCCCGGCGATACTATGTAAATACTGACACACCCCCGGGGAGCCTCTGCAAATACTGACACACTCCCGGGGATTCTCTGTATATACTGAAACACCCCCGGGGACACTGCGTAAATACTGCCACACCCGGGGACACTCGCTAAATACTGACACACCCCCGGGGATACTCTGTAAATACTGACACACCCCCGGGGATACTCTGTAAATACTGACACACCCCCGGGGATACTCTGTAAATGCTGACACACCCCCGGGGACACTCTGTAAACACTGACACCCCCCCGGGGCACTCTGTAAATACTGACACAACCCCGGGGACATTCTGTAATTACTGACACACCCCCGGGGATACTCTGTATATACTGACACACCCCCGGGGATACTCTGTGAATACTGACACACACACGGGGATCCTCTGTAAATACTGACACACTCCCGGAGACACTCTGTAAATACTGACACAACCCCGGGGACGCTCTGTAAATACTGACACACTCCCGGGGACACTCTGTAAATACTGACACACCCCCGGGTGTACTCTGTAAATACTGACACACCCCCGGGGATGCTCTGTAAATACTGACACACCCCCGGGGATACTCTGTAAATACTGACACACCCCCGGGGATTCTCTGTAAATACTGACACACCCCCGGGGGCTCTCTGTAAATACTGACGCAACCCTGGGGACCCTCTATTAATACTGACATACCCCCGGGGACTCTCTGTAAATAATGACACACCCCCGGGGACACTCTGTAAATACTGACACACCCCCGGGGACACGCTGTAAATACTGACACACTCCCGGAGACACTCTGTAAATACTGACACACCCCCAGGTGCACTCTGTAAATACAGACACACTCCCGGGGACACTCTGTAAATACTGTCACACTCCCGTGGACAGTCTGTAAATACGGACACATTCCCGGAGACACTCTGTAAATACTGTCACACTCCCCGGGGACACGCTGTAAATACTGACACACTCCCGGAGACACTCTGTAAATACTGACACACTCCCCGAGACACTCTGTAAATACTGACACACTCCCCGGGACACTCTGTAAATACTGACACACTCCCGGGGACACTCTGTAAATACTGACACACTCCCGGGGACACTCAGTAAATACCGACACACTCCCGGAGACAATCTGTAAACACTGACACACTCCCGGGGACACTCTGTAAATACTGACACACTCCCTGAGACACACTGTAAATACTGACACACTCCCGGAGACAATCTGTAATTACTGACACACTCCCGGGGACACTCTGTAAATACTGACACAATCCCGGAGACACTGTGTAAATACAGACACACCCCCGGAGACACTCTGTAAATACTGACACACACCCCGGAACACTCTGTAAATAATGACACACTCCCGGGGACATTCTGTAAATACTGACACACTCCCGGAGACACTCTGTAAATATTGACACACTCCCGGGGACACTCTGTAAATACTGACACACTCCCCGGGACACTTTGTAAATACTGACACACACCCCGGGACACTTTGTAAATACAGACACACCCCCGGGGACACTCTGTAAATACTGACACACACCCGGGGATATTCTGTAAATACTGACAACCCCCCGGGGAAACTCTGTAAATACTGATACACTCCCGGGGATACTCTGTAAATACGGACACACCCCCGTGGATAATCTGTAAATACTGACACACCCCCGGGGACACTCTGTAAACACTGACACACTCCCGGGGACACTCTGTAAATAATGACACACTCCCGGAGACACTCTGTAAATATTGACACAACCCCGGGGACACTCTGAAAATACTGACACACTCCCGGGGACACTCTGTAAATACTGACACACCCCCGGGTGTACTCTGTAAATGCTGACACACCCCCGGGGATGCACTGTAAATACTGACACACCCCCGGGGATACTCTGTAAATACTGACACACCCCCGGGGATTCTCTGTAAATACTGACACACCCCCGGGGACTCTCTGTAAATACTGACGCAACCCTGGGGACTCTCTGTAAATACTGACACCCCCCCGGAGGCTCTCTGTAAATACTGACACACCCCCGGGGACACTCTGTAAATACTGACACACCCCCGGGGACTCTCTGTAAATACGGACACACCCCCGGGGATACTCTGTAAATACTGACACACCCCCGGGGACATTCTGTAAATACTGACACACCCCCGGGGATACTCTGTAAATACTGACACACCCCCGGGGATACTCTGTAAATACTGACACACCCCCGGGGATACTCTGTAATTACTGACACACCCCCGGGGACACTCTGTAAATACTGACACATCCCCGGGGATACTCTGTAAATACTGACGCAACCGCGGGGACACTCTGTAAATACTGACACACCCCGGGGTATACTCTGTAAATACTGACACACCCCTGGGGACACTCTGTAAATACTGACACACCCCCGGGGACACGCTGTAAATACTGACACACTCCCGGAGACACTCTGTAAATACTGACACACCCCCAGGTGCACTCTGTAAATACTGACACACTCCTGGGGACACTCTGTAAATACTGTCACACTCCCGTGGACAGTCTGTAAATACGGACACATTCCCGGAGACACTCTGTAAATACTGTCACACTCCCCGGGGACACGCTGTAAATACTGACACACTCCCGGAGACACTCTTAAATACTGACACACTCCCCGAGACACTCTGTAAATACTGACACACTCCCCGGGACACTCTGTAAATACTGACACACCTCCGGGGATACTCTGTAAATACTGACACACCCCCGGGGACACTCTGTAAATACTGACACACTCCCGGGGACACTCTGTAAATACTGACACATTCCCGGGGACATTCTGTAAATACTGACACACCCCCGGGGATACTCTGTAAATACTGACACACCCCCGGGGATACTCTGTAATTACTGACACACCCCCGGGGACACTCTGTAAATACTGACACATCCACGGGGATACTCTGTAAATACTGACACACCTGCGGGGACACTCTGTAAATACTGACACACCGCGGGGTGTACTCTGTAAATACAGACACACCCCCGGGGATACTCAGTAAATACAGACACACCCCCGGGGATACTCTGTAAATACTAACACACTCCCGGGGATACTCTGTGAATATTGCCACACCCCCGGGAACACTCTGTAAATACTGACACACTCCCGGGGACACTCAGTAAATACCGACACACTCCCGGAGACACTCTGTAAACACTGACACACTCCCGGGGAAACTCTGTAAATACTGACACACTCCCTGAGACACACTGTAAATACTGACACACTCCCGGAGACAATCTGTAATTACTGACACACTCCCGGGGACACTCTGTAAATACTGACACACCCCCGGGGATACTCTGTAAATACTGACACCCCCCCGGGGATACCCAGTAAATACTGACACACCCCCGGGGACAATCTGTAAGTACTGACACACCCCCGGGGATGCTCTGTAAATACTGACACAGCCCCGGGGATACTCTGTAATTACTGACACACCCCCGGGGACACTCTGTAAATACTGACACATCCCCGGGGATACTCTGTAAATAATGACACACCCGCGGGGACACTCTGTAAATACTGACACACCCCGGGGTATACTCTGTAAATACTGCCCCCCCCCCGGGGATACTCAGTAAATACAGACACACCCCCGGGGATACTCTGTAAATACTAACACACTCCCGGGGATACTCTGTGAATATTGACACACCCCCGGGGATACTCTGTAAATGCTGACACACTCCCGGGGATACTCTGTAAATACTGACACACCCCCGGGGATATTCTATAAATACTGACACACCCCCGGGGATACTCTGTAATTACTGACACACCCCCGGGGACACTCTGTAAATACTGACAAACTCCCGGGGATACACTGTATATACTGACACACCCCCGGGGATACTCTGTAAATACTGACACACTCCCGGCGATACTATGTAAATACTGACACACCCCCGGGGAGCCTCTGCAAATACTGACACACTCCCGGGGATTCTCTGTATATACTGAAACACCCCCGGGGACACTGCGTAAATACTGCCACACCCCCGGGGACACTCGCTAAATACTGACACACCCCCGGGGATACTCTGTAAATACTGACACACCCCCGGGGATACTCTGTAAATGCTGACACACCCCCGGGGACACTCTGTAAACACTGACACCCCCCCGGGGCACTCTGTAAATACTGACACAACCCCGGGGACATTCTGTAATTACTGACACACCCCCGGGGATACTCTGTATATACTGACACACCCCCGGGGATACTCTGTGAATACTGACACACACACGGGGATCCTCTGTAAATACTGACACACTCCCGGAGACACTCTGTAAATACTGACACAACCCCGGGGACACTCTGTAAATACTGACACACTCCCGGGGACACTCTGTAAATACTGACACACCCCCGGGTGTACTCTGTAAATACTGACACACCCCCGGGGATGCTCTGTAAATACTGACACACCCCCGGGGATACTCTGTAAATACTGACACACCCCCGGGGATTCTCTGTAAATACTGACACACCCCCGGGGGCTCTCTGTAAATACTGACACACCCCCGGGGATACTCTGTAAATACTGACACACCCCCGGGGATACTCTGTAAATACTGACACACCCCCGGGGATACTCTGTAAATACTAACACACTCCCGGGGATACACTGTGAATATTGCCACACCCCCGGGGACACTCTGTAAATACTGACACACTCCCGGGGACACTCAGTAAATACCGACACACTCCCGGAGACACTCTGTAAACACTGACACACTCCCGGGGACACTCTGTAAATACTGACACACTCCCTGAGACACACTGTAAATACTGACACACTCCCGGAGACAATCTGTAATTACTGACACACTCCCGGGGACACTCTGTTAATACTGACACACCCCCGGGGATACTCTGTAAATACTGACACACCCCCGGGGATACCCAGTAAATACTGACACACCCCCGGGGACAATCTGTAAGTACTGACACACCCCCGGGGATGCTCTGTAAATACTGACACAGCCCCGGGGATACTCTGTAATTACTGACCCACCCCCGGGGACACTCTGTAAATACTGACACATCCCCGGGGATACTCTGTAAATACTGACACACCCGCGGGGACACTCTGTAAATACTGACACACCCCGGGGTATACTCTGTAAATACTGACACACCCCCGGGGATACTCAGTAAATACAGACACACCCCCGGGGATACTCTGTAAATACTAACACACTCCCGGGGATACTCTGTGAATATTGACACACCCCCGGGGATACTCTGTAAATGCTGACACACTCCCGGGGATACTCTGTAAATACTGACACACCCCCGGGGATATTCTATAAATACTGACACACCCCCGGGGATACTCTGTAATTACTGACACACCCCCGGGGACACTCTGTAAATACTGACACACTCCCGGGGATACACTGTATATACTGACACACCCCCGGGGATACTCTGTAAATACTGACACACTCCCGGCGATACTATGTAAATACTGACACACCCCCGGGGAGCCTCTGCAAATACTGACACACTCCCGGGGATTCTCTGTATATACTGAAACACCCCCGGGGACACTGCGTAAATACTGCCACACCCGGGGACACTCGCTAAATACTGACACACCCCCGGGGATACTCTGTAAATACTGACACACCCCCGGGGATACTCTGTAAATACTGACACACCCCCGGGGATACTCTGTAAATGCTGACACACCCCCGGGGACACTCTGTAAACAATGACACCCCCCCGGGGCACTCTGTAAATACTGACACAACCCCGGGGACGCTCTGTAAATACTGACACACTCCCGGGGACACTCTGTAAATACTGACACACCCCCGGGTGTACTCTGTAAATACTGACACACCCCCGGGGACGCTCTGTAAATACTGACACACCCCCGGGGATACTCTGTAAATACTGACACACCCCCGGGGATTCTCTGTAAATACTGACACACCCCCGGGGGCTCTCTGTAAATACTGACGCAACCCTGGGGACCCTCTATTAATACTGACAAACCCCCGGGGACTCTCTGTAAATAATGACACACCCCCGGGGACACTCTGTAAATACTGACACACCCCCGGGGACACGCTGTAAATACTGACACACTCCCGGAGACACTCTGTAAATACTGACACACCCCCAGGTGCACTCTGTAAATACTGACACACTCCCGGGGACACTCTGTAAATACTGTCACACTCCCGTGGACAGTCTGTAAATACGGACACATTCCCGGAGACACTCTGTAAATACTGTCACACTCCCCGGGGACACGCTGTAAATACTGACACACTCCCGGAGACACTCTGTAAATACTGACACACTCCCCGAGACACTCTGTAAATACTGACACACTCCCCGGGACACTCTGTAAATACTGACACACTCCCGGGGACACTCTGTAAATACTGACACACTCCCGGGGACACTCAGTAAATACCGACACACTCCCGGAGACAATCTGTAAACACTGACACACTCCCGGGGACACTCTGTAAATACTGACACACTCCCTGAGACACACTGTAAATACTGACACACTCCCGGAGACAATCTGTAATTACTGACACACTCCCGGGGACACTCTGTAAATACTGACACACTCCCGGAGACACTGTGTAAATACAGACACACCCCCGGAGACACTCTGTAAATACTGACACACACCCCGGAACACTCTGTAAATAATGACACACTCCCGGGGACATTCTGTAAATACTGACACACTCCCGGAGACACTCTGTAAATATTGACACACTCCCGGGGACACTCTGTAAATACTGACACACTCCCCGGGACACTTTGTAAATACTGACACACACCCCGGGACACTTTGTAAATACAGACACACCCCCGGGGACACTCTGTAAATACTGACACACTCCCGGGGATACACTGTATATACTGACACACCCCCGGGGATACTCTGTAAATACTGACACACTCCCGGCGATACTATGTAAATACTGACACACCCCCGGGGAGCCTCTGCAAATACTGACACACTCCCGGGGATTCTCTGTATATACTGAAACACCCCCGGGGACACTGCGTAAATACTGCCACACCCGGGGACACTCGCTAAATACTGACACACCCCCGGGGATACTCTGTAAATACTGACACACCCCCGGGGATACTCTGTAAATACTGACACACCCCCGGGGATACTCTGTAAATGCTGACACACCCCCGGGGACACTCTGTAAACAATGACACCCCCCCGGGGCACTCTGTAAATACTGACACAACCCCGGGGACGCTCTGTAAATACTGACACACTCCCGGGGACACTCTGTAAATACTGACACACCCCCGGGTGTACTCTGTAAATACTGACACACCCCCGGGGACGCTCTGTAAATACTGACACACCCCCGGGGATACTCTGTAAATACTGACACACCCCCGGGGATTCTCTGTAAATACTGACACACCCCCGGGGGCTCTCTGTAAATACTGACGCAACCCTGGGGACCCTCTATTAATACTGACAAACCCCCGGGGACTCTCTGTAAATAATGACACACCCCCGGGGACACTCTGTAAATACTGACACACCCCCGGGGACACGCTGTAAATACTGACACACTCCCGGAGACACTCTGTAAATACTGACACACCCCCAGGTGCACTCTGTAAATACTGACACACTCCCGGGGACACTCTGTAAATACTGTCACACTCCCGTGGACAGTCTGTAAATACGGACACATTCCCGGAGACACTCTGTAAATACTGTCACACTCCCCGGGGACACGCTGTAAATACTGACACACTCCCGGAGACACTCTGTAAATACTGACACACTCCCCGAGACACTCTGTAAATACTGACACACTCCCCGGGACACTCTGTAAATACTGACACACTCCCGGGGACACTCTGTAAATACTGACACACTCCCGGGGACACTCAGTAAATACCGACACACTCCCGGAGACAATCTGTAAACACTGACACACTCCCGGGGACACTCTGTAAATACTGACACACTCCCTGAGACACACTGTAAATACTGACACACTCCCGGAGACAATCTGTAATTACTGACACACTCCCGGGGACACTCTGTAAATACTGACACACTCCCGGAGACACTGTGTAAATACAGACACACCCCCGGAGACACTCTGTAAATACTGACACACACCCCGGAACACTCTGTAAATAATGACACACTCCCGGGGACATTCTGTAAATACTGACACACTCCCGGAGACACTCTGTAAATATTGACACACTCCCGGGGACACTCTGTAAATACTGACACACTCCCCGGGACACTTTGTAAATACTGACACACACCCCGGGACACTTTGTAAATACAGACACACCCCCGGGGACACTCTGTAAATACTGACACACACCCGGGGATACTCTGTAAATACTGACAACCCCCCGGGGAAACTCTGTAAATACTGATACACTCCCGGGGATACTCTGTAAATACGGACACACCCCCGTGGATAATCTGTAAATACTGACACACCCCCGGGGACACTCTGTAAACACTGACACACTCCCGGGGACACTCTGTAAATAATGACACACTCCCGGAGACACTCTGTAAATATTGACACAACCCCGGGGACACTCTGTAAATACTGACACACTCCCGGGGACACTCTGTAAATACTGACACACCCCCGGGTGTACTCTGTAAATGCTGACACACCCCCGGGGATGCACTGTAAATACTGACACACCCCCGGGGATACTCTGTAAATACTGACACACCCCCGGGGATTCTCTGTAAATACTGACACACCCCCGGGGACTCTCTGTAAATACTGACGCAACCCTGGGGACCCTCTGTAAATACTGACACCCCCCCGGAGGCTCTCTGTAAATACTGACACACCCCCGGGGACACTCTGTAAATACTGACACACCCCCGGGGACTCTCTGTAAATACTGACACACCCCCGGGGATACTCTGTAAATACTGACACACCCCCGGGGACATTCTGTAAATACTGACACACCCCCGGGGATACTCTGTAAATACTGACACACCCCCGGGGATACTCTGTAAATACTGACACACCCCCGGGGATACTCTGTAATTACTGACACACCCCCGGGGACACTCTGTAAATACTGACACATCCCCGGGGATACTCTGTAAATACTGACGCAACCGCGGGGACACTCTGTAAATACTGACACACCCCGGGGTATACTCTGTAAATACTGACACACCCCTGGGGACACTCTGTAAATACTGACACACCCCCGGGGACACGCTGTAAATACTGACACACTCCCGGAGACACTCTGTAAATACTGACACACCCCCAGGTGCACTCTGTAAATACTGACACACTCCTGGGGACACTCTGTAAATACTGTCACACTCCCGTGGACAGTCTGTAAATACGGACACATTCCCGGAGACACTCTGTAAATACTGTCACACTCCCCGGGGACACGCTGTAAATACTGACACACTCCCGGAGACACTCTGTAAATACTGACACAATCCCCGAGACACTCTGTAAATACTGACACACTCCCCGGGACACTCTGTAAATACTGACACACCTCCGGGGATACTCTGTAAATACTGACACACCCCCGGGGACACTCTGTAAATACTGACACACTCCCGGGGACACTCTGTAAATACTGACACATTCCCGGGGACATTCTGTAAATACTGACACACCCCCGGGGATACTCTGTAAATACTGACACACCCCCGGGGATACTCTGTAATTACTGACACACCCCCGGGGACACTCTGTAAATACTGACACATCCACGGGGATACTCTGTAAATACTGACACACCCGCGGGGACACTCTGTAAATACTGACACACCGCGGGGTGTACTCTGTAAATACAGACACACCCCCGGGGATACTCAGTAAATACAGACACACCCCCGGGGATACTCTGTAAATACTAACACACACCCGGGGATACTCTGTGAATATTGCCACACCCCCGGGAACACTCGGTAAATACTGACACACTCCCGGGGACACTCAGTAAATACCGACACACTCCCGGAGACACTCTGTAAACACTGACACACTCCCGGGGACACTCTGTAAATACTGACACACTCCCTGAGACACACTGTAAATACTGACACACTCCCGGAGACAATCTGTAATTACTGACACACTCCCGGGGACACTCTGTAAATACTGACACACCCCCGGGGATACTCTGTAAATACTGACACCCCCCCGGGGATACCCAGTAAATACTGACACACCCCCGGGGACAATCTGTAAGTACTGACACACCCCCGGGGATGCTCTGTAAATACTGACACAGCCCCGGGGATACTCTGTAATTACTGACACACCCCCGGGGACAATCTGTAAATACTGACACATCCCCGGGGATACTCTGTAAATAATGACACACCCGCGGGGACACTCTGTAAATACTGACACACCCCGGGGTATACTCTGTAAATACTGACACACCCCCGGGGATACTCAGTAAATACAGACACACCCCCGGGGATACTCTGTAAATACTAACACACTCCCGGGGATACTCTGTGAATATTGACACACCCCCGGGGATACTCTGTAAATGCTGACACACTCCCGGGGATACTCTGTAAATACTGACACACCCCCGGGGATATTCTATAAATACTGACACACCCCCGGGGATACTCTGTAATTACTGACACACCCCCGGGGACACTCTGTAAATACTGACAAACTCCCGGGGATACACTGTATATACTGACACACCCCCGGGGATACTCTGTAAATACTGACACACTCCCGGCGATACTATGTAAATACTGACACACCCCCGGGGAGCCTCTGCAAATACTGACACACTCCCGGGGATTCTCTGTATATACTGAAACACCCCCGGGGACACTGCGTAAATACTGCCACACCCCCGGGGACACTCGCTAAATACTGACACACCCCCGGGGATACTCTGTAAATACTGACACACCCCCGGGGATACTCTGTAAATGCTGACACACCCCCGGGGACACTCTGTAAACACTGACACCCCCCCGGGGCACTCTGTAAATACTGACACAACCCCGGGGACATTCTGTAATTACTGACACACCCCCGGGGATACTCTGTATATACTGACACACCCCCGGGGATACTCTGTGAATACTGACACACACACGGGGATCCTCTGTAAATACTGACACACTCCCGGAGACACTCTGTAAATACTGACACAACCCCGGGGACACTCTGTAAATACTGACACACTCCCGGGGACACTCTGTAAATACTGACACACCCCCGGGTGTACTCTGTAAATACTGACACACCCCCGGGGATGCTCTGTAAATACTGACACACCCCCGGGGATACTCTGTAAATACTGACACACCCCCGGGGATTCTCTGTAAATACTGACACACCCCCGGGGGCTCTCTGTAAATACTGACGCAACCCTGGGGACCCTCTATTAATACTGACATACCCCCGGGGACTCTCTGTAAATAATGACACACCCCCGGGGACACTCTGTAAATACTGACACACCCCCGGGGACACGCTGTAAATACTGACACACTCCCGGAGACACTCTGTAAATACTGACACACCCCCAGGTGCACTCTGTAAATACTGACACACTCCCGGGGACACTCTGTAAATACTGTCACACTCCCGTGGACAGTCTGTAAATACGGACACATTCCCGGAGACACTCTGTAAATACAGTCACACTCCCCGGGGACACGCTGTAAATACTGACACACTCCCGGAGACACTCTGTAAATACTGACACACTCCCCGAGACACTCTGTAAATACTGGCACACTCCCCGGGACACTCTGTAAATACTGACAAACTCCCGGGGACACTCTGTAAATACTGACACACTCCCGGGGACACTCAGTAAATACCGACACACTCCCGGAGACACTCTGTAAACACTGACACACTCCCGGGGACACTCTGTAAATACTGACACACTCCCTGAGACACACTGTAAATACTGACACACTCCCGGGGACACTCAGTAAATACCGACACACTCCCGGAGACACTCTGTAAACACTGACACACTCCCGGGGACACTCTGTAAATACTGACACACTCCCTGAGACACACTGTAAATACTGACACACTCCCGGAGACAATCTGTAATTACTGACACACTCCCGGGGACACTCTGTAAATACTGACACACCCCCGGGGATACTCTGTAAATACTGACACACCCCCGGGGATACCCAGTAAATACTGACACACCCCCGGGGACAATCTGTAAGTACTGACACACCCCCGGGGATGCTCTGTAAATACTGACACAGCCCCGGGGATACTCTGTAAATACTGACACAACCCCGGGGACACTCTGTAAATACTGACACACTCCCGGGGACACTCTGTAAATACTGACACACCCCCGGGTGTACTCTGTAAATACTGACACACCCCCGGGGATGCTCTGTAAATACTGACACACCCCCGGGGATACTCTGTAAATACTGACACACCCCCGGGGATTCTCTGTAAATACTGACACACCCCCGGGGGCTCTCTGTAAATACTGACGCAACCCTGGGGACCCTCTATTAATACTGACATACCCCCGGGGACTCTCTGTAAATAATGACACACCCCCGGGGACACTCTGTAAATACTGACACACCCCCGGGGACACGCTGTAAATACTGACACACTCCCGGAGACACTCTGTAAATACTGACACACCCCCAGGTGCACTCTGTAAATACTGACACACTCCCGGGGACACTCTGTAAATACTGTCACACTCCCGTGGACAGTCTGTAAATACGGACACATTCCCGGAGACACTCTGTAAATACAGTCACACTCCCCGGGGACACGCTGTAAATACTGACACACTCCCGGAGACACTCTGTAAATACTGACACACTCCCCGAGACACTCTGTAAATACTGACACACTCCCCGGGACACTCTGTAAATACTGACAAACTCCCGGGGACACTCTGTAAATACTGACACACTCCCGGGGACACTCAGTAAATACCGACACACTCCCGGAGACACTCTGTAAACACTGACACACTCCCGGGGACACTCTGTAAATACTGACACACTCCCTGAGACACACTGTAAATACTGACACACTCCCGGAGACAATCTGTAATTACTGACACACTCCCGGGGACACTCTGTAAATACTGAAACACCCCCGGGGATACTCTGTAAATACTGACACACCCCCGGGGATACCCAGTAAATACTGACACACCCCCGGGGACAATCTGTAAGTACTGACACACCCCCGGGGATGCTCTGTAAATACTGACACAGCCCCGGGGATACTCTGTAATTCCTGACACACCCCCGGGGACACTCTGTAAATACTGACACATCCCCGGGGATACTCTGTAAATACTGACACACCCGCGGGGACACTCTGTAAATACTGACACACCCCGGGGTATACTCTGTAAATACTGACACACCCCCGGGGATACTCAGTAAATACAGACACACCCCCGGGGATACTCTGTAAATACTAACACACTCCCGGGGATACTCTGTGAATATTGACACACCCCCGGGGATACTCTGTAAATGCTGACACACTCCCGGGGATACTCTGTAAATACTGACACACCCCCGGGGATATTCTATAAATACTGACACCCCCCCGGGGATACTCTGTAATTACTGACACACCCCCGGGGACACTCTGTAAATACTGACACACTCCCGGGGATACACTGTATATACTGACACACCCCCGGGGATACTCTGTAAATACTGACACACTCCCGGCGATACTATGTAAATACTGACACACCCCCGGGGAGCCTCTGCAAATACTGACACACTCCCGGGGATTCTCTGTATATACTGAAACACCCCCGGGGACACTGCGTAAATACTGCCACACCCCCGGGGACACTCGCTAAATACTGACACACCCCCGGGGATACTCTGTAAATACTGACACACCCCCGGGGATACTCTGTAAATGCTGACACACCCCCGGGGACACTCTGTAAACACTGACACCCCCCCGGGGCACTCTGTAAATACTGACACAACCCCGGGGACATTCTGTAATTACTGACACACCCCCGGGGATACTCTGTATATACTGACACACCCCCGGGGATACTCTGTGAATACTGACACACACACGGGGATCCTCTGTAAATACTGACACACTCCCGGAGACACTCTGTAAATACTGACACAACCCCGGGGACACTCTGTAAATACTGACACACTCCCGGGGACACTCTGTAAATACTGACACACCCCCGGGTGTACTCTGTAAATACTGACACACCCCCGGGGATGCTCTGTAAATACTGACACACCCCCGGGGATACTCTGTAAATACTGACACACCCCCGGGGATTCTCTGTAAATACTGACACACCCCCGGGGGCTCTCTGTAAATACTGACGCAACCCTGGGGACCCTCTATTAATACTGACATACCCCCGGGGACTCTCTGTAAATAATGACACACCCCCGGGGACACTCTGTAAATACTGACACACCCCCGGGGACACGCTGTAAATACTGACACACTCCCGGAGACACTCTGTAAATACTGACACACCCCCAGGTGCACTCTGTAAATACTGACACACTCCCGGGGACACTCTGTAAATACTGTCACACTCCCGTGGACAGTCTGTAAATACGGACACATTCCCGGAGACACTCTGTAAATACTGTCACACTCCCCGGGGACACGCTGTAAATACTGACACACTCCCGGAGACACTCTGTAAATATTGACACACTCCCCGAGACACTCTGTAAATACTGACACACTCCCCGGGACACTCTGTAAATACTGACACACTCCCGGGGACACTCTGTAAATACTGACACACTCCCGGGGACACTCAGTAAATACCGACACACTCCCGGAGACAATCTGTAAACACTGACACACTCCCGGGGACACTCTGTAAATATTGACACACTCCCTGAGACACACTGTAAATACTGACACACTCCCGGAGACAATCTGTAATTACTGACACACTCCCGGGGACACTCTGTAAATACTGACACACTCCCGGAGACACTTTGTAAATACAGACACACCCCCGGAGACACTCTGTAAATACTGACACACACCCCGGAACACTCTGTAAATAATGACACACTCCCGGGGACATTCTGTAAATACTGACACACTCCCGGAGACACTCTGTAAATACTGACACACTCCCGGGGACACTTTGTAAATACAGACACACCCCCGGGGACACTCTGTAAATACTGACACACACCCGGGGATACTCTGTAAAGACTGACAACCCCCCGGGGAAACTCTGTAAATACTGATACACTCCCGGGGATACTCTGTAAATACGGACACACCCCCGTGGATAATCTGTAAATACTGACACACCCCCGGGGACACTCTGTAAACACTGACACACTCCCGGGGACACTCTGTAAATAATGACACACTCCCGGAGACACTCTGTAAATACTGACACAACCCCGGGGACACACTGTAAATACTGACACACTCCCGGGGACACTCTGTAAATACTGACACACCCCCGGGTGTACTCTGTAAATGCTGACACACCCCCGGGGATGCACTGTAAATACTGACACACCCCCGGGGATACTCTGTAAATACTGACACACCCCCGGGGATTCTCTGTAAATACTGACACACCCCCGAGGACTCTCTGTAAATACTGACGCAACCCTGGGGACCCTCTGTAAACACTGACACACCCCCGGAGGCTCTCTGTAAATACTGACACACCCCCGGGGACACTCTGTAAATACTGACACACCCCCGGGGACTCTCTGTAAATACTGACACACCCCCGGGGATACTCTGTAAATACTGACACACCCCCGGGGACATTCTGTAAATACTGACACACCCCCGGGGATACTCTGTAAATACTGACACACCCCCGGGGATACTCTGTAAATACTGACACCCCCCCGGGGATACTCTGTAAATACTGACACACCCCCGGGGATACTCTGTAATTACTGACACACCCCCGGGGACACTCTGTAAATACTGACACATCCCCGGGGATACTCTGTAAATACTGACGCACCCGCGGGGACACTCTGTAAATACTGACACACCCCGGGGTATACTCTGTAAATACTGACACACCCCTGGGGACACTCTGTAAATACTGACACACACCCGGGGACACGCTGTAAATACTGACACACTCCCGGAGACACTCTGTAAATACTGACACACCCCCAGGTGCACTCTGTAAATACTGACACACTCCTGGGGACACTCTGTAAATACTGTCACACTCCCGTGGACAGTCTGTAAATACGGACACATTCCCGGAGACACTCTGTAAATACTGTCACACTCCCCGGGGACACGCTGTAAATACTGACACACTCCCGGAGACACTCTGAAAATACTGACACACTCCCCGAGACACTCTGTAAATACTGACACACTCCCCGGGACACTCTGTAAATACTGACACACCTCCGGGGATACTCTGTAAATAATGACACACCCCCGGGGACACTCTGTAAATACTGACACACTCCCGGGGACACTCTGTAAATACTGACACATTCCCGGGGACATTCTGTAAATACTGACACACCCCCGGGGATACTCTGTAAATACTGACACACCCCCGGGGATACTCTGTAATTACTGACACACCCCCGGGGACACTCTGTAAATACTGACACATCCACGGGGATACTCTGTAAATACTGACACACCCGCGGGGACACTCTGTAAATACTGACACACCGCGGGGTGTACTCTGTAAATACAGACACACCCCCGGGGATACTCAGTAAATACAGACACACCCCCGGGGATACTCTGTAAATACTAACACACTCCCGGGGATACTCTGTGAATATTGCCACACCCCCGGGGACACTCTGTAAATACTGACACACTCCCGGGGACACTCAGTAAATACCGACACACTCCCGGAGACACTCTGTAAACACTGACACACTCCCGGGGACACTCTGTAAATACTGACACACTCCCTGAGACACACTGTAAATACTGACACACTCCCGGAGACAATCTGTAATTACTGACACACTCCCGGGGACACTCTGTAAATACTGACACACCCCCGGGGATACTCTGTAAATACTGACACACCCCCGGGGATACCCAGTAAATACTGACACACCCCCGGGGACAATCTGTAAGTACTGACACATCCCCGGGGATGCTCTGTAAATACTGACACAGCCCCGGGGATACTCTGTAATTACTGACACACCCCCGGGGACACTCTGTAAATACTGACACATCCCCGGGGATACTCTGTAAATACTGACACACCCGCGGGGACACTCTGTAAATACTGACACACCCCGGGGTGTACTCTGTAAATACTGACACACCCCCGGGGATACTCAGTAAATACAGACACACCCCCGGGGATACTCTGTAAATACTAACACACTCCCGGGGATACTCTGTGAATATTGACACACCCCCGGGGATACTCTGTAAATGCTGACACACTCCCGGGGATACTCTGTAAATACTGACACACCCCCGGGGATATTCTATAAATACTGACACACCCCTGGGGATACTCTGTAATTACTGACACACCCCCGGGGACACTCTGTAAATACTGACACACTCCCGGGGATACACTGTATATACTGACACACCCCCGGGGATACTCTGTAAATACTGACACACTCCCGGCGATACTATGTAAATACTGACACACCCCCGGGGAGCCTCTGCAAATACTGACACACTCCCGGGGATTCTCTGTATATACTGAAACACCCCCGGGGACACTGCGTAAATACTGCCACACCCCCGGGGACACTCGCTAAATACTGACACACCCCCGGGGATACTCTGTAAATACTGACACACCCCCGGGGCTACTCTGTAAATGCTGACACACCCCCGGGGACACTCTGTAAACACTGACACCCCCCCGGGGCACTCTGTAAATACTGACACAACCCCGGGGACATTCTGTAATTACTGACACACCCCCGGGGATACTCTGTATATACTGACACCCCCCCGGGTGTACTCTGTAAATACTGACACACCCCCGGGGATGCTCTGTAAATACTGACACACCCCCGGGGATACTCTGTAAATACTGACACACCCCCGGGGATTCTCTGTAAATACTGACACACCCCCGGGGGCTCTCTGTAAATACTGACGCAACCCTGGGGACCCTCTATTAATACTGACATACCCCCGGGGACTCTCTGTAAATAATGACACACCCCCGGGGACACTCTGCAAATACTGACACACCCCCGGGGCACGCTGTAAATACTGACACACTCCCGGAGATACTCTGTAAATACTGACACACCCCCAGGTGCACTCTGTAAATACTGACACACTCCCGGGGACACTCTGTAAATACTGTCACACTCCCGTGGACAGTCTGTAAATACGGACACATTCCCGGAGACACTCTGTAAATACAGTCACACTCCCCGGGGACACGCTGTAAATACTGACACACTCCCGGAGACACTCTGTAAATACTGACACACTCCCCGAGACACTCTGTAAATACTGACACACTCCCCGGGACACTCTGTAAATACTGACACACTCCCGGGGACACTCTGTAAATACTGACACACTCCCGGGGACACTCAGTAAATACCGACACACTCCCGGAGACACTCTGTAAACACTGACACACTCCCGGGGACACTCTGTAAATACTGACACACTCCCTGAGACACACTATAAATACTGACACACTCCCGGAGACAATCTGTAATTACTGACACACTCCCGGGGACACTCTGTAAATACTGAAACACCCCCGGGGATACTCTGTAAATACTGACACACCCCCGGGGATACCCAGTAAATACTGACACACCCCCGGGGACAATCTGTAAGTACTGACACACCCCCGGGGATGCTCTGTAAATACTGACACAGCCCCGGGGATACTCTGTAATTACTGACACACCCCCGGGGACACTCTGTAAATACTGACACATCCCCGGGGATACTCTGTAAATACTGACACACCCGCGGGGACACTCTGTAAATACTGACACACCCCGGGGTATACTCTGTAAATACTGACACACCCCCGGGGATACTCAGTAAATACAGACACACTCCCGGGGATACTCTGTAAATACTAACACACTCCCGGGGATACTCTGTGAATATTGACACACCCCCGGGGATACTCTGTAAATGCTGACACACTCCCGGGGATACTCTGTAAATACTGACACACCCCCGGGGATATTCTATAAATACTGACACACCCCCGGGGATACTCTGTAATTACTGACACACCGCCGGGGACACTCTGTAAATACTGACACACTCCCGGGGATACACTGTATATACTGACACACCCCCGGGGATACTCTGTAAATACTGACACACTCCCGGCGATACTATGTAAATACTGACACACCCCCGGGGAGCCTCTGCAAATACTGACACACTCCCGGGGATTCTCTGTATATACTGAAACACCCCCGGGGACACTGCGTAAATACTGCCACACCCCCGGGGACACTCGCTAAATACTGACACACCCCCGGGGATACTCTGTAAATACTGACACACCCCCGGGGATACTCTGTAAATGCTGACACACCCCCGGGGACACTCTGTAAACACTGACACCCCCCCGGGGCACTCTGTAAATACTGACACAACCCCGGGGACATTCTGTAATTACTGACACACCCCCGGGGATACTCTGTATATACTGACACACCCCCGGGGATACTCTGTGAATACTGACACACACACGGGGATCCTCTGTAAATACTGACACACTCCCGGAGACACTCTGTAAATACTGACACAACCCCGGGGACACTCTGTAAATACTGACACACTCCCGGGGACACTCTGTAAATACTGACACACCCCCGGGTGTACTCTGTAAATACTGACACACCCCCGGGGATGCTCTGTAAATACTGACACACCCCCGGGGATACTCTGTAAATACTGACACACCCCCGGGGATTCTCTGTAAATACTGACACACCCCCGGGGGCTCTCTGTAAATACTGACGCAACCCTGGGGACCCTCTATTAATACTGACATACCCCCGGGGACTCTCTGTAAATAATGACACACCCCCGGGGACACTCTGTAAATACTGACACACCCCCGGGGACACGCTGTAAATACTGACACACTCCCGGAGACACTCTGTAAATACTGACACACCCCCAGGTGCACTCTGTAAATACTGACACACTCCCGGGGACAGTCTGTAAATACGGACACATTCCCGGAGACACTCTGTAAATACTGTCACACTCCCCGGGGACACGCTGTAAATACTGACACACTCCCTGAGACACACTGTAAATACTGACACACTCCCGGAGACAATCTGTAATTACTGACACACTCCCGGGGACACTCTGTAAATAATGACACACTCCCGGGGACATTCTGTAAATACTGACACACTCCCGGAGACACTCTGTAAATACTGACACACTCCCGGGGACACTCTGCAAATACTGACACACTCCCCGGGACACTTTGTAAATACTGACACACACCCCGGGACACTTTGTAAATACAGACACACCCCCGGGGACACTCTGTAAATACTGACACACACCCGGGGATACTCTGTAAATACTGACAACCCCCCGGGGAAACTCTGTAAATACTGATACACTCCCGGGGATACTCTGTAAATACGGACACACCCCCGTGGATAATCTGTAAATACTGACACACCCCCGGGGACACTCTGTAAACACTGACACACTTCCGGGGACACTCTGTAAATAATGACACACTCCCGGAGACACTCTGTAAATACTGACACAACCCCGGGGACACACTGTAAATACTGAAACACTCCCGGGGACACTCTGTAAATACTGACACACCCCCGGGTGTACTCTGTAAATGCTGACACACCCCCGGGGATGCACTGTAAATACTGACACACCCCCGGGGATACTCTGTAAATACTGACACACCCCCGGGGATTCTCTGTAAATACTGACACACCCCCGGGGACTCTCTGTAAATACTGACGCAACCCTGGGGACACTCTGTAAATACTGACACACCCCCGGAGGCTCTCTGTAAATACTGACACACCCCCGGGGACACTCTGTAAATACTGACACACCCCCGGGGACTCTCTGTAAATACTGACACACCCCGGGGTACTCTGTAAATACTGACACACCCCCGGGGACATTCTGTAAATACTGACACACCCCCGGGGATACTCTGTAAATACTGACACAACCCCGGGGATAATCTGTAAATACTGACACACCCCCGGGGATACTCTGTAATTACTGACACACCCCCGGGGACACTCTGTAAATACTGACACATCCCCGGGGATACTCTGTAAATACTGACGCACCCGCGGGGACACTCTGTAAATACTGACACACCCCGGGGTATACTCTGTAAATACTGACACACCCCTGGGGACACTCTGTAAATACTGACACACTCCCGGAGACACTCTGTAAATACTGACACACCCCCAGGTGCACTCTGTAAATACTGACACACTCCCGGGGACACTCTGTAAATACTGTCACACTCCCGTGGACAGTCTGTAAATACGGACACATTCCCGGAGACACTCTGTAAATACTGTCACACTCCCCGGGGACACGCTGTAAATACTGACACACTCCCGGAGACATTCTGTAAATACTGACACACTCCCCGAGACACTCTGTAAATACTGACACACTCCCCGGGACACTCTGTAAATACTGACACACTCCCGGGGACACTCTGTAAATACTGACACACTCCCGGGGACACTCAGTAAATACCGACACACTCCCGGAGACAATCTGTAAACACTGACACACTCCCGGGGACACTCTGTAAATACTGACACACTCCCTGAGACACACTGTAAATACTGACACACTCCCGGATACAATCTGTAATTACTGACACACTCCCGGGGACAATCTGTAAATACTGACACACTCCCGGAGACACTGTGTAAATACAGACACACCCCCGGAGACACTCTGTAAATACTGACACACACCCCGGAACACTCTGTAAATAATGACACACTCCCGGGGACATTCTGTAAATACTGACACACTCCCGGAGACACTCTGTAAATACTGACACACTCCCGGGGACACTCTGTAAATACTGACACACTCCCCGGGACACTTTGTAAATACTGACACACACCCCGGGACACTTTGTAAATACAGACACACCCCCGGGGACACTCTGTAAATACTGACACACACCCGGGGATACTCTGTAAATACTGACAACCCCCCGGGGAAACTCTGTAAATACTGATACACTCCCGGGGATACTCTGTGCATACGGACACACCCCCGTGGATAATCTGTAAATACTGACACACCCCCGGGGACACTCTGTAAACACTGACACACTCCCGGGGACACTCTGTAAATAAAGACACACTCCCGGAGACACTCTGTAAATACTGACACAACCCCGGGGACACTCTGTAAATACTGACACACTCCCGGGGACACTCTGTAAATACTGACACACCCCCGGGGTTTCTCTGTAAATACTGACACACCCCCGGGGACTCTCTGTAAATACTGACGCAACCCTGGGGACCCTCTGTAAATACTGACACACCCCCGGAGGCTCTCTGTAAATACTGACACACCCCCGGGGACACTCTGTAAATACTGACACACCCCCGGGGACTCTCTGTAAATACTGACACACCCCCGGGGATACTCTGTAAATACTGACACACCCCCGGGGACATTCTGTAAATACTGACACACCCCCGGGGATACTCTGTAAATACTGACACACCCCCGGGGATACTCTGTAAATACTGACACACCCCCGGGGATACTCTGTAATTACTGACACACCCCCGGGGACACTCTGTAAATACTGACACATCCCCGGGGATACTCTGTAAATACTGACGCACCCGCGGGGACACTCTGTAAATACTGACACACCCCGGGGTATACTCTGTAAATACTGACACACCCCTGGGGATACTCAGTAAATACAGACACACCCCCGGGGATACTCTGTAAATACTAACACACTCCCGGGGATACTCTGTGAATATTGACACACCCCCGGGGACACTCTGTAAATACTGACACACTCCCGGGGACACTCAGTAAATACCGACACACTCCCGGAGACACTCTGTAAACACTGACACACTCCCGGGGACACTCTGTAAATACTGACACACTCCCTGAGACACACTGTAAATACTGACACACTCCCGGAGACAATCTGTAATTACTGACACACTCCCGGGGACACTCTGTTAATACTGACACACTCCCGGAGACACTGTGTAAATACTGACACATCCCCGGGGACATTCTGTAAATACTGACACACTCCCGGAGCCACTCTGTAAATACTGACACACACCCGGGGACGCTCTGTAAATACTGACACACTCCCCGGGACACTTTGTAAATACTGACACACACCCCGGGACACTTTGTAAATACAGACACACCCCCGGGGAAAGTCTGCAAATACTGACACACTTCCGGGGATACTCTGTAAATACTGACAACCCCCCGGGGAAACTCTGTAAATACTGATACACTCCCGGGGATACTCTGTAAATAGGGACACACCCCCGGGTGTACTCTGTAAATACTGACACACCCCCGGGGATGCTCTGTAAATACTGACACACCCCCGGGGATACTCTGTAAATACTGACACACCCCCGGGGATTGTCTGTAAATACTGACACAACCCCGGGGGCTCTCTGTAAATACTGACGCAACCCTGGGGACCCTCTATTAATACTGACATACCCCCGGGGACTCTCTGTAAATACTGACACTTCCCCGGGGACACTCTGTAAATACTGACACACCCCCGGGGACTCTCTGTAAATACTGACACACCCCCGCGGATACTCTGTAAATACTGACACCCCCCCGGGGACACTCTGTAAATACTGACACACCCCCGGGGATACTCTGTAAATACTGACACACCCCCGGGGATACCCTGTAAATACTGACACACCCCCGGGGACAATCTGTAAGTACTGACACACCCCCGGGGATGCTCTGTAAATACTGACACAGCCCCGGGGATACTCTGTAATTACTGACACTCTCCCGGGGACACTCTGTAAATACAGACACATCCCCGGGGATACTCTGTAAATATTGACACACCCGCGGGGACACTCTGTAAATACTGACACACCCCGGGGTATACTCAGTAAATACAGACACACCCCCGGGGATACTCTGTAAATACTAACACACTCCCGAGGATACTCTGTGAATATTGACACACCCCCGGGGATACTCTGTAAATGCTGACACACTCCCGGGGATACTCTGTAAATACTGACACACCCCCGGGGATATTATATAAATACTGACACACCCCCGGGGATACTCTGTTATTACTGACACACCCCCGGGGACACTCTGTAAATACTGACACACTCCCGGGGATACACTGTATATACTGACACACCCCCGGGGATACTCTGTAAATACTGACACACTCCCGGCGATACTATGTAAATACTGACACACCCCCGGGGAGCCTCTGCAAATACTGACACACTCCCGGGGATTCTCTGTATAAACTGAAACACCCCCGGGGACACTGCGTAAATACTGCCACACCCCCGGGGACACTCGCTAAATACTGACACACATCCGGGGATACTCTGTAAATGCTGACACACTCCCGGGGATACTCTGTAAATACTGACACACCCCCGGGGATATTCTATAAATACTGACACACCCCCGGGGATACTCTGTAATTACTGACACACCCCCGGGGACACTCTGTAAATACTGACACACTCCCGGGGATACACTGTATATACTGACACACCCCCGGGGATACTCTGTAAATACTGACACACTCCCGGCGATACTATGTAAATACTGACAGACCCCCGGGGAGCCTCTGCAAATACTGACACACTCCCGGGGATTCTCTGTATAAACTGAAACACCCCCGGGGACACTGCGTAAATACTGCCACACCCCCGGGGACACTCGCTAAATACTGACACACCCCCGGGGATACTCTGTAAATACTGACACACCCCCGGGGATACTCTGTAAATGCTGACACACCCCCGGGTCACTCTGTAAACACTGACACACCCCCGGGGCGCTCTGTAAATACTGACACAACCCCGGGGACATTCTGTAATTACTGACACACCCCCGGGGATACTCTGTATATACTGACACACCCCCGGGGATAATCTGTGAATACTGACACACACACGGGGACCCTCTGTAAATACTGACACACCCCCGGGATACTCTGTAAATACTGACGCACCCCAGGGGATACTCTGTAAATACTGACACACTCCCAGGGTTACCCTGTAAATACAGACACACCCACGGGGTCACTCTGTAAATACTGACACACACCCGGGGATACTCTGTAAATACTGACACACCCTCGGGGATACTCTGTAAATACTGACACACCCCCGGGGACACTCTGTAAATACTGAAACACCCCCGGGGACACTCTGTAAATACCGACACACCCCCGGGGACCCGCTGTAAATACTGACACACCCCCGGGGATACTCTGTAAATACTGACACACACCCGGGGATACTCTGTAAATACTGACACACCCGCGGGGATACTCTGTAAATACTGACACACTCCAGGGGATACGCCGTAAATACTGACACACTCCCGGGGATACTCTGTAAATACTGACACACTCCCGGGGATGCTCTGTAAATACTGACACACCCCCGGGGACATTCTGTAATACTGACACCCCCCCGGGGATACTCTGTAAATACTGACACACCCCCAGGGATTCTCTGTAATTACTGACACACCCCCGGGGACACTCTGTAAATACTGCCACACTCCCGGGGATACTCTGTAAATACTGACACACCCCCGGGGATACTCTGTAAATACTGACACACCCCCGGGGACACTCTCTAAATACTGAAACACCCCCGGGGACACTCTGTAAATACCGACACACCCCCGGGGACCCGCTGTAAATACTGACACCCCCCCGGGGATACTCTGTAAATACTGACACACCCCCGGGGATACTCTGTAATACTGACACACCCGCGGGGATACTCTGTAAATACTGACACACTCCAGGGGATACGCTGTAAATACTGACACACTCCCAAGGATACTCTGTAAATACTGACACACTCCCGGGGATGCTCTGTACATACTGACACACCCCCGGGGACACACTGTAAATACTGACACCCCCCCGGGGATACTCTGTAAATACTGACACACCCCCGGGGATACTCTGTAATTACTGACACACCCCCGGGGACACTCTGTAAATACTGACACACTCCGGGGATACTCTGTAAATACTGAAACACTGCCGGGGATACTCTGTAAATACTGACACACCCCCGGGGACACTCTGTAAATACTGAAACACCCCCTGGGACTCACTGTAAATACTGACACACCCCCGGGGACTCTCTGTAAATACTGACACCCCCCCGGGGATACTCTGCAAATACTGACACTCTCCCGGGGATACTCTGTAAATACTGACACACCCCCGGGGACACTCTGTAAATACTGATACATCCCCGGGGACACTCTGTAAATACTGACACACCTCCGGGGATACTCCGTAAATACTGACACACCCCCGGGGACACTCTGTAAATAATGACACACCCCCAGGGACACTCTGTAAATACTGACAAACCCCCGGGGACTCTCTGTAATTACTGACACTCCCCCGGGGATACTCTGTAAGTACTGACACACCCCCGGGGATACTCTGCAAATACTGACACACCCCCGGGGACCCTCTGTAAATACTGACACACCCCTGGGGATACTCTGTAAATACTGACACACCCCCGGGGATACTCTGTGAATACTGACACACCCCCGGGGACACCCTTTAAATAGTGACACACCCCCGGGGATACTCTGTAAATACTGACACACTACCAGGGATACTCTGTAAATACTGACACACCCCCGGGGACACTCTGTAAATACTGACACACACCCGGGGACACTCTGTAAATACAGACACACCCCCGGGGACACTTTGTAAATACTGACACACCCCCGGGAATACTCTGTAAATACTGACACACCCCCGGGGACACTCTGTAAATACTGACACACCCCCGGAGACACACTGTAAATATCGACACACCCCCGTGGACACTCTGTAAACACTGACACACCCCTGGGGATATTCTGTAAATACTGACACACCCCCGGGGATTCTCTGTAAATACTGACACACCCCCGGGGACACTCTGTAAATACTGACACACCCCCGGGGACACTCTGTAAATACTGACACACTCCCGGGGACACTCTGTAAATGGTGACACACTCCCGGGGACCCCCTGCAAAGACTGACAGACTCTTGGGGACAATCTGGGAATATTGATACCCTCCAGGGGACCGTCTGTAAATACTGACTCACTCCTGGGGACCCTCTGTAATTACTGGCACACTCCCGGGTTCCCTTTGTAACTACTGATACTCTCCTGGGCAGCATCTACAAATAATGACACACTCCCGAGGTAAGTCTCCAAATACCGACACTCTTCCAAAACACACTCTGCAAATATTGACACACTCCCGTGGACCCTCTGTAAATAGTGACACACACCTGGGGACACTCTGTAAATACTGACACACCCCCAGGGACCCATTGTAAATACTGACACACTCACGTGGACACTCTGGAAATACTGACAAACTCCTAGGGACCCTCTGTAAATACTGCTACACACTCCCTGAGTCCCACTGTAAATACTGACACATTCCCAGTGACCCTCTGTAAATGCTGCCACACACCCAGGGACCCTCTGTAAATACTGGCACAGTCCTGGGGACCCTCTGTACTTATTGACATACTCCCGGTGACCCTCTGTAAATACTGACACACTAACGGGGACCCTGTGTAAATTCTGACACACTCACGGGGACTCAATTTAAACACTGACACACGCCGAGGGGCTCTTTGTAAATACTGACACACACCCAGGGACCCACTGTTAATGCAGACACACTCCCAGGGACCCCCTGTATACACTGACATTGTCCCGGGGACACTCAGTAAATACAGATACACTCCCGCGGACCGTCTGTAAATACTGACTCACTCCTGTGGACCCTCTTTAAAAACTGACACACTCCCGGGTTCAGTCTGTAAATACTGACACACTCAATGGGACTATCTGCAAATAATGACATACTCCGGAGGTAAGCCTGCAAATACTGACACTCTCGTGAGTCATCCTCTGCAATTTATGACACACTCCCGGGGACCCTCTGGAAATACGGACAACCTCCCGGGGACACTCTGTAAATACTGATACACTCCCGGGGACCGTCTGTAAATACTGACTCACTCCTGTGGACCCTTTGTAAATCCTGACACACTCACAGGTTCAGTCTGTAAATACTGACACACTCAAGGGTACCATCTGCAAATAATGACATACTCCCGAGGTAAGTCTGCAAATACTGACACTCTCGCGAGACATCCTCTGCAAATTATGACACACTCCCGGGGACCCTCTGTAAATACTGACAAACTCCCTAGGACCCAGTGTAAAAACTGACACACTCCCCGGGACCCTCTGTAAATACTGACACACTCCCAGGTTCCCTCTGTAAATACTGATACTCTCCTGGGCAGCATCTGCAAATAATGACACAATCCCGAGGTAAGTCTCCAAATACTGACACTTTCCCAAAACACACACTATAAATATTGACACACTCCCGTGGACCCTCTGTAAATAGTGACACACACCTGGGGACTCTCTGTAAATAATGACACACTCCCAGGGACCCTCTGTAAATACTGACACACTCCCGGGGACCTCTGCAAATACAGACACACTCCCTGAGTCCCACTGTAAATACTGACACACTCCCAGGGACCCACTGTTAAAACAGACACACTCCCGTGGACCCCCTGGAATTACTGACAGCCTCCCGGGGACACTCTGTAAATACTGATACAGTCCCGGGTCCGTCTGTAAACACTGACTCACTCCTGTGGACCCTCTGTAAATACTGACACACTCCCGGGTTCAGTCTGTAAATGCTGACACACTCAAGGGGACCATCTGCAACTAATGACATACTCCCGAGGTCAGTCTGCAAATACTGACATTCTCGCGAGACATCCTCTGCAATTTATGACACACTCCCGGGGACCCTCTGTAAATACTGACACACTCCCGGGGTCCCTCTGCAAATACTGACAAACCCCCGGCGACCCTATGCAAATATTGACACACTCCCGGGTCCCTCCTTAAATACTGACACATGCCTGTGGACCCTCTGTAAATAATGACACACTCCCGGGGACACTCTAATTACTGACACACTCCCAAGGTCCCCCTGTAAATACTGACACACTCCCCGGGACCCTCTGTAAATACTGACACAATCCCGTGGACACTCTAATTACTGACACACTCCCAAGGTCCCCCTGTAAATACTGACACACTCCCTGGGACACTCTGTAAATAATGACACACTCCCCGGGACACCCTATAAATACTGACACACTCCCCTGGACACTCTGTAAATACTGACAGACTCCCGGGGACACTCTAATTACTGACACACTCCCAAGGCCCCCCCTGTAAATACTGACACACTCCCCTGGACACTGTAAATAATGACAAACTCCCCTGGACCCTCTGTAAATACTGACACACTCCCGTGGACACCCTGTAAATACTGACACACTTCCGGTTTGCAATGTTTTCTTCTCAGTCTGTCAGCATCATCTGACAAACATTACATCATAGAATGCTAGAATGATACAGCACAGAAGGAGGCGAATAGATCCATCGGGCCTGTGCTGGATCTTTGAAAGACCTGTCCCGTTAATTCCACTCACCTGCTCTTTCTGCATAGACCTTGAAATCATATCCCATCAAACATTTATCCAATTGCCTTTTGAAAGTTACTATTGAATCTGCTTCCACCGCTCTTCCAGGCAGCACATTCCAGATCACAACAACTCGCTGTGCAGAAAAATGTTTCGTCATGTCGCCTCTGGTTCTGTTTTTTCCAATCAACTTAAATCTGGGTCCTCTGGTTACTGACCCTTCAGCCACTGGAATCAGTTTCTCCTCATTCACTCTATCGAAACCAGTCATGATTTTGAACTACTCTATCACATCTCCCATAATTCTCTGTGCTCTAAGCAGACACATCCCAGCATCTCCAGTCCCTCCACATAACTGAATTCCCTCATCCATGGCACAATTCTGCTTCTGCCCGATTCCATTACCAAAAAATTCCCTCTCAGCATCACTTCAACACAGACAGCTTACTGACACGGGAGGGATTCAACCTGTAAATATTATACCGCTTGTAGTGTATGTACTGGTCTACCTTTAAGGGAACTATTGAATGTAACCGTTCACCTTTAAGGGAACTACTTTAGGTGTGGCACTATTTGTTTGGCTTCTGTATACTGTAATACCGATAGTGACCACACCAGTATATAAGTGTTGTGGCAGGATTGCTGGGGCAGATTCGCCCTGACCTTCGAATAGTAAAGACCTGTTTGTTACTCCTGAAGTCTGTGTCGTTATTAACCGTACAACCCACAGACTTTACAGTGGTGACGAGTCCGATCGTACCCTGTGGCAAGACTACCAAAGCAACGAAGAGCGTCGAAGAGAGGCAACCGCCCTCGTCGTGCTGCTGAAAGAAAACACGAGGCTGCAGCAGGAGGAAGGAGGAAGACTTTAGCAATAAAAGCTTCCATCTGCAACAGGCACTGACTACCCTTCTACCACGGTGCGGAGTGAGCCGATCAGCTGGAAACAAGGCGGCCGTGGAGACTGTGAGTAGGGGAAGGTGTAGAGCACATCCGGAGGATAAGGGCTATGCACTCGACCACGGTCGAGGGGGAACGGAGCCAGTCAGAAAGTCGGGTCCAACGGCGTCGTGAGACAGTCGGACCTCGGTCGGCGGGAAAAGCCGGGCAGCGACCGCAGCCATGAAGCGCTGAGACTGGGAGTAGGCGCGGGAAGAGAAACCCAGCTGCAGCCGGGGAGGGAAACACCGGTCTGCGAGAGGGCTGGGAGGCGAACAGGAACCGTGCGGGTGGGAGAGAGAGACAGAGCCGAGCAAGGGGAGAGAGACTGTGCGAGAGCCAGTCCAGCGGCTGAGCTGTTCTCCACCAACGGGGTACCCAGAGCCAGTAGAACTGAACGTGCGGGACAGGGAGAGACAGAGCCGAGCAAGGGGAGAGAGACTGTGCGAGAGCCAGTCCAGCGGCTGAACTGTTCTCCACCAACGGGGTACCCAGGGCCGGTAGAACCGAACGTGCGGGAGAGAGAGCGACAGAGCCGGGTACGGAGAGAGAGACTGCGCGAGAGCCAGTCCAGCGGCTGAACTGTCCTCCGTTAACGGGGTGTACCCAGCGCCGGTAGAGCCGTGCGGGCGGGAGGAAAAGACAGAGCCGAGTAAAGGGAGCTGTGCGAGAGCCAGCCAGCGGCTGAACCTGTCCGCTGTGGGGAAAGCGTACCCCTTCCACCAGGAAGAAACGCGGGAAGCCGCCATTAGGCGGAGGAGACGACGGAAGCGGGAAACCGCCATTGAAGTGGGCGGGGAGAGAAAGGAAGAGCGGGAAACCGCCACTTTCGCGGGAAAACCGCCATCTTAACGGACATACCGCCATTGAAGTGAGCGGGGAGAGAAGGAAAGAGTGGGAAACCGCCGATTTCGCGGGAAAACCGCCATCTTAGAAATAAACAAATAAATAAGAATACTTAAAGAAATACTGGTGCTGCTCCCAAGGGAAGAAAGATGCCTAAGCGAGGGAATATTAACGACTTTAATTCTGAAATAGAAGACTGGGCCACGTACGTGGAAAGCATAGAGATCTATTGTGAAGCCAAAAAAATAGAGGAAGATGACAAGGCGATAACATTGCTAAACTCGATGGGGGCAAAAACATACGGGCTCTTGAAGCATCTAATAGCACCAGATAAACCAGCGGATCAGACCTTCAAAGAGATTGTGGCTGTGCTGAAGGATCACTTGAACCCCACACCGTTGATGCTGGCTGAACGATTCAAATTCTACGCAAGAACGCAGAGGAAAGACGAAAGCAATGCGGAGTACTTGGTCGAACTGCGTAGGCTAGCGAAATACTGCCAGTTCGGAGGGAATCTGACAGAAGCACTGCGGGACAAGTTCGTATGCGGATTGTCCAAAGAAGGGATGCAGAAGCGACTACTGGAAGAGAACGACCTCACACTGGACAGGGCTGTCTTTATAGCTGCATTGCACGAAGCCGCAGTGAAAGGAACGGCGGAAATGCAACTAAAGGCGGCAGCACTCGGGGTGGACCAAATTACTTTAAGCACAACAAAATGCTACCGTTGTGGGAAGACAACGCATGACCAGAATCAATGCTGGTTTAAGAACCAAGAGTGTAGGAAATGTGTCAAACTGGGTCACATCGCGAAGGTATGCCGGTCAGGGAAGAAGACCAACAATCAAAGGAAGCCACCACAAGAAAAGTGCGACAAGGTACACAAGGCGGCTGAGAAGAGTTCAGACGAACAGAATTCAGACTCAGACCCAAACAACCAGGAGCTGGGTAGTCTGAGAATCCACAATGTGGGTAAAGAAACGGATCTACAAACCATCTGGGTCATACTAAAAATAGCTGGAGTCCAAGTAAGGATGGAGCTGGACACTGGATCAGCTCTATCAGTCATCAACCGAAGGGACTACCACCGGCTATTCTCTCACATACCTTTAAGAAATATCAAGTTCGTATTACAGACATACACGGGGCATAACGTATACCCCATGGGGAAAATAAGAGTCAAGGTGAGAGATAGGGGTAAAGAACACCCAAGAATGAACTTGTACGTATTACCTGAAGGAGGACCACCACTTCTAGGACGGGAGTGGATTAAGAAAATAGATATGGAATGGCACTACCTAAAAGCCATAATGAGGGAGGACTCGGTGCAAGCTATCAGCTCAGATTCTGAAATGGATGACGATAAGACCAATTCAAATATGGAAGACAAGGCTAAAAGGGACTTGCCGACGATGGGGGAGGAAACGAAGACATGCAGAAGGACTTATGTTACCAAGAAGAATAAAGCTGCAGAGCAGAACTCCAGCTTGACAGAGAATTCTGAGCCTGGTCAAGCAAAGGATTCATCCACGATGGAAGAACACCGAGTTCGGACTCAAACTTATGTCAAAGTACGACAACAATTAGAACAGTTGAGTGACCGTCTCGTGCAAGAGATGAAAAATATGGAAAAGTTCTGGGACACCGAATGGGATAACCTGGAAAGACAACAGAGACAGCTAGAATATTTACAGAACGAACCAAAGGAAGAGGAATCTTCAGGAAGCCAGGATTTTATCCACTCTCTCACGGGTCTACGATCTAACAGTGGAGGGATGGCCAGCACATCGCGAACCAACACTGCCAGCATTTTCGCAACGGAAAGAACAGCTGTCAGTGTGCCGAGGAACCTTGATGTGTGGATCAAGAGTGGTGATTCCACCCAAACTTCAGCATAAGGTGCTAAAGAAACTTCATGAGGGGCATCTGGGCGGAGCTGAGCGGCAGAGCGACTACAAGAGGCTCCAGAGGCCCAGGTAGGCCCCAGTGCGGCATCGGCAGCGGGTGGAGGCGGAGCTGAGCGGCAGAGCGACTACAAGAGGCTCCAGAGGCCCAGGTAGGCCCCAGTGCGGCATCGGCAGCGGGTGGAGGCGGAGCTGAGCGGCAGAGCGACTACAAGAGGCTCCAGAGGCCCAGGTAGGCCCCAGTGCGGCATCGGCAGCGGGTGGAGGCGGAGCTGAGCGGCAGAGCGACTACAAGAGGCTGCAGAGGCCCAGGTAGGCCCCAGTGCGGCATCGGCAGCGGGTGGAGGCGGAGCTGAGCGGCAGAGCGACTACAAGAGGCTCCAGAGGCCCAGGTAGGCCCCAGTGCGGCATCGGCAGCGGGTGGAGGCGGAGCTGAGCGGCAGAGCGACTACAAGAGGCTCCAGAGGCCCAGGTAGGCCCCAGTGCGGCATCGGCAGCGGGTGGAGGCGGAGCTGAGCGGCAGAGCGACTACAAGAGGCTCCAGAGGCCCAGGTAGGCCCCAGTGCGGCATCGGCAGCGGGTGGAGGCGGAGCTGAGCGGCAGAGCGACTACAAGAGGCTCCAGAGGCCCAGGTAGGCCCCAGTGCGGCATCGGCAGCGGGTGGAGGCGGAGCTGAGCGGCAGAGCGACTACAAGAGGCTGCAGAGGCCCAGGTAGGCCCCAGTGCGGCATCGGCAGCGGGTGGAGGCGGAGCTGAGCGGCAGAGCGACTACAAGAGGCTCCAGAGGCCCAGGTAGGCCCCAGTGCGGCATCGGCAGCGGGTGGTGGCGGAGCTGAGCGGCAGAGCGACTACAAGAGGCTCCAGAGGCCCAGGTAGGCCCCAGTGCGGCATCGGCAGCGGGTGGAGGCGGAGCTGAGCGGCAGAGCGACTACAAGAGGCTCCAGAGGCCCAGGTAGGCCCCAGTGCGGCATCGGCAGCGGGTGGAGGCGGAGCTGAGCGGCAGAGCGACTACAAGAGGCTCCAGAGGCCCAGGTAGGCCCCAGTGCGGCATCGGCAGCGGGTGGAGGCGGAGCTGAGCGGCAGAGCGACTACAAGAGGCTCCAGAGGCCCAGGTAGGCCCCAGTGCGGCATCGGCAGCGGGTGGTGGCGGAGCTGAGCGGCAGAGCGACTACAAGAGGCTCCAGAGGCCCAGGTAGGCCCCAGTGCGGCATCGGCAGCGGGTGGAGGCGGAGCTGAGCGGCAGAGCGACTACAAGAGGCTCCAGAGGCCCAGGAAGGCCCCAGTGCGGCATCGGCAGCGGGTGGAGGCGGAGCTGAGCGGCAGAGCGACTACAAGAGGCTCCAGAGGCCCAGGTAGGCCCCAGTGCGGCATCGGCAGCGGGTGCAGGCGGAGCTGAGCGGCAGAGCGACTACAAGAGGCTCCAGAGGCCCAGGTAGGCCCCAGTGCGGCATCGGCAGCGGGTGGTGGCGGAGCTGAGCGGCAGAGCGACTACAAGAGGCTCCAGAGGCCCAGGTAGGCCCCAGTGCGGCATCGGCAGCGGGTGGAGGCGGAGCTGAGCGGCAGAGCGACTACAAGAGGCTCCAGAGGCCCAGGTAGGCCCCAGTGCGGCATCGGCAGCGGGTGGTGGCGGAGCTGAGCGGCAGAGCGACTACAAGAGGCTCCAGAGGCCCAGGTAGGCCCCAGTGCGGCATCGGCAGCGGGTGGAGGCGGAGCTGAGCGGCAGAGCGACTACAAGAGGCTCCAGAGGCCCAGGTAGGCCCCAGTGCGGCATCGGCAGCGGGTGGTGGCGGAGCTGAGCGGCAGAGCGACTACAAGAGGCTCCAGAGGCCCAGGTAGGCCCCAGTGCGGCATCGGCAGCGGGTGGAGGCGGAGCTGAGCGGCAGAGCGACTACAAGAGGCTCCAGAGGCCCAGGTAGGCCCCAGTGCGGCATCGGCAGCGGGTGGTGGCGGAGCTGAGCGGCAGAGCGACTACAAGAGGCTCCAGAGGCCCAGGTAGGCCCCAGTGCGGCATCGGCAGCGGGTGGAGGCGGAGCTGAGCGGCAGAGCGACTACAAGAGGCTCCAGAGGCCCAGGTAGGCCCCAGTGCGGCATCGGCAGCGGGTGGAGGCGGAGCTGAGCGGCAGAGCGACTACAAGAGGCTCCAGAGGCCCAGGTAGGCCCCAGTGCGGCATCGGCAGCGGGTGGAGGCGGAGCTGAGCGGCAGAGCGACTACAAGAGGCTCCAGAGGCCCAGGTAGGCCCCAGTGCGGCATCGGCAGCGGGTGGTGGCGGAGCTGAGCGGCAGAGCGACTACAAGAGGCTCCAGAGGCCCAGGTAGGCCCCAGTGCGGCATCGGCAGCGGGTGGAGGCGGAGCTGAGCGGCAGAGCGACTACAAGAGACTCCAGAGGCCCAGGTAGGCCCCAGTGCGGCATCGGCAGCGGGTGGTGGCGGAGCTGAGCGGCAGAGCGACTACAAGAGGCTCCAGAGGCCCAGGTAGGCCCCAGTGCGGCATCGGCAGCGGGTGGAGGCGGAGCTGAGCGGCAGAGCGACTACAAGAGGCTCCAGAGGCCCAGGTAGGCCCCAGTGCGGCATCGGCAGCGGGTGGAGGCGGAGCTGAGCGGCAGAGCGACTACAAGAGGCCCAGGTAGGCCCCAGTGCGGCATCGGCAGCGGGTGGAGGCGGAGCTGAGCGGCAGAGCGACTACAAGAGGCTCCAGAGGCCCAGGTAGGCCCCAGTGCGGCATCGGCAGCGGGTGGAGGCGGAGCTGAGCGGCAGAGCGACTACAAGAGGCTCCAGAGGCCCAGGTAGGCCCCAGTGCGGCATCGGCAGCGGGTGGAGGCGGAGCTGAGCGGCAGAGCGACTACAAGAGGCTCCAGAGGCCCAGGTAGGCCCCAGTGCGGCATCGGCAGCGGGTGGAGGCGGAGCTGAGCGGCAGAGCGACTACAAGAGGCTCCAGAGGCCCAGGTAGGCCCCAGTGCGGCATCGGCAGCGGGTGGAGGCGGAGCTGAGCGGCAGAGCGACTACAAGAGGCTCCAGAGGCCCAGGTAGGCCCCAGTGCGGCATCGGCAGCGGGTGGAGGCGGAGCTGAGCGGCAGAGCGACTACAAGAGGCTGCAGAGGCCCAGGTAGGCCCCAGTGCGGCATCGGCAGCGGGTGGTGGCGGAGCTGAGCGGCAGAGCGACTACAAGAGGCTCCAGAGGCCCAGGTAGGCCCCAGTGCGGCATCGGCAGCGGGTGGAGGCGGAGCTGAGCGGCAGAGCGACTACAAGAGGCTCCAGAGGCCCAGGTAGGCCCCAGTGCGGCATCGGCAGCGGGTGGAGGCGGAGCTGAGCGGCAGAGCGACTACAAGAGGCTCCAGAGGCCCAGGTAGGCCCCAGTGCGGCATCGGCAGCGGGTGGAGGCGGAGCTGAGCGGCAGAGCGACTACAAGAGGCTCCAGAGGCCCAGGTAGGCCCCAGTGCGGCATCGGCAGCGGGTGGTGGCGGAGCTGAGCGGCAGAGCGACTACAAGAGGCTCCAGAGGCCCAGGTAGGCCCCAGTGCGGCATCGGCAGCGGGTGGAGGCGGAGCTGAGCGGCAGAGCGACTACAAGAGGCTCCAGAGGCCCAGGTAGGCCCCAGTGCGGCATCGGCAGCGGGTGGTGGCGGAGCTGAGCGGCAGAGCGACTACAAGAGGCTCCAGAGGCCCAGGTAGGCCCCAGTGCGGCATCGGCAGCGGGTGGAGGCGGAGCTGAGCGGCAGAGCGACTACAAGAGGCTCCAGAGGCCCAGGTAGGCCCCAGTGCGGCATCGGCAGCGGGTGGAGGCGGAGCTGAGCGGCAGAGCGACTACAAGAGGCTCCAGAGGCCCAGGTAGGCCCCAGTGCGGCATCGGCAGCGGGTGGAGGCGGAGCTGAGCGGCAGAGCGACTACAAGAGGCTCCAGAGGCCCAGGTAGGCCCCAGTGCGGCATCGGCAGCGGGTGGAGGCGGAGCTGAGCGGCAGAGCGACTACAAGAGGCTCCAGAGGCCCAGGTAGGCCCCAGTGCGGCATCGGCAGCGGGTGGTGGCGGAGCTGAGCGGCAGAGCGACTACAAGAGGCTCCAGAGGCCCAGGTAGGCCCCAGTGCGGCATCGGCAGCGGGTGGAGGCGGAGCTGAGCGGCAGAGCGACTACAAGAGGCTCCAGAGGCCCAGGTAGGCCCCAGTGCGGCATCGGCAGCGGGTGGAGGCGGAGCTGAGCGGCAGAGCGACTACAAGAGGCTCCAGAGGCCCAGGTAGGCCCCAGTGCGGCATCGGCAGCGGGTGGAGGCGGAGCTGAGCGGCAGAGCGACTACAAGAGGCTCCAGAGGCCCAGGTAGGCCCCAGTGCGGCATCGGCAGCGGGTGGTGGCGGAGCTGAGCGGCAGAGCGACTACAAGAGGCTCCAGAGGCCCAGGTAGGCCCCAGTGCGGCATCGGCAGCGGGTGGAGGCGGAGCTGAGCGGCAGAGCGACTACAAGAGGCTCCAGAGGCCCAGGTAGGCCCCAGTGCGGCATCGGCAGCGGGTGGAGGCGGAGCTGAGCGGCAGAGCGACTACAAGAGGCTCCAGAGGCCCAGGTAGGCCCCAGTGCGGCATCGGCAGCGGGTGGTGGCCAGAGCGACTACAAGAGGCTCCAGAGGCCCAGGTAGGCCCCAGTGCGGCATCGGCAGCGGGTGGAGGCGGAGCTGAGCGGCAGAGCGACTACAAGAGGCTCCAGAGGCCCAGGTAGGCCCCAGTGCGGCATCGGCAGCGGGTGGAGGCGGAGCTGAGCGGCAGAGCGACTACAAGAGGCTCCAGAGGCCCAGGTAGGCCCCAGTGCGGCATCGGCAGCGGGTGGAGGCGGAGCTGAGCGGCAGAGCGACTACAAGAGGCTCCAGAGGCCAGGTAGGCCCCAGTGCGGCATCGCAGCGGGTGGAGGCGGAGCTGAGCGGCAGAGCGACTACAAGAGGCTCCAGAGGCCCAGGTAGGCCCCAGTGCGGCATCGGCAGCGGGTGGAGGCGGAGCTGAGCGGCAGAGCGACTACAAGAGGCTCCAGAGGCCCAGGTAGGCCCCAGTGCGGCATCGGCAGCGGGTGGAGGCGGAGCTGAGCGGCAGAGCGACTACAAGAGGCTCCAGAGGCCCAGGTAGGCCCAGTGCGGCATCGGCAGCGGGTGGAGGCGGAGCTGAGCGGCAGAGCGACTACAAGAGGCTCCAGAGGCCCAGGTAGGCCCCAGTGCGGCATCGGCAGCGGGTGGAGGCGGAGCTGAGCGGCAGAGCGACTACAAGAGGCTCCAGAGGCCCAGGTAGGCCCCAGTGCGGCATCGGCAGCGGGTGGAGGCGGAGCTGAGCGGCAGAGCGACTACAAGAGGCTCCAGAGGCCCAGGTAGGCCCCAGTGCGGCATCGGCAGCGGGTGGAGGCGGAGCTGAGCGGCAGAGCGACTACAAGAGGCTCCAGAGGCCCAGGTAGGCCCCAGTGCGGCATCGGCAGCGGGTGGAGGCGGAGCTGAGCGGCAGAGCGACTACAAGAGGCTCCAGAGGCCCAGGTAGGCCCCAGTGCGGCATCGGCAGCGGGTGGAGGCGGAGCTGAGCGGCAGAGCGACTACAAGAGGCTCCAGAGGCCCAGGTAGGCCCCAGTGCGGCATCGGCAGCGGGTGGAGGCGGAGCTGAGCGGCAGAGCGACTACAAGAGGCTCCAGAGGCCCAGGTAGGCCCCAGTGCGGCATCGGCAGCGGGTGGAGGCGGAGCTGAGCGGCAGAGCGACTACAAGAGGCTCCAGAGGCCCAGGTAGGCCCCAGTGCGGCATCGGCAGCGGGTGGAGGCGGAGCTGAGCGGCAGAGCGACTACAAGAGGCTCCAGAGGCCCAGGTAGGCCCCAGTGCGGCATCGGCAGCGGGTGGAGGCGGAGCTGAGCGGCAGAGCGACTACAAGAGGCTCCAGAGGCCCAGGTAGGCCCCAGTGCGGCATCGGCAGCGGGTGGAGGCGGAGCTGAGCGGCAGAGCGACTACAAGAGGCTCCAGAGGCCCAGGTAGGCCCCAGTGCGGCATCGGCAGCGGGGTGGAGGCGGAGCTGAGCGGCAGAGCGACTACAAGAGGCTCCAGAGGCCCAGGTAGGCCCCAGTGCGGCATCGGCAGCGGGTGGAGGCGGAGCTGAGCGGCAGAGCGACTACAAGAGGCTCCAGAGGCCCAGGTAGGCCCCAGTGCGGCATCGGCAGCGGGTGGAGGCGGAGCTGAGCGGCAGAGCGACTACAAGAGGCTCCAGAGGCCCAGGTAGGCCCCAGTGCGGCATCGGCAGCGGGTGGAGGCGGAGCTGAGCGGCAGAGCGACTACAAGAGGCTCCAGAGGCCCAGGTAGGCCCCAGTGCGGCATCGGCAGCGGGTGGAGGCGGAGCTGAGCGGCAGAGCGACTACAAGAGGCTCCAGAGGCCCAGGTAGGCCCCAGTGCGGCATCGGCAGCGGGTGGAGGCGGAGCTGAGCGGCAGAGCGACTACAAGAGGCTCCAGAGGCCCAGGTAGGCCCCAGTGCGGCATCGGCAGCGGGTGGTGGCGGAGCTGAGCGGCAGAGCGACTACAAGAGGCTCCAGAGGCCCAGGTAGGCCCCAGTGCGGCATCGGCAGCGGGTGGAGGCGGAGCTGAGCGGCAGAGCGACTACAAGAGGCTCCAGAGGCCCAGGTAGGCCCCAGTGCGGCATCGGCAGCGGGTGGAGGCGGAGCTGAGCGGCAGAGCGACTACAAGAGGCTCCAGAGGCCCAGGTAGGCCCCAGTGCGGCATCGGCAGCGGGTGGAGGCGGAGCTGAGCGGCAGAGCGACTACAAGAGGCTCCAGAGGCCCAGGTAGGCCCCAGTGCGGCATCGGCAGCGGGTGGAGGCGGAGCTGAGCGGCAGAGCGACTACAAGAGGCTCCAGAGGCCCAGGTAGGCCCCAGTGCGGCATCGGCAGCGGGTGGAGGCGGAGCTGAGCGGCAGAGCGACTACAAGAGGCTCCAGAGGCCCAGGTAGGCCCCAGTGCGGCATCGGCAGCGGGTGGAGGCGGAGCTGAGCGGCAGAGCGACTACAAGAGGCTCCAGAGGCCCAGGTAGGCCCCAGTGCGGCATCGGCAGCGGGTGGAGGCGGAGCTGAGCGGCAGAGCGACTACAAGAGGCTCCAGAGGCCCAGGTAGGCCCCAGTGCGGCATCGGCAGCGGGTGGAGGCGGAGCTGAGCGGCAGAGCGACTACAAGAGGCTCCAGAGGCCCAGGTAGGCCCCAGTGCGGCATCGGCAGCGGGTGGAGGCGGAGCTGAGCGGCAGAGCGACTACAAGAGGCTCCAGAGGCCCAGGTAGGCCCCAGTGCGGCATCGGCAGCGGGTGGAGGCGGAGCTGAGCGGCAGAGCGACTACAAGAGGCTCCAGAGGCCCAGGTAGGCCCCAGTGCGGCATCGGCAGCGGGTGGAGGCGGAGCTGAGCGGCAGAGCGACTACAAGAGGCTCCAGAGGCCCAGGTAGGCCCCAGTGCGGCATCGGCAGCGGGTGGAGGCGGAGCTGAGCGGCAGAGCGACTACAAGAGGCTCCAGAGGCCCAGGTAGGCCCCAGTGCGGCATCGGCAGCGGGTGGAGGCGGAGCTGAGCGGCAGAGCGACTACAAGAGGCTCCAGAGGCCCAGGTAGGCCCCAGTGCGGCATCGGCAGCGGGTGGAGGCGGAGCTGAGCGGCAGAGCGACTACAAGAGGCTCCAGAGGCCCAGGTAGGCCCCAGTGCGGCATCGGCAGCGGGTGGAGGCGGAGCTGAGCGGCAGAGCGACTACAAGAGGCTCCAGAGGCCCAGGTAGGCCCCAGTGCGGCATCGGCAGCGGGTGGAGGCGGAGCTGAGCGGCAGAGCGACTACAAGAGGCTCCAGAGGCCCAGGTAGGCCCCAGTGCGGCATCGGCAGCGGGTGGAGGCGGAGCTGAGCGGCAGAGCGACTACAAGAGGCTCCAGAGGCCCAGGTAGGCCCCAGTGCGGCATCGGCAGCGGGTGGAGGCGGAGCTGAGCGGCAGAGCGACTACAAGAGGCTCCAGAGGCCCAGGTAGGCCCCAGTGCGGCATCGGCAGCGGGTGGAGGCGGAGCTGAGCGGCAGAGCGACTACAAGAGGCTCCAGAGGCCCAGGTAGGCCCCAGTGCGGCATCGGCAGCGGGTGGAGGCGGAGCTGAGCGGCAGAGCGACTACAAGAGGCTCCAGAGGCCCAGGTAGGCCCCAGTGCGGCATCGGCAGCGGGTGGAGGCGGAGCTGAGCGGCAGAGCGACTACAAGAGGCTCCAGAGGCCCAGGTAGGCCCCAGTGCGGCATCGGCAGCGGGTGGAGGCGGAGCTGAGCGGCAGAGCGACTACAAGAGGCTCCAGAGGCCCAGGTAGGCCCCAGTGCGGCATCGGCAGCGGGTGGAGGCGGAGCTGAGCGGCAGAGCGACTACAAGAGGCTCCAGAGGCCCAGGTAGGCCCCAGTGCGGCATCGGCAGCGGGTGGAGGCGGAGCTGAGCGGCAGAGCGACTACAAGAGGCTCCAGAGGCCCAGGTAGGCCCCAGTGCGGCATCGGCAGCGGGTGGAGGCGGAGCTGAGCGGCAGAGCGACTACAAGAGGCTCCAGAGGCCCAGGTAGGCCCCAGTGCGGCATCGGCAGCGGGTGGTGGCGGAGCTGAGCGGCAGAGCGACTACAAGAGGCTCCAGAGGCCCAGGTAGGCCCCAGTGCGGCATCGGCAGCGGGTGGAGGCGGAGCTGAGCGGCAGAGCGACTACAAGAGGCTCCAGAGGCCCAGGTAGGCCCCAGTGCGGCATCGGCAGCGGGTGGAGGCGGAGCTGAGCGGCAGAGCGACTACAAGAGGCTCCAGAGGCCCAGGTAGGCCCCAGTGCGGCATCGGCAGCGGGTGGAGGCGGAGCTGAGCGGCAGAGCGACTACAAGAGGCTCCAGAGGCCCAGGTAGGCCCCAGTGCGGCATCGGCAGCGGGTGGAGGCGGAGCTGAGCGGCAGAGCGACTACAAGAGGCTCCAGAGGCCCAGGTAGGCCCCAGTGCGGCATCGGCAGCGGGTGGAGGCGGAGCTGAGCGGCAGAGCGACTACAAGAGGCTCCAGAGGCCCAGGTAGGCCCCAGTGCGGCATCGGCAGCGGGTGGAGGCGGAGCTGAGCGGCAGAGCGACTACAAGAGGCTCCAGAGGCCCAGGTAGGCCTCACCAATCTCCAATCTCAGGGAAGGAGAGAGTTAAAAAGCCATTTAAAAAAACAGCTGAGGCGGAAGTCCAGCTCGTGAGCTTTTTTTCAGAAGCGGAGCTGGTGGGAAGCACCCAGGTGAAAGGTATTTAAGGAGGGTGGTGGCTTAAACCCGAGTTCCTACAGAGTAGGAAACCCCACCCACCCTCCTCCTCTAACCTAGTAGTCTTTTAGCAGCTGTCTAAAAACAGAGGTCACAAATTTTTTGGTCTCAGTTTCTTTTCAGCAGGGCAGGAACCGGGAGGAGCGGGAAGTCGGCGTAGGACCAAGGGGACACAAGACCGGGAAGTCAGCGAAAGACCAGGGAGGTAAGACTAACTGGTAAGTACTTTACTCAAACCTTCCTAGAAAGTAAAACCAAAACTAGTGGGATTTGGTTAGTTTAAAAAGGAATAAGAGGAGTACAGTATACATTGGTCTAAGTAAGCTTCGGGAAAACAAAAGTCGATAAATAAACTAAAACTAGAAAATTAAAAAGTAATATAAGGGTTAAGTCATGGCAGTAGAGCTCGGACCTGTGTCATGCTCCTCCTGTAACATGTGGGAAATCAGGGACGCTTCCTGTGTCCCTGACGACTATGTGTGCGGGAAGTGTGTCCAGCTGCAGCTCATGTGGGACCGCATGACGGCCCTTGAGCTGCAGATGGACTCACTTTGGAGCATCCACGATTCTGAGAGGGGTGTGGATAGCACATTTAGTGAGTTGGTCACACCGCAGGTTAAGGCCAGCGTAGACAGTACATGGGTGACCAAAAGGCAGAGCAAGGGCAGGAAGGTAGTGCAGAAATCCCCTGGGGTTGTCTCCCTTAGCAACAGGTTCACCGTCTTAGGTACTGTTGTCGGGGGGGGTGACGCATCGGGGGAAGGCACCAGCAGCCAGGCTCATGGCACCATGACTGGCTCTGTTGCAAAGAAGGGAGGGAAAAAGAGTGGCAGGGCTATAGTAATAGGGGATTCGATTGTAAGGGGAATAGATAGGGGTTTCTGTGGTCGCGACCGAGACTCCAGGATGGTATGTTGCCTCCCTGGTGCAAGGGTCAAGGATGTCTCGGCGCGGGTGCAGAACATTCTGGAGGGGGAGGGGGAACAGCCAGTTGTCGTGATACATGTTGGTACCAACGACGTAGCTAAAAAAAGGGAAGAGGTCCTACAAGTAGAATTTAGGGAGTTAGGAGCCAAGCTAAAAAGTAGGACCTCGAAGGTAGTAATCTCTGGATTACTACCAGTGCCACGTGCTAGTAAGAGTACAGAGAACAGGATAGTTAGGCTAAATACGTGGCTTGAGCAGTGGTGTAAGAGGGAGGGTTTTAAATTTTTGAGGCATTGGAACCAGTTTTGTGGTAGGTGTGACCTATACAAAAGGGACGGTCTACACCTGTGCAGAGATGGAACTGATGTTCTCGGGGTAATTTTTGATAAAGCAGTTCGGGAGCATTTAAACTAGTATGGCAGGGGGCTAGAAACCTATGTAGTGAAATAGAGGAAAGTGAAAGGCAGACAGAAATAAATGGTAAAAGGGTGAGGAACAAAAAACAAAGGGCCAAACTAATTCATAAAAAATGTGAGCATAAAAAAAGCCTGAGGGTTTTATACCTTAATGCGAGAAGCATCAGGAACAAGGTAGATGAATTAGCTGTGGAAATAGAGGTTAATAATTATGATCTAATTGGGATTACGGAAACATGGTTGCAGGGTGAGCAGGGCTGGGAGCTTAACATACAGGGGTATTCAGTATTTAGGAAGGATCGACAAAAAAGAAAGGGAGGAGGGGTAGCATTGCTAGTAAAAGAGGGGATAAATGCAATTGAAAGGAAGGATATTAACTCAGTTAATACAGAATCTATATGGGTGGAGCTAAGAAATAGCGAGGGGCGAAAAACATTAATAGGAGTGGTATATAGGCCTCCAAATAGTAAAATAGAGGTTAGGGAGGGCATCACGAGGGAAATTAGAGAAGCGTGCAATAAGAGCACAGCTGTCATCATAGGTGACTTTAACTTACATATAGATTGGACTAGCCTAATCAGTAAAAATAATGAGGAGGAGGAATTCCTTGAGTGTTTAAGGGATGGTTATCTGGATCAATATGTCGAGGAACCAACTCGGGAACAGGCTATATTGGACTGGGTACTGTGCAATGAGAAGGGACTAATCAGTAATCTTGTTGTACGGGGACCCTTGGGTCAGAGCGATCATAACATGATCGATTTCTCACTCGAAATGGAGAGCGAAGAAATTGACTCAGAGACTAAGGTCCTGAATTTAAACAAGGGGAATTATGATGCCATGAGACGGGAACTGAGTAGGTCTGATTGGACAACGTTCCTGAGAGGACTGGAGGTAGATAAACAATGGCAAACATTTAAAGATAGAATGACAAAATTGCAAAAATTGTTTATACCAATCTGGCATAAAAGGAAATCTAAAAAGGTGACTCAACCGTGGATAACAGGGGAAATTAGAGACAGCATAAAATCCAAAGATAGGGCGTATAAAATAGCCAAAAAAAGCGCCAGAGCGGAAGATTGGGAACAGGTTAAGATAGAGCAAAGGAGGGCAAAGGGCATGATCAAGAGGGGCAAAATAGCTTACGAAAACAAGCTGGCGGAAAATATAAAAACTAACTCCAAAAGCTTTTATAAATATATCAAAAGGAAAAGACTGGTGAAAACCAAAGTTGGTCCATTGCAGTCAGATACGGGGGAATATATAATGGGAAATAAGGAAATGGCAGATCAACTAAATGCATACTTTGGGTCAGTCTTTACGAAGGAAGACACAAAAAACCTCCCTGGGATATCGGGAAAAATAGGGACATTGGCAAAGGAGGAACTGACGCAAATCAATATCTCTAAGGATATGGTGTTAAGGAAGCTAAAGGGATTGAAGGTGGACAAATCCCCAGGGCCTGATAACATGCATCCTAGGGTACTGAAGGAGGTGGCCCTAGAGATAGCGGATGCACTAAGGATGATTTTTCAGAATTCATTAGACTCGGGAACAGTGCCGATGGATTGGAGGGTAGCTAACGTTACCCCACTATTCAAAAAGGGGGGTAGGGAAAAAGCAGGTAATTACAGACCTGTAAGCCTTACATCAGTTGTGGGCAAAATGCTGGAGTCCATCATTAAGGATGAAATAGCGGAGCACTTAGCAAATGGGGACAGGATAGGACAGAGTCAACATGGATTTACAAAGGGTAAATCGTGCTTGACTAATCTATTGGAATTTTTTGAGGGAGTAACTGGTAGAATAGATGGGGGAGAGCCAGTAGATGTGGTGTACCTGGACTTCCAAAAGGCCTTCGATAAGGTCCCACATAAAAGATTAGCATGGAAAATTGAGGCTCATGGGATAAAGGGGAAAGTTTTGGCGTGGATAGGGAACTGGCTGTCAGATAGAAAACAGAGAGTTGGAATAAACGGCTCATTTTCTGAATGGCAGGCAGTAACAAGTGGGGTACCACAGGGATCTGTCCTGGGCCCCCAGCTGTTCACAATTTACATTAATGACCTGGATCAGGGAGTCGGATGCAGCATTTCCAAATTTGCAGACGACACTAAACTAGGAGGTGGGGTGGGCTCAGAGGAAGAGACCAGGAAGCTCCAGAGCGATTTGGACAGACTGGGCGATTGGGCGGATAAATGGCAGATGCACTATAATGTGGACAAGTGCGAAGTTATCCACCTTGGGTGCAGGAACGGGAGGGCAAATTATTATTTAAATGGCAATAGATTGGGAGAGGGGGAAGTACAGAGAGACCTGGGTGTTCTTGTACACCAGTCACTGAAGGCGAGCATGCAGGTGCAACAGGCGGTCAAGAAGGCAAACGGTATGCTGGCCTTCATAGCAAAAGGGTTAGAATACAGGAACAGGGATACCTTGCTGCAGCTGTACAGGGCACTGGTGAGACCACACCTCGAGTACTGTGTACAGTTTTGGTCGCCTCATCTGAGGAAGGATGTTCTTGCCATGGAGGGGGTGCAGCGGCGATTCACCAGGCTGATACCAGGAATGGCGGGAATGACCTATGAGGAGAGACTATGTAGTTTAGGGATGTACACACTGGAGTTTAGAAGATTGAGAGGGGACCTCATAGAAGTGTATAAAATTCTGACAGGTCTAGACAGACTGGATGCAGAAGGAATGTTTCCCTTGGCGGGTGAGAACAGAACTAGAGGACATAATTTAAGGATAAGGGCTAAACCATTTAGGACAGAGATGAGGGGGAATTTCTTCACTCAGAGAGTGGTGAACCTGTGGAACTCATTGCCACAGAGGGCAGTGTACGCCAGCTCATTAAATATATTTAAGAGGGAATTAGATATATTTCTACGGGCAAAAGGGGTTAAGGGTTACGGAGAGAAGGCGGGGACGGGATACTGAATTAAAGGATCAGCCATGATCTCATTAAATGGCGGAGCAGGCACGAAGGGCCGAATGGCCTACTCCTGCTCCTATCTTCTATGTATCTATGTATCTATGTATCTCTACGACTCGTTGCAAGCAGAGTGTAACAAGTTGAAAGAACAGTATGAACAGGCCCAGACTACAATCCTGGAAGGGGTTAACTCGGCAACCTCCGAAAAGCTAGTTTTAGTGAAAGCATCTGAACAGCTAAAGGTTGAACATGAGCGAGAATTACAAAGGCTGCAGGAAATGTTTGATGAGCTCCAGGCCAAGACAGACTCATCGGTAGAGATTCCATCCATCGATGAAAAATTAGAGGTGGAAGACATAGCAGAACATGAAATTCAAGATGTCCAAGAACTCATTAAATTATTGAAGGCAACCCAGGACAAATATGAGGCGGCAATGGCCGAGGTTCAACAACTTGAAGAACATATTCAACTAGGAATCCGGGCAGTGGAAGGAAAGGCAACTGGAAGGATCACAGAGACTGTAGGAATGGCCCCTGAACAGGAGTTAGAGAACATCAAGGCGCATCTTCTTCGAGCGCTTAAAACCAAAGTACCGGAGGAAAGGAAGGTGAAAACATTGGAGGGAAAGGTGGATGAAGTGGAGAAGACTCTAATCCACAGTGTCCCCATAGAAGAGTTAACGGCCAGCCAACTCTTACACACGCTGAGGGACAAGACTCCAAAATGGGAACACGAGTTTCAGGGTTCAAAGGGAAAGAATTCGGAGCTTCCAAAAGTCACGGAGATAGCTGAGGGGGCAACACAGCTTTTACAAGGATGCCAAAAGTACGCTGAATTGCGTCAAGGGGAACAGAAGGGGGTGGAAACAGATACTCCAGTAGAAGGATTAAATAGCCTGACAACGAAATCCCCGATGGAAGGGAAGGTATTGAACTCACAAATGAGGCCAGTAGTGAAGGAATGACAGACATCCCCGGAAGAGCGGAATGAATATGAATGTTTGAAGAAGTCTTTTCAAGAAAGATGGTTAGGGAAGGAACCACCGTCGGCTAACGTCCAGATGGATAAGAAGGAAGTAGAAGGGCCTCTCACTGGCCTAACTCAGACGACCCCGAATATTACCATGACCTGTTGAGTGACACTGAATATTACGAGGATCTGGTCTGCTCAGTTTGTGATGAAAACTCCCAAAGTGCTGAAATCCGGATGAAGCACTTAAGGTCTAAGGAACATAGAGAGTTGGTGGCGCTACAGCTGGCAGCCGAGAAAGGAGCTCCGAGAGTGTCAAAAAGGCAGAAAAGGAAAAGAAGAAGCAGAAGATAATAACTGTCTAAAATATTAGCACTTCTACCATCTCAGGCGGGACACTCCGAAAGGAACTAAATTAGTTGAAAAACTGGAAAATATCAAGACAGCCAGTTGGTTGTAAAAGTCCGCACTGCTGGTTCAACAGGACGAAAGTTCAAGCTGTTACGTCAAGAAAAAGGCTATGGAGGAGTCACGCTAGCCATGTGAACTGGCTACACCAAAGAGATGTTGCTTGGAACGAGTCAAGATCAGAGACTGAATCTATGAACTGTTTCCGCAGAGACTGAACCTGTGAACTGTTCCCACCAAGATTATATCTGTAAATTGTTTTATATGACATTGACTCCACCGAGATTATATCTGTAATTTGTTTTATAGGAAGTTGAAGATATGTATGTTTAACGGGGACTCTGTAAGTAATAAGCTAAAAAGGGAGGATTGTAGTGTATGTACCCGTCTACCTTTAAGGGAACTATTGAATGTAACCGTTCACCTTTAAGAGAACTACTTTAGGTGTGGCACTATTTGTTTGGCTTCTGTATACTGTAATACCGATAGTGACCACACCAGTATATAAGTGTTGTGGCAGGATTGCTGGGGCAGATTCGCCCTGACCTTCGAATAGTAAAGACCTGTTTGTTTGTTACTCCTGAAGTCTGTGTCGTTATTAACCGTACAACCCACAGACTTTACACCGCTAACACTCAGTGCCCATTAAAGTTCCAGCCTTGTTGATGCTTGATATATATTTTCAATACAGAGACCATAGCAGTCACTTTACTGCCCCAGTGTTAATGGGTGAGCAGCAGTCAGTGTCTGGGACATTGATATTCGGTCAGCGGCCTCACAGTGCCCGGTGTCCTGTTTCCACAAACACTCTCCCAGTAAGGCCCCATCTGGAGTAACTGTGTTCAGTTCTGGGCACCGCTCCTCAGGAAGGAGATATTGGCCTTGGAGGGAGTGCAGCGCAGATTCACCAGAATGATACCGGGTCTAAAAGGGTTAAATTATGAGGACAGGTTGTATGGACTATGTTGGAACTCCCTTGTGTATCGAAGGTTAAGGAGTGAACGAATTGCAGTGTTTCAGATGATTAATGAATAGATATGGTAGATAGAGGGAAACTGTTTTCTCTGGTGGGGTGAGTCCAGAACAAGGGGCAAAATCCTTACCATTAGAGCTCGGCTGTTCAGTGGTGCTGTCAGGAAGCACTTCTTCACACAAAGGGTAGTGGAAATCGGGAATACTATCTCCCCCAAAACGCTGTTGAGGCTGGGGGTCAATTAAAAGTTTGAATACTGAGATTGATATATTTTGTTATTGTGTAAGTGTATTAAGCTTACTGAACCAAGGCAGCTAAAAGGAATTAAGGTGCAGACCAGCCATGATCTGATTGAATGCTGGAGCAGGCCTGAGGGCTGAATTCCCTCTTACTGTTCCTATATTTCCATGTTTTTATGACCCAGAAATCCTCTCCATCTCTCCTCACTCGAGTTTGCATTTGTTGTAAAATGAGCAGCGCTGAGCTTCAGCAGATCTTATCGGTGATTTTGATCTGGACATTTCATTGTTCTCAGTCTCTGAGCAGCCTCTGAAAAACAACAAGCTCTCACCTTTTGAAGGCTGAGATTATCTTGCCTACGACACACAGCGTACAACATTCAAATCCGTTAGACACAGGGGATGGAAAGATCAGGCAGACTCAGAGTGACAGTTGGTCCAGATTGGCAGCGAGTAACTTCCTGGTATGCTGGAATTAACCCATGGGGATTCACAGATTCGTCAACGGGGGGAGAATGGAGATTGATGAAACTATCGGGGAACAGGGCTTAACATGAGCTGGTTGGAAGTGAGATGGGAAGTCAGTCAGCTCTTTTAATGCAGACTGTAACACTGAGCAATCAGGTGCGATAAAAAGATTGAGATCACTGAGGGTACGGTGGTATAGTGGTTAAATCGCTGGAATAATGATCCCGAGAACGATAGTTCAATTCCGCCCCCGGAAGTTTGAGAATTTGAATTCAAGTTTAAAAATCTGGGTATGAAAAGCCCGGTATCAGTGAATGTGGCTGACACATGGAGTGGATTTATCCTGTGAATATTGTCTCGCTAACACTCAGTGTTCATTAATGTTCAAATAGACATGGGGGGCATGTGTTACTGATTTAGGTGGGATTTGTCTCTGATATGGGAACGATTTGTGTACATGGATCCCTGAATCACTTGGCTCCACCACAGTTCCTAGATTCTCACCATTTAGAAGATATTCTGATCTTTCTTTCTCAGGTCTGGAGTGGATGAACTCACACGTTCATGCGCAGTGAGTGTTAGAAAGAGCAGCAGTCAGGGTCTGGGACATTGATATCTGGCCAGGGGCCTCACAGTGTCGCGTTTCCTGGTTACACAAACACTCTCCCAGCTCTCGCTCTCTCTCTTCACTCTAGTTTGCATATGTTGCGAAATTATCTCCTGTGCTCTTTAAAAGACCTTTTCCGTGCTTCTGATGTGAACAAGCTATTGTTCTCAGTCTGTCAACGTCATCTGACAAACATTACATCACAGGATCATCGAATCATACAGCACAGAATGAGGCCATTTGGCCCACCGTGGCTGTTCCGGCTCTTTGAAAGGGCTGTCCAATTAATCCCACTCCCCTGCTCTTTCCACATAGACCTGTAAATCATATCCCGTCTAAAATGTATCCAATTCCCTTTTTAAATTTCCTATTGCATTTGCTTCCAGTGCCCTTTCAGGCAGTGCATTCCAGATCACAACAATTCGCTGTGTAACAAATAGTTTTTCTTCATATCACCTCTGATTCTTTTGCCAATCACCTTAAATCTGTGTCCTCTGTCCACTGACCGTTCTGCCACTGGAAACAGCTTATCCTTATTTACTCTATCAAAGCGATTTATGGTTTTGAACACCTCAATCAAATTTCCTCGTAATCTTCTCTGCTCTAAGTAGAACAACCCCAGCTTCTCCAGTCTCTCAACAGAACTGAAGTCCCTCATTCCCGGTGCCAGTCTAATAAATCTCCTCTGCACCCTCTCCAAGGCCTTGACAACCTGCCTACAATGTGGTGCCCAGAATTGGACGCAATGCTCCAGCTGAGGCCTAACCTGTGTTTATAAAGTTTTAGCGATAACTTCCTCTGTGCCGCTATTAATAAAGCTCAGAATCCGGAATGCTTTTTTCACAGCCTTCTCAACTTGTCCTTCCAAGATTTGTGTACATAAACCACAGAACTCTTTGTTCCTGCATCACCTTTAACATTGCACCATGTTGTTCACATTGCCTCTCCTCATGCCTCCTACCAAAATGCATCACCTCACAACAAACGCCCACTTTTTACAGGCTGACATTGCCTTACTCTCTGATGTGTAAAGAAAACAAAGATGGCTCCCCTTCCATTTGCCTTTCTGGATGATTCTGCCTCTGCCCGTTTCTATGAACCTTTAATGACCCTCAGCTTCACCTCAACACTGATAGATTACTGACACGGGAGGGATTCAAACTGAAAATATTCTCTCGCTAACACTCAGTGTCCATTAAAGTTACAGCACTGGCGATGCTTGACTTTCAATGTAAATACAGAGACCATCGCAGTCCCGTTTCTGCCCCAGTGTAAGCAGAATAGAGGCAGCAGCGGGATAACCTTGGTGGCCCTGGTAATAAAATACCTGGACTGAGGCAGGAGCTGGTTAATCTAGGCAGCCCTGGGAATAAAATTCCTGGACTGAGGTGGGAGCCATGAAACCAGGCGGCCCTGCGAAGGAAATTCCTGGACTGAGGCGGGAGCTGTGAAACCAGGCGGCCCTGGGAATGAATTTCCTGGACTGAGGCAGGAAAAGTGTATTTAACCTGTGCTGTACCTGCCCTGGGAGTGTTTGATGGGGATAGTGTAGAGGGAACTTTACTCTGTATCTAACCCGTGCTGTACCAGCCCTGGGAGTGTTTGGTGGGACAGTGCAGAGGGAACTTCTCTATGTATTAAACTGTGCTGTACCAGCCCTGGGAGTGTTTGGTGGGACAGTGTAGACGGAACTTTACTCTGTATTAACTCGTGCTGTACCTGCCCTGGGAGTGTTTGTTGGGACAGTGTAGAGCGAGCTTTACTCTGTATCTAACCCGTGCTGTACCTGCCCTGGGAGTGTTTGATGTGACATTGTAGAGGGAGCTTTGCTCTGTATCTAACCCCGTGCTGTACCTGACCTGGGAGTGTTTGATGGCACAGTGTAGAGGGAGCTTTACTCTGTATCTAACCCGTGCTGTACCTGCCCATGAGTGTTTGATGGGGCAGTGCAGAGGGAACTTTACTCTGTATTAACCAGTGCTGTACCTGCCCTGGGAGTGTTTGATGGGACAGTGCAGAGGGAGCTTTACTCTGCATCTAACCCGTGCTGTACCTGCTCTAGGAGTGTTTGGTTGGACAGTGTAGATGGAACTTTACTCCATATTAACCAGTGCTGGACCTGCCCTGGGGGTGTTTGATGGGAAAGTGTAGAGGGAGCTTTACTCTGTAACCAACACATGATGGACCTGACCTGGGAGTGTTGGATGGGAAAGTGTAGAGGGAGCTTTACTCTGTATCGAACCTGTGCTATACCAGCCCTGGGAGTGTTTGATGGGACAGTGTCGAGAGAGCTTTACTCTGTATCTTACCCGTGCTGTATGTGATCTGGGACTGTTTAATGGGACAGTATAGAGGGAGCTTTACTCTGTAAATTATCCCTGCTGTATCTGTCCTGGGAATGTATAATGGGATTGTGTAGAGGGAGCTTTTCTCTGTATCGTACCCCTTCTCTATCTGTCCTGGGAGTGCTTGATGGGACAATGTAGAGGGACCTTTACTTTGTATCTAACCCGTGCTGTCGCTGGCCTGCGAGTATTTGATGGGACTGTGTAGAGGGACTTTTACTCTGTGCCTAACCCGCGTACCTGCCCTGGTGTGTTTGAAGAGGCAGAGAAAAGAGAGCTTTACTCTGTATCTAACCCATGCTGTCCCTGCCCTGGGAGCACTTGATGGGACTGTGGAGAGGGACTTTTACTCTGTACCTAACCCGCGTACCTGCCCTGGTGTGTTTGAAGAGGCAGTGTAAAGAGAGCTTTACTCTGTATCTAACCCATGCTGTACCAGCCCTGGGAGTGTTTGATGGGACAGTGTAGAGCGAGCTTTACTCTGTATCTAACCCCGTGCTGTACCTGCCCTGGAAATGTTTGATGGGACAGTGCAGAGGGAGCTTTACTCTATTTCTAACCCAGACTGTACCTGCCCTGGGAGTGTTTGATGGGACAGTGTAGAGGGAGCTTTACTCTGTATCTAACCCGTGCTGTACTTGCCCTGGGCGTGTTTGATGGGACAGTGTAGAGGGAGCCTTACTCTGTATCTAACCCATGCTGTACCTGCCCTGGGAGTGTTTGATGGGACAGTGTAGAGGGAGCTTTACTCTCTATCTAACCCGTTCTTTACCTGCCCTGGGAGTGTATGATGGGAAAGTTTTGAGGGTGCTTTACTCTGTATTAAGCAGGGCTGTACCTACTCTGGGAGTGTTTGATGGGGCTGTGTAGGCGGAGTTTTACCCTGTATCTAAACCGTGCTTTACCTGCCCTGGGAGTGTTTAATTGTACAGTGTAAATGGTGGTTTACTCTATAACTTCCTTCTAATCATTTCTCCCTCATATACTTATTTAGCTTCCCGTAAAATGCACCTATGCTATTTGCCACAACTAATCCATTTGGGAGCCAGTTCCACATTCTAACCAGTCTCTGGATGAAGATGTTTCTCCTTATTGGATTTATTAGTGACTATCTTATATTGATGAATATTAAATAATCTAACCACTGTACCTGCCCTGGGAGTGTTTGTGGAGACAGAGAAGAGAGAGATTTACCCTATAACTAACTCGTAGTGTCCCTGCCTTGGGAGTCTTTGATGCGACAGTGTAGAGGGAGATTTACTCTGCAGCTAACACATTCAGCACCTGCCCTGGGAGTGTTTGATGCAACTGTGTAGAGGGAGATTTACTCTGTAGCTATCTCGTTCAGTACCTGCCCTGGCAGTGTTTGATGGGACAGTGTAGAGGGAGATTTACTTTGTATCTAACCCGTGCAGTCCCTGCCCTGGGAGTGTTTGGAGGGCCAGTGTAGAGGCAGCTTTACTTTGTATCTAACCCATATTGTAATGCCCTGGGAGTGTTTGATGGGACAGTGTAGAGGAAGCTTTATTCCGTATCCAACCCGTGCTCTACCTGCTTTGGTGTGCTTCACCGGACAGTGTAGAGGAAGCTATATTCTCCATCTAACCAGTGACGTATCTGCCCGGGGAGTGTTTCATGGGACCGTGCAGAGGGACCTTTACTCTGTATCCAACCCGTGCTGTCCCTGGCCTGCAAGTATTTGATGGGATATTGTAGAGGGAGTTTTACTCTGTATCTAACCTGTGCTGTACCTGCCCTGGGAGTGTTTGAATGGACATTGTAGAGGGAGTTTTACTCTGTACCTAACCCATGTACCTGCCCTGGGAGTGTTTGAAGAGGCTGTGTAAAGAGAGCTTTACTCTGTATCTAACCCTTGCTGTACCTGCCCTGGGAGTGTTTGAATGGACAGTGTAGAGGGAGCTTTACTCTGTATCTAACCCATGCTCTACCTGCCCTGGGAGTGTTTGAATGGACAGTGTAGAGGGAGCTTTACTCTGTACTAACCCATTCTGTACCTGCCCTGGGAGTGCATGACGGGACAATTTAGAGGGTGCTTTACTCTGTATTAAGCAGGGCTGTACCTACTCTGAGAGTGTTTGATGGGGCTGTGTAGGCGGAGTTTTACTTTGTATCTAAACCGGGCTTTACCTGCCCTGGGAGTGCATGACGGGACAGTTTAGAGGGTGCTTTACTCTGTATTAAGCAGGGCTGTACCGACTCTGGGAGTGTTCGATGGGGCTGTGTAGACGGAGTTTTACCCTGTATCTAAACCGGTCTTTACCTGCCCTGGGAGTGTTTAATTGTACAGTGTAAAGGGAGGTTCACTCTATAACTTCCTTCTAATCATTTCTCCCTCGTATACTTATCTAGCTTCCCGTAAAATGCATCTATGCTACATGCCACATCTAATCCATGTGGGAGCCAGTTCCACATTCTAACCAGTCTCTGGATGAAGATGTTTCTCCTGAATACCTTATTGGATTTATTAGTGACTATCTTATATTGATGAATCTTGAACAATTTAACCACTGTACCTGCCCTGGGAATGTTTGTGGAGACAGAGAAGAGAGAGATTTACCCTATAGCTAACTCGTAGTATCCCTGCCTTGGGAGTCTTGGATGCGACAGTGTAGAGGGAGATTTACTCTGTAGCTAACACATTCAGCACCTGCCCTGGGAGTGTTTGATGGGACAGTGTAGAGGGAGCTTTACGCTGTATCTAACCCGTACTGTACCTGCTCTGGGAATGTTTGATGGGACAGTGTAGATGGGGCTTTACACTGTATCTAACCCGTGCTGTACCTGCACTGGGAGTGTTTGATGGGATAGTGTAGAGGGAGCTTTACGCTGTATCTAGCCCGTGCTGTACCTGCCCTGGGAGTGTTTGATGGGACAGTGTACAGGGAGCTTTACGCTGTATCTAACCCGTGCTGTACATGCACTGGGAGTGTTTGATGGGACAGTGTAGAGGGAGCTTTACTCTGTATCTAACCTGTGCTGTACTTGCCCTGGGAGTGTTTGATGGGACAGTGTAGAGGGGGCTTTACGCTGTATCTAACCCGTGCTGTACCTGCCCTGGGCGTGTTTGATGGGACAGTGTAGAGGGGGCTTTACGCTGTATCTAACCCGTGCTGTACCTGCACTGGGAATGTTTGATGGGACAATGTAGAGGGAGCTTTACGCTGTATCTAACCCGTGCTGTACCTGCCCTGGGAGTGTTTGATGGGACAGTGTAGAGGGAGCTTTACGCTGTATCTAACCCGTGCTGTACCTGCCCTGGGAGTGTTTGATGGGACAGTGTAGAGAGAGCTTTACGCTGTATCTAGCCCGTGCTGTACCTGCACTGGGAATGTTTGATGGGACAGTGTACAGGGAGCTTTACGCTGTATCTAACCCATGCTGTACCTGCCCTGGGAATGTTTGATGGGACACTGTAGAGGGAGCTTTACGCTGTATCTAACCCGTGCTGTACCTGCCCTGGGAGTGTTTGATTGGACAGTGTAGAGGGGGCTTTACACTGTATCTAACCCGGACTGTACCTGCCCTGGGAGTGTTTGATGGGACAGTGTAGAGGGGGCTTTACTCTCTATCTAACCCGTGCTCTACCTGCCCTGGGAGTGTTTGATGGGACAGTGTAGAGGGAGCTTTACGCTGTATCTAGCCCGTGCTGTACCTGCCCTGGGAGTGTTTGATGGGACACTGTAGAGGGAGCTTTACGCTGTATCTAACCCGTGCTGTACCTGCCCTGGGAGTGTTTGATTGGACAGTGTAGAGGGGGCTTTACACTGTATCTAACCCGGACTGTACCTGCCCTGGGAGTGTTTGATGGGACAGTGTAGAGGGGGCTTTACTCTCTATCTAACCCGTGCTCTACCTGCCCTGGGAGTGTTTGATGGGACAGTGTAGAGGGAGCTTTACGCTGTATCTAGCCCGTGCTGTACCTGCCCTGGGAGTGTTTGATGCAACAGTGTATAGGGGGCTTTACTCTGTATCTAACCCTTGCTGTACCTGCCCTTGGAGTGTTTGATGGGACAGTGTACATAAGAACATAAGGAATAGGAGCAGGAGTAGGCCAATCGGCCCCTCGAGCCTGCTCCACCATTCAATAAGATCATGGCTGATCTGATCCTAACCTCAAATCTTCTATCACTCTGCATCCACCCGAACCCATGTGATCTCCCGGGAGAGGCGAACAACCAGATAAAGACCCAATTGCCAATTTGGGAGAAAAAAATCTGGGAAATTCCTCTCCGACCCATCTAGGCGATCGAAATTCTTCCAGGAGATCACTCTGTCCCTATATTTTCTACAGTACTTACCTTCTGTAAAGGCGATCTCCACCCCAGCCAGGAACAGGATTAAAACCATCTCCTGAAATCTAACAGAATTAGAACACAGTAGGAGCAGAACAAGGCTACACGGCCCCTGGGCCCGCTCCACTACACACAGGGCCATGACCATTCCGAAACCAGACTCATGTCCAATTTCCTGCCCGCTCCCCGTAACCCTTAATTCCCTTTACTTCTAGGAAACTATCTATTTCTGTTTTAAATTTATTTAATGATGTAGCTTCCACAGCTTTCTGGGGCAGCAAATTCCACAAACCTACCACCCTCTGAGTGAAGAAGTTTCTCCTCATCTCAGTTTTGAATGAGCAGCCCCTTATTTTAAGATTATGCCCCCTAGTTCTAGTTTCACCCATCATTGGGAACATGCTCACCGCATCCACCCGATCAAGCCCCTTCACAATCTTATATGTTTCAATAAGATCGCCTCTCATTCTTCTGAACTCCAATGAGTAGAGTCCCAATCTACTCAACCTCTCCTCATATGACCACCCCCTCATCCCCGGGATTAACCGAGTGAACCTTCTTTGTACTGACTCGAGAGCAAGTATGTCTTTTCTTAAGTATGGACACCAAAACTGTATGCAGTATTCCAGGTGCGGCCTCACCAATACCTTGTACAACTGCAGCAATACCTCCCTGTTTTTATATTCCAACCCCCTAGCAATAAAAGCCAACATTCCATTGGCTTTCTTAATCACTTGCTTCACCTGCACACTAACTTTTTGAGTTTCGTGCAACAGGACCCCCAGATCCCTTTGTACTACAGTACTTTCCAGTTTCTTGCCATTAAGATAATAACTTGCTCTATGATTTTTCCTGCCAAAGTGCATAACCTCACACTTTCCAGTATTGTATTCCATCTGCCAAATCTCTGCCCACTTACTTAGCCTGTCTATGTCCCTTTGCAGGTTTTTTATGTCCTCCTCACTCACTACTTTCCGTCCCATCTTTGTATCATCTGCAAACTTTGATATGTTACACTCGGTCCCCTCCTCCAAATCGTTAATATAGATTGTAAAGAGTTGGGGACCCAGCACTGACCCCTGCGGAACACCACTAGTTACTGGTTGCCAATCTGAGAACGAACCATTTATCCCAACTCTCTGCTTTCTGTTAGAGAGCCAATCCTCCACCCACGCCAGAATATTACCCCCAATCCCGTGATTTTTTATCTTGAGCAATAATCTTTTGTGTGGCACCTTGTCAAATGCCTTTTGGAAGTCTAAATACACTACGTCCACTGGTTCCCCTTTATCCACCCTGTATGTTACTTCCTCAAAAAACTCAAGCAAATTTGTTAAACATGACTTCCCCTTCATGAAACCATGCTGAGTTTGCCCTATTAAATTATGTTTATTCAAATGTCCCGTTACTGTCTCCTTAATAATGGACTCTAACATTTTACCAACCACAGATGTTAGGCTAACAGGTCTATAGTTTCCAGCCTTCTGCCTACTACCCTTTTTAAATAAGGGTGTTACATTAGCAGTTTTCCAATCTGCCGGGGCCTTTGCTGAGTCCAGTGAGTTTTGGAAAATTATTACCAATGCATCCACAATCCCTACCACTACTTCCCTCAAGACCCTGGGATGCAAGCCATCAGGTCCAGGGGATTTATCCGCCTTGAGTCCCATTATTTTACCAAGTACCACTTCCTTAGTGATTTTAATTGTATTTAGTTCCTCCCCCCCTAGAGCCCCCTGTTTGTCCAGTGTTGGGATATTCTTAGTGTCCTCTACTGTAAAGACTGATACAAAATAATTGTTCAGTGTTTTTGCCATCTCCATGTTTCCCACCATTAATTTCCCGGTCTCATCCTCTAAGGGACCAACATTTACTTTAGCCACCCTTTTGCTTTTTATATAACTATAGAAACTTTTACTGTCTGTTTTTATATTTTTTGCTAATTTACTTTCATAATCTATCTTCCCTTTCTTAATCAATCTTTTTTTTATTTTTTGCTGTCTTTTAAAGACTTCCCAATCTTCCATCCTCCCACTAGATTTGGCTACCTTATATGCCCTTGTTTTTAGTCGGATACTATCCTTAATTACTTTACTTAGCCACGGATGGCTATCTTTTCTTTTACACCCTTTTTTCCTCAGTGGAATATATTTTTTTTGGAATAACTCCTTAAATGTACACCACTGGTCATGTACCGTCTTACCCTTTAATCTATTTTCCCAGTCCACTCTAATTAATTCCGCTCTCATACCTTCATAGTCTCCTTTATTCAAGCTCAGCACGCTTGTTTGAGATCCAACCTTCTCACCCTCTAATTGAATATGGAACTCAACCATGTTATGGTCACTCATTCCAAGGGGATCCTTGTAGAGGGGGCTTTACGCTGTATCTAACCCGTGCTGTACCTGCACTGGAAATGTTTGATGGGACAGTGTAGAGGGAGCTTTACGCTGTATCTAACCCTTGCTGTACCTGCACTTGGAGTGTTTGTTGGGACAGTGTAGAGGGGGCTTTACGCTGTATCTAACCCCGTGCTGTACCTGCACTGGGAATGTTTGATGGGACAGTGTAGAGTGAGCTTTACTCTGTATCTAACCCATGCTGTACCTACACTGGGAGTGTTTGATGGGACAGTGTAGAGGGAGCTTTACGCTGTATCTAACCCGTGCTGTACCTGCACTGGGAATGTTTGATGGGACAGTGTATTGGGAGATTTACTCTGTGTTGTATCCTGAAAGTGGGCCTGGTGTTGTGCCAGGTCGACACTTAACCTTTTGCCCCTCAGAGCAGACTAAATGATATCCAAAGTCGATGCTTAGCTTTGGTACAGATGACAGACTTCGAGTGAAGGCAGATTCAAAACGGTCTTTATTCACAGGTCTGGGGAGAACCTTCTGAGACCTCTCTCAGAACCGACTCCACCGGTTCCCTAGCAACAATCACAGTTATACAAAAATCAAACCCCTGCCCTAGGGGCGGGGGCAAATCTTATCAGCATATACAGAGCTTTAGCTAAATGGCAATTATAAACCATTACATTTCATCTTCTTGCCGCCCACAAATCCCACGTTTCTGTTATCCTCCTGTCACCTCCTGTGACTGTGAGCCTCATCTTAATTGCTTTACAACCATCCATTTGCCCGTAGCCAGGTAGTTTGCTTGTTACATGTTTTCTTAAGATAACAGTCCTCGCTAAGTCTGTTCAAAGCACAGGCTTTTGGCCGCGTCTCAGGTTACTTCTGCAAAGCAAGCACATTCTGATTAGTCACACCATACTTTGAAGAATGGAACCCTGTTGTGATTTACATCAAACTAATTCTTAGGTGCGTTATCTCGCATATGTGTTGCCTCACCTGGCCGAACAGGCATCCTCCCCAATCTTCCCATGAGTTGTTCTGCAGTTTAATTTCTCAGCATTTGAAGTCAATTAATCATGTTTTAAAGCTTAGCTGGGTAAATGCAATATACAGACCTCTATATCGTTTAACTCAGGGTATGGTATATCCCATTATCTCCACCTTGTACATTGGTGCTACATTATACATATTCTAACATAAAAACTAAGGTATAATAGTAATTTGTTTACTTCAGTCCCCCCTTATGGCCCATTGGTCACTTTGACCCAATATGGCCAATATGCTACAGTTTAAGATTGTATGCTATGAGTACCGTCGCCCTAGTGGTACCAAGCCAGGGTGTCTAGTACTCATACTTCCACAATCCTAAACACAGTTTTCATTATAATTCTCCTCACGCCCTACCCCTTGTTTGTTGGTGGTTAGCAACAGTGTTTCCTTCTCTCCTTCCTTCGTTATTCATTTGGTTATGGCCTGTGCTAGGTTGTGGTTCTTTCGCCATCGGCAATATCCACAAAGTAAGAACAAAAGGATCATTAATACGGCGCCTTGCACCACTACGAACACGTGTGACATGCTCCTTATCCAGGGGTGTATATCGACATTTAGCCCCCAATTCCAGATGTTATTGTACCAGGGATTTTCCACGTGCCATAACTTCTTCCAAGCTTCCTCTTCTTCTAACTTAGGAATTGCCTTGGGCTCTGGTATGACATAAGCATCAACCTCTTTATTAAGTACCATACTATCAATTGACCATGTTTTCGTTTCCTGCGGTCTTGGTGGGTGTATATATTGATGTCCTATCTGTGTGATAATTTTGGATCAAAACAAAGTTTGGTTGGGGAATGGGACAAATGAGATCTTGATATTCATATTTCTGTTCAGTCGTGGTGACACAACATGTCCCGTTGTTCCTTGGTGCTCCCCTTGTCTGGTGTATCCCCCTTGGGTGTATCTCAAGGGTGCAATTGGTGGTTTTTGTGAATCTGCACTCGGCTGTGTCTCCCTCGGTGGGGGGGCGGGTGTGGTGTGCACGTCCATGTCCTTCCCTTGTGGTGGTACCCATCTATTACCACCCTCCTTATGCTTCCATTCTTCTGGTTATTGTCTTCATCCCTTTCCCAAAGTGCCTTGATAAGGACATCATGATATTTAACCCGACTCTCCCTTTGTATCGCTCCTATATTAATCACGTCGTATAGGGGCTGTCCCTCTTCTGGGAATTGTGGGATGGCCAGTACAAAGCCAATCATCTTAGCCCATGGGGTCAGACAATTGCCTGCCCGGTATACTTGTTCCATTTTACGCCCCTTACATAGGCTTTTATTTGTGTCAATCCAAGGTTCCAGGTCCTCATTAGTAATCCAATCAGGGATCTGTCCATTATTTATTTGCCTCATGTTATGCTGAGCATTCGACAATAGCCATGAGCCATACATGGCACATACTAGTTCCTTATGGGTTTGGCGAGAAGCATTGTTAAGTCGATCAATAACTGTATTGATTGTTTCTGCATGGGGGGCTACTACCTCTTCCACCCCCAACAATTGCATTATTGTTTGTTTTCCTGCCGGTGCCAATTGCTGGCTATTTCCAGTGGCTTGTTTTAGTAACTTCTTTATTTTTGCTTGTAGTTCTTCTACTCCTTCGTTTACTCCTTCTATGTCCAAGCTATTAACTGTTGCTAACCCGGCCGCATACCCTGCTCCGGACATTTCCAATACTCCCCGTTTCTTACGTCTTTGTGAGAGAGATTTTCCCTGTGGACCCTCTAATTGTTTTACCCACAGGGAGTTCCATATTTGTTTTGTATGATTGTTACACATCGTGGGCATCTCTAGAGTACTCATATTAATGGCGACCTTAATAATTCTATGTGTTACCCTAAAGTGCACCTCATCTTGTGTTTTCCTTGTTATTACACCCCCGGGTGCCCCTTTTCCCATTGGTGGGCAAGTTAGTGCAGTGAGGGTGTTTTTATGCTTGCTGCTTTTCCTTTGTAACCCTATCCCCTCCTTCCTTTCCCTGATTTCCATCTGTAATATTTGTCCTCAACTAGATCCCTTTTTGCGTTCTGCATTATAAAATCCAATCATTCCCCTTCGTTTTTTTACCTATTTTGGGCCAGTTTAGTGTATTCGAACTCTGCCCCAGATATGGGATCGCGATATAATTTGGTGTAACCTCAACTGCCTTATTGAATCCGAATCCTGTGGCCTAGAAATTCAGTATAGCCACTTTTGGGGCGGTAAAGTCGGGCGGGCGCTAAAGTTTGCGCCCGCCGGAAAGTGGAGGCCACTTTGCCGATATTCAGTCGCTTTGGCCAAGGAGTTTGCTCGAGCGCTAAAACTGGCATTGCACCCCTATCTTTAGGTGCTAAGCCGGCAGTGCAGACAGATACCGCCGAGGCCGGGCGCAGTGCAGGTGCGGTCATGTTTTGATTGACAGCAGACACCCTGGCGCCGGCCAGCTCTTAAAGGGGGAAGGGTCGACTTGGTCTGCTGCCACGCCCTGGATACTGCAGCCCTCCAGCTAGGCCTAAACACTGCTGCTGGAGAGAAATAGCACCAGCAACGATGCAGAGGGCCCGTGAGCGAGCGCAGCGCTTCTCTGCCCATGATTTGAAGGTGCTGCTTAGGGGTTTGGAGAAGAGAAGATATATCTTGTGCCCGGACAGTGGCAAGAAGGCTCCCAAGAGGCTGTACAGGCGAGCCTGGAGGGAAATCGCCCAGAGGGTCACAGCCACCTGCGATGTCCCCAGGACTGGTGACCAATGCCGGAAAAAGTTTAACGACCTCACTCGGTTGGTCAGGGTGAGTACCCTTTCCATTGTCCTCCTCATCCTTGCATGTGCACCTCACATTATGGGCAAAGGGACCTCAAAGGCCTAATGGCCATCCCTCCTCCAGCAGCTATGGCACTGGCATGAACATCAATAGCAATTTCTGCACTTTACACACTGGCCAAGCTATTCGACCATGGGAGGCAGTGCACACAATAACAGGGCACCACACTGGCCAAGCTATTCCACCATGGGAGGCAGTGCACACAACAACAGGGCACCACACTGGCCAAGCTATTCGACCATGGGAGGCAGTGCACACAACAACAGGGCACCACACTGGCCAAGCTATTCGACCATGGGAGGCAGTGCACACAACAACAGGGCACCACACTGTACTTAGAGGCCGTCCTTTCTCTTGCAGGCCAAGCTGGCCCAGAAACGGAAGAGCCGGACTGTCACCGGGGGAGGCCGTGCCCAGTTCCAGGAGCTCAGTGACCTGGAGGAGCGCGTGGGTTGACTCATGGGTGCCCGGGTGATTGGCCCCATTGCAATTGGAGATGCCGACCCTGTGCTGGGCCCCAATGGTAAGGACATGAGCATTTGGACCTCTCTCGTTCCCCTTGCGCTTCAGATCTACATCCTTTGCCACTGTCCGACCAATGCGCATAATGCCACCACTCATGCCTCCCTCGCTGACGCCCTGTCCTCACTCTAAAGCTACTCTTGTGCCTTCCTGCTTTCAGCTGGTGAGGAGGAGGTCCCTGAGGCTGTGAGTGTCAGTCCCTCGGAAGAGGAGGACGACGAGGAGCAAGAGGAAGGCGGCACATCAAGGGAACCCTCATCCGCACCAGGGGATGGCAATGGAGGGGACACGTCTTGCCTGGAGGAGAGCCAGGGGGTAGTGTTGCAGGGGGGTGTAGCTCCTGTGCCCAGTGGCGTCCAGCCACGCGGGAAGGGTCGGGCAGCAAGGCTGCCTTCTCCCCAGAGGGGGGAAGTGTTGCAGGGGAGTGTAGCTCCTGTGCCCAGTGGCATCCTGCCACGCGGGAAGGGTCGGCCAGCTCGGCGGCCTTCTCCCCAGAGGGAGAGTCCGGCCTGCAGTCCGGAGACGGTCCTCGCCCAGGAGGTGCGCCTCCTTGATCAAATGTCCGCGGACTCGGATCGTCAGCACACCGAGTTCATGGGGGTTGTGGGACGGTTGCCTGAGGCCATTGAGACCCTGGCTCATAGTGTGGCCGATTTCGGGGCCTCACAGGCCAGGGGTTTAGAAGAACTCGCGGCAGCACATGCCAGGGGTCACGAACAATTCGGGACAGCACAGGTCAGGGGTCACGAAGAATTCAGGGCATCACAGGACGCGAGTCGGGCCGATTTCAGGGCAGCACAGGCAGCGAGTGCAGAGTTGATGAGTGGTGCCGTGCAGTAACTGGCTGGTCTGTTGCGGGCACAGACCAGGGCAGTACGGGCACTCACTGCTGCCACACTCACTGTGTCACGCACGCATCGCCAGGGCACCCGCCGCGCTGCTGCAGCACAGCGGTCTGGGCTTCACCAGATTGCTGCGCTTGCTGCAGTGCCAGCCCAGCCGACTGCCAGTGTCTCTGGCGACCAGCGAGCGCCTGGCATCAGCCAGCTTGCCCCCATTGCTGCAGCCGCCACTGCCACTCCCACAGCAAAGCTGCGACGAGCTGCTGGAGAGACTGATGCTGCCCAGCCACAGCTGCAGCAGTCAGCAGCCGGCCCCTCCAGGGCCGGTGCTCGTCTAGGCCGACCCCCAAGGGCATCTGCCGTCACGCATTGTGCCCCTCAGGAGCCTTCCCCCAGCCTTGCAGCACCCACAGGGCCCAGGTTGAGGCGGAGCAGCAGGTCAGCCAGGGGCCGGAAAAGCCTGGACAAGGACTCGCCCTCTCGGCACACAAAGTAGAGTGTGTTGCCAAATGTTTTATTATATGGGGGTGTTTGTGTTCTATATGGGGGGGGGGTTATATTGGTAAGGCCGAAGATGAAGGCAAATGTTTTTTTATATGGGGGTGTTTGTGTTCTATATGGGGGGGGGTTTATTTTGGTAAGGCCGAAGATGAAGACAAATGTTTTTTTATATGGGGGTGTATGTGTTCTGTATGGGGGGGTTTGTCTTGGTAAGGCCGAGGATGAAGGTCATTTGGATGGACAAGTTTTGTTATTCCTCCCCAGGTTGTGGGAGTGAGATATGTTTTTGACTGTTTTTTGGGGGTCTTGTCTGTTTTTGGGTTTCATGTGGGAAAGGCCCTGAGTTTGTTAAATAAAGCTTTTTATTTATTCAGCTTGTCCATGTGTGATGTTTCAAGTGGTTGTTGCGTTAACCGGCTGAGGGCTTGCGGAGCGGCTGCATTCAGGTGCGTTCATTGCCACAAGCCATTCCCTGACAGGGGGCCTAGAAGTGTCGTTCAATAAGCCGCCGACGGACGGCCCTTGGACCTTGTGGCTCCCTCCTGGGCTGGTACTCCTCCTCCTCCTCCTCCTCCTCCTCATGGTCCTCCTGCTCGTCCTCCTGAGGTGGTGATCCAAATGAGGTGGCAGTGCCTGAGTCCTGCGGATAGCCAGGTTGTGCAGCATGCAGCAAACGACGATGAACTGGGAGACTCTATCCGGCGAATACTGTAGAGGTCCACCGGAACGATCCAGGCAGCGGAACCGTTGCTTGAGGACGCCAATCATTTGCTCTATGATGTTCCTTGTGGCTTGATGGCTTTCGTTGTATGCCTCCTCAGCAGGGTTCCTGGGCGCGCGGAGCGGGGTCATGAGCCATGTACACAAAGGATAGCCTTTGTCCCCAATAGGCCATCCTCTTGGGGGAGGCTGTGCCTGGAACATGTCAGCCACAGTAGTCTGGCACAGGATAAATGCATCGTGGCTGCTTCCTGGAAAGCGGGCATTGACAGCTAGGATGCGCTGCCTGTGGTCACACACCAGCTGTACATTGAGGGAATGGTAGCCCTTCCGGTTGCGGTAATCCTCGGCTTTGTCGATAGGTGCCCGCATAGCCACATGCATGCAGTCAATGGCGCCCTGCACCATGGGGAAGTCGGCGACCCTCGCAAATCCGACTGCACGCTGCTCCTGCCTCTCTAGGGCCATGGGGAAGGAGATGAATTGGTGTCTCCTTGTGAAAAGGGCATCGGTGACCTGCCAGATGCAGCGAAGCACGGCAAACTGGGAGATGTTCGCTATGTCCCCAGCAGCGGCTTGGAAGGAGCCGCTTGCATAAAAGTTCAGAGCCACCGTGACCTTCACTTCCACCGACAGAGACGTCCTGCACATCAGCTGTGGACGCAGATCTCTGTGAAGCAGCTGGCAGGTCTCTGCAACCACCTCCCTTCTGAAACACAGCCTCTTAACACAATGCGCAGCAGTCATGGTGAGATAGGACACCTGCTGGCGGTATTCCCTGAGTGGGTAAGGCCTACGTTGCCGACGCCTGATGGCCCCTCTGCGTCTAGGCATGGCTGCCCCTCTCACACAGCGTCTGCGAGCCCTTAGCACATAATGCTGGAACTGAGGGTTGGAACCCCATGCGGCCCCCATAATATACTTGCAAACAGTGAAATCACAATGAGACAAATTTGCAAGCTCTGGACAGAAGCCAAAAATACCTCTCCTATGTTGGCCCAATTCAGTAAGGTCTCTTCCTCGGTTTCTGTCCAGAAATCCGTAGCACTAAAGTTATTGCAGCAAAATGGCTGCCATTTTTAGTTCAGCCTAAGTGCACTTTAATTAGAGCTCCCCGAGGCCCGCAGGGCCTCTGCTGCGTTCCACTTCACAGTTCTTAACAGCGCCACGCCCACATTGGGCGGGCGCCACTGAAGTTCCGGTTTGGGGCGCACAAACGGCGTTGCATGACGAAATGACATCATAAGCTGCGCGCGCAGCTGAGCGCGCGCAAACACTTTGCGCCGGCACTAAATGTCAACTGAAGTTGGGCGTAGGCGCAGATCAGTCTGCCCCCGGGCGCTAAGTGCCTAGCACTCGAAATCTACCCATCTTATGGCACTAACGGCTGGCGAACGCAACTGAATTTCTAGGCCTGTATCTACAAAATATCCCTTTCCTACTTGAAACTTCGGGGTTATTTGAACATTGTCCTCAGTACATAGGCATTCTATTTTAACCCTTCACCCTCCGTGACCCGGAAAATCAAAGTCCCGTTAGCTGTACTTTCGTATTCGCAATAATCACAGTACACAGTCATATCACATCTGTTTCCCGAAGCCGCCCCCCATTCTAATGGCGGCGTATTTTTGGTGAGCATCTTGATTCCATTCTGGATGATGATTATGTTTGAAGTCGGGTCGATACCAAAGAGCATAAGAAGTCTCATTTCAGACTCAGGGCGTATATTTAACCATAAACTCCCGAGTTGCTCGCGCCTCCCACTAGACCCAGCGCTTGTACTTAGCCATAGAATCGCGATAAGAGCGCGAATGATGCTGCACTTAATTTTTCTATGTTGTTATCATTCCTGAAAAAAAAAATAAAGGGGGCCAGTCGTCACCAGCCAATTAGAATTATGCCATTCTTATCCGTTCTTTCCGTTCAAACTGCTGTACGTCTTCTTCATTTCTTGGTCTGTGGCTCTGTCTCCAGACATACCTGAGGATGCAAACTATGGCATATAACATTATCATCATACACAGCCCTATCATTGATACATGTGGAAACTCCCCTTCCCATTCTTTATATCTTCTAGCATACTCCTCACTCTCCTCAAAAGGCACCATCTCTGGCTTACTCATTGTCTTTGTTATATATTTTTAACTGAGTCCAGTGCTTCCATCTTCCTTTACCCGTCCGGACTCATCTATACAAGCGCATGTGTCACTGTTCATCAATACCTCGTAGGCTCCTGACCAGCTGGGTGCTAGCCCTGGTTTGGCTAGTATTATTTTTGCCATCACCTTGCTACCTATTGCTGGGACCTCCTTCTGGTCGTCCCGTGTATCCTGTTCTAGATCCCGTATAATCTGTTGCTCTTTGGCCTCATGTCTGAGAGCGTGTAATTGCAGACTCAATAGTTTAATAAGTCTCCTAATTCTATCCTTCAGGGGCCCTACATCCTCAACCCGGTAGTGACTCCTTCCGGCAGTGTCATTGCTTGTCCGGTCATTAGTTCGAAAGGTGTCAGCCCCGTGGTTCTATTCGGAGTTGCTCTAAGTCTCATCAGTATACTTGGGAGTAACTCTGCCCATCCCTTCCCCCTGTCTTCTATTGCTTTAGCTAAGGATAATTTCAGAGTCTGGTTCATCCTTTCCACCATCCCTGAACTCGGAGGGTGGTATGGTATGTGGAACCTTTGTCTGATACCTAATAATGCATATGTTTCCTTTATAACCTTCCCTGTAAAGTGTGTTCCCTGGTCTGAATTAATCTGCAGCGTGACCCCCCATCGTGGTACTACCTCCTCTGCCATTATTCGTGCTACGGTTGTTCCCGTGCAATCTCTAGTGGCGAATGCTTCAACCCATCCTGTGAATTGATCTATTATTACCAAACAGTGCATTTTCCCCTTTGATTTCGGTAGAGGTCCAGTAAAGTCTATCTGCACCTTCTCCCATGGGCCTCTTGGTCTCGGCTGATGTCCCCACTTTACCTTGACAGGTTTCCCTATGTTATCCTGTTCACATATGGGGCAGTGTCTACAGAATCTGTCCACAGCTTGTTTCATTCCGGGCCACCACCAGCATCGCTGGAGCTTGTTGAACATATTGGATATGCCGGTGTGTTGCCTACCATGGTACATTGTCATTAATTCCTGTTGTATACAGCCTGGTGCACATATCTGCTGCTCTTTCCTCCATATTCCCCCGCTCTTTCTCCTGCTCCCCCTCGTTCCCATAGCTGCTTCTGCTCCTGGGGTACTTCCTTATGTAATTTGGATATATCTATATCTTCTGGCAATGCAGCTATAGCAGCTATGTCTATCTGTGTTTTTGGTTTGGTGCTGCTCTTGTTTGCTGCTGCAATCTGTTACTCTACCACTATTCCAGCTGCACGATCGGCGGCGCTGTTTCCCCTTTCTGTGGGGGAGTTCCCCCTCTGGTGGGCTTTTACCTTCACTACAGCTGTTTCAGTGGGTAGCCCCGAGGCGGCGACCAATTCCTTTACTAATTCCTCATGCTGTATGGGTTTGCCACCTGAGGCAATATACCCCCCTCTACTCCAAGCTGCCATATAATCATGTACTATGCCAAAGGCACAGCGACTATCGGTATAGATATTCACCCGTTTCCCTGCTGCCAATTTTAATGCTTCTGTCAATGCTGTCAACTCGGCGACCTGTGCTGAACCTGGTAATCTTCCTTCCCTCTGGATGGTGCCATCTCCGGTCACCACGGCCCAACCTGTTCCTGGTGTTCCATTAACATATTTACGGGACCCGTCCACATATAGTTCTAGGTCTGCCTGTGTCAATGGTAATTCCCTGATTCTGTCTACATATTCTGATTCTTCCTCACTGGTGCAACAGTGTTCCTCTCCCTCCATTCCCATCATAGCTGCGGGGTTCTGGCTCATGTCTCTAACTATCTGTATGGATTTATCTTTAGGCAACAGGACAGCCTCCCAAGCAGCCTTCCGGCCGTTTGAGATGGTTTTTAATCGTCCGGTGTTTAACAATTCCACTAGGGTGTGTTGTGTATGTAACACAATATCCCCTGCCATTACTACAGGTTCACTCACTTTGACTGCCAACTGTGCGCAATCAATCGCGGCAACGCATCTTGGCATACCGGCTACTATTGGGGATCTCCGTGTCGAATAGTAGGCGATGGGTCTCATGTAATCCCCATGCTTTTGTGCTACCACTGCACTGTCATGTCCCCCGTGATTGTGGCAGAAGATATGATATGGCCTCCCAAGGCTGGTGCGGCAGTCAGTGCCTGTTTTAATTTAGTGAGGGCTTCCGCCTGTAACTCTGTCCATTCAATGGGTTCTTCTGCAGCTTTTCCCCCTTTGGTCTGTTCATACAGAGGTGCAGCTAGTTGTGAGAATCCTTCAATAAAGTTTCTGCTATAATTAAATAGTCCCATTACTTGTCGCACTCCCCTTATATTCACAGGTTTGGGCATATCATTTATAGCCCACTTTCGATCCTCTGGCATGGCTCTCTTGCCCATGCTGATGTTATATCCCAGATAGGTTACCTCTGATTTTGCTACTTGAGCTTTGGTGGGGTTTACTTTAAAGCCTGCATCCCGACGAGCTTTCAGAATTTTAGACAAGGCTTTAACATGCCCCTGAGTGTTTGTGGAAGCTATGAGTAGATTGTCGACATATTGCAACACAGTGCTGCCGCCCTCCTCTAATTCTCCTTCCTCCAGGGCCTTGGCCATGTGTCGCTGGAATATCGCTGGGCTATTATGGAACCCTTGAGCGACCCTCGTCCAAGTATATTGTTTCCCATCTAGTGTGAAAGCAAATTTCTCTTGCGAGTCTTTGTCCAATGGTATGGACCAGAATCCATTCACAATGTCTAATACAGTAAAAATGTTGTGTTCAGGCTTTAGTCCATTAAAAATTTGTAGCAGGGCTTGCTACTATCGTGTATTCCTTTGGGGTCATCTTATTTAGTTCTGTATAATCTATTGTCAGTCGAAATTATGCATCTGGTTTCCTTACTGGCCATACCGGGGAATTCGTTTCACATATAGTTTCTGGTAAGATTCCCTGTTTGGTTAATTCCAACACTATGTCCCGTATTGCTGCTTTGACTTCCTCCTTTAAAGGATATTGTTTATGTGGGCGATGCATTGGTCCTGGTATTTTCACCAGGGGGGTTTGGACTAATCCACAATCGTGTTTATGTTTTGTCCACACCCCAATATACTCTTTGCATGGGATTGCCCATGATCCCTCCTTATCCCATTCTGGGTCTCTAACTTTAGTTGCCCCTACTCGATCTGCTTCGTTTCCCGGGGCTGCCTGTTTGTTTGACTTATAATCTGGTGGCCAGTACACTTCATTCGCTTTAGGGTCGACTAAAGCTCCTACTTCTCGCAGTATGTCTATCCCTAGGATTGTTCCTTCGGTATTCTCGCATACCCACAACTGTGTAGGGATTATTATACATCCAATTTCTAGTAAAACTGTTTCGCTCTTATAAGCCCTGATTTTTCGTCCACCGATTCCTGCTACATTAATTGAAAGTTTCGTTTGGGACAAGGGTAAGTCTGTCAATGAGATTGTGGCTCCTGTGTCTATTAACATTTTGCACTGCCGGCCCCCTACCAATGCGTTAACAAACATCCTTGGATCCCCCTCCTATTTTCCCCGAGGGCCGCTACCTTTCATTTAATATTCAACTTCTTCATCATGTCTCTCATTTGCCTCACAGTGCAAGCGTCGCCTTCTTCCCCGTCCTCTGAATCAGACCCATGCCGCCTCTCACTTCGGGTATTTTTCCAGTTACTATATTCCCTAAGCTCCCTTTCTTCCCTATCACTTTGTCGCTGTCTTTCCCTATCTCTGTCTCTATCCCTTTCCTCCTGCTCCTCTCTTTCTTCCCTCATCCATCTTTTAAAATCCTCTCTTCGCCCGTCTCCTCCTGGCTGTCCTCTTTGGGGTCCCCGCTTTGGTTTGGCCCCTGGTTTCCCCTTCCTTCCCCTTTCTTCCAGCAGTCTATTCTCTTATGTCCTGGCTTGTTACAATTATAGCAAATTAGTTTTGTATCCGATGCTGATCTGGCAGCCCTTCTCTGCTTCTGTTTGCATTCTTTAACGAAATGTCCCTCCTCTCTGCAAGTATAACAGCTCGTTATTCCCACTGTTTCCTCCTGTTCCCCCAATTCCTCTGCAGCAGCTATCTTAGCCTTTTGCATGTTATCCACTTCTGTCGCCCACCAATTAAATCCTCATAGTTGTTCATTGTAACAACTCCTAATCGTATGGCTGCCTGATGTGCGGGACCCAGTCCGGCTTCAAATGACTGCAGGAAACATTGGTTCTCTGTGGTGGGGTTTCGGATGCTTGAACATCCCACAAACCTTTCCCATTTCTGTTTACTATAGTCTACGGCAGATTCCCCCTTCTCCTGAGTTATATTGGTTATGGCTGCCTAATTTACCGGGGCCTGTCCCATAACCTCTTCCACTGCTCGCTTGAATAACTGGTCGTTTTGGTCTGACTGTTGCGGGGTGAGATTACAATCCAGGCACCAAGTTCCCTCCCTGAAATTCACGGGCAATTGGTCCCAACGGTCATCCGAAATTTTTGCTCGCACCAACTGGTTTACATTTTTATTGTGTAAACTATGACTGATCCTCAATTCCCTCATCTTTTGCCAAAATGGGTAGTTGTTCCCCCGATGTTGCAGCTGGGGCAATTGACCCACCAGCATTTGTCTCTCTAATGGTTTGAAGGGCTGGGAGGTGGTTCGAATTATCTGGGGTCTTGCCGGAACTGCGGGGACCGCTGGAATTTCCGGTTTTCCTCCTACCGCGGGGATCATGGCGGTACCGGGAATCTCTGGGTGTCCTGGGATTACTTCAGTTTTTACCGGGGCCACTTTTACCGTGCGGTCCACCGGATTATAGGGTGGTGGGAAATTATTTTCTTCTGGCCAAGGCAGTGGCTCCGGCCAGTCCCTTTCCTTACTGTCTCCTGCTGTTTCCTCTCCTAACCCACCCCCATCTATATTACCTTTTCCCAGTAGGTTTGGGGAGAGGGACCTACTGCTGGAACTGGCTGCTGCCACCAGGTGTCCCTTTCCTCCTGGTTTGGGAGTTGTAACATCTTTCTCTTCCCTTTCTCCCTTTTCCTTCTGTTTCAACTCATTACATAGTTTCTGGTAACAAGCGAAAACTACCATTCCCCCTTTCCCCCCTTTGTCTTTGGTTTGCCCTCTACACCAAGCCCGTTGGCTCTCTGCACTGTTTTCGGGATCCCATCCTTTCTTTTTCATATTTTTGATAAGTGTTCGATTCTTGTCCGCTAAATAGCGGGTGACGGAGCCGGGATCTCCCCAAGGGGACGTCCCTTCTCCTGTATCTCTGCATTCGCTTTAGGCATTCTATATAGCTTCCGACTTACTGCTCAATGGTTCTTATATTACCCTGTCACTCACTCACACACACTTATTTTGTGCACACTCGTTCGTCACGGGGTCACGATCCTGTGGTGTTTCGTTACCTACACCTACTTGGTCCTGGCCGTAAAGTGGGACTACGTCCTCTTAATTCGGGCACAGGCTAGGCGTTTAGGATAGACAACCACCCTTGTCCATGTTGGTCACCCCATGACTCCCAAGGATCCACTATTCATAGGAGTTACCGCCCACTTAACCACCTCTTTACCCTAGGGGCCTTGCCGTCATAACGGCTCTGAGGATTTGGTTTGCCGCCTCCCGGCTTCCTCGTAGGTCTTTATAGCCCAGTTATCTGCCTCTCTGTCCTAGAGGCTTTGCCACCTTCCGGCTCACCAGACCGCACCCCCTTTCTCGAGTCTGTCTCTGCCAACTTTAGTTCTTTTAATCACAGCCTTACCGGATCACACACTACATTCTGAGCTTTCTAATTTATGGGTGGTAATATAAAACGTACTCACCCTTCTTAGCTGGTCGTTCCTGTGGACCGGACAGAGTCTGTGATCCTGTTCGTGACGCCAATTGTTCTATCCTGAAAAGTGGACCTGGTGTTGTGCCAGGTCAATACTTAACCCTTTCCCCCTCCGAGCGAACTAAGTGATATACAAAGTCGACGCTTAGCTTTGGTACAGATGACAGACTTCGAGTGAAGGATGGTTCAAAAGGGTCTTTATTCACAGGCCTGGGGAGAACCTTCTGAGACCCCTCTCAGATCTGACTCCACCGATTCCCTAGCAACAATCACAGTTATACAAAAATCAAAACCCTGCACTAGGGGCGGGGATAAAGTTTATCAGCATATACAGAGTTATAGCTAAATGCCAATTATAAACCATGACATTTCATCTTCTTGGCCCACAAATCCCACATTTCTGTTGTCAGTTGGTCCCGTCACCTCCTGTGACTGTGGGCCTCATCTTAATTGCTCTACAACCATCCATTTGCCCATAGCCAGGTGGTTTTGCTTGTTAGATGTTTTCTTAAGGTAACAGTCCTCGTTAAGGCGTGCAAAGCACAGACTTTTGGCCTCATCATGGGTTACCTCTGCAAAGCAAGCACATTCTGATTAGTCCCACCATACTTTGAAGAATGGAAACAGGTTGTGATTTACAACAAACAAATTCTTAGGTGCGTTATCTCGCATATGCATTGCTTCGGCTGGCCAAACAGACAACCTCCTGAACCTTCCCATGAGTTGTTCTGCAGGTTAATCTCTCAGCATTTGATGTCAATTAATCATGTTTTAAAACTTAGCTGGGTGAATGCAATATACAGACCTCTATATCGTTTAACTCAGGGTAGGGATTAGCCCATTATCTCCACCTTGTACATTGGTGCTGCATTATACATATTCTAACATAAAAACTAAATTATACATATTCTAACATAAAAACTAATGTATAATAGTAATTTGGCTACTTCAATTTACGAGGGAGAATGAATAGGTGGACATTGGAAAATGAGACTGGTAATGAGACAAGTGCATTTAAAACAAAAGGAGATGTATTAAGTAAATGAATCAAACTGAAAGACGTGAACAACCCTGGTCTGTTTGGATTGCATCCACGCATTTTAAAATAATCTGGGGAAGAGATAGTACAGGCATTAATACACATATTTTATAATTCGTTAGAAAATGGTTTAGTGCCAGACGACTGGCGGACAGCTAACAGAATACCGAAATTTAAGAAGGGGGATGGGACCGTACATGTTCATTGATTTATAGACCAGTCAGCTTAACATCAGTGGTAGGAAAAATCATTGAATCCCTTTTAAAGGAGAAAAGAGAAGGACATCTAGAAACCATAAATATAGTAATTAATAGTCAGCATGGATTTCAAAAGGGAAAGTCTTGCTTGATCAACCTCGTTGAATTTTTTGAAGAGGTAACAGTGGGTAGACAAGGGTAATGTGGTAGATGTAATTTACCTACATTTTCTAAAAGGGTTTTGATAAGTTCATAGAGAAATAGTATCATAGAGTCATAACGGCACAGAAGCAGGCCATTCGGCCCATCGAGTCAGCGCCAGCTCTCTGCAGAGAAATCCAGCCAACCCCATTCCCCCGCTCTATCCCCGCAGCCCTGCAAGTTTATTTCCCTCAAGTGCCTATCCAGTCTCCCCTTGAAAACATTGAGTGTCTCCGCTTCCACCACTTCCGTCTGCAGCGAGTTCCAGGTCCTCACCACTCGCAGTATAAAAATGTTCTTCCTCAAATTACCCCGTAACTCTTCCCCAAAACCTTAAATCTATGTCCCCGACTCCTTGTACCATTAACAAGTGGGGACAGCCTTTCCACATCCAGCCTACCCAAACCCGTCATAATCTGGTGCACCTGTATGAAAACAGTCCTCAACCTCCTTTGCTCTAATGAAAACAAATCCAGCTTCTCCAACTTGTCCTTGTAGCTAAGATCCCCCAATCCCGGAACCATTCTGGTAAATCTCCTCTGCACCCTCTCAAGGGCCTTCACTTCATTCCTAAAGTGTGGTGATTAAAACTGGATGCAATATTCCAGTTGTGGCCTAACCAGCACTTTATAAATGTTCAGCATAACTTCTCTACCTTTGTAGTCAATACCTCTAATTATGAAGCCCAAGATCCCATATGCTTTGCTAACCACTCCCTCAATAGCTCCGGCCATTTCCAGGGACCTATGCACATTAATCGCAGGTCCCTCTGTCACTATAATATAGTTCTGCCTATGTAGAGGACTGAATGTCAGAAGTGGATTTCGAACCCCAGGGAGCCTGCGATCTGAATGTACAACCTTTGCCCGCATGGCCATCCTGTAGACTAATAAATAAGGTCAGAGGCGGCGGAGTCAGGCGACAATTAGCAGAAAGGATAGCTAGTATTATGTCCGTGTATAATTGAGACACGGATTGCAGGAGTTGATTATAACAAGTCTTTACTAAATGGAGACAACCTGGAAACTGAAAATACAGAAGCCTGCTAGGGCCTTTTATACAGGGGTGGTCACTGCCGGTACTGCAGTCTGAGACCAGTTATTCCCTTAAAGGTACTTACACAACAATTCCTCCCCTTTTAGATAAACATTCATTTAACAACTAAATAATAACTAATTACAATTACAATTACGGTTGCTAGATACATTGGTTGAAGTTAAGCAATTATAAGTTCAGTCTTTGAGGAGGCTTCCTGATTCTGTCTGGATAATGCCTCTTTGGGATATCAGGTTCTTCTGGCAAGGTTGAGTCGGGATCAATGTCGTTGCTTGGTTAGTCTGCTTCCAATATCACCGATTCTGCGGTAGATGCAATTGGTACTCTGGTTTCATCGCCAGGTGTATCAGATCGTGGTGTGGAGTTGACGTTTTCCAGTGACTCTAGAATCTGGTCAGCATGGCGTTTTACAATGCTCTCCCCAACGTCCACAGTATACATTAGAGGTCCTTGCCGTGTACAGATCGTTCCTGGCTGCCATTTCTCTGTGCGGTAGTCCCGGGCCAAAACTGGTTGACCTATCTTAAAACTCCTGGTCGGCCTATCATTCATATTCTGAAACTGCCTGTTCTCCACATCTCTTCTGATGTTTGGCTTAACCAAATCCAAGCGGCATCGTAGTCTTCGATTGAAGAACATCATGGCTGGAGTTTGGTTGGTAACCGCATGTGTCGCATTCCAGTAGGCAAACAAGAAGTTATCGACCTTGTGTTGTAGGGGTATGTCTTCATTACACATTGCCTTGATAGCCTTCTTGAATGTTTGAACAAACCTCTCGGCCAATCCATTAGTGGCTGGATGACATGGGGCAGATGTGTAATGCTTAACACCATTGTTCTTTAAGAACCTCCGGAACTCTTCAGTCACAAACTGTTGTCCATTGTCAGAGCAAATCTATTCAGGCAGTCCATTCCTGGCGAATATGGTTCGTAAGACTGTGTTAGTTTTTTCTGTGGTGGTTGAGGATATTTTTATTACCACTGGCCACTTTGAATGTGCATCCACCGCAATTAAAAACATCGAGTTCATAAAGGGACCAGCAAAGTCAATGTGCACCCTTTGCCATTGAGATGAGGGCCACTCCCATGGATGTAGAGGGGCTTGTGGTGGGGCGTTTTGGACCTTCTGGCATCCTGTACAGCTCTTGGCCATCTCTTCGATTTCTCTATCGATTCCTGGCCACCACACAAACGCTCTGGCTAAGTTCTTCATTTTTACCCCTCCCAGATGACCCTCATGAAGCTCATTGAGCACTTTATCCTTCAATTTAGTTGGAATTACTACTCTGGATCCACACATCAAGGTTCCTCTGCACACTGACAGCTGTGCTCTTCTCGGCGAGAATGCTGGCAGCAGTGGTTCGCCATGTGCTGGCCATCCCTTCACCGTTAAATCGTAGACCCAGGAGAGTGTCGGGTCATTTCGTGTTTCCTTTTCTATGTTTGCATTCGTCACAGGGTGACATTCGACTATAGTCGAGTGGAATAACTCCACTGGATCCACTGCCAGTTCTTCTTCCACCGTCGGCAACGGTAGGTGCGACAATCCATCAGCATTCCCATGCTGTTTAGTTGTACTCGATGCCATATTGGTGTGCCCCTAGGAAAAAGGCACACCTCTGTAGCCGTCATTATCCGTACGCCCTTCTGAGTGTTGAAAATGGAGTTGAGAGGTTGATGATCAGTTAGTAGAGCAAATTTCTGACCGTGCAGATAATGATTGAACTTCTTCACCCCCCACACAAGGCTGAGGGCCTCTCTGTCAATCTGGGCGTAGTTACGCTCGGCTGAAGTTAACGAGCGTGACGCAAAAGCTATCGGCCTCTCTGAACCATCAAGGAATTTATGTGACAGTACCGCCCCAATGCCGTAGGGAGACGCATCACATGCCAGTCTTATCGGTAGTGATGGGTTGAAGTGAGCCAATACTTCTCTTGAAGTGATTAGGTCCTTACTCTTCTGAAAGGCCCGCTTACATTCATCGCTCCATTTCCATGCTACTCCCGTTTGTAGTAGGGCATTCAGTGGATGCAGAATTGTGGACAAATTCGGCAAAAACTTATGGTAGTAATTCACCAATCTGAGGAATGACCTCAGTTGTGACACATTTTCAGGCGCTGGAGCCTTAACTACCGCTTCAATTTTGTCAGGGGACTTATGCAACCCCTCTTCATCAATCACGTGGCCACAATACGATATCCGTTTCTTAAAAAACTCGCACTTGGGGCGATTGGCTGATAGCCCATGTTCACGTAGTCTAGTCAGCACCTGCTCTAGGTTGGCCAGGTGTTCACTGTCACCTTCACCTGTCACTAGGATGTCGTCCAAGTAACACTGAGTCCCCGGAATCCCTTGCAGGACTGGTTCCATCATTCTTTGCCATATTGCCGGAGCTGATGCTACTCCGAATACCAGTAGATTATACTGGTAAAGACCTTTGTGAGTGTTTATCGTGAGATACTTCCTAGAGGATCCTTCAACCTCCATCTGCAAATATGCCTGTGCTAGGTTAATTTTTGTAAAACGCTTCCCTGCAGATAGTGAGGTGAAGATATCTTCTATCCTTGGAAGAGGATATTGTACTGTGTGAAGGTCTGGGTTCACTGTCACCTTGAAGTCCCCACAGATGCGAACCTTCCTTGGCTCCTCAGACTTATTATTTAACGTTTTCTTCATGACAGGAACGATGGCTGTCACCCACTCGCTCCAGTCTACCTTAGATAACACGCCTGCATTCTCCAGATTCTCCAGCTCTGCCTCGACGGCTGGGCGAATTCCATATGGTACCGGTCTTGCTTTGAAAAACTTGGGAATTGCAATCTCTTCTATTTTTATCGAGGCGGCTATGCCTTTAAGAGTGCCCAGTTCTTGTTGAAATACCTCTTTAGCGTCAGCTAAGATTGTTGACAATCGTCCAGGAGTGACGTCGTCATCCTTTTTACCAGCCACCGTCAGTGCCTGAATGGAGTGCCAGTCTAAACTTATCTTTCTGATCCATTCACGTGCCAATATGGTGGTACACCATCTTGCAGAATGTAGAGATACAACTTCCGTATTTTCTTGCCGTTGTATTCGACAGGCACCCTTATTTTTCCTCTGAGTTATACTTTTTGCCCCGTATATATCCTCAAGACAATGGATGTCTCTCTCAAGGGTATGTATGAGAATAGCCGCTTATAGTCTCGTCGATTCATGATGGTTAGAGCTGATCCTGTATCCAATTCCATTTTGACTTGGGACCCTGCTATCGTGAGGGTGACCCAAATGGTTCGGTGATCCTCTTTTGCGATTACGTTGTGAAGTTTGAGACAGCTTAGTCTCTTGTTCCCGGATTCACTATCGTTCATCTGGTCTTCGGAACTACTGTCCGTCATCTTTTGTACTTTCCTGTACGGTTCCTTAGTAGCCTTTTTGTTGTCATTGGTCTTCTTCCCAGACCTGCAAACTCGTGCAATGTGTCCCATCTTTCCGCATTGCCTGCATATTTTGTCCTTGGACCAGCAGTCCTTCTGGTCATGGTTTGTTCTGCCGCAGCGATAACATTTTGCAAATCCCCGTGTCATTTCATGGGTGCCGTATTCCTGTGGCTTTTGTTGTATTTCCGCAGCTCCCCTTGCTGCTGCTTTGTACGATATTGCCACACTGAAAGCCTTATCTAGCGTCAGCTCTTTCTCTGAGAGTAACCTCTTCTGGGTTCCTTCACTCAGGAGTCCACAGACAAATTTGTCCCGTAAGGTATCTGCCAGTCCTGCTCCGAACTGGCAGTGCTTTGATGGCTTGCGTAGTTCCGTAAGGTAATCAGCATTGCTCTCATTTTTATGCTGATTTCTCCTGTGGAATTTAAATCTTTCTGCTATCAGCAGCGGTGTAGGATTTAGGTGTTTCTGTAGGATAGCAACAATTTCGTTAAAACTCGTCGCCTTCGGTTTGGCTGGAGTAATCAGGTCCCGCAATAGGCCGTACGTTCTTTTGCCCATTAAATTTAGCAATACCGATGTCTTTTTCTCATCGACTATTTTGTTTGCCTCGCAATATACCTCGAATCTTTCCACATACGTGGTCCAGTCTTCTATTGCATTATTGAAGGCAGTGATATCGCCAGTCTTTGGCATCTTGAAAATCTAAGATGGCGCCTCCCGCACTTTTCCTTCGTCCCCGATGGATCAAAATGGTGCCTCCCGCGCTTTTCCTTCTTCCCTGCCGAGTTAAGATGGCGCCTCCCGCGCTTTCCCGCCGCTGCTGCTGCTGCCAACGCTGTTGCTGGTGATTATATTTATTTTACTATCCTGTAATGGCGACACCCTATGGTCTTCGTGCCTCCCTGATCGCTGCTGCCAACGCCGCTCTCCGCGGTATTTTTATTTTTCTATCGCGCTTCAATATTTGCTCCGTTAATTGAAGAACCATTCCCGTCATGGAGCGGACCCTCTGGGACACTTCCCTCCCTCTTCTTAGGTCCGAATGCTGCCCGGCTTCGAAGCACCAGCCGCGCCCTGTGTGCTCCACCCTCTCTCTCTCTCTTTGCTTCCCGACTCGCTGCCCAGCCCCGTTGCAGAGCCACCCGATCGAGCTCTAGCCCGCCACAGCCCAGGAAGGATCAGTGCACTTCCTGCCACCAGCTCGATTAGCTGGGAAACCACAGATTGGAGAACCAAGCCTGGCTCTCGAGAGTCTCTCCTGCAACTTTTCAATCCGATGATTTGGAAGGCGGTTGCCCACGGTCGACGCCCGTTTCTCGAGTTTCTTTGGATTATTTATTTTTTTTCTTCTGGCTTTGACCTTCAATAACGTCGTCTGAGGTGCTGCGGAGTTGCAGGTAAGTTTGTTTCTTACTCATCACCAGTATTATGTCCGTGTATAATTGAGACACGGACTGCAGGAGTTGATTATAGCAAGTCTTCACTGAATGGAGACAACCTGGAAACTGAAACTACAGAAGCCTGCTAGGGCCTTTTATACAGGGGTGGTCACTGCCGGTACTGCAGTCTGAGACCAGTTATTCCCTTAAAGGTACATACAAAACAGCTAGCTGGGTTGAAGACAGAAAGCAGAGAGTAGATGTAAAAGTAACTATTCACAGTGCCAGAAGGTGGGGTGTAGTGTTTCACAATGATCAGTGATGGGATCACTGCTGTTCACAACTTACATTAACAATTTAGACTTTGGAACCAGAAACACAATTTCTAAATTTGTGGATGACACCAAATTGGGGTGGAGAAGAATTACTGAGGAGGACTGCAACAAATTACAGGAGTCCATTAATCAACTTGCAGAATGGGCATATAATTGGCAAATGAAGTTCAACACAGATAAATGTGAGGTATTACATTTTGGTAGGAAGAATAGGGTGGTCACCTATTACTTGGAGGGTGCGAGTTTAGGTGTGGTAGAGGACCAAATGAATCTCGGAGTCCAAGTAAACACATCACTAAAAGTTCCGTCACAGGTTAGCAAGGCCATAATAAAAGCAAACCAAGCACTAGAGCATAACATAAGAAGAAAAGGAATAGGAGCAGGAGTAGGCCATTTGGCCCTTCGAGCCTGCTCCGACATTCAATAAGATCGTGGCTAATCTTCTACCTTATCTCCATTTCCTGCATTCTCCCCATATCCCTTGATTCCCTTAACATTCAAAAATATATCGATCTCTGCCTTGAATAAACTCAACGACTGAGCCACTCTCTCTCTCTTTGTCTACTGCGTGCTTCCCCGCGACTGTCTCCCTGCATCTATGCCCCATCATCTGTCTTCACGTCTGCCACTCTCCCATCTGACGGCAGAGCTTGTCTCTCTCTCTCTCTCTCTCTCTGTCTTCCCTGACAGGCTTCCCCGTTCTGTTTCCAGGTCTGCCTCTCTCATCCATCTCTCTCTCATTCAATCTCACCCCATCTCTGTCACCATCATCTGCCTCACTTTCTGTCTCCACCAGGTCTGTCTCTCTCTGTCTCTCCCCACGTCTGTCCACCATCTGTCTCCATCCTTCTGCCTTCCCTGTCCAGCTCTGTTTCACTGTGAATCCTGTCGTCTGTCTCCCCAGATTGTCTCCCCACCATCTCTGATTCTGTCTCCGTATCTGTCTCCCTGCCTGCTTACCTTCTTTCTCACACTCTCTTTATCTATCCCCTGGCCCAGTTGTCTCCCCATTTAACTCCCATGTCTGTCTCTTTCTCAGTCACCTGCATTATTCTCTCTCTCTCTCTGTCTTCCCCGTCTTTCTCCTCAACTTTCTCCCAGTCTGTCTCCCCCATCAGTCTCCCCGCTATCTGTCTCACAAGCTGTCTCTCTATTTTTTTCACCCCATCTCACTCTCACTCTATGTCCCTCCAGTCTGTCTCCCCGTCTGACTCACACTGCCTTTCTCTTTATCTGTCTCCATTTTTTGTTTCTCTCTCTCTCTCTGTCACACCCGACTGTCTCCCCATGTTTCCCCACGTCTCCCTCTCTCACTCTCTCCCCACCACGCTCCCTGCTTCCCGCCACTTCAGTATATCCCCATTTATCACCACCAGTCTCCCTGCCCCGTCCATATCAATCCGCCCACTGGTCTGTCTCTCACTCTATCGGTCTCTTCCCCATCAGCAAACCACGTCTGTCTCTGTCTCTCTATCTGAGTCTCCCGCGACTGTCTGCACATTCTGTCTCTTTCTGTCTCTCCCTCTTTCTCACGTCTTCTGTCAGCCCAGCTTCAGTCTCCCCTGCCAGTCTGTCTCTCCTTCTGTCAATCCAGCATCTGTCACCCCATCTAAGTTCCTGTCTGTCTATCTCATTCTGTCTCAATCCAGTCTGGTCTATTTCTGTCTCCCTGTCAGTCTCTTCACTCTCTCTTTGTCTCACTTCCGTCATTCTCTCCCTTCTGCCTCCTCCCGTCTGCTTGCACAATCTTTCTCCCTGTGTCACCTACCATTTGTGGTCGCCCAGACTGTCTTCATCTGTCTCTCACCCCCATCGGTCTGTCTCTCCCACCGAGCCTGGGGCTGTTGCTCTCTCTCTAACTCCCACCATCTTTCTCTCTATCTGTCTCCCACAGCTTACAACACTGGCAGCTACCCGACAATGTCGAAAACTGCCCAGGTGTGTCCTGTCCACAAAAAGCATGACAAATCCAAACCTGCCAATTACTGCCCCATCATTCTACTCTCAATCATTCAAAGTGATGGAAGGTCTCATCGATAGTGCTAGGAAGTAGCACTTACTCACCAATAACCTGCACACCGACGCTCAGTTTAGGTACCGACAGGTCCACTCGGTTCCAGGCCTCATTTCAGCCTAAGTACAAATGTGGACAAAGGAGTTGAATTCCAGCGGTGAGGTGAGAGTGACTACCCCTGAAATCAACGTCGCACTTGACTGAGTGTGGCATCAAGGAGCACCAGTAAACATGAAGTCAATGGGATTCGGGAAGAAAAATCTTCCCTTGCTGGAGTCATAACTAGCACAAAGGAAGATGGTTGTGGTGGTTGGAGGTCAATCATCACAGCCTCAGGACATCACTGCAGGAGTTCCTCATGGCAGTGTCCTAGGCCAAACCATCTTCAGCTGTGAAGGTGTAATAGGGTTCGTGCGAAATTGCTGTGCTTAAGAAAAACAGTTCTTGAAACCATATCAATCTAAAACAGTTTTTGAAACTACATCAATCTAAAACAACATTGTGTGCAAATTATGTATATGAACAGCCACCCCCGGACAATTGAATAATGTGTAACCTTTAAATTGATTGGATCTCCGAGGAGATGTGGCAGCTAAAGGGTGTGTATAAACATGTGGGCCTAGAAATTCAGTATAGCCACTTTTGGGGCGGTAAAGTCGGGCAGCCGCTAAAGTTTGCGACCGCCGGAAAGTGGAGGGCAGTTCGCCGAAATTCATTAGCTTTGGCCAAGGAGTTTGCTCGAGCGCTAAAACTGGCGATGCACGGCTATCCTTAGGCGCTAAGCCGACGGTGCAGACTGATACCGCCTGATTGACAGCAGACACCCTGGCGCCGGCCAGCTCTTAAAGGGGGAAGGGTCGACTTGGTCTGCTGCCATGCCCTGGATACTGCAGCCCTCCAGCTAGGCCTAAACACTGCTGCTGGAGAGAAATAGCGCCAGGAAGGATGCAGAGGGCCTGTGAGCGAGCGCAGCACTTCTCTGGCCATGATTTAAAGGTGCTGGTTAGGGCTTTGGAGAAGAGAAGCCATATCTTGTTCCCGGACAGTGGCAAGAAGCCTCCCAACAGGGTGTACAGGAGAGCCTGGAGGGATATCGCCCAGAGGGTCACAGCCACCTGCGATGTCCCCCGGACTGTTGTCCAATGCCGGAAAAAGTTTAACGACCTCACTCGGATTGTCAGGGTGAGTACCCTTTCCAGTGTCCTCCTCATCCTTGCATGTGCACCTCACATTATGGGCAAAGGGACCTCAAAGCCCTAATAGCCAGCCCTCATCCAGCAGCTATGGCACTGGCATGAACAGCAATTGCACTTCCTGCACTTTACACACTGGCCAAGCTATTCGACCATGGGAGGCAGTGCACACAACAACAGGGCACCACACTGGCCAAGCTATTCGACCATGGGAGGCAGTGCACACAACAACAGGGCACCACACTGTACTTAGAGGCCGTCCTTTCTCTTGCAGGCCAAGCTGGCCCAGAGTCTGAAGAGCCGGACTGTCACCGGGGGAGGCCATCCCCAGTTCCAGCAGCTCAGTGACCTGGAGGAGCACGTGGGTCGACTCATGGGTGCCCGGGTGATTGGCCCCATTGCAATTGGGGATGCCGATCCTGTGCTGGGCCCCAATGGTAAGGACATGACCTTTTGGACCTCTCTCGTTCCCCTTGCGCTTCAGATCTACATCCTTTGCCACTGTCCGACAACTGCGCAGAATGCCAGCACTCATGCCTCCCTCACTGATGCCCTCTCCTCACTCTAAAGCTACTCTTGTGCCTTCCTGCTTTCAGCTGGTGAGGAAGAGGTCCCTGAAGCTGCCAGTGAGAGTCCCTCGGAAGAGGAGGATGAGGAGGAGCAAGAGGAAGGCGGCCCATCGGGGGAACCCTCATCCGCACCAGGGAATGGCACCGGAGGGGACACGCCTTCCCTGGAGGAGAGCCAGGGGGAAGTGTTGCAGGGGGTGTAGCTCTTGTGCCCAGTGGCGTCCAGCCATGCGGGAAGGGTCGGGCAGCACGGCTGCCTTCTCCCCAGAGGGGGGAAGTGTTGCAGGGGAGTGTAGCTCCTGTGCCCAGTGGCGTCCAGCCACGCGGGAAGGGTCGGGCAGCAAGGCTGCCTTCTCCCCAGAGGGGGGAAGTGTTGCAGCGGAGTGTAGCTCCTGTGCCCAGTGGCGTCCAGCCACGCGGGAAGGGTCGGGCAGCTCGGCTGCCTTCTCCCCAGAGGGGGGAAGTGTTGCAGCGGAGTGTAGCTCCTGTGCCCAGTGGCGTCCAGCCACGCGGGAAGGGTCGGGCAGCTCGGCTGCCTTCTCACCAGAGGGGGGAAGTGTTGCAGGGTAGTGTAGTTGCTGGGCCCAATGTCGTGCAGCCACGCAGGAAGGGTTGGGCAGCTCGGCTGCCTTCTCCCCAGAGGGGGGAAGTGTTGCAGGGGAGTCTAGTTGCTGGGCCCAGTGACGTGCAGCCACGCAGGAAGGGTCGGGCAGCTCGGCGGCCTTCTCCCCAGAGGGAGAGTCCGGCCTCCAGTCCGGAGACGGTCCTCGCCCAGGAGGTGCGCCTCCTTGACCAAATATCCATGGACACGGATCGTCGGCACACCGAGTTCATGGGGGTTGTTGCACGGTTGCCTGAGGCCATTGAGTCCCTGGCTCATAGTGTGTCCGATTTCGGGGCCTCACAGGCCAGGGGTTTCGAACAACTCGTGGCAGCACAGGCCAGGGGTCTCGAACAATTCGGGGCATCACAGGACGCGAGTCGGGCCAAATTGAGGGCAGCACAGGACGCGAGTCGGGCTGAATTCAGGGCAGCACAGGACGCGAGTCGGGATGAATTCAGGGCAGCACAGGCAGCGAGTGGACAGTTGATCAGTGGTGCCGAGCAGTCACTGGCTGGTCTGATGCGGGCACAGACCAGGGCAGTACGGGCACTCACTGCTGCCACACTCGCTGTGCCAGGCAGGCATCGCCAGGGCACCCGCCGCGCTGCAGCAGCACAGCGGTCTGGCCTTCACCAGATTGCTGCGCTTGCTGCAGTGCCAGCCCGGCCGAGTGCCAGTGTCTCAGGTGAGCAGCGAGCACCTGGCATCAGCCAGCTTGCCCCCATTGCTGCAGCCGCCACTGCCACTCCCCCAGCGAAGCTGCGACGAGCTGCTGGAGGGACTGATGCTGCCCAGCCACAGCTGCAGCAGTCAGCAGCCGGCAGCCGGCCCCTCGAGGGCCAGAGTTCGTCTAGGCCGACCCCCAAGGGCATCTGCCGTCACGCAATGTGCCCCTCAGGAGCCTTCCCCCAGCCTTGCAGCACCCACAGGGCCCAGGTTGAGGCAGAGCAGCAGGTCGGCCAGGGGCCGGAAAAGCCTGGACAAGGACTCGCCCTCTCGGCACACAAAGTAGAGTGTGTTGGCAAATGTTTTTTTATATGGGGGTGGTTGTGTTGTCTATGGGGGGGTTCTTTTGGTAAGGCCGAGGATGAAGGCCATTTGGATGGACAAGTTTTGTTATTCCTCCCCAGGTTGTGGGAGTGAGATATGTTTTTGACTGTTTTTTGGGGGTGTTGTCTGTTTTTGGGTTTCATGTGGGAAGGGCCCTGAGTTTGTTCAATAAAGCTTTTTCTTTATTCAGCTTGTCCATGTGTGATGTTTCAAGTGGTTGTTGCATTAACCGGCTGAGGGCTTGCGGAGCGGCTGCATTCATGTGCCTTCATTGCCACAAGCCATCCCCAGACAGGGGGCCTCGAAGTGTCGTTCAATAAGCCGCCGACGGACGGCCCTTGGACCTTGTGGCTCCCTCCTGGGCTGGTACTCCTCCTCCTCCTCCTCCTCCTCCTCATGGTCCTCCTGCTCGTCCTCCTGAGGTGGTGGTCCAACGTTAGGTGGCAGTGCCTGAGTCCTGCGGATAGCCAGGTTGTGCAGCATGCAGCAAACGACGACGAACTGGGAGACTTATCCGGCGAATACTGCAGAGATCCACCGGAGCGATCTAGGCAGCGGAACCGTTGCTTGAGGATGCCAATCGTTTGCTCTATGATGTTCCTTGTGGCTTGATGGCTTTCATTGTATGCCTCCTCAGCCGGGGTCCTGGGCGCGCGGAGCGGGGTCATGAGCCATGTACACAAAGGATAGCCTTTGTCCCCAATAAGCCATCCTCTTGGGGGAGGCTGTGCCTGGAACATGTCAGCCACAGTAGTCTGGCGCAGGATAAATGCATCGTGGCTGCTGCCTGGAAAGCGGGCATTGACAGCTAGGATACGCTGCCTGTGGTCACACACCAGCTGTACATTGAGGGAATGGTAGCCCTTCCGGTTGCGGTAATCTTCGGCATTGTCGATAGCTGCCCGCAAAGCCACATGCGTGCAGTCAATGGCGCCCTGCCCCATGGGGAAGTTGGCGATCCTCGCAAATCCGACCGCACGCTGCTCCTGCCTCTCTAGGGTCATGGGGAAGGAGATGAATTGGTGTCTCCTTGTGAAAAGGGCATCGGTGACCTGCCGGATGCAGCGATGCACGGCGAACTGGGAGATGTTAGCTATGTCCCCAGCAGCGGCTTGGAAGGTGCCGCTTGCATAAAAGTTCAGAGCCACCGTGACCTTCACTTCCACCGACAGAGACGTCCTGCACATCAGCTGTGGACGCAGATCGCTGTGAAGCAGCTGGCAGATCTCTGCAACCACCTCCCTTCTGAAGCGCAGCCTCTTAACACACTGCGCGGCAGTCATGGTGAGATAGGACACCTGCTGGTGGTATTCCCTGAGTGGGTAAGGCCTACGATGCCGATGCCTGATGCCCCCTCTGCGTCTAGGCATGGCTGCCCCTCTCACACAGCGTCTGCGAGCCCTTCGCACATAATGCTGGAACTGAGGGTTGGAACCCCATGCAGCCCCCATAATATACTTGGAAACAATGAAATCACAATGAGGCAAATTTCCAAGCTCTGGCCAGAAGCCAAAACTACCTCTCCTATGTTGGGCCAAATCAGTAAGGTCTCATCCTTGGTCTCTGTCCAGAAATCCGTTGCAGAAAAGTCATTGCAGCAAAATGGCTGGCCTTTATAGTTCAGTGTAAGTGCCCTTTAATTAGCGCTCCCCGAGGCCCGCAGGGCCTCTGCTGCGTTCCAGATCACAGTTCTTAACACCGCCACGCCCACATTGGGCGGGCATGACTGAAGTTCCGGTTTGGGGTGCACAAAGGGCGTTGCACAACGAAATGACGTCATAAGTTGCGCGCGCAGCTGAGCGCGCGCATACACTTTGCGCCGGCACTAAATGTCTACTGAAGTTGGGCGTAGGCGCAGATCATCCTGCACCCGGGCGCTAAGTGCCTAGCGCTCGAGATCTACCCCTCCTAAGGCGCTAACGGCTGGCAAACGCAACTAAATTTCTAGGCCGTGATCTCTGCGGTCCCGCAGATGATTGAATTATGTGTAAGTGGTGACATGTGACGTCTGCGGCCCCGCAGATGATTGAATTATGTGGAAGTGGTGACATGTGACCTCTGTGGATGGAAGGAATAAACACTGAACATTCGAAGCATTCGGGTGAGCCAACCATGCACGAGCGGCCGGAGCTCTAAGTTGTCTCCCTGATCAGCCCAATTTGTTTGTCTGTAACTGTTGGTCAATCAAAACTGTTCATAAGTGTGTAGGAAACCGTTGGAATCTTAATAAACTGTTTGATTCTTTACCCTTGACAGGCTAGTGTGCGAAATTAACTGAAGTGATATTTTTCACCACAACAAGCTGTTACATCAATGACCTTCCCTCCAACATAAGGTCATAAGTGGGGACGTTCGCTGATGACTGCACAGTGTCGAGTATCATTTTACAACTCTTCAGATGTTGAAGCAGTCCATTCCCGCATGCAACAAGACCTGGACATCATTCAGGCTTGGGCTGATAAACTGCAGGTAACATTCGCGACACACAAATAACAGGCAATGACTACCTCCAACAAGGGCAGCACGGTGGCATAGTGGTTAGCACTGTTGCCTCACAGCGCCAGGGACCCAGGTTCGAATCCGGCCTCGGGCGACTGTCTGTGTGGAGTTTGCACATTCTCCCCGTGTTTGCGTGGGTTTACTCCGGGTGCTCCGGTTTCCTCCCACAGTCCAAAGATGTGCAGGTTAGGTTGATTGGCTATGATAAATTGACCCTTAGTTTTAGGGGGAGTAAATACGTGGGGTTACGGGGATAGGGTGGGATATGTGTTGGTGTAGGGATTACGGGGATTGGGTGGGATATGTGTCGGTGCAGGCTCGATGGGCCGAAATGGCCTCTATCTGCACTGTGGGGTTTCTGTGATTCTGTGATTCTGTGAAAAGTGAGTTTAACCACCATCCCTTCTAGAATGCTGAAGAGAAAAGATGAGGAAACAGTGCAGGAAACTGATTGGGGTAAGGATAACCAGATTCTGTCAGGAAGGGGCACTGCATACAAACAAAAGAATGCACTAATAATAGGGTACAGGTTAGAACAAATGATAATAAGACAAATAGGGCAATAATAAAAAAAAAGTAAAAATGTTAAAAAGACCAAGCTAAGGGAATTGTATCTCAATGCACGAAGCACACCTAATAAGGTAGATGAATTAACAGCGCAAATAGATGTAAATGTATATGATACCATTGCGATTACCGAGACATGGCTGCAGGGTGACTGAGGCTGGGAGCTGAATACCCAAGGATATTCAATATTTAGGAAGAACAGGCAAAAAGGAAAAGGAGGTGGGGTGGCGTTGTTAGTAAAGGACCGGCGAGCAGTCGGCAGCAGCAGCGAGGAGGCAGATACAAATCCGGCGAATTCCACAAGAACAGCAAAATGAAGGAGTGATGTCACAGGACTGCAGGAAAGAATCCGAGAGCGGGTGCAGCCAAACAACAACAACTGCGAAACCGCTAAATTGATGTCACAACCAGGGAAGGAGCTGATTGGTAAGAAGGACCTGTTGAGTCTTTCTACAGTCCAGTCTTTAAAGTAAAAGTAAGGTCTCTAGTTCAGAGTAAGTAGTTTTTCAAGGGAAGTCAGGACCCTAATGTATATAATATTCTTTAATTTAAAGGAAGTAAAGGGATTAAATTAAGGGTATGATATGGCAGGGCAGCTCGGCAGCATGGAGTGGTCCTCCTGTGCTATGTGGGAAGTCAGGGACACTTTCGGTGTCCAGGGTGAACACATACGCAGGAAGTGTCTCCAGCTGCAGCTACTCGAAATCCATGTTTCGGAGCTGGAGCTGCGGCTGGAGTCACTGTGGCACATCCGCAAAGCTGAGATCTTTGTTGATAGCACTTTTAACGAGGTGGTCACACCGCAGTTAAAGAGTGCAAAGGCAGACAGGGAATGGGTGACCGCCAGACAGAGTAAAAGAACTAGGAAGGTAGTTCAGGAGTCCCCTGGTTCCATCACCCTCTCCAACAGGTTTTTTGTTTTGTATACTGCTGGGCGAGATGGTTTCTCAGGGGAATGCAGCACGAGCCAAGTCCGTGGCACTATACATGGCTCAGCTGCACAGAAGGGGCAGAAAAAGAGTGGGAGAGCAATTGTGATAGGGGACTCTATCATACGGGGAACAGATAAACGTTTCTGTGGCCGCAGACGTGACTCCAAGATGATATGTTGCCTCCCTGGTGCCAGGGTCAAGGATGTCACTGAACAGCAGCAGGGCATTCTGAAGGGGGAGGGTGGTCAGTCAGAGGTCGTGGTTCATATTGGTACCAACGACATAGGTAAAAAGAGGGATGAGGTGCTGCAGCAAGAATTTAGGGAGCTAGGTAGCAGATTTAAAAGCAGGACCTCAAATGTTGTAAATTCTGGATTATTCCCGGTGCCACATGCTAGTGAGTATAGGAATAGCAGGATAGTGCAGATGAATGTGTGGTGAAAGATTTGGTGCAGGAGGGCTGGTTTTCGTTTCCTGGATCACTGGGTCTTCTTCTGTGGAAGGTGGAAACTGTACTAGTTGGCCGGCTTTAATCTGACCCGGAACGGGACCAACATCCTTGCAGGGAGGTTTGCTAATACTGTTGCGGTGGTGGTTTAAACTAACCTGGCAATGGGATGGGATACCGTGTGGAGCTATAGTAGAGGGTGATGCACAGTCAAACATATAGGAAACAACGTGTCAGCCTGGATGGCAGTGCAAATATCTAACGGCACAAGCAAGTATAGCAAGGTTGAATGGCATTTATTTTAATGCAAGGATTCTTGCGAGTAAGGCAGAGGAATTGAACGTGTTGATAAATTAATGGGTGTAAGATATTTTTGCTATCACAGAGACATGGTTGAGGGAGGGGCAGGACTGGTAGCTCAACATTCTGGAGTGTAGAATTTTCAGGTGAGACAGAGGGGTGTGTAAAAGAGGAGGGGGTGTCGCAAAATTAATCAAGGCGTCAATTACTGCTGTAAGGAGGGATGATATCTTAGCAGTTTCATCTAATGAGGCCATATGGGTAGAACTTAAAAAAAAAAGTCGGCAAGCACTTTGCTGGGAGTGTACTATAGGCCGCCAAACAGTCAAGGAATAGATATGTATGCAAATCTCAGAGAAGTGTAGAAATAATAGGGTAATAATAGTAGGGGATTTCAAATTCCCCAATATTAACTGGGGTAGTCAGCGTGTGAAAGGCTTAGAGGCTGTGGAATTCTTAAAGTGCATCCAGGAGAGCTTTTTGTGCCAGCATGTAGAAAGTCCTACAAGAGAGAGGGTGGTACTGGACTTAATTATAGTGAATGTAGCCGGGCAAGTGGTAGATGTGTCAGTAGGAGAGCATTTTGGTGACAGTGACCATAATGCGGTGAGATTTAATGTAGTCATGAAAAAGTACAATGATTCACCGGAAATAAAGGTTCTAAATTGGGGGAAGGCCAATTTTAATAGGATAAGGCAGGATCAGGCCAAAATGGACCGAGATCAGCTACTTGTAGGAATATCCACATCAGAGCAGCGGGAGTCTTTCAGAAAGGAAATAGAGAGAGAACAACGCCAATATGTTCCCGTAAAGGTCAAGGGTGGGACCAACAAACCCAGGGAAACCTGGATGACAATGGCTATACAAGAATGGATTAGGAAAAAGGGAGGCTTTTGGCAGATACAAAGGACTAAAAACAGTGGATGCCCTAGCGGAGTATAGAAATTGAAGGGCGGTAATTAAAAAAGAAATTAGGAGAGCGAATATGGGGCATGAAAAAACACTGGTGGGCAAAATAATGGAAAATCCCAAGGTGTGTATAAGTATATTAAGGGCAAGAGGCTAACCAGGGAAAGAGTAGTGCCCATTAGGGACCAAAGTGGCAATCTGTGTGTAGACCTGGTAGATGCAGGTGAGTTTTTAAACGAATATTTTACATCTGTGATCACTATGGAGAAGGACAATGTAGGCATAGAAATCAGGCAGGGGGATTGTGATATACTTGAACAAATTAGTATAGAGAGGGAGGAGGTACTAGCGGTTTTATTGGGCTTAAAAGTGGATAAATCCCCAGGTCCAGACGAGATGTACCCCAGGCTGCTGTGTGAGGAAAGGGAGGAGATTGCAGGGGCTCTGACACAAATTTTCAGAACCTCTCTGGCCACACGGGACAGGCCAGAGGAATGGAGGACAGCCAACGTAGTACCATTATTCAACAAGGGTAGCGGGGAAAATGCAGGTTATTACAGGCCAGTGAGCCTAAAATCAGTGGTAGGGAAATTATTGGAAAAAATTCTGAGGGACAGAATTATTCTCCACTTGGAGAGGCAAGGATTAATCAAGGAAAGTCAGCATGGCTTTGATAGGAGGAGATCATGTCTAACCAATCTGAATGAATATTTCGAGGGGGTGACTAGATGTGTGGTTGAGGATAGTGCAGTTGATGTAGTCCACATGGACATCAGTAACACAATTGCAAAGCCCCGCATGGGAGACTGGTCAAGAAGTTAAGAGCCCATGGGATCCAGGGGAATTTGGCACATGGGATACAAAATTGACTTAGTGGCAGGTGGCAGAGAGTGATGGTCAAAGGTTGTTTTTGTGACTGGAAGCATGTGTCCAGTGGTGTGACACAGAGTTCTGTGTTGGGTCCTTTGCTATTTGTAGTGTGCATTAATGATTTAGAAATGAATGTAGGAGGTATGATCAGTAAGTTTGCAGATGACACGAAAATTGATGGAGTGATTAATAGTGAGGAGGGAAGCCTCAGTCTACAGGACGATATAGACAGGTTGTTCAAATGGGCAGAAAAGTGGCAAATGGAATTTAACCCTGAAAAGTGTAAGGTGATGCATTTTGGGAGGACTAACTAAGCAAGGGAATACACATTGCATGGTAGGACCCTAAGAAGGACAGAAAATCAGAGTGACCTTGGTGTGCATGTACATAGATCCCTGAAGGCAGAAACGTGGTTAAAAAGGCATATGGGATACTTGCCTTCATTAGCCGAGGCATAGTGTATAAGAGCAGGGAGGTTATGATGGAGTTGTACAAAATGCGCGTTAGGCCACAGCTGGAATACTGTGTGCAGTTCTGATCGCCACACTATAGGAAGGGTGTGATTGCTTTGGAGAGGGTGCAGAGGAGATTAACCAGGATGTTACCTGGGCTGGAGCTCTTCAGCTATGAAGAGAGACTGGACAGGCTGGGGATGTTTTCCATAGAGCAGAGAAGGCTGAGGGGGGACAAATTTATGAGGGGCATAGATAGTGTAGATAGAAAGGAACTTTTCCCCTTAGTAGAGGGGTCAATAACCAGGGGACATAGATTCAAGGTAAGGGACAGGAGGTTTAGAGGGGATTTGAGGAAAAAGTTTTTCAACTAGAGGGTGTTTGGAATCTGGAAATCACTGCCTGAAAGGGTGGTAAAGGCAGGAACCATCACAACATGCAAGAAGCATTTAGATGAGCACTTGAAATGAAATAGAATACAAGGCTACGGAACAAATGCTGGAAAATGGAATTTGAATAGACAGGGCTTGATGGCCGGCGTGCTAACGATGGGCCGAAGGGCCTCTTTCTGTACTGTAAAACTCTATGATTCCAGCACTCTATGCCTATGAAATCAGAGCAATAGGGAGAAAGGATATTGGCTCAGACAATCAAGATGTAGAATCAGTCTGGGTGGAGCTAAGAAGCACCAAAGGGCAGAATATATGTGTGGGAGTTGTATATATGCCTTCAAACAGTAGTAGTAACGTAGATGATGGCATCATACAGGAAATTAGAGATGCATGTAACACGGGTACTACAGTAATCATGGGTGACTTTAATGTACATATAGACTGGCCAACACAAATTAGCAATAATACTGTGGAGGATGAATTCCTGGACTATGAACGAGATGGTTTTTTAGACCAGTACATTGAGGAGCCAACTAGGGAACAGGCTATCCTAGATTGGGTTCTGTGTAATGAGAAGGGGTTAATTCATAATCTTGCTGTGCGGGGGCCTTTAGGGAAGAGTGACCATAACATGAAGAATTCTTCAGTAAGATGGAAAGTGAAGACGTCCAATTAGAAACTAGGGTCCTAAATCTAAACAAAGGAAACTACGAAGATTTGAGGAGTGAGTTGGCTATGATAGATTGGGGAGCTTCATTAAAAGCCAAGAGGATGGATAGGCAATGGCTAACACTTAATGAACAGAATGCATGAAATGTAACAGTTATGCATTCCTTTCTGGTGCAAAAACACAAAAGGATAAACGGAGAAATCATGGCCAATAAAATATATTTAGTGTAGTATTAGAACCAAAGTTGAGTCATATAAAGTTGCCAGAAACAGTGGCAAGCCTGAGGATTGGGAGCAGTATAGAGTTCAGCAAAAAAGGACCAAGAGATTGGTTAAGCGGGGAAAAATAGAGCATGAGAGTAAACTTGCAAGGAACATAAAAGCAGACTGTAAAGGCTTCCAGACAAGAAAAAGATTAGTGAAGAAATATGTAGGTCACTTACAGTCAGAAAGGGGAGAATTTATAATGGAGAACCAGGAGATGGTGAGCAATTAATCAAGTACTTTGTTTCTGTCTTCATGGAAGCAGACACAAATACTTTCCTAGAAATGCTAGGGAACCAAGGGTCTAGTGAGAAGGAGGGTTTAAAGGAAATTATTATTAGTAATAAAAAGTGCTGGAGAAATTAATGGGCCTGAATGCTGATAAATCACCAAGGCCTGATAATCTGCATCCCAGAGTACTAGAAGAGGTAGACATGGAAATAATGGATGCATTGGTTGTCATCATCCCAAATTCTATAGATTATGGAACAGTTCCTGCAGATTGGAGGGTGATAAATGTAACCCCACTATTTATAAAAGGAGAGAGAAAATAGGGAACTACAGACCGGTTAGCATAAAATCAGTAGTAGGGCAAATGCAAGAGTCTATTATAAAGGATGTGCTGAAAGGACACTTAGAAAATCTCAACGGGATTAGACAAAGTCAACATGGATTTATGAAAGGGAAATCGTGTTTGACAAACCAACTGGAGTTTTTGAGGTTGTAACTGGTAAAATAGATAAGCGATAACCAGTGGATGTGGTGTGTTTGGATTTTGAGAAGGCCTTTGATAAAGTCCCACATAAGAGGATAGTGTGCAAAATTAAAGCACCAGTGATTGGGGGTAATATACTGGCATGGATTGAATACTGGTTAACAGACAGGTAACAGAGAGTAAGAATAAATGGGTGTTTGCGGGGAGGCAGGCGGTGACTGGTAGGATACCGCGGGGATTACTGCTTACGCCTCAGCTATTCACAATATATATCAATGATTTGGATGAGGCAACCAAATGTATCATTTCCACGTTCGCTGACGACACGAAACTAGGTGGGATTGTGACTTGTGAGGAGGATGCAAAGAGGCTTCAAGTCGATATAGACAAGTTGAGTGAGTGGGCAAATACATGGCAGATGCAGTTTAACGTGGATAAATGTGAATTTATTTAAATGGTGATAGATTGGGAAATGTTGATGTACAAAGGGTCATGGGTATCCTTGTACACCAGTCACTGAAAGCAACCATGCAGGTGCAGCAAGCAGTAATGAACGCAAATTTTATGTTGGCCTTCAGTGGAAGATGATTTGAGTACAGGAGCAAGGATGTTTTCTGCAGTTATTCAGGGCCTTGGTGTGACCACACCTGGAGTGCTGTGTGGAGTTTTGGTCTCCTTACCTAATAAAGGTTAAACTAGCAATAGAGGGAGTGCAGCAAAGGTTCACCAGACTGCTTCCTGGAATGGTAGGACTGTTGTATGAAGAGAGATTGGGTCAACTAGGCCTGTATTCACTAGAGTTTACAAGAATGAGAGGGTTCTCATTGGAACATACAAACTTCTGACAGGGCTAGACAGACTGAATGCAGGGAGGATGCTTGCCTTTGCTCGGGTGTCTAAATATAGGGGTCATAGTCTTAGGATATGGGATTAGGACATTTAGGACTGAGATCAGGAGAAATTTCTTCACTCAGAGGGTGGTGAACCTGTGGAATTCTCTACCACAGAAGGCTGTGGAGCCCAAGTCAATGAGTATATTTAAGAAGGAGATAGATAGATTTCTAGACACAGAAGGCATCAAGGTGTATGGGGAGACAGTGAGAATACGGTATTGTGATAGAGGATCAGCCATGATCATATTGAATGGCGGAGCAGGCTCAATGGGCCGAATGGTCTATTGCTGTTACTATTTTTCTATTCCCTCTTTCTATTGACATTCAACGACATTACTTTCGTCGAATCCCCCACCATCAACGTCCTGGGGGTTCACCATTGGCCACAAACTGAAATGGACCAGCCACATAAATACTGTGGCAACAGGGGCAGGTCAGGGGCTATGTATTCTGCGTCGAATGTCTCACCTCCTGACTCGCCAAACCTTTCCACTATCTACAAGACACAAGTAAGGAGTGTGATGGTATAATTTCCACTTGCCTGGATGAGTGCAGTTCCAGCAACACTCAAGAAGCTGGACCCCATCCAGTACAAAGGAGCCCACTTGCTTGGCACCACATCCACCATCTTAAACATTCACTCCCTCCAACACTGGTGTACAGTGGATGCCGTGTGTGCCATCTAAAAGATACACTGCAGCAACTCACCAAGGCTTCTTCGCAGCACCTTCAAAATCTGCGAAATCTTCCACCTAGAAGGACAAGGGCAGCAGACGCTTGGGAACACCACCAACTCCAAGTTCCCCTCCAATGGAACACCATCCTGACTTAGAAGTATATCGCCATTCCTTCATTGCCGCAGGGTTTAAATCCTTGAACTCGCTCACTAACAGCACTTTGGGAGTATCTTCAAAACACGGACTGCAGCGATTGAAGAAGCCGGCTCACCACAACCTTCACAAGGGCAATTAGTGATGGGCAATAAATGCTGGAATACCAGCAATGCCCAAGTCCCAGGAACGAATAAAGCTATTTTTTCATGACACTCGATTGAAATCCCATGAATAAGGCGGGATCAGTGAAATCCACGCTGTCGAGGGAATGACATTCCTGGATTGAGGCGGGAGCAGTGTTTTCTACGCTGTCCAGGGGATGAAATTCCTGCATTGTGGCAGGAGCGGTGTAATCTACGCTGTCCAGGGGATGAAATTCCTGTATTGAGGTGGGAGCGGTGTAATCTACGCTGTCCAGGGGATGAAATTCCTGTATTGAGGTGGGAGCGGTGTAATCTACGCTGTCCAGGGGATGAAATTCCTGCATTGAGGTGGGAGCGGTGTAATCTACGCTGTCCAGGGGATGAAATTCCTGCATTGATGTGGGAGCGGTGTAATCTACACTGTCCAGGGGATGAAATTCCTGCATTGAGGTGGGAGCGGTGTAATCAACGTTGTCCAGGGGATGAAATTGCTGCATTGTGGCGGGAGCAGTGTAATCTACGTTGTCCAGGGGATGAAATTCCTGCAATGTGGCGGTAGCAGTGTAATCTGGGCCGTCCAGGGGATGAAATTCCTGCATTGTGGCGGGAGCAGTGTAATCTACGTAGTCCAGGGGATGATATTCCTGTGTTGAAGCGGGAGCAGTGTAACCTAGGCCGTCCAGGGAATTAAATATTTGGATGCAGAATGGAGTAATTTAATCTGGACTGCGGTGGGAGATTTGTAATGTAGGCGGACGTGGGAATGTAAGCCCTTGATTGATGCGGCAGCACGATGATCTAGGCTGCCATTTGAATGCAATTTCGGGACTGAGGCATCGGCCGTGTAATCTTTCAAGCCCTGGGAATACAATTCCTGGATTGTGGTGGGAGCAGTGTAATCTAGTTGGCCGTGAAAATGATAATCCTCGACTGAATAGGAGCAATGGAATCGAGGCATCCCTGGAAAAGAGGTTCTCAGATGGAGGCACGTGCAGTGCAACCTAGGCATCACGGGAAGGAAATACCTGGACTGAGGGAGTAGCAGTGTAATCTCCATGATTCTGGGAGTGGAATTCCTGAATTGAGCCGAGAGCAATGTAATCGATGCGGCCGTAGGGATCAAATTAATGAAATGAGACGGGAGCAGTGAAATCTACTATGCACTGGAAATTAAATTGCTGGAGTGAGTGGGGAGCAATGTAATCTAGGTGGCCCTGGGAATGGTATTCATGGACTGAGGCGCGAGCAGTGAAAAATAGGCCGTCCATGGAATTACATTCCAGGAATGAGTCGGTAGCAGTGTAATCTATGTGAGACTCGGGATTAAATTCCTGGCTGAGGTGGGAGCAGTGTAATACACGCGGACCTCAGACTGCAATTGCTGGATTGAGGTGGGAGCAGTGTAATACACGGGGTCCTCAAACTGCAATTCCTGGACTGAGGCGGGAGCAGTGTAATACACGGGGTCCTCAGACTGCAATTCCTGGACTGAGGCGGGAGCAGTGTAATACACGGGGTCCTCAGACTGCAATTCCTGGACTGAGGCGGGAGCAGTGTAATACACGGGGTCCTCAGACTGCAATTCCTGGACTGAGGTGGGAGCAGTGTAATACACGGGGTCCTCAGACTTCAATTCCTGGAATGAGGCGGGAGCAGTGTAATACACGGGGTCCTCAGACTGCAATTCCTGGACTGAGGCGGGAGCAGTGTAATACACGGGGTCCTCAGACTGCAATTCTTGGACTGAGGCGGGAGCAGGGTAATACACGGGGTCCTCAGACTACAATTCCTGGACTGAGGCGGGAGCAGGGTAATACACGCGGTCCTCAGACTGCAATTCCTGGACTGAGGTGGGAGCAGTGTAATACACGCGGTCCTCAGACTGCAATTCCTGGACTGAGGTGGGAGCAGTGTAATACACGGGGTCCTCAGACTGCAATTCCTGGACTGAGGCGGGAGCAGTATAATACACGGGGTCTTCAGACTGTAATTCCTGGACTGAGGCGGGAGCAGTGTAATACACGGGGTCCTCAGACTGCAATTCCTGGACTGAGGCGGTAGCAATGTAATACACGGGGACCTCAGACTGCAATTCCTGGACTTAGGCGGGAGCAGTGTAATACACGCGGTCCTCAGACTGCAATTCCTGGACTGAGGTGGGAGCAGTGTAATACACGGGGTCCTCAGACTGCAATTCCTGGACTGAGGCGGGAGCAGTGTAATACACGGGGTCCTCAGACTGCAATTCCTGGACTGAGGCGGGAGCAGTGTAATACACGGGGTCCTCAGACTGCAATTCCTGGACTGAGGTGGGAGCAGTGTAATACACGGGGTCCTCAGACTGCAATTCCTGGACTGAGGTGGGAGCTGTGTAATACACGGGGTCCTCAGACTGCAATTCCTGGACTCAGGCGGGAGCATTGTAATACACACGGTCCTCAGACTGCAATTCCTGGACTGATGTGGGAGCAGGGTAATACACGGGGTCCTCAGACTGCAATTACTGGACTGAGGCGGGAGCAGTGTAATACACGCGGTCCTCAGACTGCAATTCCTGGACTGAGGTGGTAGCAGTATAATACATGGTGTCCTCAGCCTGCAATTCCTGGACTGAGGCGGGAACAGTGTAATACACACGGTCCTCAGACTGCAATTCCTGGACTGAGGCGGGAGCAATGTAATACACACAGTCCTCAGACTGAAATTCCCGGACTGACGCGGGAGCAGTGTAATACACGGGGTCCTCAGACTGCAATTCCTGGACTGAGGCGGGAGCAGTGTAATCCACGGGGTCCTCAGACTGCAATTCCTGGACTGAGGCGGGAGCAGTGTAATACACGGGGTCCTCAGACTGCAATTCCTGGAATGAGGCGGGAGCAGTGTAATACACGGGGTCCTCAGACTGCAATTCCTGGACTGAGGCGGGAGCAGTGTAATACACGGGGTCCTCAGACTGCAATTCTTGGACTGAGGTGGGAGCAGGGTAATACACGGGGTCCTCAGACTACAATTCCTGGACTGAGGCGGGAGCAGGGTAATACACGCGGTCCTCAGACTGCAATTCCTGGACTGAGGTGGGAGCAGTGTAATACACGCGGTCCTCAGACTGCAATTCCTGGACTGAGGTGGGAGCAGTGTAATACACGGGGTCCTCAGACTGCAATTCCTGGACTGAGGCGGGAGCAGTATAATACACGGGGTCTTCAGACTGTAATTCCTGGACTGAGGCGGGAGCAGTGTAATACACGGGGTCCTCAGACTGCAATTCCTGGACTGAGGCGGTAGCAATGTAATACACGGGGACCTCAGACTGCAATTCCTGGACTTAGGCGGGAGCAGTGTAATACACGCGGTCCTCAGACTGCAATTCCTGGACTGAGGTGGGAGCAGTGTAATACACGGGGTCCTCAGACTGCAATTCCTGGACTGAGGCGGGAGCAGTGTAATACACGGGGTCCTCAGACTGCAATTCCTGGACTGAGGCGGGAGCAGTGTAATACACGGGGTCCTCAGACTGCAATTCCTGGACTGAGGTGGGAGCAGTGTAATACACGGGGTCCTCAGACTGCAATTCCTGGACTGAGGTGGGAGCTGTGTAATACACGGGGTCCTCAGACTGCAATTCCTGGACTCAGGCGGGAGCATTGTAATACACACGGTCCTCAGACTGCAATTCCTGGACTGATGTGGGAGCAGGGTAATACACGGGGTCCTCAGACTGCAATTACTGGACTGAGGCGGGAGCAGTGTAATACACGCGGTCCTCAGACTGCAATTCCTGGACTGAGGTGGTAGCAGTATAATACATGGTGTCCTCAGCCTGCAATTCCTGGACTGAGGCGGGAACAGTGTAATACACACGGTCCTCAGACTGCAATTCCTGGACTGAGGCGGGAGCAATGTAATACACACAGTCCTCAGACTGAAATTCCCGGACTGACGCGGGAGCAGTGTAATACACGGGGTCCTCAGACTGCAATTCCTGGACTGAGGCGGGAGCAGTGTAATCCACGGGGTCCTCAGACTGCAATTCCTGGACTGAGGCGGGAGCAGTGTAATACACGGGGTCCTCAGACTGCAATTCCTGGACTGAGGCGGGAGCAGTGTAAAACACGGGGTCCTCAGACTGCAATTCATGGACTGATGCGGGAGCAGTGTAATACACGGGGTCCTCAGACAGCAATTCCTGGACTGAGGCGGGAGCAGTGTAATACACGGGGTCCTCAGGCTGCAATTCCTGGACTGAGGCGGGAGCAGTGTAATACACGGGGTCCTCAGGCTGCAATTCCTGGACTGAGGCGGGAGCAGTGTAATACACGGGGTCCTCAGACTGCAATTCCTGGACTGAGGCGGGAGCAGTGTAATACACGCGGTCCTCAGACTGCAATTCCTGGACTGAGGTGGGAGCAGTGTAATACACGGGGTCCTCAGACTGCAATTCCTGGACTGAGGCGGGAGCAGTGTAATACACGCGGTCCTCACACTGCAATTCCTGAACTGAGGCGGGAGCAGTTTAATACACGGGGTCCTCAGACTGCAATTCCTGGACTGAGGCGGGAGCAGTGCAATACACGGGGTCCTCAGACTGCAATTCCTGGACTGAGGTGGGAGCAGTGTAATACACGTGGTCCTCAGGCTGCAATTCCTGGACTGAGGCAGGAGCAGTGTAATACACGGGGTCCTCAGACTGCAATTCCTGGACTGAGGCGGGAGCAGTATAATACACGGGGTCTTCAGACTGTAATTCCTGGACTGAGGCGGGAGCAGTGTAATACACGGGGTCCTCAGACTGCAATTCCTGGACTGAGGCGGTAGCAATGTAATACACGGGGACCTCAGACTGCAATTCCTGGACTTAGGCGGGAGCAGTGTAATACACGCGGTCCTCAGACTGCAATTCCTGGACTGAGGTGGGAGCAGTGTAATACACGGGGTCCTCAGACTGCAATTCCTGGACTGAGGCGGGAGCAGTGTAATACACGGGGTCCTCAGACTGCAATTCCTGGACTGAGGCGGGAGCAGTGTAATACACGGGGTCCTCAGACTGCAATTCCTGGACTGAGGTGGGAGCAGTGTAATACACGGGGTCCTCAGACTGCAATTCCTGGACTGAGGTGGGAGCTGTGTAATACACGGGGTCCTCAGACTGCAATTCCTGGACTCAGGCGGGAGCATTGTAATACACACGGTCCTCAGACTGCAATTCCTGGACTGATGTGGGAGCAGGGTAATACACGGGGTCCTCAGACTGCAATTACTGGACTGAGGCGGGAGCAGTGTAATACACGCGGTCCTTAGACTGCAATTCCTGGACTGAGGTGGTAGCAGTATAATACATGGTGTCCTCAGCCTGCAATTCCTGGACTGAGGCGGGAACAGTGTAATACACACGGTCCTCAGACTGCAATTCCTGGACTGAGGCGGGAGCAATGTAATACACACAGTCCTCAGACTGAAATTCCCGGACTGACGCGGGAGCAGTGTAATACACGGGGTCCTCAGACTGCAATTCCTGGACTGAGGCGGGAGCAGTGTAATCCACGGGGTCCTCAGACTGCAATTCCTGGACTGAGGCGGGAGCAGTGTAATACACGGGGTCCTCAGACTGCAATTCCTGGAATGAGGCGGGAGCAGTGTAATACACGGGGTCCTCAGACTGCAATTCCTGGACTGAGGCGGGAGCAGTGTAATACACGGGGTCCTCAGACTGCAATTCTTGGACTGAGGCGGGAGCAGGGTAATACACGGGGTCCTCAGACTACAATTCCTGGACTGAGGCGGGAGCAGGGTAATACACGCGGTCCTCAGACTGCAATTCCTGGACTGAGGTGGGAGCAGTGTAATACACGCGGTCCTCAGACTGCAATTCCTGGACTGAGGTGGGAGCAGTGTAATACACGGGGTCCTCAGACTGCAATTCCTGGACTGAGGCGGGAGCAGTATAATACACGGGGTCTTCAGACTGTAATTCCTGGACTGAGGCGGGAGCAGTGTAATACACGGGGTCCTCAGACTGCAATTCCTGGACTGAGGCAGTAGCAATGTAATACACGGGGACCTCAGACTGCAATTCCTGGACTTAGGCGGGAGCAGTGTAATACACGCGGTCCTCAGACTGCAATTCCTGGACTGAGGTGGGAGCAGTGTAATACACGGGGTCCTCAGACTGCAATTCCTGGACTGAGGCGGGAGCAGTGTAATACACGGGGTCCTCAGACTGCAATTCCTGGACTGAGGCGGGAGCAGTGTAATACACGGGGTCCTCAGACTGCAATTCCTGGACTGAGGTGGGAGCAGTGTAATACACGGGGTCCTCAGACTGCAATTCCTGGACTGAGGTGGGAGCTGTGTAATACACGGGGTCCTCAGACTGCAATTCCTGGACTCAGGCGGGAGCATTGTAATACACACGGTCCTCAGACTGCAATTCCTGGACTGATGTGGGAGCAGGGTAATACACGGGGTCCTCAGACTGCAATTACTGGACTGAGGCGGGAGCAGTGTAATACACGCGGTCCTCAGACTGCAATTCCTGGACTGAGGTGGTAGCAGTATAATACATGGTGTCCTCAGCCTGCAATTCCTGGACTGAGGCGGGAACAGTGTAATACACACGGTCCTCAGACTGCAATTCCTGGACTGAGGCGGGAGCAATGTAATACACACAGTCCTCAGACTGAAATTCCCGGACTGACGCGGGAGCAGTGTAATACACGGGGTCCTCAGACTGCAATTCCTGGACTGAGGCGGGAGCAGTGTAATCCACGGGGTCCTCAGACTGCAATTCCTGGACTGAGGCGGGAGCAGTGTAATACACGGGGTCCTCAGACTGCAATTCCTGGACTGAGGCGGGAGCAGTGTAAAACACGGGGTCCTCAGACTGCAATTCATGGACTGATGCGGGAGCAGTGTAATACACGGGGTCCTCAGACAGCAATTCCTGGACTGAGGCGGGAGCAGTGTAATACACGGGGTCCTCAGGCTGCAATTCCTGGACTGAGGCGGGAGCAGTGTAATACACGGGGTCCTCAGGCTGCAATTCCTGGACTGAGGCGGGAGCAGTGTAATACACGGGGTCCTCAGACTGCAATTCCTGGACTGAGGCGGGAGCAGTGTAATACACGCGGTCCTCAGACTGCAATTCCTGGACTGAGGTGGGAGCAGTGTAATACACGGGGTCCTCAGACTGCAATTCCTGGACTGAGGCGGGAGCAGTGTAATACACGCGGTCCTCACACTGCAATTCCTGAACTGAGGCGGGAGCAGTTTAATACACGGGGTCCTCAGACTGCAATTCCTGGACTGAGGCGGGAGCAGTGCAATACACGGGGTCCTCAGACTGCAATTCCTGGACTGAGGTGGGAGCAGTGTAATACACGTGGTCCTCAGGCTGCAATTCCTGGACTGAGGCAGGAGCAGTGTAATACACGGGGTCCTCAGACTGCAATTCCTGGACTGAGGCGGGTGCAGTGTAATACACGGGGTCATCAGACTGCAATTCCTGTACTGAGGCGGGAGCAGTGTAATACACGCGGTCCTCAGACTGCAATTCCTGGACTGAGGCAGGAGCAGTGTAATACACGGGGTCCACAGATTGCAATTCCTGGACTGAGGTGGGAGCAGTGTAATACACGCGGTCCTCAGACTGCAATTCCTGGACTGAGGCGGGAGCAATGTAATACACGGGGTCCTCAGACTGCAATTCCTGGACTGAGGCGGGAGCAGTGTAATACACGCGGTCCTCAGACTGCAATTCCTGGACTGAGGCGGGAGCAGTGTAATACACGGGGTCCTCAGACTGCAATTCCTGGACTAAGGCGGGAGCAGTGTAAAACACGGGGTCCTCAGACTGCAATTCATGGACTGATGCGGGAGCAGTGTAATACACGGGGTCCTCAGACAGCAATTCCTGGACTGAGGCGGGAGCAGTGTAATACACGGGGTCCTCAGGCTGCAATTCCTGGACTGAGGCGGGAGCAGTGTAATACACGGGGTCCTCAGGCTGCAATTCCTGGACTGAGGCGGGAGCAGTGTAATACACGGGGTCCTCAGACTGCAATTCCTGGACTGAGGCGGGAGCAGTGTAATACACGCGGTCCTCAGACTGCAATTCCTGGACTGAGGTGGGAGCAGTGTAATACACGGGGTCCTCAGACTGCAATTCCTGGACTGAGGCGGGAGCAGTGTAATACACGCGGTCCTCACACTGCAATTCCTGAACTGAGGCGGGAGCAGTTTAATACACGGGGTCCTCAGACTGCAATTCCTGGACTGAGGCGGGAGCAGTGCAATACACGGGGTCCTCAGACTGCAATTCCTGGACTGAGGTGGGAGCAGTGTAATACACGTGGTCCTCAGGCTGCAATTCCTGGACTGAGGCAGGAGCAGTGTAATACACGGGGTCCTCAGACTGCAATTCCTGGACTGAGGCGGGAGCAGTGTAATACACACGGTCCTCACACTGCAATTCCTGGACTGAGGTGGGAGCAGTGTAATACACGTGGTCCTCAGACTGCAATTCCTGGACTGAGGCAGGAGCAGTGTAATACACGGGGTCCTCAGACTGCAATTCCTGGACTGAGGTGGGAGCAGTGTAATACACAAGGTCCTCAGACTGCAATTCCTGGACTGAGGCGGGAGCAGTGTAATACACGCGGTCCTATGACTGCAATTCCTGGACTGAGGCGGGAGCAGTGTAATACACGTGGTCCGCAGACTGCAATTCCTGGACTGAGGTGGGAGCAGTGTAATACACGTGGTCCGCAGACTGCAATTCCTGGACTGAGGCGGGAGCTGTGTAATACACAGGGTCCTCAGACTGCAATTCCTGGACTGAGGCGGGAGCAGTGTAATAGACGGGGTCCTCAGACTGCAATTCCTGGACTGAGGCGGGAGCAGGGTAATACACGCGTTCCTCAGACTGCAATTCCTGGACTTAGGTGGGAGCAGTGTAATACACACGGTCCTGAGACTGCAATTCCTGGACTGAGGCGGTAGCAGTGTAATACACACGGTCCTCAGACTGCAATTCCTGGCTGAGGTGGGAGCAGTGTAATACACGGGGTTCTCAGACTGCAATTCCTGGACTGAGGCGGGAGCAGTGTAATACACGGGGTCCTCAGACTGCAATTCCTGGACTGAGGCAGGAGCAGTGTAATACACGCGGTCCTCAGACTGCAATTCCTGGACTGAGGCGGGAGCAGTGTAATACACGGGGTCCTCAGACTGCAATTCCTGGACTGAGGCAGGAGCAGTGTAATACACGTGGTCCTCAGACTGCAATTCCTGGACTGAGGCGGGAGCAGTGTAATACACACGGTCCTCAGACTGCAATTCCTGGACTGAGGCGGGAGCAGTGTAATACACGGGGTCCTCAGACTGCAATTCCTGGACTGAGGCGGGAGCAGTGTAATACACGGGGTCCTCAGACTGCAATTCCTGGACAGAGGCGGGAGCACTGTATTTCCCAAGGTCCTCAGACTGCAATTCCTGGACCGAGGCGGGAGCAGTGTAATACACGCGGTCCTCAGAATGCAATTCCTGGACTGAAGCGGGAGCAGTGTAATACACGGGGTCCTCAGACTGCAATTCCTGGACTGAGGCGGGAGCAGTGTAATACACGGGGTCCTCAGACTGCAATTCCTGGACTGAGGCGGGAGCAGTGTAATACACGCGGTCCTCAGACTGCAATTCCTGGAATGAGGCAGGAGCAGTGTAATACACGGGGTCCTCAGACTGCAATTCCTGGAGTGAGGCGGGAGCAGTGTAATACACGGGGTCCTCAGACTGCAATTCCTGGACTGAGGCGGGAGCAGTGTAATACACGGGGTCCTCAGACTGCAATTCCTGGACTGAGGTAGGAGCAGTGTAATACACAGTGTCCTCAGACTGCAATTCCTGGACTGAGGCGGGAGCAGTGTAATACACTCGGTCCTCAGACTGCAATTCCTGGACTGAGGCGGGAGCAGTGTAATACACTCGGTCCTCAGACTGCAATTCCTAGACTGAGGCGGGAGCAGTGTAATACACGGGGTCCTCAGACTGCAATTCCTGGACTGAGGCGGGAGCAGTGTAATACACGGGGTCATCAGACTGCAATTCCTGTACTGAGGCGGGAGCAGTGTAATACACGCGGTTCTCAGACTGCAATTCCTGGACTGAGGCAGGAGCAGTGTAATACACGGTGTCCACAGATTGCAATTCCTGGACTGAGGTGGGAGCAGTGTAATACACGCGGTCCTCAGACTGCAATTCCTGGACTGAGGCGGGAGCAATGTAATACACGGGGTCCTCAGACTGCAATTCCTGGACTGAGGCGGGAGCAGTGTAATACACGCAGTCCTCAGACTGCAATTGCTGGACTGAGGCGGGAGCAGTGTAATACACGGGGTCCTCAGACTGCAATTCCTGGACTGAGGCGGGAGCAGTGTAAAACACGGGGTCCTCAGACTGCAATTCATGGACTGATGCGGGAGCAGTGTAATACACGGGGTCCTCAGACAGCAATTCCTGGACTGAGGCGGGAGCAGTGTAATACACGGGGTCCTCAGGCTGCAATTCCTGGACTGAGGCGGGAGCAGTGTAATACACGGGGTCCTCAGGCTGCAATTCCTGGACTGAGGCGGGAGCAGTGTAATACATGGGGTCCTCAGACTGCAATTCCTGGACTGAGGCGGGAGCAGTGTAATACACGCGGTCCTCAGACTGCAATTCCTGGACTGAGGTGGGAGCAGTGTAATACACGGGGTCCTCAGACTGCAATTCCTGGACTGAGGCGGGAGCAGTGTAATACACGCGGTCCTCACACTGCAATTCCTGAACTGAGGCGGGAGCAGTTTAATACACGGGGTCCTCAGACTGCAATTCCTGGACTGAGGCGGGAGCAGTGCAATACACTGGGTCCTCAGACTGCAATTCCTGGACTGAGGTGGGAGCAGTGTAATACACGTGGTCCTCAGGCTGCAATTCCTGGACTGAGGCAGGAGCAGTGTAATACACGGGGTCCTCAGACTGCAATTCCTGGACTGAGGCGGGAGCAGTGTAATACACACGGTCCTCACACTGCAATTCCTGGACTGAGGTGGGAGCAGTGTAATACACGTGGTCCTCAGACTGCAATTCCTGGACTGAGGCAGGAGCAGTGTAATACACGGGGTCCTCAGACTGCAATTCCTGGACTGAGGTGGGAGCAGTGTAATACACGAGGTCCTCAGACTGCAATTCCTGGACTGAGGCGGGAGCAGTGTAATACACGCGGTCCTATGACTGCAATTCCTGGACTGAGGCGGGAGCAGTGTAATACACGTGGTCCGCAGACTGCAATTCCTGGACTGAGGTGGGAGCAGTGTAATACACGTGGTCCGCAGACTGCAATTCCTGGACTGAGGCGGGAGCAGTGTAATACACAGGGTCCTCAGACTGCAATTCCTGGACTGAGGCGGGAGCAGTGTAATAGACGGGGTCCTCAGACTGCAATTCCTGGACTGAGGCGGGAGCAGGGTAATACACGCGTTCCTCAGACTGCAATTCCTGGACTTAGGTGGGAGCAGTGTAATACACACGGTCCTGAGACTGCAATTCCTGGACTGAGGCGGTAGCAGTGTAATACACACGGTCCTCAGACTGCAATTCCTGGCTGAGGTGGGAGCAGTGTAATACACGGGGTTCTCAGACTGCAATTCCTGGACTGAGGCGGGAGCAGTGTAATACACAGGGTCCTCAGACTGCAATTCCTGGACTGAGGCAGGAGCAGTGTAATACACGCGGTCCTCAGACTGCAATTCCTGGACTGAGGCGGGAGCAGTGTAATACACGGGGTCCTCAGACTGCAATTCCTGGACTGAGGCAGGAGCAGTGTAATACACGTGGTCCTCAGACTGCAATTCCTGGACTGAGGCGGGAGCAGTGTAATACACACGGTCCTCAGACTGCAATTCCTGGACTGAGGCGGGAGCAGTGTAATACACGGGGTCCTCAGACTGCGATTCCTGGACTGAGGCGGGAGCAGTGTAATACACGGGGTCCTCAGACTGCAATTCCTGGACAGAGGCGGGAGCACTGTATTTCCCAAGGTCCTCAGACTGCAATTCCTGGACCGAGGCGGGAGCAGTGTAATACACGCGGTCCTCAGAATGCAATTCCTGGACTGAAGCGGGAGCAGTGTAATACACGGGGTCCTCAGACTGCAATTCCTGGACTGAGGCGGGAGCAGTGTAATACACAGGGTCCTCAGACTGCAATTCCTGGACTGAGGCGGGAGCAGTGTAATACACGCGGTCCTCAGACTGCAATTCCTGGAATGAGGCAGGAGCAGTGTAATACACGGGGTCCTCAGACTGCAATTCCTGGACTGAGGCGGGAGCAGTGTAATACACGGGGTCCTCAGACTGCAATTCCTGGACTGAGGCGGGAGCAGTGTAATACACGGGGTCCTCAGACTGCAATTCCTGGACTGAGGTAGGAGCAGTGTAATACACAGTGTCCTCAGACTGCAATTCCTGGACTGAGGCGGGAGCAGTGTAATACACTCGGTCCTCAGACTGCAATTCCTGGACTGAGGCGGGAGCAGTGTAATACACTCGGTCCTCAGACTGCAATTCCTAGACTGAGGCGGGAGCAGTGTAATACACGCGGTCCTCAGACTGCAATTCCTGGCTGAGGCGGGAGCAGTGTAATACACGGGGTCCTCAGACAGCAATTCCTGGCTAAGGTGGGAGCAGTGTAATACACGGGGTCCTCAGACTGCAATTCCAGGACTGAGGCGGGAGCAGTGTAATACACGGGGTCCTCAGACTGCAATTCCTGGACTGAGGTGGGAGCAGTGTAACATTGGCAACCCTGGGCATTACATTGTTTGACTGAAGCAATAACAGTATAATATGGTCGACCCTAGAATTGCATTTCCTGGACTGAGGCATGAGCAGTGTAATCTTGCCTGCCAAGGGAATGATATTCCCGTTTTGAGACTGGAGCTAGGTAAACTGGTCTGCCGTAGGGATGTAATTCCTGAACTGAGGCGGGAGCAGTGTAATCTTGGTGGCCGTGCAATTAATTCCCTGATTGAGGCGGGAGAAGTGAAATCCAGGCGGTCATGGACTGAAAATCCTAGTCAGAATCAGGTGCAGACTAACTTTGGCCTCCCTGGAAGGAAATACTTGGACTGAGGCATAAGCAAGCTAATCTAGGTGGTCCAGGGAATTAAATTCCTGGACTGAGGCCGGGCCATTATAATCTTGCCTGCCCTGGGAATTAAAGTGCTGCACTGAGGGAGGGGCAGTGTAATCTCGGTGGCCCTGGGAATAGAATTCTTGGATTTAGGTTGGCACAGTGTAATTTAGGGGTCCCTGGATATGAAATTCCTGAGCTGAGGTGGGAGCCGCGTAATCAATAAGGCCCAGCGATTGAATTTTCAGGATTTTGATGGGAGCAGTGTAATCTAGGTGTCACTGGTTGTGAAAGTCCTGAGCTGAGGCGGGTGCAGTGTAATCTAGGTGTCCCTGGTTGTGAAATTCCTGAGCTGAGGAAGGAGCAGTGTAATAAAGGTGTCCCTGGTTGTGAAATTCCTGATCTGAGGCGGGAGCAGTGTAATCTATGTGTCCCTGGTTGTGAAATTCCTGAGCTGAGGTGGGAGCAGTGTAATAAAGGTGTCCCTGGTTGTGAAATTCCTGATCTGAGGCGGGAGCAGTGTAATCTATGTGTCGCTGGTTGTGAAATTCCTGAGCTGAGGTGGGAGCAGTGTAATCTAGGTGTCCCTGGTTGTGAAGTTCCTGAGCTGAGGCGGGAGCAGTGTAATCTAGGTGTCGCTGGTTGTGAAAATCCTGAGCTGAGGCGGGAGCAGTGTAATCTAGGTGTCGCTGGTTGTGAAAATCCTGAGCTGAGGCGGGAGCAGTGTAATCTAGGTGTCGCTGGTTGTGAAATTCCTGAGCTGAGGCGGCAGCAGTGTAATCTAGGTGTCGCTGGTTGTGAAAGTTCTGAGCTGAAGTGGGAGCAGTGTAATCTAGGTGTCGCTGGTTGTGAAAGTCCTGAGCTGAGGTGGGGGCAGTGTAATCTAGGTGTAACTGGTTGTGAAAGTTCTGAGCTGAAGTGGGAGCAGTGTAATCTAGGTGTCGCTGGTTGTGAAATTCCTGAGCTGAGGCGGGGGCAGTGTAATCTAGGTGTAACTGGTTGTGAAATTCCTGAGCTGAGGCGGGAGCAGTGTAATCTAGGTGTCCCTGGTTGTGAAATTCCTGAGCTGAGGCGGGAGCAGTGTAATCTAGGTGGCCCTGGTTGTGAAATTCCTGAGCTGAGGCAGGAGCAGTGTAATCTAGGTGTCCCTGGTTGTGAAATTCCTGAGCTGAGGCAGGAGCAGTGTAATCTATGTGTCGCTGGTTGTGAAATTCCTGAGCTGAATTGGGAGCAGTGTAATCTAGGTGGCCCTGGTTGTGAAATTCCTGAGCTGAGGCAGGAGCAGTGTAATCTAGGTGGCCCTGGTTGTGAAATTCCTGAGCTGAGGCAGGAGCAGTGTAATCTAGGTGTCCCTGGTTGTGAAGTTCCTGAGCTGAGGTGGGAGCAGTGTAATCTAGGTGTCCCTGGTTGTGAAGTTCCTGAGCTGAGGTGGGAGCAGTGTAATCTAGGTATCCCTGGTTGTGAAATTCCTGAGCTGCGGCGGGAGCAGTGTAATCTAGGTGTCGCTGGTTGTGAAATTCCTGAGCTGCGGCGGGAGCAGTGTAATCTAGGTGTCCCTGGTTGTGAAATTCCTGAGCTGAGGCGGGAGCAGTGTAATCTATGTGTCGCTGGTTGTGAAATTCCTGAGCTGAATTGGGAGCAGTGTAATCTAGGTGGCCCTGGTTGTGAAATTCCTGAGCTGAGGCAGGAGCAGTGTAATCTAGGTGGCCCTGGTTGTGAAATTCCTGAGCTGAGGCAGGAGCAGTGTAATCTAGGTGTCGCTGGTTGTGAAATTCCTGAGCTGAGGCAGGAGCAGTGTAATCTAGGTGTCCCTGGTTGTGAAGTTCCTGAGCTGAGGTGGGAGCAGTGTAATCTAGGTGTCCCTGGTTGTGATATTCCTGAGCTGAGGCGGGAGCAGTGTAATCTAGGTGTCGCTGGTTGTGAAATTCCTGAGCTGAGGCGGGAGCAGTGTAATCTAGGTGTCGCTGGTTGTGAAATTGCTGAGCTGAGGCGGGAGCAGTGTAATCTAGGTGTCCCTGGTTGTGAAATTCTGGAGCTGAGGCTGGAGCAGTGTAATCTAGGTGTCGCTGGTTGTGAAATTCCTGAGCTGAGGCGGGAGCAGTGTAATCTATGTGTCACTGGGTATGAAATTCCTGGAATGAGGAAGAAGCATTTTGTGCATGCAGCCCTGGGAATGGAACTCATGGGCTGAGGCGGGAGCAGTCTAATCAAGGTCTCGCTGGAAGGAAACATTTGTAATGAGGCGGGAATAGTGCAATGTGGGCTTCGCTGGGAATAAAATTCCTGGACTGAGGTGGGAGCACTGCAAACTTGGTGACCGTCGCAATGAATGTCAAGGAATGCGGCGTGAGGGATGTAACCTAGGCAGCCCAAGGAATGGAATTACTGAACTGAGGCGGGAGCAGTGTAATCTAGTTGGCCTGGGAATGCCTTTCCTGGACTGAGGCCCCAACAGTGCAATCTAGACTTAGCTGGGAATGACATTCCTCAACTGAGGGAGCAGCAGTTAAATGTAGGTGGCCCTGGTGATGACATTCCTGAAATGAGGCGCGGGCATTGCAATCTTGCTGAACCTGGGAATTAAATTATTTTTCTAAAGCGGGGCCAGCGTAATGTAGGCGGCCCTGGGAATAAAATGGCTGAAATAAGAAGGGAGCTGTTTAAGGTGGGCGACCCTGGGAATGAAATTACTGGATTGAAGCGGGAACAGCTCAATTTAGGCTGCCCTGGGAATGCCTTTCCTGGACTGAGGCCTCAACAGTGCAATCTAGGCTTAGCTGGGAATGACGTTCCTCAACTGAGGGAGGAGCAGTTAAATGTAGGTGGCCCTGGTGATGACATTCCTGAAATGAATTGCAATCTTGCTTAACCTGCGAATTAAATTATTTTTCTAATGCGGGAACAGCGTAATGACCCTGGGAATAAAATGTCTGAAATAAGAAGGGAGCTGTTTAAGGTGGGCGACCCTGGGAATGAAATTACTGGATTGAAGCGGGAACAGCGCAATTTAGGCTGCCCTGGGGAAGAAATCCTGGACTGAGGTTGGAACAGTGCAATTTAGGCTGCACTAGGGATGAAATTCCTGGACTGAGGTTGGAGCAGTGCAATTTAGGCTGCACTAGAGATGAAATTCCTGGACTGAGTTTGGAACCGTGCAATTTAGGCTGCACTAGGGGTGAAATTCCTGGACTGAGGTTGGAACCGTGCAATTTAGGCTGCACTAGGGATAAAATTCCTGGACTGAGGTGGAACAGAGCAATTTAGGCTGCCCTACGGATGAAATTCCTGGACTGAGTTGGAACAGTGCAATGTAGGCTGCCCTGGGGATGAAATTCCTGGACTGAAGCAGTAGCAGTGTATTCGAGGCAGCCCTGGGAATGAACTTCCTTGTCTGGGGTGGGAGAGTGAATTCAAGGCTGCCTGTGAAGGAAATTTCTGGACTCAGGGAGGAGCATTATAATATAGGCAGCTCTCGGAATTAAATTCTTGGATTGACACGGGAGCAGACTTATCCGGGCTGCCGAGGGAATTATGTGCGCGGACAGAGGTGGGAGCAGTGTAATTAAGGCAGACCAGGAAATGGAATTTCTGGACTAAGGCAGGAGCGGTGTAATCTGCATGACATTCAGGCCTGGCCTGATAAGTAGCAAGTAACATTCGCGCCACACAAGGGCCAGGCAATGGCTATCACCAACAAGAAAGTGTTTAACCAGAGCAACTTGACATTCAACAGAATTACCATCGCCGAATCCCCCACCATCAATATCCTGGGGTTTCAGCATTTACCAGAAACTTTACTGGACCAGCCACATAAATACTGTGGCTACAACAGCGGTCATAGGCTGGGTATTCTGCGAGAACTGTCTCACCCCTTGACCCCCCAAAGCCTTCCCACCATCTGCAAGGCACAAGTCATGTATATGATGAAAGATTCTACACTTTGCTGGGTGAGGGCAGCTTCATCAACACTCAAGAAGCTCGACAACAGACAGAATAAAGCAGCCCATATAACTGCCACCCCATCCAACATTTTAAGCATTCCTTCCCTCCACCACCGGCGCACCGTGGCTGCAGTGTCTATCATGTACAAGATGCCCTTCAGCAACTTGCCAAGGCTTCTTCGACAGCACCTCCCAAACCTGCGACCTCTTCCCCTGAGAAGGACAAGAGCAGTAGGCTCATGGGAGCAATAACTAGGGCTGTAGAGAGGGCTTTAAACTAATTAGTGGGGGGGAAGTTTTAAGAGAGCGAAAAATATAAATGACAGCGGAGAAGGCAATAGAGCAAGGTAGCAGTGGGGGAATTAAAAACCAGAGCGTGTCAGGAAGGGACAGAATGTATAATGATAAAGGTAAAGTAGTAAAAGGGGTAAAAGCAGGAATAAATTGTAAGTAAACATGTTTTAAAGTTCTTTATCCGAATGCACGCAGCATTCGTAACAAAATTGATGAGTTGACGGTGCAAGTAACTACACATGGGTATGATCTGGTGGCCATTACAGAAACATGGCTGCAAGATAATCATGATTGGGAACTAAACATACAAGGGTATTTGACAATTAGGAAGGACAGACAGGAAGGAAAGGGAGGTGGGGTTGCTATGTTAATCAAGGATGGAATCACTGCAATAGTCAGAAATGATATTGGGTCAAAGGATTAGGATAGTGAAACAGTTTGGGTGGAGATAAGGAATAATAAGGGGAAAAAGTCACTAGTGGGCGTAGTCTATAGGCCTCCTAACAGTTGCAACTCTGTTGGTCGGAGTATAAATCAGGAAATAGTTGGGGCTTGTTGTTGTGTATGTACCTTTAAGAGAATAACTGATCTCAGACTGCAGTACCGGCAGTGACCGCCCCTGTATAAAAGGCGCTAGAGAGCCTCTGTTGGTTAGATTCGTTTATGCCTTTCACCAGTAAACATCTCTTTGTTTCTCTCCTGCTAGTCCGTGTCTCAAACATTCACGGACTTAACACTGGCGACAAGTTAGAAACGAACTTACCTGCTACTCAGCAGCAGCTCCGACGACGTGTTGAAGGTCGGAGCCAGATAAAAAAAAAAAAATAGGACATTGAAACTCGAGAAACGTGCGTCGACCGTCAATCATCGATTTCAAAACTTGCAGGAGAGACTGCCCAGAGCCAGGCTGGGTTCCTCGGTCCGTGGTTTCCCAGCTAATCGGGCTGGTGGCAGGTAGTGCTCTGATCCTTCCTGGGCTGCGGCGGGCTGAAACTCGATCGGGTGGCCTTTCAACGGGGCCGGGCAGCGAGTCGGGAAGCAATGAGAGAGAGAGAGAGGGTGGAGCATACAAGGCATGGCCGGTGTTTCGAAGCTGGGCAGCGTTCGGACCTCAGAAGAGGGAGGGAAGTGTTCCAGAGGGTCCGCTACATGACGGGAAGATAATAAAAGAAAATGAATTAATATTTAACGCGCAGGAAACCGTGGAAAGCAGCACTAACAACAGCAGGGAAGAAGGAAAAGCGCGGGAGGCGCCATTTTGTTAAATCGGAGAAGAAGGCAAAGCACGGGAGGCGCCATTTTAGATTTGCAAGATGCCGAAGACTGGCTGTATCACTGCTTTTGATAATACATTAGAGGACTGGACCATGTATGTGGAAAGAGTCGAGGTATATTTCGAGGCAAATGAAATAGCGGAGGGAAAAAAGGCATCAACATTGCTAAACATAATGGGCGCTAGAACGTACGGCCTATTGCGGGATCTGATTACTCCAGCCAAACCGATGGTGAAGAGTTTTAACGAAATTGTTGCTGTTCTACAGGAGCACTTAAACCCTGCACCGCTGTTGATAGCAGAAAGATTTAAATTCCACAGGAGAACTCAGTACAAAGATGAGAGCAATGCTGAGTATCTTACGGAGCTACGCAAGCTGTCAAAGCAATGCCAGTTCGGAGCAGGACTGGCAGATACCCTACGGAACAAATTTGTCTGTGGACTCCTGAGTGAAGGAACACAGAAGAAGTTACTCACAGAAAAAGAGCTGACGCTAGATAAGGCTTTCAGCGTGGCAGTATCGTATGAAGCAGCAGCCAGGGCAGCTGCAGAAATTCAACAAAATCCACAGGAATACGGCACCCACGAAATGACATGGGGATTTGGAAAAAGGTTATCGCTGCGGCAGAACTAACCATGACCAGAAGGACTGCTGGTCCAAAGACAAAATATGCAGATGATGCGGGAAGATTGGACACATTGCACGAGTTTGTAGGTCTGGGAAGAAGACCAGCGACAACAAAAAGTCTACTAAGGAACCATACAAGAATGTACTAAAGATGACGGACAGTAGTTCCGAAGACCAGATGAGCGATAGTGAATCCGAGAACAGGAGATTAAGCTGTCTCAAACTTCACAATGTAATCGCAAAAGAGGATCACCGAACCATTTGGGTCACCCTCACGATAGCAGGGTCCCAAGTTAAACTGGAATTGGATACAGGATCAGCGCTAACCATCATGAATCGACGAGACTATGAGTGGCTATTTTCACACATACCCTTGAGAGAGACATCCATCGTCTTGATGACGTATACAGGGCAAAAAGTATACCCCAGAGGAAAAATAAGGGTGCCTGTCGAATACAATGGCAAGAAAATACAGAAATTGTATCTCTACATACTGCCAAATGGTGGACCACCGTTATTGGGATGGGAATGGATCAGGAAGATAAACTTAGATTGGCATTCCATTCATGCAATGACGGTGGATGGTAAAAAAGATGAAGACGTCACTCCTGGACGATTGTCAACAATCTTAGCTAACGCCAAAGAGGTATTTCAACAAGAACTGGGCACGCTTAAAGGCGTAACCGCCTCATTAAAAATAGAAGAGAATGCAGTTCCCAAGATTTTCAAAGCGAGACCGGTACCATATGAAATTCGTCCAGCCGTCGAGGCAGAGCTGGAGAATCTGGAGAAGGCGGGCGTGTTGTCTTAGGTCGACTGGAGCGAGTGGGCGACACCCATCGTTCCTGTCATGAAGAAAATGTTAAGCAATAAGTCCGGAGAGCCAAGGAAGATTTGCATCTGTGGGGATTTCAAGGTGACGGTGAACCCTATCCTTCACACAGTACAATATCCTCTTCCAAGGATAGAAGACATCTTCGCCTCACTGTCTGGAGGGAAGCGTTTTACAAAAATTGACCTAGCACAAGCATATTTGCAGATGGAGGTTGAAGAATCCGCTAGAAAGTATCTCACGATAAACACTCACAAAGTCTTTACCAGTATCATCGATTGGTATTCGGAGTAGCATCGGCTCCGGCGATATGGCAAAGAGCGATGGAACAAGTCCTGCAAGGGATTCCGGGGACTCAGTGTTACTTGGACGACATCCTTGTAACAGGTGAAGATGACAGTGAACACCTTAACAACCTAGAACAGGTGCTCACTAGACTACGGGAACATGGGCTGCGAGCCAACCGCCCCAAGTGCGAATTTTTTAAGAAACAGGTATCGTATTGTGGCCACGTGATTGATGAAGAGGGGTTATATAAGTCCCCTGACAAAATTGAAGCGGTTGTTAAGGCCCCAGCGCCGGAAAATGTGTCGCAACTGAGGTCATTCCTCGAGTTGGTGAATTACTATCATAAGTTTTTGCCGAATTTGTCGACAATTCTGCATCCACTGAACACCCTGCTACGAACGGGGGTAGCATGGAAATGGAGCGATGATTGTAAACGTGCTTTTCAGAAGAGTAAGGACTTAATCACTTCGAAGGAAGTATTGGCTCACTACAACCCAGCACTGCCAATCAGGCTGGCGTGTGATGCATCTACCTACGGCATTGGGGCAGTACTGTCACATAAATTCCTTGATGGGTTGGAGAGGCCGATAGCTATTGCGTCACGCTCGTTAACTTCTGCCGAGCGTAACTACGCCCAGATTGACAGAGAGGCCCTCAGCCTAGTGTGGGGAGTGAAGAAGTTTAATCACTATGTGCACGGTCAAAAATTTACTCTACTAACCGATCATCAACCTCTTGTCTCCATTTTCAACCCTCAGAAGGGCGTACCGATAATGACAGCACAATGGCTGCAGAGATGGTCCCTTTTCCTAGGGGCACACCAATATTACATCGAGTACAAAGGAACTAAACAGCATGGAAATGCTGATGGATTGTCACGTCTACCGTTGCCGACGGTGGAAGAAGAATACCTTGCAGTGGATCCAATGGAGATATTCCACTCGACCATAGTCGAATGTCTCCCTGTGACGAATGCAAACATAGAAAAGGAAACACGGAATGACCCAACACTATTACGGGTCTATGATTTAACGGTGAAGGGATGGCCAACACATGGCGCGCCACTGCTGCCAGCATTCTCGCCAAGAAGAGAACACCTGTCAGTGTGCAGAGGAACCTTGATGTGTGGATCCAGAGTAGTAATTCCACCTAAGTTGATGGATAGAGTGCTCAATGAGCTTCATGAGGGTCATCTGGGTGGGGTAAAAATGAAGAGCTTAGCCAGAGCGTTTGTGTGGTGGCCGGGAATCGATAGAGAAATTGAAGAGATGACCAAGAGCTGTGCAGGATGCCAGAAGGTCCAAAACGCCCCACCACAAGCTCCTCTGCATCCATGGGAGTGGCCCTCACCTCCATGGCAAAGGGTGCACATTGATTTTGCTGGTCCCTTCATGGACTCGATGTTTTTAATTGCAGTGGATGCACATTCAAAGTGGCCAGAGGTAATAAAAATGGCCTCAACCACCACGGAAAAAACTATCGCAGTTTTACAAACCATATTCGCCAGGAACGGGCTGCCTGAACAGATTTGCTCTGACAATGGACCACAGTTTGTGTCTGAAGAGTTCCGGAGGTTCTTAAAGAACAATGGTGTTAAGCATTACACATCTGCTCCATATCATCCAGCCACTAATGGATTGGCCGAGAGGTTTGTCCAAACATTCAAGAAGGCTATCAAGGCAATGTGTAATGAAGATATACCCCTACAACACAAGGTGGACAACTTCTTGTTTGCCTACCGGAATGCGACACATGCGGTTACCAACCAAACTCCAGCCATGATGTTCTTCAAACGAAGACTACGATGCCGCTTGGATTTGGTTAAGCCAAACGTCCGAAGAGATGCGGAGAACAGGCAGTTTTAGAATATGAATGAAAGGCCGACCAGGAGTTTTAAGGTAGGTCAACCAGTTTTGGCCCGGGACTACCGCACTGAGAAATGGCAGCCAGGAACGATTTGTACACGACAAGGACCTCTCATATATACCGTGGACGTTGGGGAGAGCATTGCAAGACGCCATGCTGACCAGATTCTAGAGTCACTGGAAAACGTCAACTCCACACCACGATCTGATACACCTGGTAATGAAATCGATGTTCCAATTGCAGTTACCGCAGAACCGGTAATATTGGAAGCAGAGGAAACAAACGACGACATAGATTCCGACTCAACATTGCCAGCAGAACCTGATACTCCAAAGAGGCGTTATCCAGACAGAATTAGGAAGCCTCCTCAAAGACGGAACTTATAATTGCTTAAACTTAACCAATGTATCTAGCAACAGTAATTGTGATTGTAATTCGTTATCATTAGTTGTTAAATGAATGTTATGTACTGTTTATCTAAAAGGGGAGGAATTGTTGTGTATGTACCTTTAAGAGAATAATTGGTCTCAGACTGCAGTACCGGCAGTGACCACCCCTGTATAAAAGGTGCTAGAGAGCCTCTGTTGGTTAGATTCGTTTATGCCTTTCACCAGTAAACATCTCTTTGTTTCTCTCCTGCTAGTCCGTTTCTCAATCATTCACGGACTTAACACTTGTAATAAGGGAACAGCTATAATCATGGGGAATTTTAACTTTCTTATTGACTGGACTAATCAAATTGGGCATGGCAGCATTGAGGTAGAGTTCATAGAGTGTATTAGGAACGGGTTCCTTTAGCAGTATCTAACTGAACCAACCAGGGGGCAGGCAATCTTAGATCTAGTCCTGTGTAATGAGACAGGATTAATAAAAAATGTCCTATTAAGGATCCCCTTGGAATGAGTGGCCATAATATGGTTGAATTCCAAATTCAGTTTGAGGGTGAGAGAGTTGGACCTCAAACCAGCGTACTAAGCTTAAATAAAGGAGACTATGAAGGTATGAGAGTAGAATTGACTAAAGTGGACTGGGAAAACAGATTAAAGTGTAAGATGGTACAAGAGCAGTGGTCTACATTCAAGGAGATATTTCACATCTTTCAAGATAAATATATTCCACTGAGGGGAAAGGGGAGTAAAAGAAAAGACAGCCATCCGTGGCTTAGTAAAGTAATAAAGGATAGTATTCGACTGAAAACAAGGGCATATAAATTAGCCAAATCTAGTGGGAGGAGAGAAGATTGGGAAGCATTTAAAAGCCAGCAAACAATAACTAAAAGATTAATTAAGAAAGGGAAGATAGATTATGAAAGTAAACTAGCAAAAAATATAAAAACAGATAGCAAGATTTTCTACAGCTATATAAAAAGAAAAAGGGTGGCAAAAGTGAACGTTGGTCACTTAGAGGATGGGACCGGGAAACTAGTGGTGGGGAACATGGAGATGGCAAAGACGCTGAACAAATATTTTGTATCAGTCTTTACAGTAGAGGACACTAAAAATATCCCAACACTGGACAAACAGGGGGCAATTGGGGGGCAGGAGCTAAACACGATTAAAATCACTAAAGAGATGGCACTCAGTAAAATAATGGGACTTAAGGCGGATAAATCCGCCAGACCTGATGGCCTACATCCTAGGGTCTTGAGAAAAGTTGCGGTAGGGATTGTGGGTGCATTGTTGATCATTTTCCAGAACTCCCTGGACTCAGGAATGGTCCCGGCAGATTGGAAAACTGCTAATGTAACACCCTTATTTAAGAAGGGAAGTAGACAAAAAGCTGGAAACTATAGACCAGTTAGCCTAACATCTGTGGTTGGCAAAATGTTGGAGTCCATTATTTAGGAAACAGTATCAGAGCATTTGGATAAACATAATTTAATAGGACAGAGTCAGCATGGTTTTACGAAGGGGAAGTCATGTTTGACAAATTTGCTCGAATTCTTTGAGGATGTAACATACAGGGTGGATAAAGGGGAACCAGTGGATGTAGTGTATTTGGGCTTCCAAAAGGCATTTGACAAGGTTCCACACAAAAGATCACTGATCAAGATAAAAAATCACGGGATTGGGGGTAATATACTGGCATGGGTGGAAGATTGGCTATCTAATAGAAAACATGGTTTTACGAAGGGGAAGTCATGCTTGACAAATTTGCTCGAATTCTTTGAGGATGTAACATACAGGGTGGATAACGGTGAACCAGTGGATGTAGTGTATTTGGACTTCCAAAAGGCATTTGACAAGGTTCCACACAAAAGATTACTGATCAAGATAAAAAATCACGGGATTGGGGGTAACATACTGGCATGGGTGGAAGATTGGCTATCTAACAGAAAACAAAGAGTTGGGATAAGTGGTTCGTTCTCGGGCTGGCAATCAGTAACTAGTGGTGTCCCACAGGGATCAGTGCTGGGACCCCAACTCTCTACAATCTATATTAATGATTTGGAGGAAGGGACCGAGTGCAAGATATTCAAGTTTGCCGACGATACAAAGATGGGAGGGAAAGCAGTGAGTGAGGAGGACATAAAAAAACCTGCAAAAGGACATAGACAGGCTAAGTGAGTGGGCTGAGATTTGGCAGATGCAATATAATGTTGGAAAGTGTGAGTTTATGCACTTTGGCAGAAAAAATCAAAGAGCAAGTTATTATCTGAATGGAGAGAAACTGCAAAGTGCTACAGTACAAAGGGATCTGGGGGTCCTGGTACATGAAACACAAAAAGTTAGTATGCAGGTGCAGCAGGTGATCGGGAAGGCCAATGGAATCTTGGCTTTTATTGCAAGGGGGATGGAGTATAAAAACAGGGAAGTCTTGCTGCAGTTATACAGGGTATTGGTGAGGCCACACCTGGAATACTGCATGCAGTTTTGGTTTCCATATTTATGAAATGATATACTTGCTCTCGAGGCGGTTCAGAGAAGGTTCACTCGGTTGATTGCAGAGATGAGGGGGTTGACGTATGAGGAAAGGTTGAATAGGTTGGGACTCTACTCATTGGAGTTCAGAAGAATGAGAGGCGATCTTATCGAAACATATAAGATTGTGAGGGGGCTTTATCGGGTGGATGCGGTGAGGATGTTTCCACTGATGGGTGAGACTAGAACTAGGGGGCATAATCTTAGAATAAGGGGCTGCCCTTTCAAAACTGAGATGAGGAGAAACTTCTTCACTCAGAGGGTAGTAAATATATGGAAATTGCTACCCCAGAGAGCTGTGGAAGCTGCAACATTAAATAAATTTAAAATGGAGATAGACATTGTCCTTGCAGATAAGGGAATTAGGGGTTACGGGGAGAGGGCAGGGAAGTGGACGTGAGTCTAGATTCAGATCAACCATGATCCTATTGAATGGCGGAGCAGGCCCGAGTGGCCATATGGCCTACTCCTGCTCCTATTTCATATGTTCTTATCACCTCCAAGCTCCCCTCCAAGGCACACACCATTCTTACTTGGAAATATATCATCGTTCATTCATCGCCACTGGGTAAAATTCCTGGAACTCACTCTCTAACAGCATTGTGGTAGTCCGTTCAATACATGGACTGCAGTAGTTCAAGAAGGTGGCTCACCACCACCTTCTCCTGGGAAATTAGGAATGGGCAATAAATGCAGGCGTTGTCAGCGAAGACCATATCCCATGAACAAATTAAACAAAATCTTAGTGAGCCTCGGATGAAATTCTTGGATAGATGCGGAAGCAGTTTGACCCACTCCGCCTATGGTTTGAAGTTCATGGACAGAGACAGGAGCAATGTAAACTAGGTGGCCCAGAGAATACAATTCCTGGACTCAGATAGGAACAGTGTAATATGGCATCCCTGTCAATGAAAATTCCAGATTGAGGCGGGGGAGTGGAAATCTAGGCGGTCCAGGGAACCTAATTCCTGGACTAATGGATGGTGAATGTAATCAATCCGGCCCTCTAATTCGAATGAGGTGTGAGTAGAGCAATCTGCGTGGACATGTGAATTTAATGCCTAGACTGAGGGAGGAACAGTGCAATCCAGGTGGAACTGCGAATGAAATACCTGGAGAGTGCCATCAGCAGTTTAATCTTGGTGGCCCTGGGAATTAAATTCCTGGACTGAGGGAGGAACAGTGTAACCTAATCTGCTCTGGGAATGAAATTGCTGGACTGAGGGAGGAGCAGCAAATCTTGGTAATCTGGGAATAAAATTCCTGGACTGAGGCGAGAGCAGTATTCACTAGGCGGCCCTACGATTGATTTTCCTGAAGTGAGGCGGGAGCAGTGAAATCAGTACGCCCCTGGGAATATAATCCATGGACTGAGGGAGGAGCAGTGTAATGCAGGTGGCTTTGGGAATGTCAGTACTGGACTGAGGCTGGAGCAGTGTAATCTAAGCGGCACTGGGAACGAGAATTCCTGGACTGAGATGGAAGCAGATTACTGCAGGTTGCCCTTGCCATGGAATTAATGGTTTGAGGCGGGATCAGTGTAGTCTAGGCTGTCCTGGGAAATAAATTCATGGTCTGTTGCGGGAGCAAAGCAATATAGGATGCAACTAGATTTACATTACCGGATTGAGGCCGGATTAGTGTAATCTAGACAGACCTGGGAATGCAATTTCTGGACTGAGGCGGGAGCAGTGCAATCTGGACGAGATTCAGGCTTGGGCTGATAAGGGACAAGTTAAATTTGCAACACACAAGTGCCAGGCAATGATTTTCACACAAAAGAGAGAGCCTAACAACCGCCCCTAGATAGTCAACAGCATTACCATCGCCGAATCCCCCACCAACACAACTGGACCAGCTTCATAAATACTATGGCTGCAAGAACAGGTCAGATGCTGAGTTTTCTGCGTCGAGTGACTCACCTTTTGATTCACCAGAGCCTTCCGCCATCGACAAGGCACAAGTAAGGAGTGTGCTGGAATACTCTGCAGTTGCCTGGATGAGTGTAGCATCAACAACACTCAATAGGCTCGACACCATCCAGGACATAGTAGACCGTTTGGTTGCCACCCCACCATAACCATTCACTCCCTCCACCTTCGGCGTACTGTGGCTGCAGTGTGTACCATGTACAAGATGTACTGCAGCAACTTGCCAAGGCTTCTTCAACAACACCTCTGGAACACTCGACCTCTACCACCTGGAAGGACTAGGGCAGCAGGCTCATGGTAACACCATCACCTCCAAATTCCCCTCAACACCATCCTGAATTGGAAATATATCGCCGTTCCTTCATTGTCGATAGGTCAAAATCCTGGAACTCCCTTTCTAACAGCACTGTGGGAGTACTTTCACCACACTGACTGCAGCGGTTCAATAAGGCGGCTCACCACCACGGTCTCATGGACAATTAGGTATGGGCAATATATGCTGGCCTTGCCAGCGATACCCAAATCCCAGGATCAAATAAAATAAATCTTAGTGACCCTGGAATTTAAATTCCAGGATTACGGCGGGAGCAGCGAAATCTACACTGTCCAGGGGATGAAATTTCTGGATAGAGGCAGGAGTAGTGTAATATAGTCAGCCCTATGGTTGAAATTGCTTGACTCAGGCAGGAGCAGTGAAAAATAGACTGTTCATGGAATTACATTTCTGGATTCAAATGTGAAATGTATAATCTGGGCGGCCTTGAGACTGAAATAACTGGAGTGAGGCGGGAGCAGTGTAAAGTAGGCTGCCCTGGGAATTGAATTCCTTGATTGACGAGGTTTCTGTGTAATCTTGGCGGCCCAGAGAATTAAGCTCCTGGATTGAAGTGGGAGCAGTGAATTCTAGCTAGTCCAGAGAACAAAATTCCTGAACTCAGATAGGAGCAGTATATGTAGGCCTCCTACATTATTGGACTGAGGCGGGGACAGTGTAATCTAGGCAGTGCAAGGGATTTAAAATGCTGGACTGAAGCAAAAGCAGAGTAATCTAGGCGGCCCAGGGAATAACATTCTTGGACTGAGGAGGACGCAATGTATTCTAGCCAGCCCTCGGAATGGAATTACTGAACTGAGGTGGGAGCTGTGTAATCTAGCCAGCCTGGGAATGACATTCCTGGACTGAGGAAGCAGCAATGTAATCCCGGCGGTCCAGGGAATAAATGTCCTGGACTGAAGCCGGAACAGTGGAAACGTGTCAGCCCAGTGAACACCATTCCTGGACTCAGGCCAGTGTGTCATGTGTGATTACAATCTTTCCATCACTGTGTCCATCTCTAAGTTCCTGCCGTTTAGGAATATTTATTGATGGTGACTATTTTTGCCTTGTTAGCCTGGGTTTGAATACATCAGATAACAAGATTGGGGGAATCCAGCCTCCTCTCTTCTTTTATTCATATTGTTTCTGTCACTTTCTCCTCTTTTGTTCACTGGTTGTGTTTAATTCAGGAAGAGAAACTCCATTCTCTTTGATCAATCTCGGTATTTTATGCTCGGCTGAAATATTCCACATTCGGTCACTTTTAATTTAAAACTGTGTACAACATGCTAACCTAGGTTGTGTTGCAATAACGTGTTGATTTGACATTGGGTCACTGAGTGTGTTTGTTCAATGTCTGTAATTAATGCTATTTACAGTGAGGCCTAATTATATCACTCAGGGATTTTGCTCTGCTATAAAGAAGGAGCTCCCTTCACAGTGTGACCTCACACAGTCAGCGCGCTGCCTCCAGCATAAAGACCACCAGCGACTCACAGACCGGAAGATATGGCTGTGCCACCTCCACCGCCCCCTCCGCCTCCCCCGCCCCTTCCTGATAATTGGCTTGAAAATTTGCGGATAGCTAACTTATTTAATGAAATACAAAAGATTTACTACCCAATCCTCGCTACTGTTGGAGTTCCGAGTAAGTTCAATGACCAGTTATGAATTCCATAAACCATGTTACACTGTAATATTATTCTTGCTATTTACAGTGTGATTTTATTCATTAATGATTTTCTGTGCTTGCATTTCTTGCATCATCTAAATCGTTTAAATGCAAGTCTTTCTTTTTATCAATGTTAATGCATGAGTTGTTGTATAAAAATACTCGGATTGCCTCGCTACAGTTGGTGCTCCTGTTAAGACTCTATATCTAATAATTAATTCTGTTAGTTATGTTTAACAGATTTAATGTTCTTATAATTTCCTCCCCCACCCCGGCAGCCCTCGCTGCTGTTGGTGCCCCTGGTAAATCTCTGTATGCAGCTTTCAATTCTGTAAATAATGCTTAACTGTATTTCTCTCCTTCTTTCCATGTTCCTTGTCATTCCCCATGCTTTCCGCGCTGCTGTCCGCTATTGATTCTGAACGTGATACGGTGTTACCGAGTTTGCAATATTCTATGTTCATTTCAAGCAATGATATTGAACCCAGACTCTTTATTTAACGAATTTCCGTCTGCTATCCACACTGAACATTCCTAACAGATAAGAAAAATGTTTTCTTGGATTAGGAAACTTTTCACGTAATGGCAAAGGTCTTCGACCTGAAACGTTAACTCTGTTTCTCTCTCTCCACAGGTGCTGCCTCACTTGCTGAGTATTTGCAACAGTTTCTGCTTTCATTTCAGATTTCCAGTATCCACAGTATTTTGCTTTTATTTTCGATTAATGATCGGAATGACTATTTAAACAGAGTCACAGGAAGAAAATCCTGGCAGGTCATATTCATATCTTTAAATGTGTGAAATATCCGCTAATCATTCAGTTCCAGTCACTGTCTCTTTTTCCACCAGCTCCAGTTCAGCATTCGTGGCACTGCTTCAGGTAGTTGGAACAGGATTACAAGGATAATTTACATTCTCATAAAATGTTCTTTAGCCAGATTTCAATACAGTAACGTGCAATCTTTGTTTTGAATTTACAATTAAGTCACATACCCGTCTGGCACAGTTCAGTGGATCTCTCAGTGAGACCCAGTGTGGTTCTCTATTGCCTCCTGATGTACTTCAGGATTAACAATCCCAGCTGAGGATAAGACAATCCTTTGATATTTTGTCCTCTAATATTCTCTGCACAAGGTTGGAAACCAACATGTGAAATGTACAAGGATAATTCTCTTCAATTTGTGTTCAGGTACTTTACAAAATCGTTCAGCAGCACTTTGCCTGTTGGATTATTCGTCTGAATTCGATGTTGTTAAATACATTTACTGAGGCATTTATTGCCAATGATAACTATGTATTGCAATTCAGAATCCATTTTTTTGCAATGTTATTTGGAAAATCTTCCTTTCAATGAGCTACAATTTGCGTATTTCAAGAAAAATGCGGTAAACTCAATCCTCAAAGCAAGTCTGACAGCCTAGTTGTCTTTATAACTGCAGTTCATTTGTATTTATCTTAACATGGTCGTATTACATCCGTACATTTTAAATAGAATTGACTGTAATTATTGCATGCCAAGTTTGCAGTTTCTGTGGCATTCATTTACTGTTCTATATATAAAGGATATTCAAACCAAGATCAGGAATCCAAGCGGGATTTCCGAAACCCGAACACAGGGCACAGAAGCGGACTGCACTGCTCAAATTGCTGACTGGTCCTGGGACACGGAGTTCTGTAAGAGTAAAATAACATAGGAACATAGGAAGAGGTGTAACGCATTTAGCCCCTCAAGCCTGTTTCGGCATTTAATGAGATCATGGCTGATCTGCGACCTAACTCCTTATACACGACTTTGCCCCATATCCCCAAATATCCTTGGTTAACACAAATCTATCAATCTCAGCCTTAAAATTGACAATTGATCTAGCATCAACTTCAGTTTGTGGAAGAGAGTTCCAAACTTCTACCAACCTTTGTGTGTAGAAGTGTTTCCTAATTTCACTCCTGAAAGGTCTGGCTCTAATTTCTAGACGGTGCTCCCTAGTCCTAGAATCCCCAACCAGGGAAAAGAGTCTCTGCCTATCTACCAATCTGTTCATCTTAATAACTTGAAAACTTCGATCAGATCACCCCTTAACCTTCTAGATTCTAAGGAATTCAATCGTAATTTGTGTAATTTCTCCCCATAACTTAACCCTTGGAGTCCGGGTGTCATTCTGGTAAACCTATGCTGCACTTCCTCCAAGGCCAATATATCCTCCCTAAGGTGTGGTGCCCAGAAATGCTCACACTACTCCAGGTGTGATCTAACCAGGGCTTTGTATAGATGCAGCATAACCTCCACCCACTTGTGTTCTCGGGCTTTAGATATAAAGGCCAGCATTCAATTAATGTTTTTGATTATTTTCTGTACCTGTCGATGATATTTTAATGATCTATGTAGATGCTCCCCTGCCTCATTTGAGCGCCACTCGTTTTAGCTTCTCACCATTTAGAAAGTACCCTGTTCGATCCTTATCATGTACAAATTGGAAAACCTGACATTTGAATTCGTTAAAACCCATTTGCCTCATTTTTGCCCATTCACTGAATCTATCGATATCCCTTTGTAATTTCATGCTTTCATCAATACTGCCTACATTGCTGCCTAACTTTGTGTCATCCGCAAATTTGGATATATGACGTTCTATGCCATCATCTACGTCGTTAATAAAAACTGTGAATAGTTGAGGCCCTATCTGGTCCTGGGAATGTGTCACACTTTAGAGTCATTATTTTATTTGTTACTATTTATTTATTGACAATTTTATTGAGTCCCAGTCTCTGATACAATATTAGTTTCCTTGGGATTTCCGGCATGCTTCTTCCTCTACAGTAAATACTGAAACAAAGTCTGTTTTCAACATGTCCGCCATTTCCTTATCATTGACAATATCACAACTTTCAGTTATGAAGGGTTCAAATTTACTCCTGACCACCCGATCTTCATAATATAATTGTAAAATTTATGTGTGTCGATTTTGATACCCCTTACAAGTTTCTTTTCATAATCCCTTTTGTAGCTCTTAGTAACTGTTTTGTGACCGTTTGCTGTTCTTTGTATCTTTCAAATTCGCCAGGATCTGTGCTACATTTTGCATTTATATAGGCTTTGTCATTTATTTCCATGCTGTCCCTTACCTCTTTAGTCGTCCAGGGCTGTTTATTACAAATAGAGCTCTTGCCCCTCAGGGGTATAGACTGTTTCTGTATTAGCTGAAATTATTTTTTGGACATCACCACTGATTGTCTGTTGTTTTACCCATTAACATTTTTGCCAGTTTACTGTGGACAGTCTCTGCCTCATCCCGTTGAAGTCAGCCTTACCTAAACCTAGAATCCTAGTAGCGGTTTTGCGTATCTCTTCATTGAACTCGATCATGTTCTGATCACTATTAGAAAAATGTTTCATTAGGCTGTTAAGTAAATCTGGCTCATTACTCATTAATAAATCTAACATGGAATGCCCCTTGTTGGTTAAGAACCTATTGCTACAGAACACTATCCTGGACACACTCAATAAATTCACTACATTTCTGAAATGTGCTAATCTGCTTTTCCCAATCTATTCCTGACATACTCTAGTCCTTTGCATCCCTGGTACCTCACCTGATGCTTTATATATGCTGAGCTAAAGGTAGATCTATCATTTCATCTCTCAGTGAGCAAACAGCTGTTACTTTTATGTATGTATTTATTTCATTTCATTTATTGATTAATTATTCAGACAATAAAGATTTACAGATTCAAAGGTAATATAATTAGATTATATCAATGATTGTCGGTAATTAGATTCAGATTTCACCCCGAATTCCATTAAAATGCTGCTTTTGCTGCCAGCCTGATGTAAATCTTCACTGTTTATTACATTCCGCAGTTAACTTAGTGACCATTGTGATCCTGTCTCGGGGAAAGTGCGGTCTCTCCACATGTGTCACTCACTACCTGGTGGCCATGGCAGCGGTGGATCTACTGGTCATTATCATCGACCTGATATTGAGGCAGATTCCAATTACTTTTAAGAAACGATTTGCTCCTGTGTATTCTATCCCCGTGTGTAATATCCACGCCGTCCTGCTTTATGCAGTCACAGACTGTTCTGTCTGGTTCACTGTCACTTTCACCTTTGATCGTTTTGTGGCAATTTGTTGCCAGAAGCTGAAAACTAAATATTGCACTAAGAAAACGGCTGCTGTGGTTCTAGGAACAGTGACTGTGCTGAGCTGTTTAAAGAACGTTTTCTGGTATTTTATGTTGACAGCTGAATATGCGCTGGAGAACACCCCCTGGTTCTGTGATGTAACACTCGAGGTTCAGTTTTCACCGGCCTGGGGGGCAATCGAGTTCCTTCATCATATTCTCACCCCGGGGGTCCCATTTGTTCTGATTCTTCTGCTCAATGCTGTCACCGTCAGACACATTTTAGTGTCCAGCAGAGCCCGCAGGAGACTCCGGGGTCCCAGCAGTGGGGAGCGTCCCAGAGACCCAGAGATGGAGAGCCGAAGGAAATCCATCATTTTACTGTTTGCTATTTCGTGCAATTTCATCCTGTTATGGTCTGTGATTATGGTCTATTCTATATATAACCGGGTGTGGCGATTGGTTGATTATATTGTGTCTCTACCTATATATTTTCCAGGTTTGGGACAAATGCTCCAGCTACTGAGTTGCTGCACAAACACTTGCATTTATGCCGTGACACAGACTAGGTTCAGACAGCAGTTGAAAAATGTGTTGGAATATCCCTTTACTTTAATTGTAAAACTCATTAAAGAATGAGATGAACTGAAGAAGTTCCTGCATCAGAACGTAACCCCATCTCATATTCTGTCCAACCCAGTCTAACCGCAGGGCCAGTGATATATGTTAGTATTAGCACACTCACTGACACACTGTCTGCATCATAAACCAGCGGCTGAGACATCCTATGAAATGTAAAACACTGCCACTGACCTCAGAAATATTAGCACACTGAAAGTGGTAACTGGTTTATATTAACACACTCACTGGAACACTCTGATCATACTGTTATACTGTCAAACGCTGATAGTAATCAACAAAATACTCCCCCAGATCCGCTGCTCATATTTACAATGAAACCCCCGGTAAATATTAACCCAGTCCATGTTCAAATATTAACTGAATCACAGAACACCGCACAAATATGAAAATACCGGCAGAGACATTCTTTGTGCAATGACATTCTCCAACACAACCACAACAAATATAAACACAAGCATAGAGACACATTTTTCATTATATTACACTGTCATCGGTGTCCTGTGGAAAAATCTCACCCACTCTCTCGCCTGGCATGCCCCACATCACTCTTTCTCTCACACTCTATGTCTGCAATTGTAACATTTACTGCTGCATCAAAATTCCACAATGTACTGCTGCCCTCCCCATTGTAGCATTTACTGCCGCCTCCCAATTCCACAATGTACTGCTGCCCTCCCCAATTGTACCATTTACTGCCGCCTGCCAATTCCACAATGTACTGCTGCCCTCCCCAATTGTACCATTTACTGCCGCCTCCCAATTCCACAATGTACTGCTGCCCTCCACAATTGTACCATTTACTGCCGCCTCCCAATTCCACAATGTACTGCTGACCTCCCCAATTGTACCATTTACTGCCGACTGCCAATTCCACAATGTACTGCTGCCCTCCCCAATTGTACCATTTACTGCCACCTCCCAATTCCACAATGTACTGCTGCCCTCCCCAATTGTACCATTTACTGCCGTCTGCCAATTCCACAATGTACTGCTGCCCTCCCCAATTGTACCATTTACTGCTGCCTCCCAATTCCAGAATGAACTGCTGCCCTCCCCAATTGTACCATTTACTGCCACCTCCCAGTTCCACAATGCACTGCTGTCCTCCCCAATTGTACCATTTACTGCCACCTCCCAGTTCCACAATGCACTGCTGTTCTCCCCAATTGTACCATTTACTGCCACCTCCCAATTCCACAATGTACTGCTGTCCTCCCCAATTGTACCATTTACTGCTTCCTCCCAATTCCACAATGTACTGCTGCCCTACTCAATTGTACCATTTACTGCTGCCTCCCAATTCCACAATGTAGTGCCGCCCTCCCCAATTGTACCATTTACTGCTGCCTCCCAATTCCACAATGTACTGCTGCCCTCCCCAATTGTACCATTTACTGCTGCCTCCCAATTCCACAATGTACTGCTGCCCTCCACAATTGTACCATTTACTGCCACCTCCCAGTTCCACAATGCACTGCTGTTCTCCCCAATTGTACCATTTACTGCCACCTCCCAATTCCACAATGTACTGCTGTCCTCCCCAATTGTACCATTTACTGCTGCCTCCCAATTCCACAATGTACTGCTGCCCTACTCAATTGTACCATTTACTGCTGCATCCCAATTCCACAATGTAGTGCCGCCCTCCCCAATTGTACCTTTTACTGCTGCCTCCCAATTCCACAATGTGCTGCTGCCCTCCCCAATTGTACCATTTACTGCCACCTCCCAATTCCACAATGTACTGCTGTCCTCCCCAATTGTACCATTTACTGCCTCCTCCCAATTCCACAATGTACTGCTGCCCTACTCAATTGTACCATTTACTGCTGCCTCCCAATTCCAGAATGTACTGCTGCCCTCCCCAATTGTACCATTTACTGCTGCATCCCAATTCCACAATGTACTGCTGCCCTCCCCAATTGTACCATTTACTGCTGCCTCCCAATTCCACAATGTACTGCTGCCCTCCCCAATTGTACCATTTACTGCCACCTCCCAATTCCACAATGTACTGCTGTCCTCCCCAATTGTACCATTTACTGCCACCTCCCAATTCCACAAAGTGCTGCTGCCCTCCCCAATTGTACCATTTACTGCCACCTCCCAATTCCACAATGTACTGCTGCCCTCCCCAATTGTACCATTTACTGCCACCTCCCAATTCCACAATGTACTGCTGTCCTCCCCAATTGTACCATTTACTGCCACCTCCCAATTCCACAAAGTGCTGCTGCCCTCCCCAATTGTACCATTTACTGCCACCTGCCAATTCCACAAAGTACTGCTGCCCTCCCCAATTGTACCATTTACTGCCACCTCCCAATTCCACAATGTACTGCTGTCCTCCCCAATTGTACCATTTACTGCCACCTCCCAATTCCACAAAGTACTGCTGCCCTCCCCAATTGTACCATTTACTGCCACCTCCCAATTCCACAAAGTGCTGCTGCCCTCCCCAATTGTACCATTTACTGCCACCTCCCAATTCCACAAAGTGCTGCTGCCCTCCCCAATTGTACCATTTACTGCCACCTCCCAATTCCACAAAGTGCTGCTGCCCTCCCCAATTGTACCATTTACTGCTGCCTCCCAATTCCACAAAGTACTGCTGTGTTCTTATCATGTCCAATTTATCATTTAACTGTAGCGTCATTCTTCTGTTTGTCGCTTATCATTTCCAATTTTACAATTAACTGTAACTTTATATCCCTACATATTGCTCATCATCTCCAATTTAATAATTAACTATAACTTTATCCCCTGTGAATTGGTTACCATGTTTAAATTGGACAGGGAATAAATAGAGTTACGGAAAAGGAGTGAAAAGTGAGTGGTACTGTTATTTCCCCTTCACATTAAACATAACCAGGGCAGGTACAGCACGGTTTCGATATGAAGAAAAGAACACTCTACACTGTCCCATCAATCACTTCCTTGGCAAACACAGCACGAGTAAGATACAGAGTAAGTTTCCCTCATCACTGCACCATCAAACGCGCCCAGCGCAGGTACAGTATGCATTAGATAGAGTAAATGTCCCCCTACACTGTGCCATCAAAAATATTAAAGGGCTGGTAGAGCACACGTTAGATACAGTGAAAAATTATCTCTACACTGTCGCAGCAAACAGTCCCAGGGCAGGTACAGCACGGATTAGGTACAGAGTAAAGCTCCCTCTGCACTATCCCAACAAACATTCAGGGCATGTATTGCACGGGCTAGATAAAGAGTAAATGTCCCTCTACACTTGCCCATCAAACACTACCAGGGCAGGTGCTGCACGGGTTAGGTAGAGTAAAGCTCCTTCTACAATCTCCCACCAAACACTCCTAGGACAGCTACAGCGCGGGTTAGATACAGAGTAAAGCTCAAACACACGCAGTGCACAGCTCACTTGACACTACCCAATGAAGCACAACCAGATCAGGTACAGCATGGGGTTAATACAGAATGAAGATCCCTCTACCTGTGTCAAGCACTCCCAGGTGATATATTGGCAAGGTTTATCTATGAGTAAAGCTTCACTTAACTACTCACATCAAAGTCCGAGCCTGACGGCAGATCTTGATCAGCTCCCAGTGTCTGGTTAACTCTCACTTCGGTAAAATCGTGGATTATGGCATTCTCAGTAAAGTTCCTCACCTTCCCAATCATTGATGAGGGTTTCCTTTTATCCTGTCTCCAATACTGAGTGTCTCGTTCCTGCCGGGTCTGCTCTTTGCAGCCAGCAATATTTCTCCAGTCCCAGTGAGCATGGCAATGATTCACCTTCTCTCTCTCCATCTGCCTGAGATTTTGCTCATTGCCAGAGACTCAACAGAGAAATTATTCATTTTAATTCCAGAATATATATCTTGAATACAATTGGGCTGCTTTTGTCACAGTGATCATAGTTAATTTGAATATATTTGTAATTAATTAATATATATGAATTACTTATTTCAATGTTAAGTTGATCTATACTGCCCTTTGCCCTGTTTATTGGGACTAAACTCATTCCCAGTGTCATCAAGCACTCCAGCTCCTCCCACACTGACATCCCACTGATGGGCCATAACCAGGGGTGGGGACTTGTCGGCTGGTGGCATCACAAAGGAATCGGGAGCCAATCACACAGCAGCCAGGAACGATGTCACAAAGACGCCGGAGCCCCTCCCTCTCGAGATGTCACTGGGTCACATTGACCAGGCTCTGCTCCTGGTGTGCAGTCTCACTGGGCATGAACACAGGTTGTACAATAAGCCTCATCTCCGACCCCGCTCCCATGTTCTGGGACTCCAGGCAGGGCGCACAGACTTCCAAAATAACCTCTCATGAATTCAACCTCCAATCCTCCAAAGGTCAGGTCCCACTATTCCATGGCCACTGCCCCCCCTCCATTGTCCATCTCTCGCATTATAAACCCTGTAGTCTCTCTCCTGCATTGGCAGTGAGAGGCAGTTTGATGTATTTCTCTTGGGATGTGGCAGGGATATTACAAACTATTCTGTGTTCTGAAACCAGCCTATTCCCTGCAACAAGAAGGGCATCAGAGGCAATAAGTGAAGTGATCATCAGCGGGATCAAGGGCTGTGACCATCGGAGCAATAATTGGAGGGGAACATCTTGGCAGATAATGGATAAAGCTCCTGGTACAATGTCCCCGCAAACAAGGGAAGAATAGATAACGCATTACTAAAGATGAGAGGGTACGGTACTACCCGGTAAATAACAATTAACGAAGAGTAGGTAAGGTGAGGTGCAGCACGTGTTATATGAAAAGTAAAACTCTCTCTCAATTGTTCCATCAAAAAAAGACCAACAACTTACATTTATATCGTGCTTTTAACGTAATAAAATGTCACAAGACGCTTCAGAGAAGTGTTATCAAAAAACAATTCACACCGAGCCGTTTGAGGAGATGTTCGGGCAGGTGAACAATAGCTTGTTCAATGATGTAGATTTTTAGAAGCGTCTTAAATGAGGAAATAGAAATGGAGAGATTTAGGGAAGGAATTCCAGAGCCTAGGACATAAGGCAGCTGAAGGCAAGACCGACAATGGTGGAGACAATTAAATTTGGGATGTTCAAAAGATCAGAATAGGCGGTGTGCAGAGGCCGAGTTGGATTAAAGGGCTGGAGGAGATTGCAGAGATAAGGAGATGTGAGGCCGTGGAGGGATTTCAAATCAAGGATGAGAATTTTAAAATGCAGGCATTCTTTAACTGGGAGCCAATGTAGGTTAGCAAACATAGAAGTGATGGACGAGTGGGACTTGGTGCAAGTTTGGACACGTATGGCAGAGTTTTGGATGACCTCCTGTTCATGGATTGCAGAATGAGGGAGGCCAGCCAGGAGTGTGTTGGAATAGTTAAGTCTAGAGGTGAGACAGGCGTGGACATGAGATTTGGCAGCAGGTATTTTGAGACAAGGGCAGAGACGGGCGATGTTACAAAGGTGGAAATGGGCGGTCTCAGCGATAGAATGTATAGGGAGTAGGAGCCATGTCTGTGACTCCCTGGTCTACTCGTACATCACCCCCAACACCTCTTTCCCTGGCAACTTCCCATGCAAGCGCAGGACATGCAACACATGCCATTTAGTTCCGTCTTTGCCACTGTCCGGCGACCCAAACACTCCTTCCTGGTGAAACAGCGATTTGCTTGTACTTCTTGCAATTTAGTACACTGTATTCGCTGCTCACGATGCGGTCTCCTCTACGTTGGGGAGACCTAATGCAGATTGGGTGACCGCTTTGCCGAACTCCTCTTCATTCTATATTTTAAACCTGAGCATCCGGTCGCCTGTAACTTTAATTCTCAGCTCGACTCCCACTCAGAGCTCACCGTCCTCGGCCTCTCACACTGTTCCAATGAAGCTCAACATAAGCTCGAGGAACAGCACCTCATCTTTCGATTAGGCACTTTACAGCCTTCTGGACTCAACATCGAGTTCAACAATGTCAGGCCATAACCTCTACCCCTATCTATTTTTCCATATCTTTTCTCTCTCTCACACTCCAGCTATCTTTCATTCTGCCATCGCCATTTACACTTCATCTAGAGCAATCTATTGTTTCTTAAGTTGTCCCATTACCATCTCCTATTGCCTTGCACCATCGTCCCTTTTGTCTCTTAATCTCTCCTGCCTTCCATCCTATCACAGACCTTCCCTTCTGTTCTTTCCTCCCCTCTCCCCTTTCCCTGCCCCTACCCTGGCTTAAAAACCTGTTCCATCTCCAGCTTTCTCCATTTCTGACGAAGTGTCCTCGACCTGAAAAGTTAACTCTGTTTCTCTCTCCACAGATGCTGCCTGGCCGGCTGAATATTTACAACATTTTCTGTTTTTATTTCAGATTTCCAGCAGCCGCAGTATTTTGTTTTTGAGGATGTAGGAAGCTCAATTCGAAATCAAACATAACACCAAGGTTGCGAGTAGACTTGGTCAGCCTTAGAGAGTTGCTGGGGAGCGAGATCGAATCAGTGTAAAGTGAACAGAGTTTATGGTGTGAACCGAACGCAATGGCTTTGGCCTTTCTGATATTTAATTGGATGAAATTTCTATTCTTCCAGTGCTGGATGTCGGACAAGCAGTCTGATAGTATAGAGGTGGTGGAGGGTTCGAGCGAGTTGGTGATGGGGTAGATCTGGGTATCATCAGCGTAAATGTAAAAACTCATGTTAGTGTTGTTGGATAATGTCACCGGGGTGCAGCATGTAGATGAGAAATAGGAGGGGGCCAAGGAGAGATCCTTGTGTGAGACGAGAGGTGACTGTGCAGGATCGGAAAGTGATTCCATTGCAGGAGATTCTATGGTTATGGCTTGAAAGATAGGAATGAAACCAAGGCGAGTACAGTCCCACCCAACTGGAAGAGGATGGAGAGGCCTTGGAGCAGAATTTTACGGTCAACCGTGTCAAAGGCTGCGGATGAAAAGCGATAGATTACCTTTGTCAGAGTCAATTAGGATGTCATTTGTGACCTTGGTAAGAGCAGTTTCAGTACTGTGGCAGGGGTGGAAGCCTGATTGGATGGATTCAAAGAAGGAGTTCTGATGGAGATGGGCACTGATTTGGGAGGCGACAACACGTTCAAGAATATTGGAGAGGAAAGGGGACTATGAGATGGGCCGATATTTTTCAAGGACAGAGGGCTGAAGGGTTTGTTTTTGACGTGAGGGCTGATGACAGCAGATTTTCAGGAAAGGGCGACAACATCAGAGGAGAGAGAACAGTTAACAATATCCGCTAACTTTGGATTCGGGAATGAAAGTTCGGTTTTCAGCAATTTAGTAGGAACTAGCTGGAGTGCCCGGCGGTGCCGATGCAAAGTCTGCCACTGTGACTTGTTGATTGATATTGCGGGGAAGGAGAGAGAGAGAGGTAAGAAGAGAGAGAGAGAGAGGGAAGGAGAGAGAGAGAGGGAAGGGGAGAGTGAGGGAAGGAGATAGAGAAGAGAGGAAGACACCCCGGGGAAGGGGCTGGACTCAGAGCCCGGCGGGTGAAGAAGGGCAGGCCGCCATTATGTGAGGTCGGTGGGAAGTTCCCTCAACCTCTCTCTCTCGCCCCCTCTCTCTCCCGCCCCCTCTCTCTCCCTGCCCCTCTCTCTCCCTCCCTCCCCTCTCACTCCTCTCTCCCTCCCTCCCCTCTCACTCCTCTCTCCCTCCCCTCTCACTCCTCTCTCCCGCCCGTCTCCCTCCCTCTCCTCTCCTCTCCCTCCCTCGCTCCCTTCCCCTCTCTCTCTCCCCTCTCTCCCTCACTCCCCGCTCTCTCTCCCTCCCTCTTTCCCTCCCTCCCCTCTCCCTCTCCCTTCCTCTCTCCCCCTCTCTCCCCTCTTCCTCTCTCTCCCTCTCCCCCTCTCCTTTCCCTCCCTCTCTCCCTCCCTCCCCTCTCCCCCTCAAGTTTCCTTCCCTCTCTCCCTCCCTCCCCCTCTCTCTCTCCCTCCCCCTGTATCTCCCTCCTTTCCTCTCCCTCCCTCCCCTCTCCCTCCCTAGTGCCTCAGGACCGGCCTGACTTAGTGCAGCTGAGCTCCCACTCTGGCCCGAGCCCCAGTGCGTGGCCTATTGCCTTAGGCCCGGCCGAAGCGAGCCCGGGGTTCCTCATGTTTAACCAGGCGGGCCCTTGGATTCAGTTGGCCGGGCGGCAGTCGAACGCCTTTCGCTCTGGACCCCCGTGTCCGAGTTCGGTCAGGGACGGTTCTTTGGAAATCCCCGGTTTTCCCTGTCCCGCACTCTTGGCAAGAGAGAGAGGGGGAAGGAGAGAGAGAGAGGGGGAGAAGGAGAGAGAGAGCGAGACAGAGGGGGGAAGGAGAGAGAGAGAGAGAGAGTGGGGGGTAAGGAGAGAGAGAGAAATTCCTGAATAAAAACTAATGAATGAACAATTTCCCCACCGCCATTACCATTTTTTTAGCTTCAGGCCCGGCCGGTCTTTAATGGCCGCCACTCACCTCACTAACGGCAGTTTGAAGGAATAGGCCCCGCCCACAAACGCCATGAAACGCCCCCCGTGACACAGTGCGTGGATTGGTCAACCATCACGTCACTTAGCGCTAATGAGCGGTAGTATTGGTCAACCGCTAATGAACGGATTTTGTCCGTTTTTTGAAGGTTTTTGTATACTGTCCGAACAATTTTTGTCTGACCACAAAGCAAATATGCCTATGACACTCCCCTAATCATAACCTTCCTTTTGATATGACATATGTGTAGGCATGCTCTATAACTTTTGAGTGAAGCCCGGACATACACACAGACAGACACCACGATCCTTTTATATGTATTGATATGGTCGAGAGAGCAGGAGGTCTGTCTCATTGATAGGATGAGCTCGGAGCGTCATGAGGGGTGACTGGAGAGAAATTAGAGAAATATATACATTTAGGATTAGGGAAGGGGGGAGATGCAGAGGTAATAAGATCCCATGGGATAGGTGAAGAGAAGGAATTAATAGCAGAAGCAGTTGAACTGATTGTTGTCGATTATTTTTAACAAACAAATCCTTGAGCTGCTCTCATTTATTGTTGGAGATGAGGAGGGAGGAGGCGGGGGACGGTGGTTTGAGAAGACGGTAAGTGGTGGAGAAGGGAAGCCTGGTGTTATTGTTGTCATTCTGGATGGTTTTAGTGATGGAAAGTAGGACCGATAGAGCTTTAAAGGATCGAGTAAATCTGATGATGGATGATTAGATCAGTTGTCCACCAAAGACATTCAAGTCTGCATCCCGTGGATATAAGGGAGTGGAGATGAGGGGAATAGCAGGGGGAATGGCTCGGGTGAGAGAGTGCAATGATTTTAGTCAGGACAAGGGCATAATGGGGGTGTAGAGAGTGTGATTGAATCAGTCATGGTGAATAGTAGGCCAAAGGCGAGCTAGCTGGGAATTAGGAATTGCAGTCGGGAGGGATTGAGGGAGAGCATTTTCCCGGGGCGGATATGAAAAGAAAAGTGTTTAGGAGGGGAAAGGTGAATATGGGTAGAGAGTGTTATGGAAAAAAACGTACAGGATTAATCTCTTCCATATGAGGAATGTGTCACTATTAGGCAATGATTCTGTAAGCTGGAATTTTAATTGGCACTGCTGGAGAAAAAATATCGTCCTCCTTTTCCAATAATATAATTCGGCTCAGAGTCATTGAGCTGGAGTGCGAGTTGAAGATACTCCAACACATAAGAGAGGTGGACGAATTTCTGGACAGTATTATCCACAATACAGTCACACCCCAGACGAAAGCAGAGGTTCAGGATAGGGAGGATGTGACTGTTAGGGAGGCGGGTAGTGGGTATTTAGGAGAGGATGAGCAGGAGGTCCCACAAACACTGGTCCTGTCCGACAGGTGCAAAGTACTCACTACCTGTGAGGACAAGGAGAAAGGCTGCAGTGAGGACAGCCACAATGCAGACGAAGGCACCATGGCTCAGAGGGGGCGGTGGGGGGGGGGGGCTGTGTGAAGAGCTGAATAGAAATGCCATAGTAATCGGGGACTCTATAATTAGGGGATAGATAGCGTCCTCTGCAGACAAGAACGAGAATCCCGAAGGGTGTGTTGCCTACCCGGTGCCACGGTAAGGGATATCTCATGGCAGCTGGAGAGGAACTTGGACAGTGAAGATCTAAATCCAGTTGTCGTGTTCCATGTTGGAACAAATAACCTAAGTAAGAGTAGGGAGGAGGTCCTGCTGAAAAATATCAGGAGTAATGATTAAATTAAAAAGCAGTAACTCGAGGGGAATAATTTCTGGATTACTGCCAGAGTCAGGTGGAAACTGGCATTGAAGCAGATAGATCAGAAGAATTAACAGGTGGCTAAAGGGCTGGTGTGGGAAAGAGGGGTTCTTTTTCATTGGACACTGGTACCAGTTCTGGGACAGGAAGGACCTGTAGCGAGGGAACGGGCTCCACCTGAACTGGAATGGGACCCGCGTCCTTGCAGAAAGGGTAAATAAGAAGGTGGCAAAGGGTTTAACCTAGTACAATGGGGGGGGGGGGTGGGGAAGAGTGATCTACAACAAACGTATGCAGCCTAAATATAAACAAAACAGGAAAAGAGAGCATAGGAACGAAAAAAGGGAGGGAGCACACTGGTGGCAAGTGTAAAAATAGAGTTATGGAACAGGAGTCTACAAAGCTGGTTAAACAAAAAGTGAGAGGTAATCCTATTAAAATGAGTTAAACTGTCTGTATATCAAAGCAAACAGCGTCCATAATAAAACAGGTGAGCTGGAAGTAATCATGTGTAGCGAGGAACAAGACAAGGTAGGGATTACTGCGACATGGCTGCAGAAAAACAGGACTGGGAATTAAACATTGCAGGGTAAAACCTATTTAGAATAGATAGGGAGAGAACACGGGAGGTGGAGTAGCGGTTCTTATTAGGGATAACATAATGGCAGTAGAAAAAAGTGACACAGATATCAGCAAACCAAGCACTTGGAAGTATTTCTAGATGGATAGAACTGAAATGTAGGAATGTTATGCTGAACCTTTATCGAACCTTGTTTAGAGCACACTTGGAGGACTGCGTGCAGTTATGGTCGGCATATTGGGCCAGTAATTCCGGTCCCAAAGCGTGAGTACGGACGGTGTACTCACGTGTGTGGCCGGAGGAATTGCCGGTTTTCAGCATGCACAGTGCATGCGCGGGAAACCGGCATTTCCTCTCCATCGAACCAAGGGGTTACATCCCCCTTTCTTTGAGATTTAACAAAATCAATATCAATCAACTTTCAAGAAAACAATAAAGATAATATCAGTAACACTTTTGTTAGTGCTCTATAAACATAAACATTTTCAAAACAGTCAACACATTTTCAAAGCTTTACATTGTACTCAAAGATTAAGTCTATCAGGCTTTCTAACTTCACGTGTGGATCTTCTCAACATGGGTAAGTCTGATGTGTCTTCATGAGATTGTTCTGGCGGTGAATGACAAGATGCAGTTGCGGCATTGTCATCAATCTGCTCTTGTATAGATCTAGGTCTCCTTGCGATCTTTGCTTGGAGAGTGTTTCCGTGTTTCCTTCACTCTTCATGCCATAACTCTCAATGTAGTCAATGCACTCTCGAAAAACTGCTGGCAGCTGGATCCCATCATACAGCATAGTCCTCTCAGCAGCCTCGGCTAATGGAACACCAAAGATTGGCCTGAGGGAAGAAGGAGTATCCACCGGAACTGCTTCCTGCTCTGGTGCAGGCTTCTTCTTTTTCTTTTTCTCCTTCCACTGCTTAACAACATCTGCTGCGGTTATATCTTTGGACTTTAACTCCTTGTGTTTTTCCTCTTTGTGCTTCTCTTCCTTTGGCTTCTCTTTGTGCTTAAAGTTTTTTTCTTTCTTCTTGGAGAAACTAGGCTTTTTGAAGACATGGATACCCTTTGGCCTTTTCATCCTTGATGGGCTCTCTGCTTCATCACCTGAGTCATCTGGTCTGCTTATGGCACAGTTTATACGGTAGACTCTCTTGACCAGTTCTAAGTCTTCACAAGCTTTGTCACCTAGTATCGAATCAAGTCTTTCAGCCACAACAGAAAGCATGAGATGATGCACTTTGTCTTTGACTGTCACTTTAAGTCTGCATACACCTAAGCTATCTATTTTCTGTCCATTATAGCTCTTCAGTAGTACTGACTCTTTCTGTATTTTGGGCTTTTCTTTCATATTTTTTATGTCACTCACACTGATTAAGTTTGCTTTTGCCCCAGTGTCCAGTTTCAATGTAACTAATGCTCCATTTATCTGCAGTGGGATCATCCATTTGTCCACTTTTACTGCATTGACTTTATGTTCAGCATTGTCCATTTCTGAGGGCTGCACATTTTCTGTATCTTTTTTGATATCGTCACATGACACCATTCCTACAAGAAATGTCTCACTTAAATCAGTGTCCTCAATCACATTAACTTGTTGCCCTTTCATTGTTTTTACTTTTGAAAAGCATTGTTTGGCAAAGTGATTCTTTCCATTACACTTTGTGCACATTTTTCCAAACGCTGGGCATCGTCTTAACTGGTGTTTGTAACCACAGCGTTTACAATTAAAAATGTCATCCTCCGATTGCTTTTCATTTCTGTTCTGCCCATGTTTCTTCCCCTTATAGGAAACAGCACCGACAGCAGCATTATCACTCATTACAATTGCATCATTATTGATTTCACTGAAAGTCTGCGCGTGCTTTCGAGTTAGCTCGCTGGCTTGGCATATTTTCACCGCATTTTCCAAATTTAGTTTGGTTTCTCTCAACAGACATTCCCTGACTTTTTTATCATGAATACCAAACACAATCTGGTCACGAATCATGGATGCTTTGAGCTCAGAGAAATTACATGTCTGTGCTTTCAGTTTCAGATCATTTTTAAAGCTATCAAAAGTCTCATTTTGTTGCTGTGTCCGTGAACGGAAAATGTATCTTTCATACGTCTCATTCTTTTTGGGAGAGCAATGTGCATCAAATTTTTTTAGCACATCTTCTAATTTTTCTCTCTTCTCCGCTGGATTAAATACAAATGTATTAAATACCTCTATCACCTGTGGGCCTGCAAACGTGAGCAGCAACACTATCTTCCTTGCATCTGGCTTCGTACCGAATCCGATGGCTAAAATGTAGAGTTCGAATTGCTGTTTAAAAGTCTGCCAGTTGTAGTCGACTTTTTCTGTGAGATTCAAACGCTCTGGTGGCTTCAAATTCTCCATGTCGCTTTTCACAATTTTCAGCAGATCTTCACCACCCTGGTACCATGTTATGTTCATTAATAAATTGACATTCTTATTATGAACACAGCTAGCATTTGCTAGTTACTTTTATTGAGCACATGTCGACTTGTACAGCATCTTGTAGAGGCTTCCATCTTGACTGTTGCCTTCTGGGTAGCCTAGCCTCATGGGTAATGTAGTCTTAATATATGTACAGCTGGGTAGTGTAGTCTTATACATACAGCTATATGCAGCACTACACAGCTCTACGGCTCCACCTAGTCTCCACTATAGAATGAAATGTTATTGATCGTTACACCAGAGAGTGGTGAATTTGTGGAATTCTCTACCACAGAAGGCCGTTGAGGCCAATTCTTGAATTATAGTCAAGAAGGAGTTACATATATTTCATAAGGCTAAGGAGATCAAGGGATATGGGGAGAATGCAGGACAGGGTACTGAATTTGGATGACCAATCATGATCTCATTAAATGTCGGGAAAGGCTCGAGTGGTCGAATGGCCTACTCCTGATCCTATCTTCTATATTTATATGTTTCCCTGGTAATAACCTGATTGACATCCTCTGTACCCTTTCTAACGCCTTCAAATCTGTTCTGAAGTGTGGTGCCCAGAAATGACTACAATAATCCGGCGGATGCCGAACCAGTGTTTCATTGAGTTTAGAATGATCTCTTTACATTTATATTCTGTTCCTCTCCCTATAATCCCAAGTAACACATAGGTGTTGTTAACCATTTGATCAGCTTGCTCTGCCACATTTTAGTATTTGTTTATCTGCACACCGAGGTCTCTCTGCTCATCTACACTGTTAAAAATCGTGCCATTTATAGTAGACCATCTTTTCATATTACTGCCCCCAAAGTGCTTCAGCTCACAGTTCTCCACATTGATTTCCACCTGCACAGGGGACCCGAAATTCTGTGCCAATTATGAAGCTTCCCTACACCGGAGTCTAGGTCGTTTCTAAAAGTTGAAAAGAGTAATGGAGATAAAATCAACCCTTGGGAAACACCACTGCAAACCAGCTCAAATCTGAAAACACGTCCATCCGCCCACCCTCGGCTTCCTGTTACAGATCCAATTCCGTAGCCATACCGCTCATTGACCCTTAATTCCACGGGCTTCCATGTTCTTAACAAACCTATAAGTTACACAAGTAAAGTTCACTATAGGGAAATGGAATGTGTATATTGGAACTTGAATGGCAATTGTATATTGGAATGAGAATATTCACAGGCTATATCTCACATATCAGTAGTGGTCAATGGGTTGTGTATAATTGAACATATCCTTAACTAAGGGAGGATATACTTGCCATTGAGGGAGTGCAACGAAGTTTCACCAGACTCATTCCTGGGATGCGGAGATTGTCCAATAAGGACAGACTGAGTAGACTAGGCCTATATTCTCTAGAATTTGGAAGAATGGGATGTGATCTCATTGAAACATATAACATTCTTACAGGGATTGACAGGGTAGATGCAGGGAGGATGTTTCCCGTGGCTGGGGAGTCTAGAACCAGGGGTCACAGTCTCAGAATAAGGGATCGGCCATGTAGGACTGAGATGGAGGGAAATTTCTCCACTCAGAGGGTGGTGAATGTTTGGAATTGTCTACACCAGAGGGCTGTGGCCTCTCAGTCGTTGAGTATATTCAAGACATAGATCGATAGACATTTCAAAATGGGGATAGTGCAGGAGAGTGGAGAAATTTTCGACGTACAGCCATGATCATATTGAATGGCGGAGCAGGATCGATGGGCCAAAGGGTCGACTCCTGCTCCTATTTCTTATGTTCTTATGAAACATAAATGAGCACTGAACTGAGAAAATATTCACATCACACAAATAAATGTTGAGCAAGGGCATTAGTGAATAGATTAATTGAAACGGTTACCTGCAAATAGAGAAGTTGGACGGGCCCAGCAAAGGATCTATTGGAGTTAGCCAACAGTAAAGTGTGGAATTGGGGGAGGGTAGCTTTAAACAGCGGAGTGAAGGAGAGTTCATTACATAGGGGAGTTGGAGGAAGGCGCCAGTAAGTGTGTTATTGGGGGAGTGCACCAGTAAATATGCCAAATGTGGAATGCACCAGGATGTTGGAATTGGGGAAGGCACCAGTAAATGGGACATTTGAGAATGGCATCAATATATGGGGAAATTTGATAGGCTACCAGTGAATGGCGAAATAGGAGGAATGAAGCAGTAAACATGGAAGAGCACCAGTAAATGTGGAAATTGGAGAAAGCACCAGTAAAGGAAGAATTGGGGAGACCACCAATATATTGTGGAATTGGCAGTAAGCACCAGTAAATGGGGGATTGGAGAGGGCAACATCAAAGAGGTATTGGGAAAGGCACCAATAAATGGGGGATTGGGGAACGGCACCAGTAAATGGGGGATTGGGGAAGGGCACCAGTAAATGGGGGATTGGTGAAGCAACATTAAATGGGGGATTGGTTAAGGCACCAGTAAATGGGGGATTGGAGAGGGCAACATCAAAGAGGTATTGGGGAAGGCACCAATAAATGGCGGATTGGGGAATGGCAGCGGTAATTAGGGGATTGGGGAAGGGGCACCAGTAAATGGGTGATTGTGGAAGCCACCAGTAAATGGGCGATTGGGGAAGCAACATTAAATGGGGGATTAGGGAAGGCAGCAGTGAATGAGGGATTCTGGATGGCAGCAGAAAATGGGGGATTGGGGAAGGCAGCAGTGAATGAGGGATTGTGGATGGCAGCAGTAAATGGGGGATTGGGGAAAGGCACCAGTAAATGGGAGATTGGGGAAGCGTACCTGTAAATGGGGCATTAGGGGAGGGGCACCTGTAACTGGGGGACTGGAGGAGGCAGCATTATGTGTGGGATTGGGGAAGCATCAATAAATGGGGGATTGTGGAAGGCACCAGCAAAACAGGGGATTGGGGAAGGGCACAAATTAATGGGGATTGGGGAAGGGCATCTGAAAATGTGGGATTGGGGAAGGGCACCTGTAAATGCGGGATTGGGTAAGGCACCTTGCAAATAGGGGATTGGGGAAGGTCATCATTAAATGGGGGATTGGGGAAGGTCACCATTAAATGGGGGATGGGGAAGGTAACCAGTAAATGGGGGATTGGGGAAGGGCACCAGTAAAAGTGGATTGGGGAAGGGCAACTGTAAATGGGGGATTGGGGAAGGGCACCAGTAAATGGGGGATTGGGGAATGGCACCAGTAAATGGCGGATTGGAAAAGGGCACACGTAAATGGGAGATTGGGGAGGGGCACCTGTAAATGCAGGATTGGGGAATGCACCCGTAAGTGGCGGAATGGGGAAGGCACCCGTAAATGGGGGATTGGGGAAAGACAGCAGTAAATGGGGGATTTGGGAAGACACCAATAAATGGGGCATTGGTGAAAGCACCAGTAAGTTGGGAATAACGGAAAACGCTGGGAAAACTCAGCAGGCCAGACAACATCCGTGGAGAGAAACAGAGTCAATGTTTCAGGCCGAAACCCTTCTTCAGAACTGAGGAAAAAAAGGCAGGAATTGAAAAAGTTTAAAAGTAAGTTTGGGGGCTGGGAAATGGGGGAGGGGATAGAAGAAGAGACATTAAGAGATATTCAAGGTGAGACGAGATGGTGATAGGACAGGTAAAGAAACAAACAATGGACTTGGATGAAGTGTGAACTGCGCTGGCAGAGTGAAAGACAGCTGCCATGTGGGAGACAGAGAAAAAAGGAAAAGAAAAAAGGAAATGGCACAAATCAAAATTGTGGATAAAAAATATAAAAATATAATATGGGCCAAGATTATGATCTGAAATTGTTGAACTCGATATTGAGTCTGGAAGGCTGTAAAGTGCCTAATCGAGCTGTTCCTCGAGCTTATCTGGAACAATGAAAGAGGCCGTGGACGGTGAGGTCTGAGTGGGAATGGAACAGTGAATTGAAATGACAGACGACCGGAAGCTCGTGGTCACCCATACGTTCTGAAAGGAGCTGTTCTGCAAAGTGGTCACTCAATCTGCGTTTGGTCTCCCCAATGTAGAGGAGACCACATCGTGAGCAGCGAATACAGTGTACTAGATTTCAAGAAGTACAAGTAAATGGCTGTTTCATTGGAAGGGGTGTTTGTGGCCCTGGACAGTGGGAAGGGGGGAGGTATAAGGGCAGGAGTTGCACCTCCTGCGCTTGCATGGGAAGGTGCCGGGGGAAGGGGAAGGGGTGCTGGGGGTGTAAGAGGAGTGGACTAGGGTTTCTCGTTGGGAACGGTCCCTACGGAATGTGGAAAGGGGAGGTGAGAGGGAAAAGCATTTGGTGGTGGGATCACGTTGGAGGTGGCAGAAATGACGGAGGCTGATCCGTCGAATGTGCTGGCTGGTGGCGTGAAATGTGAGGACAAGGGGAACCCCATCATGGTTCCTCGAGGAAGGGGCAAGGGTGTGGGCAGAATTGCAGGAGATAGAATGGACACGGTCAAGGGCCATGTCAACCACAGTAGAGGGGAATCCTCAGTTGATGAAAAAGGAAGAGATGACAGAAGCACTGCTATGGGAGTTGGCATCATTAGAGCATGCGCGGCAGAGACAGAGAAACTGAGAGAGTGGAATAGAGCCGTTACAGGAGGCGGGTGGGAGGAAGTGTAGTCCAGGTAACTGTGGGAGTCAGTGGGCTTGTAGTGAATGTTTGTCAACAACCTAATCCCAGAGATGGAGATGGAGAAGTCGAGGAAGGGAAGGGATGAGTCGGAGATGGACCATGTGAAGGTGAGGGAAGGGTGGAAATTGAATAAAAAGTGAATTAAATTATTTAGTTCAGGGTGAGAGCAGGAAAAGGCACCGATACAGTCGTCAACGTGCCAGAAAAAGAGGTGAGGGAGGGGACCTGAGTAGGACTGGAACAAAGAGTGTACCACATTTCCCACGAAAAGGCAGGCATAGCTAGTACCCATGCGGGTTCCCATAGTAACACCTTTGATTTGGAGGAAATGAGTGGAGTCAAAGGAAAAGTTGTTCAATGCGAGAACAAGATCAGCCAGTTGGATGAGGGTGGTCATGGATGGGGACTGATTGGGTCTCTGTTCAAGGAAGAAGAAAGCGCCCTCAGGCCATCTTGGTTGGTTAAGGATGTGTAGAGTGATTGTATGTCCATATTGAAAAGGAGGCAGTTGGGGCCAGGAAATTGGAAACTGGTAAAGTGGCGGAGGGCGGCGGAAGAGACACGGATGTAGGTGGGAAGAGACTGGACAAGGGGAGAAAAAGTAGAGTCCAGATAGGAAGAAATACGTGGCAAGTGAAAGCTGAAACAATGGGTCTACCAGGGCAGTCCTGTTTGTGGATCTTGTGAAGGAGGTAGAAGCGGGCAGTGCGGGGTTGGGGAACTATGAGCTTGACGGCCACTTTGCAATAAAGTTCAACATTCGATGTACTTTCCTAATTATTGCAGTACTTGCATGCTAACTTTTAGGTTTTCATGTACAAGAAACCCCAGATCCCTCTGTACCGCAGCATTTTGTAGCCTCTCTCCACTGAAATAATAATTGGCTTTTTATTTTTCCTACAATGTGGCTAACCTCAGTTTTCCACATTATACCACATCTACCAAATGTTTCCCCACTCACTTAACCTATCTATATCCCTTTGGAGATCTTTGTGTCCTCTTCATGTCCTCTTCCACCTTTCTTTATTTCATCAGCTAATTTGGCTACATTACGCTCGTTAATCCAAGTCATTAATATAGATTGTAATTGTCTGAGGCCCCAGAACTGATCCATGTGGCATCCCATTAGGTACAGTTTGCTAACCTGAAAATGACCCTTTTATTCCAACTCTCTGTTTCCTTTTAGTTAGCCAATCCGCTATCCCAGCGAATATATTACCCCCAACCCCATGAACTCTTGCCTTCTGCAGTAACCTTTAATGTGGCAATTTATCAAATGCTTTCTGGAAATCCAAATGCACTACATCTACTTTCCCCTTCACCCACCCTGCTCGTTACATCCTCAAAGTACTCTAGCACATCTGTCAAACATGATTTCCAATTCGTTAACAATGCTGACTCTGAATGACTGTATCATGATTTTCTAAATTTCCCACTATTACTTCCTTAATAATGGACTCCAGCATTAGTAGCAGAATTCAGAAACACATAGACAACCTGTTGAAATTGGCAGAAAGATGGCTGATAAATTTTAGATCAGAAATGTGAAGTGATACACTTTGAGAGGAGAAATGAGGAGGTACAATATAAACTAAATGGTATAATTTTAAATGGAGTTCATTTACATAGAGACCTAACAGTTTATGTGCACAAATCGTGGAAGGTTTGCAGGACAAATTGATAAGACAGTTAAAAAAGCATGCAAGACCTATGGCTTTATAAATAGAGGCATAGGGTACAAAAACAAGGAAGTTATGCTAAACCTTTATAAATGACTGGTTAGGCCTGAGCTGCAGTATTTTGTCCAATTCTTGGCATCACACTTTATGAAGGACGTAAAAGTCTTGGAGAAGAAGCAAAGGAGATTTACCAGAATGTAACCAGAGATGAGACGTTCAGTTATAAGGAGAGTCTGGAGAAGCTGAGCTTTTTCCCCTTCGAGCAGAGAAGATAATTGGGAAATTTAATAGATTTGCTCAAGGATTTGGATGGAGTAAATAATGAGAAACTGTTTCCAGAGACGGAAGGATTGGTAACCAGAATATACAGATTGAAGATAATTGGCTGCAGAAAAACAAGACTGGGAATTAAACATTGTGGGGTAAAACCTATTTAGAAAAGATAGGGAGGGAAAAAGGGGAGCTGGAGTAGCTTTTCTTATTCGGGATAACATAACGGCAGTTGAAAAAAGTGACACAGATATCAGCAAACCAAGCACTAGGAAGTATTTCTAGATGGATAGAACTGAAAATTAGGAATGTTATGCTGAACCTGTATCAAACCTTGGTTACACCACATTTGGAGGAATGCGTGCAGTTCTGGTCGGCATATTATAAAATGGCTACAGAGGCACTGGAGAGGGTGCAGAGAATATTGACAAGACTGATACCAGCAATGCGAGGGTGTACATATCAGGAAAGAATGAAGAGGCTGGCTCTCTTTTCTCTTGATAAAATAGGCTGAGCGGTGACCTAATAGATGTCTTTTAAATTATGAAAGGTTTTGTTAGAGTAGGTACAGAGAGAATGTTTCCACGTAAGGAAGAGCATAACTAGAGGCCACCAAGAAATCCAATAGGGAATTCAGAAGAAACATCTTTACCCAAAGACTGGTGAGAATGTGGAACTCACTACCACAGGGAGTGGTTGAAGCGAATAGTATCTTTGCATTTAAGGGGAGTTTGGACAAGTATTTGAGGGTTATGCTGATAGATTTCGATGAGAAAAGACGCCAGCATGGACTGGTTGGGCCGAATGGCCTGTTTCTGAGCTGTATATTCTATATAATCCTATGGAATCATAGAATCACAGCAACTTACAGCAGAAGGAGTCCATTCAGTCAGTCCTGTCCACACTGGCTCTCTGAAAGAGCAGTGGTGCTTTGACCCACAACCCCACCTATTGCCCGTAACCCGGGAATTACTCCTCCTCAAGAACCTGTGCAACTGCCTTTAAAATTATTGAAGGAATCAGCTTCTGTCTCCTTTCAAGTGGAGCGTCACAAAGCCCAACAACTCTGAGTGAAAACAATACTCCTCATCTCCCCTCGATATCATTTCCCAATCATTTTAAATCTATGACCTCTGGGTATGAATCCACTCGCCATAGGGAATAGGTTGTCTCTCTGAAAGCCTCCCATCTTCCTGAAAACCTTGATTAGGTCACCTCTTCACATTCTCTGTTCCAAGGAGCAGTCCTAACTCCTCCAACATCTCTTCAAAGCTGAAGCTCATCTTCCAAGATTCACCAGGCGGATACCTGGGATGGCAGGAATGGCGTATGTAGAGCGATTGTGTCGATTAGGCTTGTCTTCGCTAGAGTTTAGAAGAATGAGAGGGGATCTCATTGAAACTTATAAAATTCTAACAGGACTAGACAGACTAGGTGCATGAAGGATGTTCCCGATGGCGGGGGAGTCGAGAACCAGGGGTCGCAGTCTAAGGTTAAGGGGTAAGCCATTTAGGACTGAGATGAGGAGGAATTTCTTCACCCAGAGAGTGGTGAACCTGTGGAATTCTCTACCACAGAAGGCCGTTGAGGCAATTCATGAACTATAGTCAAGAAGGAGTTAGATATATTTCATAAGGCTAAGGAGATCAAGGGATATGGGGAGAATGCAGGGACAGGGTACTGAACTTAGATGACCAGTCATGATCTCATTAAATGGCGGAAAAGGCTCGAGTGGTCGAATGGCCTACTCCTGATCCTATCTTCTATGTTTATATGTTTCCCTGGTAACAACCTGATTGACATCCTCTGTACCCTTTCTAACGCCTTTAAATCTATTCTGAAGTGTGGTGCCCAGAAATGACCATAATAATCCGGCGGATGCTGAACCAGTGATTCATTGAGTTTAGAATGATCTCTTTACTTTTCTGTTCCTCTCCCTATAATCCCAATTAACCCATAGGTGTTGTTAACCATTTGATCGGCTTGCTCTGCCACATTTTAGTATTTGTTTATCTGCAAACCGAGGTCTCTCTGCTCATCTACACTGTTAAAAATTGAGCCATTTATAGTAGACCATCTTTTCATATTACTGCCCCCAAAGTGCATCAGCTCACACTGCTCCACATTGATTTCCATCTGCACAGGGGACCCGAAATTCTGGGCCAATTATGAAGTTTCCTTACACCCGAGTCTAGGTCATTTCTAAAAGTTGAAAAGAGTAAAGGAGATAAAATCAACCCTTGGGAAACACCACTGCAAACCAGCTCAAATCTGAAAACACGTACATCCGCCCACCCTCGGCTTTCTGTTACAGATCCAATTCCGTAGCCATACCACCCATTGACCCTTAATTCCACGGGCTTCCATGTTCTTAACAAACCTATAAGTTACACAAGTAAAGTTCACTATAGGGAAATGGAATGTGTATATTGGAACTTGAATGGCCATTGTATATTGGAATGAGAATATTCATAGGATATATCTCATATATGAGTATTGGTCAATGGGATGTGTATAATTGAACATATCCTTACCTAAGGACGGAAAAACTTGCCATAGAGGGAGTGCAACGAAGGTTCACCAGACTGGTTCCTGGGATGCGGGGATTGTCCAATGAGGACAGACTGAGTAGACTAGGCCTATATTCTCTAGAATTTGGAAGAATGGGATGTGATCTCATTGAAACATATAACATTCTTACAGGGATTGAGAGGGTAGATGCAGGGAGGATGTTTCCCCTGGCTGGGGAGTCTAGAACCAAGGGTCACAGTCTTAGAATAAGGGATCGGCCATGTAGGACTGAGATGGAGAGAAATTTCTCCACTCAGAGGGTGGTGAATCTTTGGAATTGTCTACACCAGAGGGCTGTGGCCACTCAGTCGTTGAGTATATTCAAGACATAGATCGATAGACATTTCAAAATGGGGATAGTGCAGGAAAGTGGAGAAATGTTCGAAGTACAGCCATGATCATATTGAATGGCGGAGCAGGATCGATGGGCCAAAGGATCGACTCCAGCTCCTATTTATTATGTTCTTATGAAACATAAATGAGCAATGAACTGAGAATATATTCAAATCCCACAAATAAATGTTGAGGACGGGCATTAGTGAATAGAGTAATTGAGACGGTTACCTGTAAATAGAGTAATTGGACAGGCCCAGCAAAGGATCTATTGGAGTTAGCCAACAGTAAAGTGTGGAATTGGGGGGAGGGTAGTTTTAAACAGTGGCGTTAAGGAGAGTTCATTACATAGGGGATTTGGAGGAAGGCGCCAGTAAGTGTGTTAGTGGGGGGTGCACCAGTAAATATGCCAAATGTGGAATGCACCAGGATGTTGGAATTGTGAAAGGCATCAGCAAATGGGACATTTGAGAACGGCATCAATATATGGGGAATTTTGTTAGGCTACCAGTGAATGGCGAAGTCGGAGGAATGAAGCAGTAAACATGGAAGAGCACCAGTAAATGTGGAAATTGGAGAAAGCACCAGTACAAGGAGGAATTGTGGAGACCACCAATATATTGCGGAATTGGCAGTAAGCACCAGTAAATGAGGGATTGGAGAGGGCAACATCAAACAGGTATTGGGAAAGGCATCAGTAAATGGGGGATTGGGGAACGGCACCAGAAAATGTGGGGTTCGGGAAGTGCACCATTAAGTGGGGGATTGGGGAAGAGCACCTGTAAATGGGGGATTGGTGAAGCACCATTAAATGGCGGGTTGGGGAATGGCACCGGTAAATGGGGGATTAGGGAAGGGCACCAGTAAATGGGGGGTTGGTGAAGCACCATTAAATGGGGATTGAGGGAGGCACCAGTAAATGGGGGATTGAGGAAGGCACCAGTAAATGGGGGATTGGGGAAGGCACCAGTAAATGGCGGGTTGGGGAATGGCACCGGTAAATGGGGGATTAGGGAAGGGCACCAGTAAATGGGGGGTTGGTGAAGCACCATTAAATGGGGATTGAGGGAGGCACCAGTAAATGGCGGATTGGGGAACGTGATCTGTAAATGTGGGGTTGGGTGGGCACCAGTTAATCGGGGATTGTGGAATGCATCTATACTTGGAGGATTGGTTGGGCACCAGTAAAAGGGGGATTGGGGAATAGCACTAGTAAAGGTGGGTATGGTGGGCAACAGTAAATGTGGGATTGGGTGTGAACCAGTAAAAGGGGTTTTGGGAAGGGCCCCTGTAAATGGGGGTTTGGGGAAGGGACCCTGTAAATGGGGGATTGGGGAAGGGCACCAGTAATAGGGGATTGGGGAAGGGAACCTGTAAATGGGAGATTGGGGAAGGCACCAGTAAATGGGGGATTGGGGAAGGGCACCAGTAAAAGGGGATTGGGGAAAGGCACCTCCTGCAAATGGGGGATTGGGGAAGGCACCACTAAATGGGGGTTTGGGGAAGGCACTAGTAAATGGGGGATTGGAGAAGGCAAATGTAAATGGGGACTGGGGAAGTCACTTGTAAATGGGGGATTGGGGAAGGGCACCAGTAAATGAGGAACTGGGTGGGCACCAGTAAATGGGGGATTGGGTAATGCATTTGCAAATGGGGAATTGGGGAAGGGCACCAGTAACTGTGGGATTGGGGAAGGGCACCAGTAAATGGGGGATTAGGGAAGGCACCTGTAAATGGGGGATTGGGGAAGGGCACCAGTAAATGGGGGATTGGGGAAGGGCACTAGTAAATGAGGAACTGGGTGGGCACCAGTAAATAGGGGATTGGGTAATGCATTTGCAAATGGGGAATTGGGGAAGGGCACCAGTAACTGTGGGATTGGGGAAGGGCACCTGTAAATGGGGGATTGGGGAAGGGCACCTGTAAATGGGGTATTGGAGAAGGGCACCAGTAAATGGGGGATTGGAGAAGGGCAACTGTAAAAGGGGGATTGCGGAAGGAACCAGTAAATGTGGGATTGAGGAAGCCACCAGTAAATGGGGGATTGGGGAAGCTCCATTAAATGGGGGATTCGGGAAGGCCCTCTAAATGGGGGATTGTGGAAAGCCCATGTAAATGGGCGATTGGGGAAGGGCGCCAGTAAATGGGGGATTGGGAGTGGGCACCAGTAAATGGAGGATTTGGGAAGGGCACCCGTAAATGGGGGATTGGAGCAAGGCCCCAGTAGATGGGGGATTTGGGAAGGGCACCAGTAAATGGGGGCTTGGGGTAAGGCACCAGTAAATGGGGGATTTGGGAAGGGCACCATTAAATGGGTGATTTGGGAAAGGGCACCAGTAAATGGGGGACTGGGGAATGCATCACCAAATGGGGGATTGGGAAGTGCATCTGTAAATGGGGGATTGGGGAAGGGCACCAGTAAATGGGGGATTGGGGAAGGGCACCAGTAAATGGGGGATTGGGGAAGCCAGCAGTAAATGAGGGATTGGGGAAAGGCACCAGTAAATGGGGGATTGGGGAAGGGCACCTGTAAATTGGGCATTAGGGGAGGGGCACCTGTAACTGGGGGACTGGAGGAGGCAGCAGTAAGTGTGGAATAGGGGAAGCATCAATAAATGGGGGATTGTGGAAGGCACCAGCAAAATGGGGGAGTGGGGAAGGGTACAGGTTAATGGGGATTGGGGAAGGGCATCTGAAAATGTGGGATTGGGGAAGGGCACCTGTATATGCGGGATTGGGGAAGGCACCTGTAAATGGGGGATTAGGGAAGGTCACCATTAAATGGGGGATGGGGTAGGTCACCAGTAAATGGGGGATGGGGAAGAGTACCAGTAAAAGGGGGATTGGGGAAGGGCACCTGTAACTGGGCGATTGGGGAGGGGCACCTGTAAATGTGGGATTGGGGAATGCACTCGTAAATGGGGAATGGTGAATGCACCCGTAAATGGGGGATTGGGGAAATACAGCAGTAAATGGCGGATTTGGGAAGACACCAGTAAATGGGGGATTGGTGATAGCACCAGTAAATTGGGAATAACAGAAAACGCTGGAAAACTCAGCAGGCCATGTAAAGTCCGCGCTTCAATAATACACGGACTTCGGGAGAACAGTTTAACAGGTACTTTACTGAACAAGAGGCAGCTTGAAACTGAAACTACAGAAGCCTGCTAGGGCCTTTTATACAGGGGTGGTCACTGCCTGTACTGCAGTCTAAGACCAGTTATTCCCTTAAAGGTACATACACAACAATTCCTCCCCTTTTAGATAAACAGTACATAACATTCATTTAACAACTAAATAATAACTGATTGCAATTTTCTCAGTAATATATACATCAACTGAAATAGTCATTTATAAGTTCAGTCTTTGAGGAAGCTTCCTGATCCGGACTGGATAGTGCCTTTCTCGAGTATCCTGTTCTGGCGGTGGAGTCAATTCTGGCTCATTGTCATTGGTTGGTTCGTCAGCTTTCAATACCCCTGCTTCTGATGTAGACGCAATCTGTACTTCGGGCTCATTACCAGGTGCACATGCTTGTGGTACAGGTTTGGCTTGTTCCTGTGACTCTAGAATCTGGTCAGCTTGGCGTCTCACGATGCTCTCTCCAACGTCCACTGTGTACATTAGTGGTCCCTGCTGTGTGCATATCGTGCCTGGCTGCCATTTTTCTGTTCGGTAGTCACGGGCCAAGACTGGTTGCCCTATCTTGAAGCTCCTGGTTGGCTTCTCATTTATGTGCTGGAACTGCTTATCCTCAACATCTCGTCTTATGTTTGGTTTGAGCAAATCCAAGCGACATCTTAGTCTCCGGTTGAAAAACAGTACGGCTGGAGTTTGGTTGGTTACTGCATCTGTTGCATTCCGGTAAGCAAACAGGAAGTTATCCACCTTGTGTTGCAGTGGTATGTCGTCATTATACATTGCCTTTATGGCCTTTTTAAGGGTCTGAACAAATCTCTCAGCCAATCCATTTGTGGCTGGATGATATGGGGCAGATGTGTAATGTTTCACCCCATTATTCTTCAGGAACTTCCGGAAATCCTCAGACACCAACTGTGGGCCATTGTCGGAACAGATCTGTTCTGGCAACCCATTCCTGGCGAAGATGGTCCTTAAGACTGCAATAGTTTTCTCCGTGGTGGTGGAGGACATTTTAATGACATCTGGCCATTTCGAATGGGCGTCCACAGCGATTAGAAACATTGAGTCCATAAATGGAACAGCGAAATCAATGTGTACCCGTTGCCATGGAGATGAAGGCAACTCCCATGGATGTAACGGGGCCTGTGGTGGAGCGTTTTGGACCTTCTGGCATCCTGTGCATCTCTTCGTGATATCCTCGATTTCTTTACCGATTCCCGGCCACCACACAAACGCCCTGGCTAGGCTCTTCATTTTTACCCCTCCCAGATGACCCTCGTGAAGCTCATTGAGTACTCTATCTCTCAACTTGGGTGGAATTACCACTCGGGATCCACACGTCAAGGTTCCCCGGCACGCTGACAGCTGTTCCCTCCTTGGCGAGAATGCTGGCAACAGTGAGTCGCCATATGCTGGCCATCCCTTCACCGTCAAATCATAGACCCGTGAGAGTGTCGGGTCATTTTGGGTTTCCTTCTCAAGACTTGTGTTTGTAACAGGCAAACATTCGACTATGGTCGCATGGAATATTTCCACAGGGTCCACTGCAGGTGCTTCTTCCACCATAGGCAACGGTAGGCGCGACAGCCCATCAGCGTTTCCATGTTGTTTCGTACCTTTGTACTCTATGTCATACTGATGTGCCCCTAGAAAAAGTGACCATTTTTGCAGCCGTTGCACCGTCATCACCGGAACGCCCTTCTTTGGGTTAAAAATTGAGACCAGGGGTAGATGATCAGTCAGTAGGGTGAATTTCTGCCCGTGCAGATAGTGATTGAACTTCTTCACCCCCCACACCAGGCTGAGGGCCTCCCTGTCAATCTGGGCGTAGTTACGCTCGGCTGAGGTTAGTGAGCGTGATGCAAAGGCTATTGGCCTCTCTGAACCATCACGGAATTTGTGTGACAGCACCGCTCCAATGCTGTAAGGTGACACATCACATGCCAACCGAATCGGTAGTGTTGGGTTGTAGTGGGCCAATACTTCTTTTGAAGTGATTTGGCATTTACATTCCTGAAAGGCACGCTTACACTCATCACTCCATTTCCATGTTACACCAGTTTGAAGGAGGGCGTTCAGTGGGTGCAGAATTGTAGATTAATTCGGCAAGAACTTATGGTAGTTGTTCACCAACCCGAGGAACGTCCTCAGTTGCGACACATTTTTTGGTGCTGGAGCCTTGACTACAGCCTCAATCTTGTCCAGCGACTTATGCAACCCTTCCTCATCAATCATGTGGCCACAATATGAGATTTGTCTCCTGAAGAACTCGCATTTGGGATGGTTGGCTCGTAGCCCATATTCCTGCAATCTCGTGAGCACCTGTTCCAGGTTGGCAAGGTGTTAATTGTCATTTTCGCCCGTAACCAGGATGTCGTCCAAATAACACTGGGTCCCCGGGATCCCTTGCAGGACTTGTTACATTGCCCTCTGCCACATAGCCAGGGCAAATGCTACCCCAAATACCATTCGATTGTACTGGTAAAGGCCTTTGTGAGTGTTTATCGTGAGGTATTTCCTAAATGCTTCTTCCAGCTCCATTTGTAGATACGCTTGAGCCAGATCAATCTTTGTAAAACGTTTCCCTCCAGATAGTGAGGCGAAAATATCTTCTATCCGCGGAAGCAGATACTGTACTGTGTGCAGGATTGGGTTCACAGTCACCTTGAAGTCGCCACAGATGCGAACCTTCCTTGGCTCCCCAGGCGTGCTGCTCAATGCTTTCTTCATTACAGGAATGATGGGTGTGGTCCACTCGCTCCAGTCCACCTTAGACAGCACCCCCGAATGCTCCAGACTCTCCAGTTCAGCTTCCACAGCTGGGCGTATCACGTATGGCACCGGTCTGGCCTTGACAAATTTTGGGGTTGCGTTATCCTCAATCTTTATGGTTGCCTTTACTCCTTTTAGAGGCCCCATGCCTTGTTGGAACACCTCTTCCGCGTCAGATAGAATTTGTGACAGACGTCCAGGTGCGACGTCATCATTTTTTTTGTCAGTCACAGTTAGTGCCAGAATGGAATGCCAATCCAATTGTAGTTTTCGGATCCATTCACGTCCCAATAATGGTGGTCTTCCATCTCGTAGTATATACATGTATAGTTTCTGTGTTTCCTTTCCGTTATATTCAACTGGCACCCTTATTTTTCCTCTGGGGTAGACCTTTTGCCCCGTGTATGTCTTCAATACAATGGACGTGTCCTTTAAGGGTATGTGTGAGAATAGCCGCTCATTGTCTCGTCGATTCATGACAGTTAGGGCTGATCCTGTGTCCAATTCCATCTTCACTGGGGACCCTGCTATACTGAGGGTGACCCAAATGTTACGGTGATCTTCTTTTGCGATCACGTTGTGTAACTTTAAGCAACTTAGTCGCCTGCTCCCGGAGTCCTTATCACTCTCCTGATCTTCTGAACTACTATCTGTCAGTTTCTTTACTTTCCTGTACTGTTCCTTAGTAGTTCTTGTCGTGCTGGTCTGCTTTCCCGACCTGCAGACTCTTGCTATATGTCCCATTTTCCCGCATTGCCTGCATAATTTGTCTTTAAACGAGCAGTTCTTCTGCTCATGGTTTGTTCTGCCGCAGCAATAGCACTTTTCGGCTCCATACGCCATTTCGTTAGCCCTGTATTCTTGTGGTTTCTGTTGTATCTCCACAGCTCCCCGTGCTGCTGCTTCATAGGATACTGCCACGCTGAAAGCCTGTTCTAGCGTCAGGTCCTTTTTTGAAACTAGTCGTTTCTGGGTTCCTTCACTCTGGAGCCCGCAGACAAACTTATCCCGTAAGCTGTCTGCCAGTCCTGCTCCGAACTGGCAGTGCTTCGATAACTTGCATAGTTTTGTAAGATAGACAGCATTGCTCTCATCTTTGTGCTGGTTTCTTTTATGGAACTTGAATCTTTCTGCTATCAGCAGTGGTGTAGGGCTTAGGTGTTCCTGTAAGATATGAGCAATCTCCTCAAAACTTTTCTCCATTGGTTTAGCTGGGGTAATTAAATTCCGCAATAGACCGTATGTACTCGCACCCATCAGATTTAATAATACCGACGACCTCTTTCCATCGGCCACCTCATTTGCCTTGCAGTACACTTCAATTCTTTCCACATACGTGGTCCAGTCTTCTACCTCGTTGTCGAAAGCAGTGATACTGCCACTTTTCGGCATCTTGGGCGATTTAAAATGGCGCCTCCCGCGCTTTTGCTTCTTCCCCAATGGAATAAAATGTTGCCTCCCGCGCTTTTGCTTCTTCCCCTTACTGCCACGCTGCTCCTAGCATTCTACGGGGTAATGGCGGTGACCCACAGCTTCGGCGCATCTCGCTTTCCTTCCCCCCGTTTAGTTTCTCTCCGCTGTCCTGTTCTTGAGCAACGACCACGCGCTGTGCGCTCCACCCTCTCTCTCTTGTTTTCTTTTCCCAGCGACGCTGCGCAGCCCGATTTGTAGAGCCGCTCAATCGAGCTTGAGCCCGCTGTAGTCCGGAAGGGTCAGCGCGCTACCTGCTACCAGCACGATTCGCTGGAACCACAGTCTCTCCCGCAATCCTCCAAACACCGATGGATTCTTTGAGCGGTTGCCCTTGGTGGACACCCGTTGCTCAGACTACGACCTTCCAGGACCTTCTTTTCAGGCGAGATCCCCGTGAGATGATGCCACACTGCAGGTGAGTTTGAACTTACTCGTCGCCACTGTAAAGTCCGCACCTCAATAATACACGGACTTCGGGAGAACAGTTTAACAGGTACTTTACTGGACAAGAGGCAGCTTGAAACTGAAACTACAGAAGCCTGCTAGGGCCTGTTATACAGGGGTGGTCACTGCCGGTACTGCAGTCTAAGACCAGTTATTCCCTTAAATGTACATACACAACAGGCCAGACAACATCCGTGGAGTGAAACAGAGTCAATGTTTCAGGCCAAAACCCTTCTTCAGAACAGAGGAAAAAAAGGCAGGAATTGAAAAAGGTTAAAAGGCAGTTTGGGGGCTGGGAAATGGGGGAGGGGATAGAAGAAGAGACATTAAGAGATATTCAAGGTGAGACGAGATGGTGATAGGACAGGTGAAGAAACAAAGAATGGCTCTAGATGAAGTGTGAACTGCGCTGGCAGAGTGAAAGACAGCTGCCTTGTGGGAGAGAGAGAAAAAAGGAAAATAAAAAAGGAAATGGCACAAATCAAAAGTGTGGATAAAAAATATAAAAATATAATATGGGCCGAGGTTGTGGTCTGAAATTGTTGAACTCGATATTGAGTCCGGAAGGCTGTAAAGTGCCTAATCGAAAGATGAGGTGCTGTTCCTCGAGCTTACGCAGAGCTTCCGTGGAACAATGCAAGAGGCCGCGGACGGTGAGATCTGAGTGGGAATGGAACAGGGAATTGAAATGACAGACGACCGGAAGCTCGTGGTCACCCTTACGTTCTGAAGGGAGCTGTTCTGCAAAGTGGTCACTCAATCTGCGTTTGGTCTCCCCAATGTAGAGGAGACCACATCGTGAGCAGCGAATACAGTGTACTAGATCGCTAGAAGTACAAGTAAATGGCTGTTTCACCTGGAAGGGGTGTTTGGGGCCCTGGACAGTGGGAAGGGGGGAGATATAAGTGCAGGTGTTGCATCTCCTGCGCTTGCACGAGAAGGTGCCACGTGAAGGGGAAGGGGTGCTGCTGGTGATAGAGGAGTGGACTAGGGTTTCTCGGAGGGAACGGTCCCTATGGAATGTGGAAAGGGGAGGGGAGGGGAAGATGCATTTGGTGGTGGGATCACGTTGGAGGTGGCGGAAATGACGGAGGATGATCCGTCGAATGTTGAGGCTGCTGGCGTGAAAGGTGAGGACAAGGGGAACCCCATCCTGGTTCCTCGAGGAAGGGGCAGGGGTGTGGGCAGAATTGCGGGAGATAGAATGGACACGGTCAAGGGCCGTGTCAACCACAGTAGAGGGGAAACCCCAGTTGAGGAAAAAGGAAGAAATGACAGAAGCACTGCTATGGGAGGTGGCATCGTTAGAGCATGCGTGGCAGAGATGGAGAAACTGAGAGAGTGGAATAGAGCCGTTACAGGAGGCAGGTGGAAGGAAGTGTATTCCAGGTAGCTGTGGGAGTCAGTGGGCTTGTACTGAATGCTCGTCAACAACCTAATCCCAGAGATGGAGAAGTCGAGGAAGGGAAGGGAACAGTCGGAGATGGACCATGTGAAGGTGAGGGAGTGGTGGAAATTGAAAGAAAAGTGAATTAAATTACTTAGTTCAGGGTGAGAGCAAGAAACAGCACCGATACAGTCGTCAATGTACCAGAAAAAGAGGTGAGGGAGGGGACCTGAGTAGGACTGGAACAAAGAGTGTACCACATTTCCCACGAAAAGGCAGGCATAGCTAGTACCCATGCGGGTTCCCATAGTAACACTTTTGATTTGGAGGAAATGAGTGGAGTCAAAGGAGAAGTTGTTCAATGTGAGAACAAGATCAGCCAGGTGGATGAGGGTGGTCGTGGATGGGGACTGGTTGGGTCTCTGTTCAAGGAAGAAGAAAGCGTCCTCAGGCCATCTTGGTTGGTTAAGGATGTGTAGAGGGATTGTACATCCATATTGAAAAGAGGTGGTTGGGGCCAGGAAACTGGAAACTGGTAAAGTGGTGGAGGGCGTCGGAAGAGACGTGGACGTAGGTGGGAAGAGACTAGACAAGGGGAGAAAAAGTAGAGTCCAGATAGGGAGATATAATTGGCAAGTGAAAGCTGAAACAATGGGTCTACCAGGGCAGTTCTGTTTGTGGATTTTGTGAAGGAGGTAGAAGCGGGCAGTGCAGAGTTGGGGAACTATGAGCTTGGCGGCCACTTTGCAATAAAGATCAACATTCTATGTACTTTCCTAATTGATGTAAGAAAAAGGAGGCTTACCATCAAGTAACTTTAAAGTAAGCTTTAAGTAACTTATAAACACACTATATACAAGAGAGGTCTTTACCATGCCTCTGGTAGAAGCCTCTTACAATACTGAACAGACCAGTATTTATACCAGTCCAACAGGAAGTGACACATGACAGGAAGTGAGGTATGTACACAGTTCATAGTTCATAGTTCACAGTTCACAGTTCACAGGAAGTGATGACATAACTTCCCGGAAGTTATTATTTTTATCGCATTCTTCCCTCCTGCAGGTTTAGGAGGCTGTGGTCTACCTTTTGGTCCGCAGCCGCCGAACAAGGAAGAGTCGCACCCGTTTGGATTCCCGTCGTAGAGGGTCGCTGGTCCGCTTACATGCGGTTGGCCATTGGTCAGAGTCCGTGTGGCCTGGATTGCCCTGTGAAGGGTCGGGGAGATCATGGCTTCGAGTACGAGCCCCAATAGGTTCAAAGTCAGACTGCCTCTGTTCAGAGGGAGGTGCAGAGCTGGTCTGTGGTGGACCAGTACTTTCATGCGTGGTACTGGGAGGGTCGCAACCTTGAGCACGGGGTTCTACCGGCACCAAGCTAGTTGGTGTCCGATCAGGATCCTGGAGAGGGGTACCCGATAGGTCCCAAGAGTTTCCTGGTGAAATGCCATCACCCGATGTCCCACTAGGTCCTGGTGGACAGGGAGCCAGATCCCGTAATGATATGGTAGATTCTCGGCCGTCGGAATATCGTATGTTTGCATAGGTGGGGTTGGCATCGGTTAGTTCGACCTCGTCTACAAGAGGGTCATTTTTAGACGTCCGAACGTATCTTCGGAGTAATACAGGTCCAGGAGTAGTTAGCCATGTCGGGAGTGATGTCCCATGAGATGAGCGACGCTGGAATCCAAAGAACCGCTCATGAGGTGTAGTATTTGTGGCTGTAGAAAGCAGGGACCGTATAGAGTGCAATGCATCCGGAAGCACTGTTTCCCATTGCTGGTCTGGTAGGCCCCGAGATCTTAAAGCGAGACGTACGGAATTCCAGATGATACCGTTATACCTCTCTACCTGCCCATTTCCGATGGGATGGTATGGTGTTGTTTTGCTTGTAGCAATTCCCCGTTCTGAGAGGTAGTCCTTGAGTTCCCTCGACATAAAGGATGGACCCCGATCTGAGTGAATATAAGCCGGCATGCCACAGAGAGAAAATACCTGCTCAAGGCAGCAGATTACTGTGGACGCCAGCATATTGGAGCAGGGGAAGGCAAACGGAAAACGTGAATATTCGTCGATCATGGTGAGCAAATATGTGTTCCGAGTTGAAGAGGGCACTGGGCCCTTAAAGTCGATGCTAAGTCGTTGCATCGGTTGGGTTGCATGTATGAGTATACCATCTGAGGGGCAGAAGATCTGAGGTTTTAATTCCGCACAAAGCCGGCATTCTGAGCATATTTTCTTTACATCTCCAGTGGAAAACGGGAGATTCCGTGATCGTACGAAATGTAGCATGCGCGTAACGCCAGGATGACACAAACCATTGTGGACATCCATGAGAGTGGAGGATGACATAGTGGAGCAGAATGCCCGTGTGAGGGTGTCCGGGGCCACATTCTCCTTGCCAGGCCGATAGAGAATGGTATAACCAAAAGAGGCCAGTTCCATCCTCCAAAGTTGTATTTTATTATTCTTAATTTTGGTTCGCTTTCGATTATCGAGCATGAAAGCGACTGATCGTTGGTCCGTGATCAATGTAAAGTGCTGGCGAGCTAGAAAATGGTTCCACTCCCGTACTGCCTCTATGATGGCTGTGGCTTCTTTCTCAACCGGAGGATAATGTAGCTCGGCACCTTGTAAGGTCCTGGACATAAATGCTACAGGACGACCTTCCTGATTCAGAGTAGCCGAGATCGCCACCTCCGAGGCATCACATTCAACCACGAAAGGGAGATTCTCATCAATGGAGTGAAGAGCCGCTTTCTCCAAATGTTTTTTGAGAAGGTTAAAGGCTGCAACAGCCGCTGTTCCCAGTGGAAATGATCTAGCATGCAGCAAGGGTTGGATTTTGTCCGAAAAATGAGGAATCCATTTAGCGTAGTATGCAAACAGACCGAGAGCCCGACGTAAAGAAGCCGGATTCTTAGGTGACGGGAGCTCTTGGAGCGGGCGAAGTCTTTCTGGGTCTGGCTGAATGATACCATTGCCTACGCAGTAGCCAAGGATGTTGATGGTCGGTTGCGACTCAACAGATTTGGATTCATTCAGGGTCAAATTACGGCGATGGAGGGCGTCCCGAAATTTTTGGAGGTTGGAGTCGTGTTCCTGTTGATCGTGACCTGCAATGGTAATGTTATCAAGATAGGGAAAAGTGTCCCTTAGGTTTTCCTGCTTAACCAGGCCATCCATTGCCCGTTGAAAGACAGCCACTCCATTAGTAACCCTGAATGGGAGGCGACGAAATTGGTACAGCCGACCATTAGCCTCAAAGGCTGTGTACTGCTTATCTGAGACCTTCAAGGGTAACTGATGATAGGCACTTTTTAAATCGTAAGTTGAGAACACTTTGTATTCTGCCAGTTTATTAACCATATCATCAATGCGTGGCAATGGGTAGGCGTCCAAGTCGGTATATTGATTGATGGTTTGCGAATAATCGATGCATAGTCGCTGTTTGTGAGGTTTTAGAGGGTTCTTGACAATGACGACTTGAGCCCGCCAGGGCGACGAATATGGTTCAATGATATCCTCTGCTAGAAGTCGAGAGATTTCAGCCGCAATAAAAGATTGGTCTTCCTGATTAAAGCGCCGTGATTTCGTTATTATCGGTTGGCATTGAGGCGGAATACTGGCAAATAATGAGGGTTCATCAAGTGAAGCTGCTGATAATGCACAAAATGGTAATTTAGACGGTATATTAGAAATAGTAAGTCCGGGTTTGGATCCACCAAACTCAATGGTGAGTTTCTTATGCTGTTTTTGGAAGTCCAGTCCTAAGAGGAGATCACTACATAAGTCCTTGAGCACCGAAAGTCGGGTGGAGGGATACATACGACCATGAAGTGTAATATCAACAACACAAAAGCCGGAGATTCTGGTATTAAGTGATGACAGGGCCATCGCAATTGCCTGGTCCGATGGGAAGACATGTAGTTTCAATTTCGCAACAATCTGTTCCTTAATGAAACTATCAGTACTTCCTGAGTCAATTAAGGCATCTAAGGTATGCCCTTTAATTGAAATTTTTGTGGCTGCATGAGACAGGCTCTGTGGGCAAGCAGCTGTAATTGGTGTCGTTGCACAGAGAGTGGCTGAAACTCTCGGTGTGCTTCTTCGGGAGAGAGCTCGAGAGGAAGCTTGATCGGTCCTAGCTGGAGCATCTTGATAGGCCCTAATTGGGGCAGTTCGGTAGGCCTTAGCTGGATTGGCCCTCGTAGAGGCCCTTGATAGGCAAACTTTAGCAAAGTGTCCTTTTTTCCCGCAATAACTGCAGATTGCATTGCGAGCAGGGCAGGTTTTCCTAGGGTGAAAAGCATCTCCACAAAAGAAGCATTCCTTCCTAGATTGCCAAGAGGCTGCTAAAGTGGGGTCGTCCTCCTCTTCTTCATCAGAATTATCAGAATTAGATTCCCCCATGATAGGGTTCACCTGAGACCGCTTGAATTGTCTGGTTGCAGCTACAGCAGCAGATCGAGATCTGGGCAGCTGATAGAGGTCTGCATTTCTCTTTGCCAAATCCAGTGAACAAGCTAGGTCAAAAGCTTTTTGTAGCTCAAGTGTTTTACTTTCTAGTAGACGCTGGCGTATAAATGGAGAGGCAAGCCCGCAGATGAAAGCATCACGAATCATTTCTTGGCGGTACAGCTCAGCTGAGGCTGCCTGAAAGTTACAATCTACGCTGAGCCAGCGAAGTTCTTGCAGGAATTCGTCAATTGATTCCCCTGGCCCTTGTCGGGCTGTGGCCAGTAGATGTCTAGCATAGACCTCATTTGGGGTCCTGGCATACAGTTTCTTAAGTGCCCGAATCACCTCATCGTAATTATCCCATTCATCAACATATTCGAACACTTTTGGGGTCACATAATTGATAAGTATCTTCAATCTAGCAGGAGCATCCGCTTCACATTCATCCAGAAAATTCTCAAAAGTACGGTACCAATGCTTCCATACCCTGCCAGCTGCTGGTGCATTCGGGTCCAAGTCCAGACGAATAGGTCTAAGGATTTTCTCCATGATGGGTGGTTCCCTGGATCCTTAATTCCGAGTTTGTCCGAAGGTCTAGTATTTGTGAGTGTAAATATTAAGTTACTTAAATTGATGTAAGAAAAAGGAGGCTTACCATCAAGTAACTTTAAAGTAAGCTTTAAGTAACTTATAAACACACTATATACAAGAGAGGTCTTTACCATGCCTCTGGTAGAAGCCTCTTACAATACTGAACAGACCAGTATTTATACCAATCCAACAGGAAGTGGCACATGACAGGAAGTGAGGTATGTACACAGTTCATAGTTCATAGTTCACAGTTCACAGTTCACAGGAAGTGATGACATAACTTCCCGGAAGTTATTATTTTTATCACACTAATTATTGCAGTACTTGCATGCTAACTTTTAGGTTTTCATATACAAGAACCCCCAGATCCCTCTGTACCGTAGCATTTTGTAGCCTCTCTCCACTGAAATAATAATTGGCTTTTTATTTTTCCTACCAATGTGGCTAACCTCAATTTTCCAACATTATACCACATCTACCAAATGTTTCCCCACTCACTTAACCTATCTATATCCCTTTGGAGATTTTTCGTGTCCTCTTCATGTCCTCTTCCACCTTTCTTTGCATCATCGGCTAATTTGGCTACATTACGCTCGTTAATCCAAGTCATTAATATAGATTGTAATTGTCTTCAGAATTAGAGGACATGATAAATCAAGAATAGTCAGCATGTCTTTGTCAGGGGGAGATCATGCCTAACCAATTTGATTTAATTTTTCGATGTGGTGACTAGATGTGTGGAACAGGGTACTGCAGTTGATGTAGTCTACATGGACTTCAATAAGGCCTTTGACAAAGTCCCTCATGGAGACTGGTCAAGAATATAAGAGCCCATGGGGTCGAAGGCAATTTGGCATTTTGGATCCAAAATTGGCTTTGTGGCAGGAGGCAGAGTATGATGGTCGAAGGTTGGTGTCAAAAACAGGAAGGCAGTTTATTATCTGAATGGCAATAGATTGGGAGAAGGTGAAGTTTAACGAGACCTGGGCGTCCTTGTGCACCAGTCGCTGAAAGTAAGCATGCAGGTGCAGCAGGCGGTTAAGAAGGCAAATGGTATGTTGGCCTTCGTAGCGAGAGGGTTTGAGTACATGAACAAGGAAGTCTTGCTGCAGTTGTACAAGGCCTTAGTGAGACCACATCTTGAGTATTGTGTGCAGTTCTGGTCACATAATCTGAGGAAGGATGTTCTTGCCATGGAAGGGGTGCAGCGAAGATTCACCAGGCAGTTAACTGGGATGGCAGGAATGACGTATGAGGAGAGATTGGGTCGATTGGGCTTGTAGTCGCTGGTGTTTAGAAGAATGAGTGGGGATCTCATCAAAAGTTATAAAATTCTAACAAGACTAGACAGACTTGATGCTGGAAGGATGTTCCCGATGGTCGGGGAGTCCAGAACCAGGGGCCACAGTCTAAGGATAAGGGGTAAGCCATTTAGGACAGAGATGAGGAGGAATTTCTTCACCCAGAGAGTGGTGAACCTGTAGAATTCTCTGCCAAAGAAGGCAGTAAAGGCTAATTCAGATCAAGGGATATGGAGAGAAGGCAGGAACATGGTACTGAATTAGGATAAATGTAAGAAGTCACACAACACCAGGTTATAGTCCAACATTTTTATTTCAAATCACAAGCTTTCGGAGCACTGCTCCTTCATCAGGTGAAGTGGAGAGATGCATAAAGACACAGCTTATATAGTCAGAGAATAATGCCAGATGATTACAGGTAATCTTTCTAACTGCCATTTATCACACCTCGGCAGAGAGATAATCACAGCAATCAAAGGTGTGAATGGTGTCCAAACAGGTTAGTCAGTAAAACATTACATCAAGGAACAATGAGGTGGGGTCACAAGGGGTCAAATGTTGCAGATGCTGGGGTCTGTATGAAAAACAAAAAACAGACAAAAGAACATTTTTTTTGCTGGAAGGATGTTCCCGGTCCATCGTCAACTTGTCCGACCACACCCTTCAACCAGACGAAATTGAAGTTCGCAGCCGAGTGCTCAATTTATGCCCCACCACCAAAATGGTCCCCATCGGTCTCGCGGCAGACACAGAGGAATTCATCAGGAGAATGAGGCTCCGGGAATTCTTCCACAAATCCCAAGATGTCAGCAGCGAACCCAATGAGACAACCAATGATCCGGAACAGCAGACAGAGGGATCCGCAGTGCAGCAAACGAAGAAGAGTCAAATTGGACCCCTCCGGAGGGTCGCTGCCCTAAGCTTGACATGTATGCTCAAGCTGTCAGGAGATGCATCAACGCCAGATTCATCAGGCGCACTCACAAGACAGTCCAGAATGTCACCCGAGAACAACGCAATGCCATCCACGCTCTCAAGACCAACTGCACCATCGTCATCAAACCAGCAGACAAAGGAGGAGCCATCGTCATACAGAACAGAACGGACTATTGCAAAGAAGCATACCGACAACTGGACAACCAGGAACACTACAGACTGTTATCCACAGATCCGACCAAAGAATACACCCGCCAACTCAACAAACTGATCAAGACCTTCGTTAAAGACCTTCAAAGCATCCTACGTGCTCTCATCCCACGTACTCCCCACGTGGGAGACTTCTACTGCCTCCCAAAGATACACAAAGCCAACACACCCGGACGTCCTATCATATCAGGCAACGGAACCCTGTGTGAGAACCTCTCTGGATACGTCGAGTGCATCCTGAAACCCATCGTACAGGGAACCCACAGCTTCTGTCGTGACACTACAGACTTCATACAGAAACTCAGCACCTACGGACCAGTTGAACCAGGAACACTCCTCGCCACGATGGACATCTCGGCACTCTACACCAGTATCCCCCACGATGACGGCATTGCTGTGACAGCCTCAGTACTCAACACCAACAACAGCCAATCTCCTGACGCCATGCTACAACTCATCCACTTCATCCTTGACCACAATGTCTTCACCTTCGACAACCAGTTCTTTACCCAAACACACGGAACAGCCATGGGGACCAAATTCGCACCCCAATACGCCAACATCTTCATGCACAAGTTTGAGCAAGAATTCTTCGCTGCACATGACCTCCAACCAACGCTATACACCAGATACATCGACGACATTTTCTTCCTTTGGACCCAAGGTGAAGAATCACTGAAAAGACTACACGATAACATCAACAAGTTCCATCCCACCATCAAACTCACCATGGACTACTCCTCAGATTCGGTTTCATTCTTTGACGCACGAATCTCCATCAAAGACGGACACCTCAGCACTTCACTCTACCGCAAGCCCACAGACAACCTCAGGATGCTCCACTTCTCCAGCTTCCACCCTAACAACTTTAAAGAAGCCATCCCCTATGGACAAGCCCTGCGAATACACAAGATCTGCTCAGACGAGGAGGAACGCGATGGACACCTACAGATGCTGAAAGACGCACTCGTAAGAACGGGATATGATGCTCGACTCGTCGATCGGCAGTTCCGATGGGCCACGGCAAAAAATCGCACAGACCTCCTCAGAAGGCAAACACAGGACACAACCAACAGAGTACCCTTCGTCGTCCAGTACTTCCACGGAGTGGAGAAACTGCACCATGTTCTTGGCAGCCTTCAACATGTCATCGATGACGACGAACACCTCGCTAAGGCCATCCCCACGCCGCCACTACTCGCCTTCAAACAGCTGCCTAACCTCAAGCAGACCATCGTTCGCAGCAAATTACCCAGCTTTCAGGAGAACAACGACCACGACACCACACAACCCTGCCACGGCAACCTTTGCAAGACATGCCAGATCATCAACACAGATACCATCATCACACGTGAGGACACCACCCACCAGGTACATGGTACATACTCATGTGACTCGGCCAACGTTGTCTACCTCATACGTTGCAGGAAAGGATGCCCCGGAGCATGGTACATCGGCGAGACCATGCAGACACTGTGACAACGGATGAACGGAGACCACGCAACAATCGCCAGGCAGGAGTGTTCCCTCCCAGTTGGGGAACACTGCAGCAGTCAAGGACATTCTTCGGGTAAGCATTCTCCAAGGCGGCCTTTGAGACACACGACAACGCAAAATCGTAGAGCAGAAACTGATAGCCAAGTTCCGCACTCATGAGGACGGCGTCAACCGGGATCTTGGGATCATGTCATGCTACATGTAAACCCACCTGACATAGGGTCACCCAGACTCGAGTCGTCATTGGCTTGTTCTCTCTACACAGATGCGGCCGGACCTGCTGTGATTTCCAGCAAAAAAGATGTTCTTTTGTCTGTTTTTTGTTTTTCATACAGACCCAAGCATCTGCAACATTTGACCCCTTGTGACCCCACCTCATTGTTCTTTGATGTAATGTTTTCCTTACTAACCTGTTTGGACACCATTCACACCTTTGATTGCTGTGATTATCTCTCTGCCGAGGTGTGATAAATGGCAGTTAGAAAGATTACCCGTAATCATCTGGCATTATTCTCTGATTATATAAGTTGTGTCTTTATGCATCTCTCCACTTCGCCTGACGAAGGAGCAGCACTCCGATAGCTTGTGATTTCAAATAAAACTGTTGGACTATAACCTGGTGTTGTGTGACTTCTTACATTTGTCCACCCCAGTCCAACACCGGCATCTCCACACCCTGAATTAGGATGATCAGCCAAGAACTCATTGAATGGTGGAGCAGGCTCGAGGGGCCAAATGGTCTACTCCTGCTCCTTTCTGCTATATTTCTATGTTTTTGTGACTGGAAGCCTGTGTCCAGTGGTGTACCGCAGGGGTCGGTGTTGGGCCCTTTGCTGCTTGTAGTGTACATTAATGATTTAGATACGAATGTAGGAGGTATGATCAGTTAGTTCGCAGATGTCAGGAATTTTGGTGGAGTGGTAACTAGCGAGGGTTGAAGCATCAGGCTACAGGACGATATAGACGGGTTGCTCAGATGGGCAGAAGAGTGGCAAATGGAATGTAACCCTGAAAGGAGTGAGGAGATGCATTTTGGGAGGACTTACAAGGCAACAGAATACACAATGAATGGTTGGACCCTAGGAAGGACAGAGGATCAGAGGGATCTTGGTGTTCATGTACATAGACCCCTGAAGGCAGCAGGACAGGTAGATAAGCTGGTTCAAAAGGCATATGGGTTACTTGCCTTCATTAGCTGAGACATAGAATATAAGAGCAGGGAGGTTATGATGGAGCTGTACAAAACGCTAGTTAGAGGACCTCTGGAATTCTGTGTGCAGTTCTGGTCGCCACACTGGAGGAAGGATGTGATTGCATTGGAGAGGGTGCAGAGGAGATTCACCAGAACGTTACCTGGGCTGGAGCGTTTCAGCTACGAAGAGAGACTGGACAGGCTGGGGTTGTTTTCCTTAGAGCAGATTGAGGTGTACAAAATTATGAGGTTCATAGATAGGGTAGAGAGAAATGAACTTTTCTCCTTAGTAGAGTGGCCAATAAACAGGGGGTGTAGTTTCAAGGTAAGGGGCAGGAGGTTTAGAGGGGATTTGAGGAAGAGCTTTTTCAACCAGAGGGTGGTTGGAATCTGGAACTCACTGCCTGGAAGGGTGGTAGAGGCAGGAACCCTCAGAACATTCAAGAAGCATTTAGATGAGCACTTGAAACACCATAGCATACAAGGCTTTGGATCAAGTGCTTTCTGGTTGTCTCTCTCTCTCCCCAGTCTTTCTCCAGTCTCTCTCCCCATCTCAATCTCTCTCTCACCAGTTTCTCTCACCCCAATTCTCTCTCTCCCCAGTATCACTCGCCATCTCTCTCTTTCCCCAGTCTCTCTCTCTCCCCAGTCTCTCACTCTCCCATTCACTCCCACTCCCAGTATCACTCTCTCTCCCCAGTCCCTCTCTCTACTCTAATCTCTCCCTCTCACCCACTCCCTCTCTCTCTTCCTCTCTCTCTCGCAATCTCTATCTCCCTCTCTCCCCAATCTCTCTCTCTGCAGTCTCTCTCTCCCCTTATCCCTCTTTCTCTCTCACCCACTCTCTCTCCACCAGTCTCTACCTCACCCGCTCTTTCTCTACCTGTCGTTCTTAGTCTACCTCTCCCCATTCTCTCTCTCTCCCACTCTCTTTCTCTACCCTCTCTCTCTCCCGTCTCTCCCCCAGTGTCTCTCTCTCCCCAGTCTCACTCTCTCTGACAAGCCTATCGAGCTCTATGATCAGTATATCGCTCTCACAAGTCTCACCCTCCCCAGTCTCTCTCTCTCCGCAGTATCTATATCTCTATCCAATAATCCCTCTCTCCCCATTCCCTCTCTCCCCAGTCCCTCTCTCTACCCCAGTCTCTCTCTACCACAGGCTGTCTCTCCCCAAGTCTCTCTTTCTCTTCCAGTCTCTCTCCCCACGTCTCTCTTGTCCAGTGACTCTCGCTTCCCAGTCTCTTTTGCAGTCTCGCTCCCCAGTCTCTATCAACCCACTCTATCACTCTTCACATCTCGCTCTCCCAGTCTCTCTCTCTCCAATGTCGCTCTATCTCTCCCCGTCTCTCTCTTTCCCCCAATCTCTCAGTCCCCAGTCTCTCTCACACTCTCTCTCTCCCCCACTCTCTCTTTCCCCATCTCTATCTCACCCACTCTCTGTCTCTATCTCACCCACTCTCTCTCTCTCGAACCCACTCTCTTTCTGTCTCCTGAGTCTGTCTATTTCACCCTCTCTCTCTCTCTCACCCCAATTTTCGCTCTCCTTCTCCATTTCCTCTCTCTTCCTCCCTCAGGCTCAGACCACTGTTTGTCAGATGTTGCTGACACACTGCCAACAATAGATTGTTCACATCAGAAGCACTGATAAGATCTTTTAAGGTGCACAGTTGTACATTTAGGAACATATGCAACCTAGAGTGAGGAGAGAGAGAGCGAGCTGGGAGAATGTCTGTGTAACCAGGACTCGCGACACTGTGAATCCCCTGAACAGATGCCAGTGTCCCAGACCCTGACCGCTGCTCACGCACAAATACTGGGACAGTAAAATGACTCTGTATTAAATTGAATGTCATGAATCAACAAGCATGTGTATGTTGAATCAATGGTGTATCAGCACACTGGACGGATATATTGATTGCACATTGCCCATTACTGATATGGGAGGAATTTACACTGTGAATATTCTCTCTCCAACAATCAGTGACAATGAACGTGTGAGTTTATCCACTTCAGACCTGAGAAAGATAGATCAGAGTATTTTCTAAACGGTGAGAAGCTAGTAATTGTGGAGGAGCCACGAAATTCAGGTACACAAATCCTTCCCATATCAGTGCCATATCCGTCCCATATCAGAGACAAATTGCACCCATATCGGAGACAAATTGCACCCATATCGGAGACAAATTGCACCCATATCGGAGACAAATTGCACCCATATCGGAGACAAATTGCACCCATATCAGAGACAAATCCCTCACATATCAGTGACGCATCCCACCCATGTATTGTTGAACATTAATGGATAATGACTGTTAACGAAGGAATAGTCAAAGGATATTGACCCCAGCTCTCAGCCACTTTCACAGATATCAGGCTTTTCATACCAAGATTTTTAAAATTGAATTCAAATTTTGAAACTTCCGGGTGTGGGATTTGAATTCTCGTTCTCTGGATCAATATGTCCAGTGACATAACCACGGTGCTACCGTTCCCTCAGTGAACTCAATCTTTTTGTAGCAGCTGATTGCTCCATGTTACAGTGTGAAAACGGGCTGAACTACCTCCCATCTCACTCCCAACCAGATCATGTTCACGGCCTGGTCCCCAACAGTTTCATCAATCTCCATTCTCCCCATATTGCCGACTCTGTGAATCCCCATGGGTTAATTCCAGCATACAAGGAAGTTACTCGCTGCCACACTGGACCCATTGTCACTTCTGACTCTGCGTGCTCTGTGCTTCCACTGTGGTTAACAGATTTGAATGTTGTCCGCTGTGTGTCGCAGGCAAGACAATGTCATTCTTCAACAGGTGGGAGGGAGCGTGTTGTTTGTCAGAGGCTGCTCAGAGACAGTAAAATGAAGTATCCAAATCAGAAACACGGATAAGATCTGCTGAAGCTCACAGCTGCTCATTTCACAGATAATGCAAACTACAGTGAGGAGAGAACAGAGAGAGAGAATTTTTAGCGTCATAGAAACATAGGAACATAGAAACAGGAGGAGGCAATTCCGCCCCTCGAGCCTGCTCCAGTATTCAATCAGATCATTTTTGATCTGTACCATAATTCCATCTGCCCGCCTTGGTTACTTAACTTTAATAACCTGACCCAACAAAAATCTATCAATCTCAATTTTCAAACTTTTAGTTGACCCACAGCCTCAACAACTTTATGGGGGAGAGAGTGTCCCAGATTTCCACTACCCTTTGAGTGAAGAAGTGCTTCCTGACATCACCACTGAACGGCCTAGCTCTAATTTTAAGATTATGCCCCTTGTTCTGGACTCCCCCCACCAGAGGAAATTGTTTCCCTCTATCTACCCTGTCAACTCCTTTAATCATCTTGAACACTACAATGAGTTCACTCTTTCATCTTCTACACTCAAGGGAATAAAAGCACAGTCTATGCAACCTGTCCTCATATTGTTAACAGTTTAGCCCCAGTATCATTCTGGTGAATCTGCGCTGCACTCCCTCCAAGGCTAATATAACCTTCGTGAGGTGTGTTTCCCAGAAGTGAACACAGTACTCCAGATTATGTTGTACTGGGAGAGTGTGCGTGCAACCAGCACATGGGATACGGCGAGGCCCCTGATAGGATGTCAATGTCCCAGACACTGGCTGCTGCTCACCCGCAAACACTTGGACAGTAAAGGGGCTGTGATGGTCTCTGTGTTTAAACTGACAATCCAGCAACACGAAGGCTGGAACTTTAATGGCATTGAGTGTTAGCGAGAGAATATTTACAGGTTGAATCTCTCCCGTGTCAGTAATGAGTCAGTGTTGTGGTGATGCTTAGAAGACAGTTTTGGGTATTAGAATTGGGCAGAACGAGAATGATCCAGGGAGGCAAATGGAAGGGCATCCATCTTTGTTTAGTCTACACATCAGAAGATTATTTTACAATAGCAAAATACTGTGGATGCTGGAAATCTGAAATAACAACAGAAACCGCTGGAAAAACTCAGCAAGTCAGGCACCATCCATGGAGAGAGAAACAGAGTTAACCTTTCAGGTCTGCGACCCTTCATCAGAACTGGAAAAGGCTGGAAAAGTAACAGATATTAAGCAGCTGCAGAGACAGGGGTGGGGGCGGGGGGAGGAATTGAAGGAACAATCTCTGCTTTTGTAAGGGGCAGGAAAGATAAAATGTTGCAAATGGGGATGGCAAAATCATACAGCATGACAAATGGGGGCAGGTGTTATAACTTGAAATTGTTTAACTCAACGTTGAGTCCAGAGGGCTGTAAAGTGCCTAAACGAAAGATGAGGTGCTGTTCTTCGAGCTTACGTTGAGCTGCATTTGAACAATGTAATAGGCCGAGGACAGAGAGAACAGAGTGGGAGTGAAGCGGTGAATTAAAGTGACAGGGGACAGGAAGCTCAGGGTCACCCTTATGGACTGAACAGAGGAGTTCCGCAAAGGGGACGCCCAATCTGCGTTCGGTCTCTCCAATGTAAAGGAGACCGCATCGTGAGCAGCGAATACAGTATGTTAAAATGCAAGGTGTACAACTTATCGCAGTTTCACCTGGAAGGGGTGTTTGGGGCCCTGGATAGTGGGAAGGGAGGAGGTAAAAGGGCATGTGTTTCATCTCCAGCACTTGCACGGGAAGGTGCCAGGTGAAGGAGAAGGGCTGCTGGGGTGATTATGGTGTGGACCAGGATGTCGTGGATGGAGCGGTCCCTTCAGAATGCTGAAAGGGGAGGGGAGGGGAAGATCTGTTTGGTGGAGGGATCACGTTGGATGTGGTGGGAATGTTGGAGGATGATCCGTTGAATGTGGAGGCTGGTGGGGTGAAAGGTGTGGACAAGGGGAACCCTATCATGGTACCGGGAGGGAGGAGAAGGGATGAGAACAGAAGTGTGGGAAAAGGCACAGACACTGTCTGTTTTATTGGTTTATGGGATGTGGGCGTCGCTGGTAAGGCCAATATTTATTGCCAATACCGAGTTGCCATTGAGAAGGTGGTGGTGTGCTGCCTGCTTGAACCGCTGCAGTCCGTGTGGTGAAGGTACTCTCACAGGGCTTTTAGTGAGTGAGTTCCAGGATTTAAACCAAGCGACGATGAAGGAACGACAATATATTTCCAAGTCAGAATGGTGTGTGACTTGGAGGGGAACTTGGAGGTGATGGTGTTCCCATGTGCCTGCTGCCCTTGTCTTACTAGGTGATAGAGATTGCGGGTTCCGAAGAAGCATTGGCGAGTTGCTGCAGTGCATCTTGTAGACTGTACACACTGCAGCCATGGTACGCCGGTGGTGGAGTGATTGAATGTTTAATTTAGTGGATGGGGGGCCAATCAAGCGGGCTGCTTTGTCTTGGGTGGTGTCGAACTTCATGAATGTTGTTGGAGCATTCACCCAGGCAAGTAGAGAGTATTCTATCACACTCCGTACTTGTGTTTTGTAGATGGTGGAAAGGCTTTGGAGAGGCAGAAGGTGAGAATCTTGCCACACAATACCTGCTCTTTTTGCCACAATATTTATGAGGCTGGCCCAGTTAAGTTTCTGGTCAATGGTGACCACCAGGAGATTGATGCTGGGGAATTCGGCGATGATAATGCCAATGAATGTCCAGGAGAGCTGGTTAGGCTCCTGCTTGTTGGGGAAATTCATTGCCTGGCACTTGTTTGGCGCGAATGTTACCTGCCACTTTTCAGCCCAAGCCTGAACGTCGTCCTCGTCCTGTTGCATGCCTGCATGGACTGTTGCATTATCTGAGGAGTTGTAAATGGCGCTGAACACTGTGCAGTCATCAGCGATCTTCCCCATTTCTGATGTTATTTTGGAAGGAAGGTAATTGGTGAAGCAGCTGAAGATGGTTGTGCCTAGGACACTGCACTGAGGAACTCCTGCAGTGATGCCCGGGGGCTGAGATGAATGAACTTCAACCGCCACAACCATCTTCCATTGCTCTAGGTATGACTCCAGCCATTGGAACGACCACCATGCCCCCCACCCACTGCGCCGCGATCCCCATTGACTTCAGTTTTGCTAGGGCTCCTTGATGCCACACTCGGTCAAATGCTGCCTTGATATCAAGGGCAGTCACTCTCACCTCACGTCTGGAATTCAGCTCCTTTGTCCATATTTGGACAAAGGCTTTGATGAGGTCGGGAGCCAAGTGGTCTTGGCGGAACCTAAACTCGGTATCCGTGAGCAGGTTATTGGTGAGTAAGTGCCGCTTGAAAGCACTGTCGATGAAAGCTTGCATCACTTTGCTGATGATTGAGAGTAGACTGATGGGGCGGTAGTTGGCCGGGTTGGATTTGTCCTGCTTTTGTAGACAGGATATACCTGGGCAGTTTTCCACATTGTCGGATAGACGCCAGATTTGTAGCTTTATTGAACAGTTTGACTATTTTTGGAGCATAAGTCTTCAGCACGATAGCTGGGATGTTGTCGAGGCCAATAGCCTTTTCTCTATGCAGTGCACTCAGCCGTTTCTTGATATCCCCTGGATGAAGGGGACCTCACGAATAGGCCGGTATAGATCATCTACTCGACACTTCTGGCTGACAGTGGTTGCAAATGCTTCAGCTTTGTTTTTTGCATCACGTGCATGGCTCCACCATCATTGAGGATGGGGATATTCATGGAGCCTCCTCCTCCCGTTAGTTGTTTAATGGTCCACCATCATTCACGACTGGATGTGGCAGGGCTGCAGAGCTTTCATCTGATCCATTGATTGTGGGATTTGTTAGCGCCACCTATAGCATGCTGTTTCTGCTTTATCGCATGCACGTAGTCCTGTGTTGCAGCTTCCCCAGGTTGGCACCTCATTTTTAGGTACATCTGATGCTGCTCCTGGCCTGCTCTTCTACAGTCCTTATTGAACTAGGGTTGGTCCTTTGATTGATGGTAATGGTAGATTGAGGGATTGCCGATTCGTGAGGTTACAGATTGTGGCGGATTACAATTCTGTTGCTGCTGTTGGCCAACAGTGTCTCATTGATACCCAGTTTGAGCTGCTAGATCTGTTCTGAATCTTTCCCATTTATCACAATGTTAGTGCGACATAACATGATGGAGAGTGTCCTCAGTGTGAAAATGGCACTTTGCCTCCCCAAGGAATGTACGGTGCTCAGTGCTTCCAAAGATGTCATGGACCGATGCATCTGCGACAGCTAGATTGGTGAGGATAAGTTCAAGTAGGTTTTTCCCGCATGTTGTTTCACTCATCTCCTCTGCAGGCCCAGTCTGGAAGTTTTGTCCTTCATGACTCGGTCAGCTCGGTCAGTAGTGGTGCGACCAAGCCAATAGTGGTGATGGGCATTGAAGTCCCCCAACGAGATAACATTCTGTGCCCATGCTACTCTGAGTGCTTCTACCAAGTGATATTCAACTTGGAGGAGTATTGACTCATCAGCTGATGGAGGTCAGTGATGGTGATCAGCAGGAGTTTTCCTTTCCCATGCTTGACCTGAAGCCATGAGACTTCTTGCGGTCTGGAGTCAATGTTGAGGGCTCCCAGTGCCACTCACTACCGAGTGTATACCAGTACGTCTGGTGGATTTGCCCTGCTGGTGGGTTAGGACATACCTCGAAATGATGATAGAGGAGTCATAGAGTCATAGAGTTATACAGCACGGATAGAGGCCCTTCGGCCCATCGTGTCCGCGCCGGCCATCAAGCCCTGGCTAATCTAATCCCATATTCCAGCATTTGGTCCGTAGCCTTGTATGCTATGGCATTTCAAGTGCTCATCCAAATGCTTCTTAAATGTTGTGAGGGTTCCAGCCTCCACAACCCTTTCAGGCAGTGAGTTCCAGACTCCAACCACCCTCTGGGTGAAAAAGTTCTTTCTCAAGTCCCCTCTAAACCTCCCGCCCTTTACCTTGAATCTATGCCCCCTAGTTACTGACCCTTCTACTAAGGGAAAAAGCTCCGTAGTATCCATCCTATCTATGCCCCTCATAATTTTGTACACCTCAATCATGTCCCCCCTCAGCCTCCTCTACTCAGAGGAAAACAAACCCAATCTGCCCAGTCTCTCTTCATAGATGAAGCGCTCCAGCCCTGGTAACATCCTGGTGAATCTCCTCTGCACCCTCTCCAAAGTTATCACATCCTTCCTGTAGTGTGGCGACCAGAACTGCACACAGTATTCCAGCTGTGGCCTAACCAGTGTTTTATACAGCTCCATCATAACCTCCTTGCTCTTATATTCTATGCCACGGCTAATGAAGGCAAGTGTCCCATATGCCTTTTTTACCACCTTATCCACCTGTTCCGCCGCCTTCAGGGATCTGTGTACTTGCACACCCAGATCCCACTGACCCTCCGTCTTGCCTAGGGTCTTACCATTCATTGTGTATTCCCTTGCCTTGTTAGTCCCCCCAAAGTGCATCACCTCGCACTTTTCCGGGTTAAATTCCATTTGCCACTGTTCCGCCCGTCTGACCAACCCATCTATATCGTCCTGCAGACTGAGACTGCCCTCCTCACTATTTACCACCCTACCAATTTTTGTATCATCCGCGAACTTACTGATCATACCTTTTACATTCATATCCATATCATTAATGTAGACCACAAACAGCATGGGACCCAGCACCGATCCCTATGGTACCCCACTGGCCACAGGCTTCCAGTCACAAAAACAACCTTCGACCATCACCCTCTGCCTTCTGCCACTAAGCCAGTTTTGTATCCAATGTGCCAAGGCATCCTGGATTCCATGGGCTCTTACCTTCTTGACCAGTTTCCTGTGCGGGACTTTCTCGAAGGCCTTACTGAAATCCATGTATACCACATTCACTGCGTTACCCTCATCCACACACCGAGTTACCCCCTCAACAAATTCAATCAAATTAGTCAGACATGATCTTCCCTTGACAAAGCCATGTTGACTACCCCTGATTAATCCTTGCCTCTCCAAGTGGAGACTAATTTTGTCCCTCAGAATTTTTTCCAAAAATTTTCATACCACTGATGTTAGGCTCACTGGCCTGTAGTTCCCCGGTTTTTCCCTACTCCCCTTCTTGAATAATGGGACTACATTAGCGGTTCTCCAGTCCTTTGGCACATCCCCTGTGACCAGAGAGGTTCTGAATATATGTTTTAGAGCCACCGCAATCTCTTCCTTTGCCTCACACAGCAGCCTGGGATACATTTCGTCCGGGCCTGGGGATTTATCCATTTTTAGGCCTGCTAAAACCGCCAATACCTCCTCCCTCTCGATGTTAATATGTTCGAGCATATCACAGTCCCCTCGCCCTATTTCTATGTCTACATCGTCCCTCTCCATAGTGAAAACAGATGTAAAAATTCATTTAGAACCCCTCCTACATCTTCTGGCTCCACACACAGATTGCCACTTTTGTCCCTAATGGGCACTATCTTTTCCCTAGTTATCCTCTTACCCTTAATATACTTATAAAACATCTTAGGATTTTCCTTTATTTTGCTCGCCAGTGTTATTTCATGGCCCCTCCTTGATCTCCTAATTTCTTTTTTATTATCCCCCTGCACTTTGCGTACTCCTCTAGGGCTTCCTCCGTCTTCAGCCTTTTGTATCTGCCAAAAGCCCTCCTTTTTTTCTAATCCATTCTCGTATATCCCCTGACATCCAAGGTTCCCTGTGGTTTTTGGAACCACCCTTGACCTTTACGGGAACATGTTGCCATTGTATGATCTCAATCTCCCTTCTGAAAGCCTCCCATTGCTCCGATGCGGATTTTCCTACAAGTAGCTGATCCCAGTCCATTTTGGCCAGATCCTGCCTTATCCTATTAAAATCGGCCTTCCCCCAATTTAGAACCTTTATTTCCGGCCCATCCCTGTCCTTTTCCATGACCACCTTAAATCTCACCATATTATGGTCACTGTCACCAAAGTGCTCACCTACTAGCACTTCTTCCACTTGGCCGGCCACATTCCCTAGAATTAGGTCCAGTACCGCCCCCTCTCTTGTAGGACCTTCTACATGCTGGCTCAAAAAGCTCTCCTGGATGCACTTTAAGAATTCTACACCCTCTGTGCCTTTCACACTCTGACTATCCCAGCTAATATTGGGGAAGTTGAAATCCCCCATTATTATTACCCTATTATTTGCACATTTCTCTGAGATTTGCCTACATATCTGTTCCTCTATCTCCCCCTGACTGTTTGGAGGCCTATAGTACACTCCCAGCAAAGTGCTTGCCCCCTTTTTGTTTTTAAGCTCCACCCATATGGCCTCATTGGAGGAACCTGCTAATATGTCATCCCTCCTTACTGCAGTAATTGACTCCTTAATTAATATTGCGACACCCCCTCCTCTTATACCTCCCCCTCTGTCTCGCCTGAAGATTCTGTACCCTGGAATATTGAGCTGCCAGTCTTGCCCCTCCCTCAACCATGTCTCCGTGATAGCAACAATATCATACTCCCATGTGTTTATCAACACCTTCAGTTCATCCACCTTATTTGCAAGACTCCTTGCATTAAAATAGATGCCATCCAGCCTTGCCCTTGTTTATTTGCCCTGTCTAGCAAGCTGACTTGTTTTTTTCTCTATAATTGGCAGCACATCACCCCCTATTTCAGCTCCCCTCTGTATCCCATCCCCCTGCCAAGTTAGTTTAAACCCACCCCAACAGTGCTAGCAAACCTCCCCGCAAGGATATTTGTCCCGCTCTGGTTCAGGTGCAACCCGTCTGACTTGTACAATTCCCACCTTTCCCAGAAGCAGGCCCAGTGATCCAGGAAACTAAAACCCTCCCTCCTGCACCAACTCTTTAGCCACGCATTCATCTGCTCTATCCTCCTATTCCTATACTCACTAGCACGTGGCACTGGGAGTAATCCAGAGATTACAACCCTTGAGGTCCTGTTTTTTAATCTGCTACCTAGCTCCCTAAATTCTTGATGCAGGACCTCATCCCCCTTCCTACCTATGTCGTTGGTCCAAATGTGGACCACGACCTCTGCCTGCTCACCCTCCCCCTTAAGAATGCCCTGTAGCCGCTTAGTGACATCCATGACCCTGGCCCCAGGGAGGCAACAAACCATCCTGGAGTCACGTTTGCGGCCACAGAAACGCCTATCTGTTCCCCTTACGATAGAATCCCCTACCACTATTGCTCTCCCACTCTTTTTCCTCCCTTTCTGAGCAGCAGAAGCGTCCCTGGTGCCAGGAAGCTGGCTGCTGCTGCCTTCCCCTGGTGAGTCATCCCCCTCAACAGTATCCAACTTGGTATACCTGTTTGAAAGGGGGATGTCTGCAGGGGGCCCCTGCACTTCCAGCCTGCCTCTGTTGCTCCGCCTGATGGTCACCCAATTCCTTTCTGCCTGTGCAGCCCTACCCTGCGGCGTGAACAACTCGCTAAACATGCTATCCACGACCCTCTCAGCAACACGCATGCTCCAAAGCTCATCCACCCGCAGCTCGGGCGCCGCAATGTGGTCTACAAGTAGCTTCAGCTGGATGCACTTCCCGCACACATGGTCGCCAGGGACACTGGCAGTGTCCCTGACTTCCCACATGGAGCAAGAGGAGCAGAACACGGGTCTGAGCTCTCCTGCCATGACTTACTCCTTTAATTAATTAAAACATTTATTCAATACCCCATTTACAGGTATACTCTAGGGCGCTTTATTTACCAACTGTCCCCACTACAACTCAGAGACCCTAGAAATTTAACACCACAGAATTCAAGCTTGTCTTGAAAAGAGAGAAATACTCACCAACCAATCACTTACCTGCTCCCTGGTGACGTCACACCCCGATTAGTTTTTACCTCTCTGCTACCCTCTGAGCTCGCAGACTGGAGATTGGTATGCCTCTCCTGGCCCCGCTGCTGCTATAAGTACCTCGCCGTCGCCGCCGAGTCTCCCACATGTCCGCCGCTCTCGCTACCTGCCGCCGCTGCTCTGAGGCCACTCCTGGCCCCGCTGCCGCTTTAATTACCTCGCCACCGCCACCGAGTCTCCCACAGGTCCGCCGCTCTCGCTTCCTGCCGCCGCTGCTCTGGGACTTTGGCTGAAAGATATGATTCTGTCAGTATGAATATGTCTGGCTGCTGCTTGAACATTCTGTGGGAAAGCTCGCCCAGATTTGGCACAAATCCCGTGATAATCGTGTGGAAGACTTTGCAGGATCATCTGGGCTGGGTGCGACATTGTCGAGTCCGAGGATGTCAAGGTCTTTGAGAGGGTGCACTGGAGATTTATTAGAATGGTACCAGGAATGACGGACTCCAGTTCAGTGAAGAGTCTGGAGAAGCTGTTTGTTTTTTTCCATACAGCAGAGAAGATTAAGAAAAGATTTAATAACAGTATTAAACATCAAAAATCGTTTTTATGGAGTTAGTAAGGATAAGCTGTTTCCAGTGGAAGAAGGGTCACTGACCACAGGACACAGAGTTAAGGTGATTGGCAAAAGAACCAGAGGCGAGATGAGGAAAAAATTACACAATGACATTTTGTGATCTGGCATGGACTTCCTGAAAGGGCGCGGGGAACAGATTCCATAGCAACTTCCATAAGGGAGTTGGATGGATTTTGATGGGAAAACATTTACAGGTCTATGGGGAATGAGCAGGGGAGTGAGATTAATTGGACAGGTCTTTCAAAGAGCCGGTACAGGCACGATGGGCCGAATGGCCTCCTTCTGTTCTGTATCATTCTAGGATTCTATGAAGTAATGTTTGTCAGATGATGCTGACAGGCTGAGAACAATAGATAGTTCGCATCAGATGCACGGAAAAGATATTTTAAAGAGCGCAGATGTACATTTAGGAACATATGCAACTAGATTGAGGAGAGAGAGAGAGCGGGGAGAGTGTATGTTTAACCAGGACATGTGTCACTGTGAGGCCCCTGACCAGATATCCGTGTCCCAGACGCTGACTGCTGCTCACCCACTAACACTGGGACAGGAAAGGGACTGCGATCGTTTCTGTATTTACTTTAAATGCCAAGAAGCACCAAGAGTGTGTATGTCGAATGACTGGTGTAAGCTGTACACTGGACGGAGGTATTGATAGACCATCGCAAATTAATGACACATTACTGATATGGGAGGAATGTACCCTGTGAATATTCTCTTTCTAACAATCAGTGCCCAGGAATGTGTGATTACACCCACTTCAAAACTGAAAAATATAGGTCAGAGTATTTTCTAAATGGTAAGAAGCTACGAACTGCGGAGTAGCCAAGAGTTTATGGGATCTATGTGCACAAATCCTTCCCATATCAGAGAGACATCCCTTGCATATCAGAGACTAAACCCTCCCAAATCAGTGTCAAATCCCACCTATATCAGATACACAACCCACCCATGTATATTTGAACATTAATGGACACTGTGTTAGCGAGAGAACATTCACAGGATAAATCCACTCCATGGGTCAGCCACTTTCACTGACAGCAGGCTTTACATACACAGATTTTTAAACTTGAATTCAAATTCCCAGGCTACCAGGGTGGGATTCTGAACTCTCGTCCTCTGGATCAATCGTCCAGAGATATAATCACTATACTACAGTAACCTCAGTGATCTAAACCTTTTTGTAGCACCTGATTGCATAGTGTCACAGTGTTAAAAGAGCTGACTGACTTCCCATCTCACTCTAAACCAGCTCCTGTTCAGGCCTGGTCCCCGATAGTTTCATCAATCTCCATTCTCCCCATATTACCGAATCTCTGAATCCCCGTGGGTTAATTCCAGCATACAATGAAGTTACTCGATGCCACACTGCACCCATTGTCACTTCTGAGCCTGCGTGATCTTTGCTTCCACTGTGGTTAGGACAGATGCAAGGATGGTGATGGAGGAGTCTTGGAAATCGGGTGCAAGTATGATTCTGTAAGAATGATTATGTCGGGCTGTTGCTTGAACAGTCTGTGCGACGGCTCTCCCAATTTTGGCACAAGTCCCCTGATATTCATGAGGAGGACTTTGCAGGAATGTCTGAGCTGGGTGTGCCGTTGTTGTGTCCGAAAGACAATATCAGCCTTTTAAAAAGTGGGAGTTTGCTCCCATTTGATTGATTTTGGCAGGAGGCATGAGGAGAGGCAATATGAACTAAGTGGTTCAATTTGAAAGGAGGTGCAGGAACAGAGAGACCTGGGGCTGTATGTACACTAATCTTGGAAGGACAAGCTGAGGAGGCTGATAAAAATACATGCATAATTCTGTGCTTTATTGATAGAGGCACAGAGTACAAAAGCAAGGAAGTTATTGCTCAGTATTGATAAAACACAGGTTCGGCCACAGCTGGAGTATTGTGTTCAGTTCTGGGCACCACCTCATAGGCAGCTTGTCAAGGCCTTGCAGAGGGTGGGGCGGAGAATTATTAGAATGGTACCAGGAATGACACAATGCAGTTCAGCGGAGAGTCTGGAGAAGCTGGGGGATTTCTCCTTAGAGCAGAGAAGATTAAAATGAGGTGTTCAAAACCATGAATCGGTTTAATAGAGTAAGTAAGGATAACTTGCTTCCAGTGGCGGAAGGGTCAGTGACCAGAGGACACAGAGTTCAGGCGATTAGCTGAAGAATCATTGGAGACATGAGGATTGATTCTTACACAGCGAGTTGCTGTGATCTGGAATGCACTGACTGAAAGGGCGCTGGAATCAGATTCAATAGCAACTTCCAAAAGGGATTTGGATACATTAAGACGGGACATGATTAACAGGTCTATGGGGAAAGAGCAGGAGAGTGCCATTACTTGGACAGCTCATGCAAAAAGCCGGCACATGCTGAATGGGCCGAATGGCCTCCCTCCTTGTATGCTGTACCATTCTAGCATTTTATGATGTAATGATAGTCAGATGATGCTGACAGACTGAAAAAAATGCATTGTTCATATCAGAAGTACGGATACGATTTTTTAAAGGGCACAACAAATGCAAACTAGAGTGAGGAGAGAGAGTGAGCTGGGAGGAGGTGTGTGTAACCAGGACACGCAACACTGTGAGGCCCCTGAACAGATATCAATGTCCCAGACCCTGACTGCTGCTCACCCACTAACACTGGGACAGTAAAGCGACTGTGATGGTCTCCGTATTTAAATTAAATATCAAGAATCACCAAGAGTGTGTATGTCAAAGAACCGGAGTAAGCTGTGCACTGGACAGAGATATTGATAGAAAATTACCAATTAATGATATATTACTGATATGGGATGGATTTCCCCTGTGGATAGTCCCTTTCAAAACACCATTGCAGATGAAGGAGTGAGCTCACCCACTTCAAACCTGAGAAAGATAGATCAGATTATTTTCTAAATGGTGAGAAGCTAGGAACTATGGCGAAGCCAAGAGATTCAGGGATCCATGTACACAAATGTCTCCCATATCAGAGACAATTCCCACCCAAATCAGATTCAAATCCCACCTATATCAGATACACATCCCGCCTACTGAGTGTTAGCGAAAGAATAATTACAGGATAGATCTATTCAATGTGTCAGCCACTTACACTGATACCAGACTTTCCATACCCAGATTTTATAACTTAAATTCAAATTCTCAAAGTTCGAGGGTGGGATTTGAATTCTAGTTCTCTGGATCTATAACTCAGTGTTATACCACTACGCTACTGTACCCTTCGTGATCTCAATCTTTTTATCGCACCTGACTGCTCAGTGTTACAGTGTGCGTTAAAAGATCTGACTGACCTTCCATCTCAGTACCAACCAGCTCATGTTCAAGGCCTGGTCCCCGATAGTTTCATCAAACTCCATTCTCCCCATGTTGCCAAATTTGTACATCCCCGTGAGTTAATTCCAGCATACCAGGAAGTTGCTCGCTGCCACACTGGACCCATTGTCACTTTTGAATCTGCGTGATGGTTCTTTCCACTGTGGTTCACAGATTTGAATGTTGTCCGCTGTGTTCGGCAGACAACACAATGTCAGCCTTCAAAAGGTGGGAGCTGGTGGTTTGTCAGAGGCTGCTCAGAGACTGAGAACAATCAACTGGTCTGATCAGAAGCATGGATAAGATCTGCTGAAGCTCACAGCAGCTCATTTCACAGCTAATGCAAACTAGAGTGAGGAGAGACAGAGAGATAATTTTTCGGTTCATAGAAACAAGGAGACATAGGAAAGAGATGAGACAACTCAGACCCGCAAGCCTGCTCCAGCATTCAATGAGATCACGGCTGATCTGTACATTAATTCCATCTACCCGACTTGGTTAATTAACTTTAGAGCCCTTACCCCCCCCAAAATCTATCACTCTCAGTTTTCAAACTTTTAATTTAACCCCCAGCATGAACTGCTATATGGAGGAGAGAGTTCCAGATTTTCACTATCCTTTGTGTGAAGAACTGCTTCCTGTCATCACCACTGAATGGCCTAGTTCTAATTTTAAGAATATTGTTGTGTATGTACCTTTAAGGGAATAACTGGTCTTAGACTGCAGTACCGGCAGTGACCACTCCTGTATAAAAGGCACTACCAGGCTTCTGTATTTTCAGTCTGACGCTGCCTCCTGTTCAGTAAAGTACCTGTTAAACTGTTCTCCCGAAGTCCGTGTATTATTGAGGCGCGGACTTTACAGTGGCGACGAGTAAGTTCGAACTCACTTGCAGTGTGGCATCATCTCACGGGGATCTCACCTGAAAGGTCCTGGAAGGTCGTAGTCTGAGCAACGGGTGTCGACTGAGGGCAACCGCCCAAAGAATCCATCGGTGTTCGGAGAATTGCGGGAGAGACTGTGGTTCCAGCGAAACGTGCTGGTAGCAGATAGCGCGCTGACCCTTCCGGACAGCGGCGGGCTCAAGATCGATCGAGCAGCTCTACAAAACGGGCTGCGCAGCATCGCCGGGAAAAGAAAACAAGAGAGAGAGGGTGGAGCGCACAGGGCACGGTCGGTGCTCAAGAACAGGACAGCGGAGAGAAACTAAACGGGGGGGAAGGAAAGCGAGACGCGCCGAAGCTGCGGGTTGCCGCCATTACACCATAGGACGCTAGGAGCAGCGTGGCAGTAAGGGGAAGCAGCAAAAGCGCGGGATGCACCATTTTATCCCATTGGGGAAGAAGCAAAAGCGCGGGAGGCGCCATTTTATTCCATTGGGGAAGAAGCAAAAGCGCGGGAGGCGCCATTTTAAATCGCTCAAGATGCCGAAAAGTGGCAGTATCACTGCTTTCGACAACGAGGTAGAAGACTGGACCACGTATGTGGAAAGAATTGAAGTGTACTGCAAGGCAAATGAGGTGGCCGATGGAAAGGGGGCGTCGGTATTATTAAATCTGATGGGTGCGAGTACGTACGGCCTATTGCGGAATTTAATTACCCCAGCTAAACCAATGGAGAAAAGTTTTGAGAGGATTTTTCATATCTTACAGGAACACATAAGCCCTACACCACTGCTGATAGCAGAAAGATTCAAGTTCCATAAAAGAAACCAGCACAAAGATGAGAGCAATGCTGACTATCTTACGGAACTACGCAAGTTATCGAAGCACTGCCAGTTCGGAGCAGGACTGGCAGACACCTAACAGGATTAGTTTGTCTGCGGGCTCCAGAGTGAAGGGACCCAGAAACGACTACTTTCAAAAAAGGACCTGACGCTAGAACAGGCTTTCAGCGTGGCAGTATCCTATGAAGCAGCAGCACGGGGAGCTGCGGAAATACAACAGAAACCACAAGAATGCAGCGCAAACGAAATGGCGTATGGAGCCGAAAAGTGCTATCGCTGCGGCAGAACAACCCATGAGCAGAAGGACTGCTGGTTTAAAGACAAAATATGCAGGCAATGCGGGAAAATGGGACATATAGCAAGATTCTGCAGGTCGGGAAAGAAGACCACCAAGACAAGAACTACTAAGGAACAGTACAGGAAAGTAAAGAAATTGACAGATAGTAGTTCAGAAGATCAGGAGAGTGATAAGGACTCCGGGAGCAGGCGACTAAGTTGTTTAAAGTTACACAACGTGATCGCAAAGGAAGATCACCGAACCATTTGGGTCACCCTCATGATAGCAGAGTCCCCAGTAAAGATGGAATTGGACACAGGATCAGCCCTAACTGTCATGAATCGACGAGACTATGAGCGGCTATTCTCACACATACTCTTAAAGGACACGTCCATTGTATTGAAGACATACACGGGGCAAAAGGTCTACCCCAGAGGAAATATAAGGGTGCCGGTTGAATATAACGGAAAGGAAACACAGAAACTATACATGTATATACTACGAGGTGGAGGACCACCATTATTGGGATGTGAATGGGTCCAAAAACTACAATTGGATTGGCATTCCGTTCTAGCACTTACTGTGACTGACAAAAAAGATGACGACGTCGCACCTGGACGTCTGTCACAAATTCTATCTGACGTGGAAGAGGTGTTCCAACAAGGACTTGGGACTCTAAAAGGAGTAAAGGCAACCATAAAGATTGATAACGCAACCCCAAAATTTTTCAAGGCCAGACCGGTGCCATACGTGATACGCCCAGCTGTGGAAGCTGAATTGGAGAGTCTGGAGCGTTCGGGAGTGCTGTGTAAGGTGGACTGGAGCGAGTGGGCCACACCCATCGTTCCTGTAATGAAGAAAGCATTGAGCAGCATGCCTGGGGAGCCAAGGAAGGTTCGCATCTGTGGGGACTTCAAGGTGACTGTGAACCCAGTCCTGCACACAGTACAGCATCCGCTTCCGCGGATAGAAGATATTTTCGCCTCACTATCTGGAGGGAAACGTTTTACAAAGATTGACCTGGCTCAAGCGTATCTACAAATGGAGGTGAAAGAAGCATCTAGGAAATACCTCACGATAAACTCTCACAAAGCCTTTACCAGTACAATCGACTGGTACTCGGGGTAGCATCGGCCCCGGCTATTTGGCAGAGGGCAATGGAACAAGTCCTGCAAGGGATCCCGGGGACCCAGTGTTATTTGGACGACATCCTGGTTATGGGCGAAAATGACAATGAACACCTTGCCAACCTGGAACAGGTGCTCATGAGATTGCAGGAATATGGGCTATGAGCCAACCGTCCCAAATGCGAGTTCTGCAGGAGACAAGCCTCGTATTGTGGCCACATGATTGATGAGGAAGGGTTGCATAAGTCGCTGGACAAGATTGAGGCTGTAGTCAAGGCTCCAGCACCGGAAAATGTGTCGCAACTGAGGACGTTCCTCGGGTTGGTGAACTACTACCATAAGTTCTTGCCGAATTTATCGACAATTCTGCACCCACTGAACGCCCTGCTTCAAACTGGTGTAACATGGAAATGGAGTGATGAGTGTAAGCGTGCCTTTCATTAATGTAAATGCCTAATCACTTCAAAAGAAGAATTGGCCCACTACAACCCAACACTACCGATTCGGTTGGCATGTGATGCGTCACCTTACGGCATTGGAGCGGTGCTGTCACACAAATTCTGTGACGGTTCAGAGAGGCCAATAGCCTTTGCATTGTGCTTGCTAACCTCAGCCGAGCGTAACTACGCCCAGATTGACAGGGAGGCCCTCAGCCTGGTGTGGGGGGTGAAGAAGTTCAATCACTATCTGCACGGGCAGAAATTCACCCTACTGACTGATCCTCAACCCCTGGTCTCAATTTTTAACCCAAAGAAGGGCGTTCCGGTGATGACGGCGCAACGGCTGCAAAGATATCCACTTTTTCTAGGGGCACATCAGTATGACATAGAGTACAAAGGTACGAAAAACATGGAAATGCTGATGGGCTGTCGCGCCTACCGTTGCCTACGGCGGAAGAAGCACCTGCAGTGGACCCTGTGGAGATATTCCATGTGACCATAGTGGAATGTTTGCCTGTTACAAACGCAAGTATTGAGAAGGAAACCCGAAATGACCCGACACTCTCTCGGGTCTATGATTTGACGGTGAAGGTATGGCCAGCATATGGCGACTCACTGTTGCCAGCATTCTCGCCAAGGAGAGAACAACTGTCAGTGTGCCGGGGAACCTTGATGTGTGGATCCAGAGTGGTAATTCCACCCAAGTTGAGAGATAGAGTACTCAATGAGCTTCACGAGGGTCATCTGGGAGGGGTAAAAATGAATAGCCTAGCCAGGGCGTTTGTGTGGTGGCCGGGAATCGATAAAGAAGTCGAGGATATGACCAAGAGATGCACAGGAAGCCAGAAGGTCCAAAACGCTCCACCACAGGCCCCGCTACATCCATGGAAGTGGCCCTCATCTCCATGGCAACATGTACACATTGATTTCGCTGGTCCATTTATGGACTCAATGTTTCTAATCGCTGTGGACGCCCATTTGAAATGGCCAGAAGTCATTAAAATGTCCTCCACCACCACGGAGAAAACTATTGCAGTCCTAAGGGCCATCTCCACCAGGAATGGGTTGCCAGAACAGATTTGTTCCGACAATGGCCCACAGTTTGTGTCTGAGGATTTCCGAAGTTTGCTGAAGAATAATGGGGTGAAACATTACACATCTGCCCCATATCATCCAGCCACAAATGGATTGGCTGAGAGGTTTGTTCAGACCTTTAAAAAGGCCATAAAGGCAATGTATAATGACGACATACCACTGCAACACAAGATGGATAACTTCTTGTTTGCTTACCGGAATGCGACACATGCAGTAACCAACCAAACTCCAACCGTACTGTTTTTCAACCGGAGACGAAGATGTCGCTTGGATTTGCTCAAACCAAACATAAGACGAGATGTTGAGGATAAGCAGTTCCAGCACATAAATGAGAAGCCAACCAGGAGCTTCAAGATAGAGCAACCAGTCTTGGCCCGCGACTACCGAACAGAAAAATGGCAGCCAGGAACGATATGCACACAGCAGGGACCACTAATGTACACAGTGGACGTTGGAGAGTGCATCATGAGATGCCATGCTGACCAGATTCTAGAGTCACAGGAACAAGCCAAACCTGTACCACAAGCTTGTGCACCTGGTAATGAGCCCGAAGTACAGATTGCGTCTACCTCAGAAGCAGGGGTATTGGAAGCTGACGAACCAACCAATGACAATGAGCCAGAATTGACTCCACCGCTAGAACAGGATACTCGAGAAAGGCGCTATCCAGTCCGGATCAGGAAGCCTCCTCAAAGACTGAACTTATAAATGACTATTTCAGTTGATGTATATATTACTGAGAAAATTGTAATTGTAATTAGTTATTATTTAGTTGTTAAATGAATGTTATGTATTGTTTATCTAAAAGGGGAGGAATTGTTGTGTATGTACCTTTAAGGGAATAACTGGTCTTAGGCTGCAGTACTGGCAGTGACCACCCCTGTATAAAAGGCCCTAGCAGGCTTCTGTATTTTCAGTCTGACGCTGCCTCCTGTTCAGTAAAGTACCTGTTAAACATTTCTCCTGAAGTCCGTGTATTATTGAGGCGTGGCCTTTACAAATATGCCCTGTTATTCTGGACTCCCCCCTCCAGCGGAAATAGTTTATCTCTCGCTAACCTATCGACTCCTTTAATCGTCATAAAAACTACTATTAGTTCACTCCTTAATTTTCTATATTCAAGGGAATACAATCCTAGTCCATGCAACCTGTCCTCATTATTTAACCATTTTAGCCCCAGTATCTTTCTGGTGAATCTGCGCTGCACCCCCTCCAAGGCCAATATACCCTTCCTGAGGAGTGGTGCCCAGAATTGAATACAGTTACTCCAGGTGGGGCATTACTGGGAGAGTGTTTCTGTAACCAGGTCAAGGGACACTGCGAGGCCCCTGACCGGATATTAATGTCCCAGACACTGACTGCTGCTCACCCACTAACACTGAGACAGTAGAGGGACTGCGATGGTCGCTGTATTTATATTAAATGTCAAGAATCACCAAGAGTGTGTATGTCGAAGGATTAGTGTAATCTCTACACTGGAGTGTGTTACTGATAGACCATTGCCTATTACTGACACAGTACTGATATGGGAGGGTTTACCCTGTGAATATTCTCCCTTAATACTCAGTTTCCAGTTAGCCTTATATCAGTAGGAGCGGAGTTGCTAGAATCTATTATTAAGGACCTGCTAACAGGACACTTGTACACTCACAATATGGCTAGGCAAGGTCAACACAGTGTTCTGAAAGGTAAATTACGTTTGACAATTATATAAAAGTTTTTCAGGGTGCAACAAGCTGGGCAGATAAGGAGGAAGCCAGTGGCTGTAGTGTATTAGATTTTTATCAATTTATAATCTTGAATGAGATCACTGTTCATTCTTCTCAAGTTCAGAAAATATAGGCCCATTCGACATGATCTCTCCTCAAAGGACAAACTTCTCATCCCAGGAATCTATCTGGTGAAGTAGAATAAACGGGACAATTTCGGGATAACTGGGTGTAACTAGTGGAGTGCCACAAGGATCAGTGCTTGGGCCTCAGCTATTTACAATCTATATCAATGACTTAGATGAGGGGGGTGTGAAATGTGTCCAAGTTAGCTGACGATACAAATGTGGTAAAGTTAGCTGTGAGGAGGACGCAAGGAGGCTGCAAAGGGATATAGACCGGTTAAGTGATTGAGCAAGAAGGTGACAGATGTGGGGAAGTGTGACATTATCCACTTTGATAGGAAGAATGGAAAAACAAAAGATTTTTTCAAATGTGTGAATCTAGTAAATGCTGATATTCAGAGGGATTTAGGGGTCCTTGTACACGAATCACAGAAAGTTAACATGCAGCTACGCAGCAAGCAATTAGGAAGGCAAATGCTATGTTAGCCTTTAATGCGAGAAGGTTGGAGTATAAGAGTAAGTAGCCTTGCTGCAATTATAGAGGGCATTGGTGCGAACGCACCTGGAGCACGGTGTGAAGTTTTGGTCTCCTTGTCTAAGGAATGATATACTTGCCTTAGAGGCGATACACCGAATGCTCTCTAGATTGATTCCTGGGAAGAGAGGGCTGTCCTCTGAGGAGCAATTACGTCGATTGGGCCAATATTCTCTGGAGTTTAGAAGAATGGGAGGTGCCCTCATTGAAACGTATATAATTCTTAAAGGGCTTGACCGGGTAGAGGTGAGAAGTTGCTTTTCCCCAAATGGCGTCTCTAGAACTAGTGGTCATATGCTCAGGATAAGGTGCCAGCCATCCATGATTGTGATGAGGGTTCAGATGCTGTGAGTCTGTGGAATTCTCTACCCCAGATGGCTGTGGAGCTCAGTCGTTGAGTATTTGCAAGGCTGAGATTGATAGATATTTGGGCACTAAGGGAACCGATGTATATGGGGATAGCGCGGGAAGGTGGAGTTGTGGTCGAAGATCAGTTATGTTATTCTTCAATGGCGGAGCAGGCTCACGGTGCCAAAAGGACTATTACTGCTACTTTTTATTATGTTCTTAAGCCAATAAACACAAACCATTCCCCAATACTGACCATAACATGCTCAGACACTCCCCAGTTCCAATCTCCCTACATCCTTCATGCTGGGCAGCTGAAGACAAGTTATGTTACAGCAGCGGAGCCCAGCTGGTTACCATGGACCCAGGAGCGATGTTTACTTATTTGTTTAGCTCAGATCATTTCAGTAAAATCTTTAATTTGCATGGATTGTGCCATATTATTGAACATTACTAAACCAGATTCTGTCAGCCAACCAGCACTGCCCTCAGTCACAAGTGTCTCTGATGTGGGAGGTGTTGGTGGATGAGCTGTCACTGAGTCCGACACCGCTCACAGCAGATTGTACTTGAGACTGAGGAGGGTGCAGGTGATCTGAACCTACTTCATCTCACACAGCGACACCTGATTTGAAGAATCTGGTAAGCAGTCGTGTATGAATGGACTTTTAGAACAAGCTCAGAAGTTTGTCAATTGCTAAGTAGAGACTCAGGGGTGTGTGTACCGCTTGTCCTGTCCCAATACAGTGCGCAGTAAAGATCTGTGTTAGAATATTACAAAGCGGTCTATCCAGGAGACTGGAAAGAGTGTCAAGCAATTGGTGTTTATCAAGGACACGTAATGGGGTGGAGCTCACCTCTGACTGTAGGGGTCCCACTGCGGGAGAGAGGTAGAGCTCAGCTCTGTCTGTAGGGGTCCCAGTGAGGGAGAGAGGTAGAACTCACCCATTATAAAGAGATATAACCGCTGATTCCCTGTCCACTTCCCTATTTAAAGTTTCCCATATTCCACCCATTCCCTCAAACCTCTCAAATACAAATTCCATGTTTTTACTTCCAGAATATCACCCAGTGAGATGAGGACTCTGCTGCTTATTCTCGGTTACCCCGGGGATACTCTGTAAATACTGACACACCCCCGGGGATACTCTGTAAATACTGACACACCCCCGGGGACCCTCTGTAAATACTGTTACACCCCTGGGGATACTCTGTAAATACTGACACACCCCCGGGGACACTCTGTAAATACTGACACAACCCCGGGGATACTCTGTAAATAATGACACACCCCCGGGGATACTCTGTATATACTGACACACTGCCGGAGATACTCTGTAAATACTGACAGACCCCCGGGGATACTCTGAAAATACTGACACACCCCCGGGGATACACTGTAAGTACTGACACACTCCCGGGGATATTCTGTAGATTCTGACACACCTCCGGGGATACTCTGTAAATATTGACACACCCCCGGGGATACTCTGTAAATACTGACACACCCCCGGGGACACTCTGTAAATACTGACACACCCCCGGGGATACTCTGTAAATACTGACACATCCACGGGGTACTCTGTAAATACGGACACACCCCCGGGGATACTGTGTAAATATGACACACCCCCGGGGATACTCTGTAAATACTGACAAACCCCGGAGATACTCTGTAAATACTGACACACCCCCGGGGATACTGTTTAAATACTGACACACCCCCGGGGATACTCTTTAAATACTGACAAACCCCGGGGATACTCTGTAAATACTGACACACCCCCGGGGATACTCTGTAAATACTGACACACCCCCGGGGATACTCTGTCAATACTGACACACCCCCGGGGATACTCTGTAAATACTGACACACTCCCGGGGATACTCTGTAAAAACTGACACACCCCCGGGGACACTCTGTAAATACGGACACACACCCGGGGATAATCTGTAAATACTGACACACCCCCGGGGATACTCTGTAAATACTGACACACCCCCGGGGATACTCTGTAAATACTGACACACCCCCGGGGACTCTCTGTAAATACTGTTACACCCCTGGGGATACTCATTAAATATTGACACACCCCCAGGGACACTCTGTAAATACTGACACAACCCCGGGGATACTCTGTAAATAATGACACACCCCCGGGGATACTCTGTATATAATGGCACACAGCCGGGGATACTCTGTAAATACTGACACACCCCCAGGGTACTCTGAAAATACTGACACACCCCCGGGGATACACTGTAAGTACTGACAGACTCCCGGGTTTACTCTGTAGATACTGAAACACCCCCGGGGATAATCTGTAAATACTGACACACCCCCGGGGATACTCTGTAAATACTGACACACCCCCGGGGACACTGTAAATACTGACACACCCCCGGGGATACTCTGTAAATATTGACACACCCACGGGGATACACTGTAAATACTGACACACCCCCGGGGATACTCTGTAAATACTGACACACCCCCGGGGCTACTCTGTAAATACTGACACAGTACCGGAGACACTCTGTAAATACTAACACTCCCCCGGGGATACTCTGCATATACTGACACACCCCCGGGGATACTCTGTATCTACTGACTCCCCCCCCGTGGATACTGTGTAAATACTGACACACCCCCGGGGACACTCTGTACATACTAACACACCCCCGGGGACACTTTGTAAATACTGACACACCCCCGGGGATACTCTGTAATTACTGACACACCCCCGGGGATACTCTGTAAATACTGACACACCCCCGGGGACACTCTGTAAATAATGACACCCTCCCGGGGATACTCTGTTAATACTGACACACTCCCGGGGATACTCTGTAAATACTGACACACCCCCGGGAATACTCTGTAAATACTGACACACCCCCGGGGCACTCTGTAAATACAGACACATTCCCGGGAATACTCTGTAAATACAGACACACTCCCGGGGATAAACTGTAATACTGAGACACTCCCGGGGATACTCTGTAAATGCTGACACACCCCCACAGATACTCTGTAAATATTGACGCACCTCCGGGGATACTCTGTAATTACTGACACACCCCCAGGGATACTCTGTAAATACTGACACACTCCCAAGGATACTCCGTAAAAACTGACACACCCCCGTGGACACTCTGTATATATTGACACACCGCCGGGGATACTCTGCAAATACTGACACACCCCCGGGGACTCTCTGTAAATAGTGACACACCCCCGGGGATACTCTGTAAATACTGACACACCCCCGCGGATACTCTGTAAATACTGACACACCTCCGGGATACTCTATAAATACTGACACACCCCCGGGGATACGCTGTAAATACTGACACACTCCCGGGGATACACTGTAAATACTGACACACCCCCGGGGACACTCTGTAAATACTGACACACCCCCGGGGATGCTCTGTAAATACTGACACAACCCCGGGGATATTCTGTAAATACTGACACACTCCTGGGGACCCACTGTAAATACTGACACACCCCGGGGGACACTCTGTAAATTCTGACACACCCCCGGGGACACTCTGTAATACTGACACACCCCCGGGGATACTCTGTAAATATTGACACACACCCGGGGATAATCTGTAAATACTGACACCCCCCGGGGACACTCTGTAAATACTGACACACCCCCGGGGATACTCTGTAAATACTGACACACTCCCGGGGACACTCTGTAAATACTGACACTCCCCCCGGGACACTCTGTAAATAATGACACAACCCCAGGGATACTCTGAAAATACTGACACACCCCCGGGGATACTCTGTAAATACTGACACACCCCCGGGGATGTTCGGTAAATACTGACACATTCCCGGGGACACTCTTTAAATACTGACACACCCCCTGGGATACTCTGTAAATACTGACACACCCCCGGGGATACTCTGTAAATCATGACACACCCACGGGGATACTCTGTAAACCCTGACACACGCCCGGGGATACTCTGTAAATACTGACACACTCCCGGGGATACTCTGTAAATATTTACACACCCCAGGGGACACTCTGTAAATACTGACACACCCCCGGGGACACTCTGTAAATACTGTCACACTCCCGAGGACACTCTGTAAATACTGACACACCCCCGGGGACCCACTGCAAATACTGACACACTCCCGGGGACACTCTGTAAATACTGACACACTCCAAGGGACACTCTGTAAATACAGACACACCCCCGGGGACACTCTGTAAATACTGACGCACCCCCGGGGATACTCTGTAAATGCTAACACACCCCCGGGGACACTCTGTAAATACTGACAAACCCCCGGGGATACTCTGTAAATACTGTCACACCCCCGGGGATACTCTGTAAATACTGACACACCCCCGGAGACACTCTGTAAATAATGCAACACTCCTGTGGATACGCTGTAAATACTGACACACTCCCGGGGATACTCTGTAAATACTGACAAACCCCCGGGGATACTCTGTAAATACTGACACACCCCCGGGGACTCTCTGTAAATACTGACACACTCCCAGGGATATTCTGTAAATACTGACACACTCCCAGGGATACCCTGTAAATACTGACACACCCCCGTGGACACTCTGAAAATATTGACATACCCCCGGGGATACTCTGCAAATACTGACACACCACCGGGGACACTCTGTAAATAGTGACACACCCCTGGGGATACTCTGTAAACACTGACACACCCCCAGGGATACCCTGTAAATGCTGACACTCCCCCGGGGATACTCTATAAATACTGACACCCCCCCGGGGATACTCTGAAAATACTGACACACCCCCGGGGATACACTGTAAGTACTGAGACACTCCCGGGTTTCCTCTGTAGATACTGAAACACCCCCGGGGATAATCTGTAAATACTGACACACCCCCGGGGATACTCTGTAAATACTGACACACCCCCGGGGACGCTCTGTAAACACTGACACACCCCCGGGGATACTCTGTAAATACTGACACACCCACGGGGATACTCTGTAAATACTGACACACCCCCGGGGATACTCTGTAAATACTGACACACTTCCGGGGATACTCTGTCATTACTGACACACCCCCGGGGCTACTCTGTAAATACAGACACAGTCCCGGAGACACTCTGTAAATACTGACACACCCCCGGGGATACACTGTAAATACTGACACACCCCCGGGGACACTCTGTAAATACAGACACATTCCCGGGAATACTCTGTACATACAGACACACTCCCGGGAATGAACTATAAATACTGAGACACTCCCGGGGATACTCTGTAAATGCTGACACACCCCCGCAGATACTCTGTAAATACTGACACACCTCCGGGGATACTCTGTAATTACTGACACACCCCCAGGGATACTCTGTAAATACTGACACACTCCCAGGGATACTCCGTAAATACTGACACACCCCCGTGGACACTCTGTATATATTGACACACCCCGGGGATACTCTGCAAATACTGACACACCCCCGGGGACTCTCTGTAAATAGTGACACACCCCCGGGGATACTCTGTAAATACTGACACACCCCCGGGGATACTCTGTAAATGCTGACACTCCCCCGGGGATACTCTATAAATACTGACACACCCCCGGGGATACTCTGTAAATACTGACACACCCCCGGGGATACTCTGTAAATACTGACACACCCCCGGGATACTCTGTAAATACTGACACACCCCCGGGGATACGCTGTAAATACTGACACACTCCCGGGGATACACTGTAAATACTGACACCCCCCCGGGGACACTCTGTAAATACTGACACACCCCCGGGGATACTCTGTAATTACTGACACACCCCCGGGGATACGCTGTAAATACTGACACACTCCCGGGGATACACTGTAAATACTGACACACCCCCGGGGACACTCTGTAAATACTGACACACCCCCGGGGATACTCTGTAAATACTGACACACTCCCGGGGATACTCTGTAAATACTGACACACCCCCGGGGATACTTTGTAAATACTGACACACTCCCGGGGACACTCTGTAAATACAGACACATTACCGGGAATACTCTGTACATACAGACACACCCCTGGGGATACTCTGAAAATACTGACACACCCCCGGGGATACACTGTAAGTACTGAGACACTCCCGGGTTTCCTCTGTAGATACTGAAACACCCCCGGGGATAATCTGTAAATACTGACACACCCCCGGGGACACTCTGTAAATACTGACACACCCCCGGGGATACTCTGTAAATACTGACACACTCCCGGGGATACTCTGTAAATACTGACACACCCCCGGGGATACTTTGTAAATACTGACACACCCCCGGGGTCACTCTGTAAATACAGACACATTACCGGGAATACTCTGTACATACAGACACACCCCTGGGGATACTCTGAAAATACTGACACACCCCCGGGGATACACTGTAAGTACTGAGACACTCCCGGGTTTCCTCTGTAGATACTGAAACACCCCCGGGGATAATCTGTAAATACTGACACACCCCCGGGGATACTCTGTAAATACTGACACACCCCCGGGGACGCTCTGTAAACACTGACACACCCCCGGGGATACTCTGTAAATACTGACACACCCACGGGGATACTCTGTAAATACTGACACACCCCCGGGGATACTCTGTAAATACTGACACACTCCCGGGGATACTCTGTCATTAATGACACATCCCCGGGGCTACTCTGTAAATACAGACACAGTCCCGGAGACACTCTGTAAATACTGACACACCCCCGGGGATACACTGTAAATACTGACACACCCCCGGGGACACTCTGTAAATACAGACACATTCCCGGGAATACTCTGTACATACAGACACACTCCCGGGAATGAACTATAAATACTGAGACACTCCCGGGGATACTCTGTAAATGCTGACACCCCCCCGCAGATACTCTGTAAATACTGACACACCTCCGGGGATACTCTGTAATTACTGACACACCCCCAGGGATACTCTGTAAATACTGACACACTCCCAGGGATACTCCGTAAATACTGACACACCCCCGTGGACACTCTGTATATATTGACACACCCCGGGGATACTCTGCAAATACTGACACACCCCCGGGGACTCTCTGTAAATAGTGACACACCCCCGGGGATACTCTGTAAATACTGACACACCCCCGGGGATACTCTGTAAATGCTGACACTCCCCCGGGGATACTCTTTAAATACTGACACACCCCCGGGGATACTCTGTAAATACTGACACACCCCCGGGGATACTCTGTAAATACTGACACACCCCCGGGATACTCTGTAAATACTGACACACCCCCGGGGATACGCTGTAAATACTGACACACTCCCGGGGATACACTGTAAATACTGACACCCCCCCGGGGACACTCTGTAAATACTGACACACCCCCGGGGATACTCTGTAATTACTGACACACCCCCGGGGATACGCTGTAAATACTGACACACTCCCGGGGATACACTGTAAATACTGACACACCCCCGGGGACACTCTGTAAATACTGACACACCCCCGGGGATACTCTGTAAATACTGACACACTCCCGGGGATACTCTGTAAATACTGACACACCCCCGGGGATACTTTGTAAATACTGACACACTCCCGGGGACACTCTGTAAATACTGACACTCCCCCCGGGACACTCTGTAAATAATGACACAACCCCAGAGATACTCTGAAAATACTGACACACCCCCGGGGATACTCTGTAAATACTGACACACCCCCGGGGATGTTCGGTAAATACTGACACATTCCCGGGGACACTCTTTAAATACTGACACACCCCCTGGGATACTCTGTAAATACTGACACACCCCCGGGGATACTCTGTAAATCATGACACACCCACGGGGATACTCTGTAAACCCTGACACACGCCCGGGGATACTCTGTAAATACTGACACACCCCCGGGGATACTCTGTAAATATTTACACACCCCCGGGGACACTCTGTAAATACTGACACACCCCCGGGGACACTCTGTAAATACTGTCACACTCCCGAGGACACTCTGTAAATACTGACACACCCCCGGGGACCCACTGCAAATACTGACACACTCCCGGGGACACTCTGTAAATACTGACACACTCCCAGGGACACTCTGTAAATACAGACACACCCCCGGGGACACTCTGTAAATACTGACGCACCCCCGGGGATACTCTGTAAATGCTAACACACCCCCGGGGACACTCTGTAAATACTGACAAACCCCCGGGGATACTCTGTAAATACTGTCACACCCCCGGGGATACTCTGTAAATACTGACACACCCCCGGAGACACTCTGTAAATAATGCAACACTCCTGTGGATACGCTGTAAATACTGACACACTCCCGGGGATACTCTGTAAATACTGACAAACCCCCGGGGATACTCTGTAAATACTGACACACCCCCGGGGACTCTCTGTAAATACTGACACACTCCCGGGGATACTCTGTAAATACAGACACACTCCCGGGGATACACTGTAAATACTGACAAACCCCCGGGGATACTCTGTAAATACTGACACACCCCCAGGGATATTCTGTAAATACTGACACACTCCCAGGGATACCCTGTAAATACTGACACACCCCCGTGGACACTCTGAAAATATTGACATACCCCCGGGGATACTCTGCAAATACTGACACACCACCGGGGACACTCTGTAAATAGTGACACACCCCCGGGGATACTCTGTAAACACTGACACACCCGCAGGGATACCCTGTAAATGCTGACACTCCCCCGGGGATACTCTATAAATACTGACACCCCCCCGGGGATACTCTGAAAATACTGACACACCCCCGGGGATACACTGTAAGTACTGAGACACTCCCGGGTTTCCTCTGTAGATACTGAAACACCCCCGGGGATAATCTGTAAATACTGACACACCCCCGGGGATACTCTGTAAATACTGACACACCCCCGGGGACGCTCTGTAAACACTGACACACCCCCGGGGATACTCTGTAAATACTGACACACCCACGGGGATACTCTGTAAATACTGACACACCCCCGGGGATACCCTGTAAATACTGACACACTCCCGGGGATACTCTATCATTACTGACACACCCCCGGGGCTACTCTGTAAATACAGACACAGTCCCGGAGACACTCTGTAAATACTGACACACCCCCGGGGATACACTGTAAATACTGACACACCCCCGGGGACACTCTGTAAATACAGACACATTCCCGGGAATACTCTGTACATACAGACACACTCCCGGGAATGAACTATAAATACTGAGACACTCCCGGGGATACTCTGTAAATGCTGACACACCCCCGCAGATACTCTGTAAATACTGACACACCTCCGGGGATACTCTGTAATTACTGACACACCCCCAGGGATACTCTGTAAATACTGACACACTCCCAGGGATACTCCGTAAATACTGACACACCCCCGTGGACAATCTGTATATATTGACACACCCCGGGGATACTCTGCAAATACTGACACACCCCCGGGGACTCTCTGTAAATAGTGACACACCCCCGGGGATACTCTGTAAATACTGACACACCCCCGGGGATACTCTGTAAATGCTGACACTCCCCCGGGGATACTCTATAAATACTGACACACCCCCGGGGATACTCTGTAAATACTGACACGCCCCCGGGGATACTCTGTAAATACTGACACACCCCCGGGATACTCTGTAAATACTGACACACCCCCGGGGATACGCTGTAAATACTGACACACTCCCGGGGATACACTGTAAATACTGACACCCCCCCGGGGACACTCTGTAAATACTGTCACACCCCCGGGGATACTCTGTAATTACTGACACACCCCCGGGGATACGCTGTAAATACTGACACACTCCCGGGGATACACTGTAAATACTGACACACCCCCGGGGACACTCTGTAAATACTGACACACCCCCGGGGATACTCTGTAAATACTGACACACTCCCGGGGATACTCTGTAAATACTGACACACCCCCGGGGATACTTTGTAAATACTGACACACCCCCGGGGACACTCTGTAAATACAGACACATTACCGGGAATACTCTGTACATACAGACACACCCCTGGGGATACTCTGAAAATACTGACACACCCCCGGGGATACACTGTAAGTACTGAGACACTCCCGGGTTTCCTCTGTAGATACTGAAACACCCCCGGGGATAATCTGTAAATACTGACACACCCCCGGGGACACTCTGTAAATACTGACACACCCCCGGGGATACTCTGTAAATACTGACACACTCCCGGGGATACTCTGTAAATACTGACACACCCCCGGGGATACTTTGTAAATACTGACACACCCCCGGGGACACTCTGTAAATACAGACACATTACCGGGAATACTCTGTACATACAGACACACCCCTGGGGATACTCTGAAAATACTGACACACCCCCGGGGATACACTGTAAGTACTGAGACACTCCCGGGTTTCCTCTGTAGATACTGAAACACCCCCGGGGATAATCTGTAAATACTGACACACCCCCGGGGATACTCTGTAAATACTAACACACCCCCGGGGACGGTCTGTAAACACTGACACACCCCCGGGGATACTCTGTAAATACTGACACACCCACGGGGATACTCTGTAAATACTGACACACCCCCGGGGATACTCTGTAAATACTGACACACTCCCGGGGATACTCTGTCATTACTGACACATCCCCGGGGCTACTCTGTAAATACAGACACAGTCCCGGAGACACTCTGTAAATACTGACACACCCCCGGGGATACACTGTAAATACTGACACACCCCCGGGGACACTCTGTAAATACAGACACATTCCCGGGAATACTCTGTACATACAGACACACTCCCGGGAATGAACTATAAATACTGAGACACTCCCGGGGATACTCTGTAAATGCTGACACCCCCCGCAGATACTCTGTAAATACTGACACACCTCCGGGGATACTCTGTAATTACTGACACACCCCCAGGGATACTCTGTAAATACTGACACACTCCCAGGGATACTCCGTAAATACTGACACACCCCCGTGGACACTCTGTATATATTGACACACCCCGGGGATACTCTGCAAATACTGACACACCCCCGGGGACTCTCTGTAAATAGTGACACACCCCCGGGGATACTCTGTAAATACTGACACACCCCCGGGGATACTCTGTAAATGCTGACACTCCCCCGGGGATACTCTATAAATACTGACACACCCCCGGGGATACTCTGTAAATACTGACACACCCCCGGGGATACTCTGTAAATACTGACACACCCCCGGGATACTCTGTAAATACTGACACACCCCCGGGGATACGCTGTAAATACTGACACACTCCCGGGGATACACTGTAAATACTGACACCCCCCCGGGGACACTCTGTAAATACTGACACACCCCCGGGGATACTCTGTAATTACTGACACACCCCCGGGGATACGCTGTAAATACTGACACACTCCCGGGGATACACTGTAAATACTGACACACCCCCGGGGACACTCTGTAAATACTGACACACCCCCGGGGATACTCTGTAAATACTGACACACTCCCGGGGATACTCTGTAAATACTGACACACCCCCGGGGATACTTTGTAAATACTGACACACCCCCGGGGACACTCTGTAAATACAGACACATTACCGGGAATACTCTGTACATACAGACACACCCCTGGGGATACTCTGTAAATGCTGACACTCCCCCGGGGATACTCTATAAATACTGACACACCCCCGGGGATACTCTGAAAATACTGACACACCCCCGGGGATACACTGTAAGTACTGACACACTCCCGGGTGTCCTCTGTAGATATTGAAACACCCCCGGGATAATCTGTAAATACTGACACCCTCCCGGGGACAAACTGTAAATACTGACACACCCCCGGGGATACTCTGTAAACACTGACACACCCACGGGGACACTCTGTAAATACTGACACACCCCCGGGGATACTGTGTAAATACTGACAGACTCCCGGGGATACTCTGTAATTACTGACACACCCCCGGGGCTACTCTGTAAATACTGACACAGTCCCGGAGACACTCTGTAAATACTGACACACCCCCGGGGATACTCTGTATATCCTGACATAGCCCCGGGGATACTCTGGATATACTGACTCCCCCGCGGGGATACTGTGTAAATACTGACACACCCCCGGGGACACTCTGTAAACACTAACACACCCCCGGGGACTCTTTGTAAATACTGACACACCCCCGGGCACACTCTGTAAATACTGACACACCCCCGGGGATACTCTGTAATACTGACACACCCCCGGGGATACTCTGTAAATACTGACACACCTCCGGGGACACTCTGTAAATAATGACACCCTCCCGGGGATACTCTGTAAATAATGACACCCCCCCGGGGATACTCTGTAAATGCTGACACTCCCCCGGGGATACTCTATAAATACTGACACACCCCCGGGGACACTCTGTAAATACAGACACATTCCCGGGAATACTCTTTACATAAAGACACACTCCCGGGGATAAACTGTAAATACTGAGACACTCCCGGGGATACTCTGTAATTACTGACACACCCCTGGGGATACTCTGTAAATAATTACACAGCCCCGGGGAAACTCTGTAAATAATGACACACCCCCGGGGACACACTGTAAATACTGACACACGCCCGGGGACACTCTGTAAATACTGACACACCGCCGGGGATACTCTGTAAATACTGTCACACCCCCGGGGATACTCTGTAAATACTGACACACCCCCGGAGACAGTCTGTAAATAATGCAACACTCCTGGGGATACGCTGTAAATACTGACACACTCCCGGGGATACTCTGTAAATACTGACAAACCCCCGGGGATACTCTGTAAATACTGACACACCCCCGGGGACACTCTGTAAATACTGACACACTCCCGGGGATACTCTGTAAATACAGACGCACTCCCGGGGATACACTGTAAATACTGACAAACCCCCGGGGATACACTGTAAATACTGACACACCCCCAGGGATATTCTGTAAATACTGACACACTCCCAGGGATCCCCTGTAAATACTGACACACCCCCGTGGACACTCTGTATATATTGACATACCCCCGGGGATACTCTGCAAATACTGACACACCACCGGGGACTCTCTGTAAATAGTGACACACCCCCGGGGATACTCTGTAAACACTGACACACCCCCAGGGATACCCTGTAAATGCTGACACTCCCCCGGGGATACTCTATAAATACTGACACACCCCCGGGGATACTCTGAAAATACTGACACACCCCCGGGGCACACTGTAAGTACTGACACACTCCCAGGGATACTCCGTAAATACTGACACACCCCCGTGGACACTCTGTATATATTGACACACCCCGGGGATACTCTGCAAATACTGACACACCCCCGGGGACTCTCTGTAAATAGTGACACACCCCCGGGGATACTCTGTAAATACTGACACACCCCCGGGGATACTCTGTAAATGCTGACACTCCCCCGGGGATACTCTATAAATACTGACACACCCCCGGGGATACTCTGTAAATACTGACACACCCCCGGGGATACTCTGTAAATACTGACACACCCCCGGGATACTCTGTAAATACTGACACACCCCCGGGGATACGCTGTAAATACTGACACACTCCCGGGGATACACTGTAAATACTGACACCCCCCCGGGGACACTCTGTAAATACTGACACACCCCCGGGGATACTCTGTAATTACTGACACACCCCCGGGGATACGCTGTAAATACTGACACACTCCCGGGGATACACTGTAAATACTGACACACCCCCGGGGACACTCTGTAAATACTGACACACCCCCGGGGATACTCTGTAAATACTGACACACTCCCGGGGATACTCTGTAAATACTGACACACCCCCGGGGATACTTTGTAAATACTGACACACCCCCGGGGACACTCTGTAAATACAGACACATTACCGGGAATACTCTGTACATACAGACACACCCCTGGGGATACTCTGTAAATGCTGACACTCCCCCGGGGATACTCTATAAATACTGACACACCCCCGGGGATACTCTGAAAATACTGACACACCCCCGGGGATACACTGTAAGTACTGACACACTCCCGGGTGTCCTCTGTAGATATTGAAACACCCCCGGGGATAATCTGTAAATACTGACACCCTCCCGGGGACAAACTGTAAATACTGACACACCCCCGGGGATACTCTGTAAACACTGACACACCCACGGGGACACTCTGTAAATACTGACACACCCCCGGGGATACTGTGTAAATACTGACAGACTCCCGGGGATACTCTGTAATTACTGACACACCCCCGGGGCTACTCTGTAAATACTGACACAGTCCCGGAGACACTCTGTAAATACTGACACACCCCCGGGGATACTCTGTATATCCTGACATAGCCCCGGGGATACTCTGGATATACTGACTCCCCCGCGGGGATACTGTGCAAATACTCACACACCCCCGGGGACACTCTGTAAACACTAACACACCCCCGGGGACTCTTTGTAAATACTGACACACCCCCGGGCACACTCTGTAAATACTGACACACCCCCGGGGATACTCTGTAATACTGACACACCCCCGGGGATACTCTGTAAATACTGACACACCTCCGGGGACACTCTGTAAATAATGACACCCTCCCGGGGATACTCTGTAAATAATGACACCCCCCCGGGGATACTCTGTAAATGCTGACACTCCCCCGGGGATACTCTGTAAATACTGACACACCCCCGGGGACACTCTGTAAATACAGACACATTCCCGGGAATACTCTTTACATAAAGACACACTCCCGGGGATAAACTGTAAATACTGAGACACTCCCGGGGATACTCTGTAATTACTGACACACCCCTGGGGATACTCTGTAAATAATTACACAGCCCCGGGGAAACTCTGTAAATAATGACACACCCCCGGGGACACACTGTAAATACTGACACACGCCCGGGGACACTCTGTAAATACTGACACACCGCCGGGGATACTCTGTAAATACTGTCACACCCCCGGGGATACTCTGTAAATACTGACACACCCCCGGAGACAGTCTGTAAATAATGCAACACTCCTGGGGATACGCTGTAAATACTGACACACTCCCGGGGATACTCTGTAAATACTGACAAACCCCCGGGGATACTCTGTAAATACTGACACACCCCCGGGGACACTCTGTAAATACTGACACACTCCCGGGGATACTCTGTAAATACAGACGCACTCCCGGGGATACACTGTAAATACTGACAAACCCCCGGGGATACACTGTAAATACTGACACACCCCCAGGGATATTCTGTAAATACTGACACACTCCCAGGGATCCCCTGTAAATACTGACACACCCCCGTGGACACTCTGTATATATTGACATACCCCCGGGGATACTCTGCAAATACTGACACACCACCGGGGACTCTCTGTAAATAGTGACACACCCCCGGGGATACTCTGTAAACACTGACACACCCCCAGGGATACCCTGTAAATGCTGACACTCCCCCGGGGATACTCTATAAATACTGACACACCCCCGGGGATACTCTGAAAATACTGACACACCCCCGGGGCACACTGTAAGTACTGACACACTCCCGGGTTTCCTCTGTAGATACTGAAACACCCCCGGGGATAATCTGTAAATACTGACACACCCCCGGGGATACTCTGTAAATACTGACACCCCCCCGGGGACACTCTGTAACTACTGACACACCCCCGGGGATACTCTGTAAATACTGACACACCCACGGGGATACTCTGTAAATACTGACACACCCCCGGGGATACTCTGTAAATACTGACACACTCCCGGGGATACTCTGTAATTACTGACACACCCCCGGGGCTACTCTGTAAATACTGACACAGTCCCGGAGACACTCTGTAAATACTGACACACCCCTGGGGATACTCTGTAAATACTGACACACCCCCGGGGATACTGTGTAAATACTGACACACCCCCGGGGACACTCTGTAAATATTAACACACCCCCGGGGACACTTTGTAAATACTGACACACCCCCGGGCAGACTCTGTAAATACTGACACACCCCCGGGGATACTCTGTAAATACTGACACACCCCCGGGGATACTCTGTAAATACTGACACACCCCCGGGGACACTCTGTAAATAATGACACCCTCCCGGGGATACTCTGTAAATACTGACACACTCCCGGGGATGCTCTCTAAATACTGACACACCCCCGGGGATACTCTGTAAATATTGACACACCCCCGGGGACACTCTGTAAATACAGACACATTCCCGGGAATACTCTGTACATACAGACACACTCCCGGGAATGAACTATAAATACTGAGACACTCCCGGGGATACTCTGTAAATGCTGACACACCCCCGCAGATACTCTGTAAATACTGACACACCTCCGGGGATACTCTGTAATTACTGACACACCCCCAGGGATACTCCGTAAATACTGACACACTCCCAGGGATACTCCGTAAATACTGACACACCCCCGTGGACACTCTGTATATATTGACACACCCCTGGGATACTCTGCAAATACTGACACACCCCCGGGGACTATCTGTAAATAGTGACACACCCCCGGGGATACTCTGTAAATACTGACACACCCCCGGGAATACTCTGTAAATGCTGACACTCCCCCGGGGATACTCTATAAATACTGACACACCCCCGTGGATACTCTGTAAATACTGACACACCCCCGGGGATACTCTGTAAACACTGACACACCCACAGGGATACTCTGTAAATACTGACACACCCCCGGGGATACGCTGTAAATACTGACACACTCCCGGGGATACACTGCAAATACTGACACACCCCCGGGGACACTCTGTAAATACTGACACACCTCCGGGGATACTCTGTAAATACTGACACACCCCCGGGGATACGCTGTAAATACTGACACACTCCCGGGGATACACTGTAAATACTGACACACCCCCGGGGACACTCTGTAAATACTGACACACCCCCGGGGATACTCTGTAAATACTGACACACTCCCGGGGATACTCTGTAAATACTGACACACCCCCGGGGATACTTTGTAAATACTGACACACCCCCGGGGACACTCTGTAAATACAGACACATTACCGGGAATACTCTGTACATACAGACACACCCCCGGGGATACTCTGTAAATGCTGACAGTCCCCCGGGGATACTCTATAAATACTGATACACCCCCGGGGATACTCTGAAAATACTGACACACCCCCGGGGATACACTGTAAGTACTGACAGACTCCCGGGTGTCCTCTGTAGGTACTGAAACACCCCCGTGGATAATCTGTAAATACTGACACACCCCCGGGGACAATCTGTAAATACTGACACACCCCCGGGGATACTCTGTAAACACTGACACACCCACGGGGATACTATGTAAATACTGACACACCCCCGGGGATACTCTGTAAATACTGACACACTCCCGGGGATACTCTGTACTTACTGACACACCCCCGGGGCTACTCTGTAAATACTGACACAGTCCCGGAGGCACTCTGTAAATACTGACACACCCCCGGGGATACTCTGTATATACTGACACACCCCCGGGGATACTCTGTATATACTGACTCCCCCGCGGGGATACTGTGTCAATACTGAGACACCCCCGGGGACACTCTGTAAACACTATCACACCCCCGGGGACACTTTGTAAATACTGACACACCCCCGGGCACACTCTGTAAATACTGACACACCCCCGGGGATACTCTGTAAATACTGACACACCCCCGGGGATACTCTGTAAATACTGACGCACCCCCGGGGACACTCTGTAAATAATGACACCCTCCCGGGGATACTCTGTAAATACTGACACACCCCCGGGGATACTCTGTAAATGCTGACACTCCCCCGGGGATACTCTATAAATACTGACACACCCCCGGGGACACTCTGTAAATACAGACACATTCCCGGGAATACTCTTTACATAGATACATAGATACATAGAAGATAGGAGCAGGAGTAGGCCATTCGGCCCTTCGTGCCTGCTCCGCCATTCAATGAGATCATGGCTGATCCTTTAATTCAGTATCCCGTCCCCGCCTTCTCTCCGTAACCCTTAACCCCTTTTGCCCGTAGAAATATATCTAATTCCCTCTTAAATATATTTAATGAGCTGGCGTACACTGCCCTCTGTGGCAATGAGTTCCACAGCTTCACCACTCTCTGAGTGAAGAAATTCCCCCTCATCTCTGTCCTAAATGGTTTAGCCCTTATCCTTAAATTATGTCCTCTAGTTCTGTTCTCACCCGCCAAGGGAAACATTCCTTCTGCATCCAGTCTGTCTAGACCTGTCAGAATTTTATACACTTCTATGAGGTCCCCTCTCAATCTTCTAAACTCCAGTGTGTACATCCCTAAACTACATAGTCTCTCCTCATAGGTCATTCCCGCCATTCCTGGTATCAGCCTGGTGAATCGCCGCTGCACCCCCTCCATGGCAAGAACATCCTTCCTCAGATGAGGCGACCAAAACTGTACACAGTACTCGAGGTGTGGTCTCACCAGTGCCCTGTACAGCTGCAGCAAGGTATCCCTGTTCCTGTATTCTAACCCTTTTGCTATGAAGGCCAGCATACCGTTTGCCTTCTTGACCGCCTGTTGCACCTGCATGCTCGCCTTCAGTGACTGGTGTACAAGAACACCCAGGTCTCTCTGTACTTCCCCCTCTCCCAATCTGTTGCCATTTAAATAATAATTTGCCCTCCCGTTCCTGCACCCAAGGTGGATAACTTCGCACTTGTCCACATTATAGTGCATCTGCCATTTATCCGCCCAATCGCCCAGTCTGTCCAAATCGCTCTGGAGCTTCCTGGTCTCTTCCTCTGAGCCCACCCCCCCTCCTAGTTTAGTGTCGTCTGCAAATTTGGAAATGCTGCATCCGACTCCCTGATCCAGGTCATTAATGTAAATTGTGAACAGCTGGGGGCCCAGGACAGATCCCTGTGGTACCCCACTTGTTACTGCCTGCCATTCAGAAAATGAGCCGTTTATTCCAACTCTCTGTTTTCTATCTGACAGCCAGTTCCCTATCCACGCCAATACTTTCCCCTTTATCCCATGAGCCTCAATTTTCCATGCTAATCTTTTATGTGGGACCTTATCGAAGGCCTTTTGGAAGTCCAGGTACACCACATCTACTGGCTCTCCCCCATCTATTCTACCAGTTACTCCCTCAAAAAATTCCAATAGAGACATACAGACACTCTCCCGGGGATAAACTGTAAATACTGAGACACTCCCGGGGATACTCTGTAAATGCTGAAACACCCCCGCAGATACTCTGTAAATACTGACACACCTCCGGGGATACTCTGTAATTACTGGCACACCCCCAGGGATACTCTGTAAATACTGACACACTCCCAGGGATACTCCGTAAATACTGACACACCCCCGTGGACACTCTGTATATATTGACACACCCCGGGGATACTCTGCAAATACTGACACACCCCCGGGGACTCTCTGTAAATAGTGACACACCCCCGGGGATACTCTGTAAATACTGACACACCCCCGGGAATACTCTGTAAATGCTGACACTCCCCCGGGGATACTCTATAAATACTGACACACCCCCGGGGATACTCTGTAAATACTGACACACCCCCGGGGATACTCTGTAAACACTGACACACCCACAGGGATACTCTGTAAATACTGACACACCCCCGGGGATACGCTGTAAATACTGACACACTCCCGGGGATACACTGCAAATACTGACACACCCCCGGGGACACTCTGTAAATACTGACACACCTCCGGGGATACTCTGTAAATACTGACACACCCCCGGGGATACGCTGTAAATACTGACACACTCCCGGGGATACACTGTAAATACTGACACACCCCCGGGGACACTCTGTAAATACTGACACACCCCCGGGGATACTCTGTAAATAATGACACACTCCCGGGGATACTCTGTAAATACTGACACACCCCCGGGGATACTTTGTAAATACTGACACACCCCCGGGGACACTCTGTAAATACAGACACATTACCGGGAATACTCTGTACATACAGACACACCCCCGGGGATACTCTGTAAATGCTGACACTCCCCCGGGGATACTCTATAAATACTGATACACCCCCGGGGATACTCTGAAAATACTGACACACCCCCGGGGATACACTGTAAGTACTGACACACTCCCGGGTGTCCTCTGTAGATACTGAAACACCCCCGGGGATAATCTGTAAATACTGACACACCCCCGGGGACAATCTGTAAATACTGACACACCCCCGGGGATACTCTGTAAACACTGACACACCCACGGGGATACTATGTAAATACTGACACACCCCCGGGGATACTCTGTAAATACTGACACACTCCCGGGGATACTCTGTAATTACTGACACACCCCCGGGGCAACTCTGTAAATACTGACACAGTCCCGGAGGCACTCTGTAAATACTGACACACCCCCGGGGATACTCTGTATATACTGACACACCCCCGGGGATACTCTGTATATACTGACACACCCCCGGGGATACTCTGTAAATACTGACACACCCCCGGGGATACTCTGTAAATACTGACGCACCCCCGGGGACACTCTGTAAATAATGACACCCTCCCGGGGATACTCTGTAAATACTGACACACCCCCGGGGATACTCTGTAAATGCTGACACTCCCCCGGGGATACTCTATAAATACTGACACACGCCCGGGGACACTCTGTAAATACAGACACATTCCCGGGAATACTCTTTACATACAGACACTCTCCCGGGGATAAACTGTAAATACTGAGACACTCCCGGGGATACTCTGTAAATGCTGAAATAGCCCCGCAGATACTCTGTAAATACTGACACACCTCCGGGGATACTCTGTAATTACTGGCACACACCCAGGGATACTCTGTAAATACTGACACACTCCCAGGGATACTCCGTAAATACTGACACACCCCCGTGGACACTCTGTATATATTGACACACCCCCGGGGATACTCTGCAAACACTGACACACCCCCGGGGACTCTCTGTAAATAGTGACACACCCCCGGGGATACTCTGTAACTACTGACACACCCCCGGGGATACTCTGTAAATGCTGACACTCCCCCGGGGATACTCTATAAATACTGACACACCCCTGGGGATACTCTGTAAATACTGACACACCCCCGGGGATACTCTGAAAATACTGACACACCCCCGGGATACTCTGTAAATACTGACACACCCCCGGGGATACGCTGTAAATACTGACACACTCCCGGGGATACACTGTAAATACTGACACACACCCGGGGACACTCTGTAAATACTGACACACCCCCGGGGATACTCTGTAAATACTGACACAACCCCGGGGATATACTGTAAATACTGACACACTCCTGGGGACCCACTGTAAATAATGACACACCCCCGGGGACACTCTGTAGATACTGGCACACCCCCGGGGACACTCTGTAATACTGACACACCCCCGGGTATACTCTGTAAATATTGACACACACCCGGGGATAATCTGTAAATACTGACACCCCCCAGGGACACTCTGTAAATACTGACACACCCCCGGGGATACTCTGTAAAAACTGATACACTCCCCGGGACACTCTGTAAATACTGACACTCCCCCGGGGACACTTTGTAAATAATGACACACCCCCAGGGATACTCTGAAAATACTGACACACCCCCGGGGATACTCTGTAAATACTGACACACCCCCGGGGATGTTCGGTAAATACTGACACACTCCCGGGGACAAACTTTAAATACTGACACACCCCCTGGGATAATCTGTAAATACTGAAACACCCCCGGGGATACTCTGTAAATACTGACACACCCACGGGGATACTCTGTAAATACTGACACACGCCCGGGGATACTCTGTAAATACTGACACACCCACGGGGATACTCTGTAAATACTTACACACCCCCGGGGACACTCTGTAAATACTGACACACCCCCGGGGACACTCTGTAAATACTGACACACTCCCGGGGACACTCTGTAAAAACTGACACACCCCCGGGGACCCACTGCAAAAACTGACACACTCCCGGTGACACTCTGTATATACGGACACACTCCCGGGGCCCCTCTGTAAATACTGACACACCCCCGTGGACCCTCTGCAAATACTGACACTCTCCTGTGGACCCTCTGTAAATAATGACACACTCACGTGGACGCTCTGTAAATATTGACACACTCCCTGGGACCCTCTGTAAATACTGACTGACTCCCGGGGACTCTCTGTAAATAATGACAAACACCTGGGGACCCTCTGCAAATACTGACACAGCCCCAGAGACACTTGTAAATACTGAGACACTCGCGTGGACTCTCTGTAAATACTGACACACACCCTGGGACCCTCTGTAAATACTGACACACTCCTAGGCACCCTCAGTAAATACTGACACATTCCCGGGGACACTCTGTAAATACTGACACACTCCCTGGGACCCTCTGTAAATATTGACACACTCCCTGGTACACTCTGTAAATACTGACACACGCCCGGGGATACTCTGTAAATACTGACACACCCCCGGGGATACTCTGTAAATACTTATACACCCCCGGGGACACTCTGTAAATACTGACAAACCCCCGGGGACACTCTGTAAATACTGACACACTCCCGGGGACACTCTGTAAATACTGACACACTCCCGGGGACAATCTGTAAATACTGACACATTCCCGGGGACACTCTGTAAATATGGACACACTCCCTGGGACCCTCTGTAAATACTGACACACTCCTGAGGACACACTGTAAACACTGCCTCATGCCCGTGGACACACTGTAAATATTGTCGCCTCCCGGTGACCCTCTGTAAATACTGGCACAATCCCGGCGACCCTCTGTAAATACTGACACACTCCCGGGGACCCTCTGTAAATTCAGCCACACTCCCGGGGACATTCTGTAAACACTTTCACACACCCCGGGACACTCTGTAATTACGGACACACTCCCGGGGACCCTCTGTAAATACTGACACACTCCCAGAGACACTCTGTAAATACTGACACACTCCCAGGGACATTCTGTAAACACATTCACACTCCCGGGGACACTCTGTAATGACTGACGCACTCCCGGGGTCATTCTGTAAATATTGACATACTCCCCGGGACCCTCTGCAGATACTGACACAGCCCCGGAGACACTTGTAAATACTGAGACACTCCCGGGGACCCACTATAAATAATGACACATTCCCGGTGACCCGCTGTAAATAATGACACACTCCTGGGAACGCACTATAATTACTGACACACTCCCTGGGACACTCTGTAAATACTGACACACTCCCGGGGACACTCTGTAAATACGGACACACTCCCGGTGACCCTCTGTAAATACTGACAAACCCCCGTGGACCCTCTGCAAATACTGACACTCTCCTGTGGACCCTCTGTAAATAATGACACACTCACGTGGACGCTCTGTAAATATTGACACACTCCCGGGGACCCTCTGTAAATACTGACACACTCCCAGAGACATTCTGTAAATACTGACACACTCCCAGGGACATTCTGTAAATACTTTCACACTCCCGGGGACACTCTGTAATTACTGACACACTCCCGGGGACATTCTGTAAATATTGACTTACTCCCCGGGACCCCCTGTAGATACTGACACAGCCCCGGAGACACTTATAAATACTGAGACACTCCCGGGGACCCACTATAAATACTGACACACTCCCGGGGGCAAACTGTAATTAAAGACACATTCCCGGGAACCCGCTGTAAATAATGCCACACTCCTGGGAACGCACTGTAATTACTGACACACTCCCAGGTACACTCTGTAAATACTGACTCATTCCCAGGGACACTCCGTAAATACTGACACACTCCGGGGTCACTCTGTAAATACAGACACACTCCCTGGGGCACTCTGTAAATACTGACACACTCCCGGGGATACTCTGTAAATACTGACACATTCCCGGGGACACTCTGTAAATACGGACACACTCCCTGGGACCCTCTGCAAATACTGACACACTCCTGAGGACAGACTGTAAACACTGACACATGCCCGCGGACACACTGTAAATAATGACGCACTCCCGGGGCACCCATGTAATTAATGACACACTTCCAGGAAGCATGGGTCAATAATGACACACTCGAGTGGACTCTCTGTAAATACTGACACACTCCCGGGGACCCTCTGTAAATAATGTCACACTCACGTGGACTCTCTGTAAATACTGACACACTCCCTGGGACCCTCTCGAAATTCAGACACACTCCCGGGGACCCTCTGTAAATAATGACACACTCCCGGGTACCTCTGTAAATACTGACACAGCCCCAGGGACACTTGTAAATACTGAGACACTCAGGTGGACTCTCTGTAAATACTGACACACTCCCTGGGACCCTCTGTAAATACTGACACACTCACTGGGACCTTCTGTAAATACTGACTCACCCCCCGTGGACCCTCTGCAAATACTGACACTCTCCTGTGGACCCTCTGTAAATAATGACACACTCCCGGGGACCCTCTGTAAATACTGACACACTCCCGGGGACACACTGTAAACACTGACACACTCCCGGGTACCCTCCGTAAATACTGATACACTCCTTTGGACCCTCTGAAAATACTGGCACACTCCCGGGGACCCTCTATAAATGCTGACACACACCCGGGCACACTCTGTAAATACTGACACACTCCCGGGGACCCTCTGTAATTACTGACACACTCCCGGGGACCCTCTGTAAATACTGACACACTCCTGGGGACACTCTGTAAATACTGACACACTCCCGGAGACCATCTGTAAATACTGACACACTCCCGGGGACCCTCTGTAAATACTGACACACTCCCGGGGGCCCTCTGTAAATACTGACACACCCCCGGGGACTTTCTGTAAATAATGACACACTCCCGGGGACCCCCTGTAAATACTGACACGCTCCCGGGGACCCTCTGTAAATACTGACACTCTCCCGGGGACACTCTGTAAATACTAACACACTCCCGGGGACGCTCTGTAAATAATGACACAATCCCCGGGACCCTCTGTAAATAATTACACACTCCCGGGGAACCTCAATAAATACTGATACACTCCCGGGGACTCACTGTAAATAATGACACACCCCCGGGGACCTTCTATAAATAATGACATACTCCCGGGGACCCTCTGTAAATAATGACACACCCCCGGGAACCTCTGTAAATATAGACACACTCCCGGGGACCCTCTGTAAATAGTGACACTCTCCCCGCGACCCTGTGTAAATACTGACACACTCCCGGGGACCACCTGTAAATAATGACACACCCCGGGGACCCTCTGTAAATAATGTCACACTCCCGGGGGCCCTCTGTAAATAATGACACACTCCCGGGGAGGCTCTGTAAATACTGATACACCCCCGGGGACCCTCTGTAAATAATGACACACCCCCGGGGACCCTCTGGGCTAGATTTTCAGTCGCTTGCGCCAGCAGTTAGCGTCTTAAGAGAAGTGATTTCCGGGCGCTATGCGTGTAGCGCCCGGGCGCAGCGCAGTTTGCGCCCTGCCCCAAATTAAGTTGCCCGTTAGCGCCTGCACAAAGTTTAGCGCCCGCCCGGATGCGCGCGCAGAAAATGACGTAACATCCTCGTGCAACGCCCTTTGGCCGCCCCGATTGCAAACTTCAGTCGGACCACCCCATTGTGCGGCGGGCGGCCGAAGCGTTTGGAAAAATGAACGCAACACAACCAGCGCGGGCCCCGGGGGGCGCTAATTAAAGGGAACGTCCTCTCCAGTATAAAGGCCATCCTTTTTTCAGAAAACAGTCTTGTGCAACGCATTTCTGGAGACACAACAAGGAGGATAGCTAACTGGTTTCAAGCAGCAAGAGCCAGGTATTTTTGGACTCAGGCCATAGCGCTGCAAGTGGCCATTTGGAAATTAGACTGTTTGCCAGGATTTGATGGGGGCTGCATGGGGTGCCAACGCGCAGCTGCAGCGCCATGTCCGTAGGGCTCGCAGACGCATTGTGAGAGGGGCAGCCCTGGCTAGAGGCAGAGGGGGCTACAGGCGTCGGCCACGTAGGCCTTACCCAGTCAGGCTATACCGCCAGCAGCGCTCCTACCTAAACATGAGTGCCACGCGATGTGTTAGAAGGCTCCGATTCCGAAAGGAGGTGATTGCAGAGATCTGCCACCTGCTTCGCCGAGATCTGCGGCCAAAGCTCAGGTGCAGGAAGTCTCTGTAGTTGGAAGTGAAGGTGACGGTGGCATTGAACTTCTATGCCACCGGCTCCTTCCAATACGCTGCTGGGGGCATAGCAAACATCTCCCAGTATGGCGCGCATCACTGCATCCGCCACGTGACCGAAGCACTGTTCAGAAGGACAAGCCAATTCATCTCCTTCCCCATGGCCCTCGAGAGCCAGCATCAGCGCGCATTGGGATTTGCCAGACTCGGTGAATTCCCCTTGGTGCAGGGCACCATTGACTGTACGCATGTGGCTTTGCGGGCCCCTCTGGAGCATGGCGAGCAGTATCGCAACAGGAAGGGCTACCATTCTCTGAATGTGCAGCTGGTATGTGACCACAAGCAGCGCATCATGGCAGTCAATGCCAGCTTCCCAGGCAGCAGCCACGATGCCTTTATCCTGCGGCAGAGTACTGTGCATGACATGTTCCAGGCACAGCCTCCCCCAAGAGGATGGCTCATCAGGGACAAAGGCTATTCTTTGTGCACCTGGCTCATGACACCGCTCCGCGCGCCCAGGACCGCTGCTGAAGAGGCCTACAACGAGAGCCATCAAACCACCCGCAACATCATCGAGCTAACTATTGGGGTCCTCAAGCAGCGGTTCCGCTGCCTTGATCGCTCCGGAGGAGCTCTCCAGTATTCGCCGGACCGGGTCTCCCAATTTGTGGTGGTTTGCTGCATGCTACACAACCTGGCTATCCGCAGGACTCAGGCACTGCCACCTGACGTTGGACCAGCACCTCAGGAGGAGGAGCAGGAGGAGCATGAGGAGGAGGAGGAGGAGGAGGAGCAGGAGTACGTTCCCAGGAGGGAGCGACCAGGGCCAAGGGCCGCACGACGCCACCTTATTACACGGTACTTCTAAGCCCCCTATCAGGGAATGGCCAGGGGCCATGAGGGAAGATGAATGCAGCCGCTCCGCAAGCCCTCAGCCGGCGAAGCCAACAAACACTAAGAAGAACAACCATGGAGACTGCATGAATAAAGATAATTTTTTATTGCACAAAAATGAAAAGCCCTTCCCACATGAATCCCCAAAAACAATAAACGGGCCCCACAAAAAGCCCAACAAACGACTCACTCCCACAAACTGGGGAGGAGCCACTCCACCTTTCTTCAAACCGGGCCTCAACGTCGGCCTAACGCAAAAAATAAGCCCTCCAAAAGCACAACCATGGGCAAAATAAAGATGGCCACCGCCATATTAAAGGAAAGCTGCCCACACCCTCTACTGAGTGGCCCGCGAGGGCGAGACCGTGGCCAGCCTTTTTCCTCCCCTGCCCGGCCTGCTGCTCCTTCGCAAGCTCTGCCCAGTGGCTGCTGCGAGGCTGGGGGAAGGCGCCTGAGGCTCAGATGCCCTTCCGCCAGATGCCGCTGGGGGGCGGCCTACATGGCGTTTGGGCCTCGAGGGGCCGTCTGCTGAGTGGCGCACCTGAGCCTGGCCACCATCAGCTGCAGCCTCTTGCCCTTGACGCCCCAGAGGGGGAATGGCGGCGACGGATGGCGCAATGTGGGCCAGCTGGCGTCTGGGATGCGCTGGCTGGTGATGTGGCACGGTGGCACTCGGCCGTGCCCGCACTGCAGGATCCGCAGCAATCAGCCGACGGGCGGCATGCTGGGATGGTCCAGCGCGGCGGCTGCCCTGGTGATGCCTGCCTGAGACAGCGCATGTGGCAGCAGTGAGTGGCCCTGTGGTCCTGGTGTGCGCGCGCATCACATCCGCCAGGGTCTTGATGGCATCAGTCAGCATGCGGCCACTCGCGGCAGTTGCTGCCCCGAACTCGCGCACACTGGTCGCCAGCGACTTGATGGCCTCAGGCATGCGCCCCACCACGCTCATGAGCTCCGTGTGGCGCCGGTCCAAGTCGTCGGCCATCTTATCCAGCTTCCGCACCTCCTCCGAAGTGAAGATGTCCGGACTGGAGTCGCGACTCTCCCGCTGGGGAGGAGGGGGCCGAACTAGGGGACCCTTGCCACGTTGGTGGCGGCGAGTGTGCCGAGCAGCAGCACTCCCCTCTGATCCTTCCCCCCTTTGGGGGGAAGGCCGTGGGCCACGCGCACGGCTCCTGGGTGGCTGGACGCCACTAGTCCCAAAAGCTGCATTGCCCTGCGACAGTTCCTCCAGGCACTCGTCCAGTGAGGAGGTGTCAAGCATTTCCTCCTCTCCTGCGGGACGTGACTGTTCCCCCGAAGGTCCGGCTTGCTCCTCCTCCTCCTCCTGGTCGGAGGTGCTGTCACTGGCAGCTTCAGGGTCCTGGTCGTCACCAGCTGAAAGCAGGAATGCACAAGAGTAGCTTCAGAGTGAGGAGACGGCGTCAGCGAGGGAGTTAGGACTGGTGGGATTCAGCGCATTGGTGGGACAGTGGCAAAGGAGGTAGCTCGGATGGGCCAGTGCGACGCGAGAGGGCCAAAAGGCGAGGTCCTTACCATTGCCGGGCAGTGGAGGGTCGGATACACCGCACGCTGTGGGGGCAATCACACGGGCTCCCATGAGCACACACACGCGCTCCTCCAGCCGAGTGAGCTTCTGCAGCTTGGCGCGGCCACCCCTGGCACGGGCCTGGCGATTAAACGCTACTTTAGCCTGCAAGAGAAAGGACGGGCTGTAAGTGCGCAGTGAAGCCCTGATGTAGTGTGCACTGCCTCCCATGGTGGAGTAGCATGGACAGAGTGAAGCCCTGATGTAGTGTGCACTGCCTCCCATGGTGGAATAGCTTGGACAGAGTGAAGCACTGATGTAGTGTGCACTGTCTCCCATGGTGGAATAGCTTGGACAGAGTGAAGCCCTGATGTAGTGTGCACTGCCTCCCATGGTGGAATAGCTTGGACAGAGTGAAGCCCTGATGTACTGTGCACTGCCTCCCATGGTGGAATAGCTTGGACAGAGTGAAGCTCTGATGTACTGTGCACTGCCTCCCATGGTGGAATAGCTTGGACAGAGTGAAGCCCTGATGTACTGTGCACTGCCTCCCATGGTGGAATAGCTTGGCCAAAATGTAGAGTGCCGAATGGCCAATTGATGCTCATGACTGTCCCAATGCTGCTGGCTGAGGGCTGGCCAATAGGACTTTCAGGTCCCTTTGCCCATCATGTCAGGTGTACATGCAAGAATGAGCAGGAGACTGGAAAGGCTACTCACCTTTACAATCCTGTTCAGATCGTTGTATTTTCTACGGCATTATTTGTGGGTCCTGGGGGCCTCGCCGGTGAACGTCACCCTCTGGGCGATCTGCTTCCAGGCTTTGTTGTAGTCATGGTGGGTTGGATTCCTCCCACTCTCTGGAAACAAGATCTTGCGCCTCACCTCCAGAGCTGTGACCATTATGTCCAGATCACCCTCTGAGAAGCGCAGGGCATGCTGACGGGCCTTCTCTGGCGTTGCCATGACTCCCTGGGGCAGAGCAGCAGTGTTGAGGCCTCTTTGCAAGGCTGCAGTGTGCAGGACGTGGCAGCAGACCAATTCGTCCCTTCCCCCTTTAACAGCTGGTCGGCACCACGTGGTCTGCTGTCAGTGCAAAAATGAGCGCACCCGCGCTGCGCCCCGCCTGGGCGCTATCCCTCTGGACCGCCGGCTTAGCGCCTAAAGGTAGGAGTGGAACGCCTCTTTTAGCGCTCCAACACTCTCTTAGGGCGAAGCCACTGAATTTCCGGCAACGGGGCGCTACTTTGGGGCGGGCGCTAACTTCGGGCGGGCGCTAAGGTTAGCGCCCCAAAACTGTCTATACTGAAAATCTAGCCCTCTGTATATAATGACACACCCCCGGGGACCCTCTGTAAATAATGATACACTCACGGGGACTCTCTGTAAATACTGACACACTCCCGGGGACCCTCTGTAAATAATGACACACTCCCGGGGACCCTCTGTAAATACTGACACATTCCCGGCGACCCTCTGTAAGTACTGACACACCTCCGGGGACCCTCTGTAAATAATGACACACCCCCGGGGACACTCTGTAAATAATGACACACGCCCGGGGTCCCTCCATAAATACTGACACTCTCCCGGGGACCCTGTGTAAATATTGTCGCCTTCCCGGGGACCCTCTGTAAATATTGACACAATCCCGGGGACCCTCTGTAAATACTGACACACTCCCGGGGACCCTCTGTAAATTCAGCCACACTCCCGGGGACCCTCCTTAAATACTGACACATTCCCGGGGACCCTCTGTAAATACTGACACACCCCCGTGGACCCTCTGCAAATACTGACACTCTCCTGTTGACCCTCTCTAAATAATGACACTCTCACGTGGACTCTCTGTAAATACTGACACACTCCCTGGGACCCTCTGTAAATACTGACAACTCCCGGGGACTCTCTGTAAATAATGACACACACCCGGGGACCCTCTGTAAATACTGACACAGCCCCAGAGACACTTGTAAATAGTGAGACACTCACGTGGACTCTCTGTAAATACTGACACACTCCCTGGGACCCTCTGTAAATACTGACACACTCCTAGGGACCATCTGTAAATATTGACACATTCCCGGGGCCACTCTGTAAATACTGACGCACTCCCTGGGACCCTCTGTAAATACTGACACACTCCCTGGTACCCTCTGTAAATACTGACACACTCCCTGGGTCCCTCTGTAAATACTGACACAATCCCTGCGACCCTCTGTAAATACTGACACACTCCCAGGGACACTCTGTAAATACTGACACACTCCCGGGGAGACTCTGTAAATACTGACACACTCCCCGGGACACTCTGTAATTACTGACACACTCCCGGGGACCCTCTGTAAATACTGACACACTCCCAGAGACACTCTGTAAATACTGACACATTCCCAGGGACATTCTGTAAATAATTTCACACTCCCGGGGACACTCTGTATTTACTGACACACTCCCCGGGACATTCTGTAAATATTGACATACACCCCGGGACCCTCTGTAGATACTGACACAGCCCCGGAGACTCTTGTAAATACTGAGACACTCCCGGGGACCCACTATAAATACTGACACACTCCCGGGGGCAAACTGTAAATAATGACACATTCCCGGGGACCCGCTGTAAATAATGACACACTCCTGGGAACGCACTGTAATTACTGACACACTCCCAGGTACACTCTGTAAATACTAACACATTCCCAGGGACACTCTGTAAATACTGACACACTCCGGGGACACTCTGTAAATACTGACACACTCCCTGGGACACTCTGTAAATACTGACACACTCCCGGGGACACTCTGTAAATACTGACACATTCCCGGGGACACTCTGTAAATACGGACACACTCCCTGGGACCCTCTGTAAATACTGACACACTCCTGAATACACACTGTAAACACTGACTCATGCCCACGGACACACTGTAAATAATGACGCACTCCCGGGGCCCCCATGTAATTAATGACGCACTTCAAGGAAGCATCGGTAAATAATGACACACTCGAGTGGACTCTGTAAATACTGCCACACTCCCGGGTCCCTCTGTAAATAGTGACACACTCACGTGGACTCTCTGTAAATACTGACACACTCCCTGGGTCCCTCTCTAAATTCAGACACACTCCCGGGGACCCTCTGTAAATAATAACACACTCCCGGGTACCTCTGTAAATACTGACACAGCCCCAGGGACACTTGTAAATACTGAGACACTCACGTGGACTCTCTGTAAATACTGACACACTCCCTGGGACCCTCTGTAAATACTGACACACTCACTGGGACCATCTGTAAATACTGACTCACCCCGTGGACCCTCTGCAAATACTGACACTCTCCCGGGGACCCTCTGTAAATACTAACACACTCCCGGGGACGCTCTGTAAATAATGACACAATCCCCGGGACCCTCTGCAAATAATTACACACTCCCGGGGAACCTCAATAAATACTGATACACTCCCGGGGACTCACTGTAAATAATGACACACCCCCGGGGACCTTCTATAAATAATGACATACTCCCGGGGACCCTCTGTAAATAATGACACACCCCCGGGAACCTCTGTAAATATAGACACACTCCCGGGGACCCTCTGTAAATAGTGACACTCTCCCGGCGACCCTGTGTAAATACTGACACACTCCCGGGGACCACCTGTAAATAATGACACACCCCGGGGACCCTCTGTAAATAATGTCACACTCCCGGGGGCCCTCTGTAAATAATGACACACTCCCGGGGAGGCTCTGTAAATACTGATACACCCCCGGGTACCCTCTGTAAATAATGACACACCCCCAGGGACCCTCTGTATATAATGACACACCCCCGGGGACCCTCTGTAAATAATGATACACTCACGGGGACTCTCTGTAAATACTGACACACTCCCGGGGACCCTCTGTAAATAATGACACACTCCCGGGGACCCTCTGTAAATACTGACACATTCCCGGCGACCCACTGTAAGTACTGACACACCTCCGGGGACCCTCTGTAAATAATGACACACCCCCGGGGACACTCTGTAAATAATGACACACGCCCGGGGACCCTCCATAAATACTGACACTCTCCCGGGGACCCTGTGTAAATATTGTCGCCTCCCGGGGACCCTCTGTAAATATTGACACAATCCCGGGGACCCTCTGTAAATACTGACACACTCCCGGGGACCCTCTGTAAATACTGACACACTCCCGGGGACCCTCTGTAAATACTGACACACTCCCGGGGACCCTCTGTAAATTCAGCCACACTCCCGGGGACCCTCCTTAAATACTGACACATTCCCGGGGACCCTCTGTAAATACTGACACACCCCCGTGGACCCTCTGCAAATACTGACACTCTCCTGTTGACCCTCTGTAAATAATGACACTCTCACGTGGACTCTCTGTAAATACTGACACACTCCCTGGGACCCTCTGTAAATACTGACAACTCCCGGGGACTCTCTGTAAATAATGACACACACCCGGGGACCCTCTGTAAATACTGACACAGCCCCAGAGACACTTGTAAATAGTGAGACACTCACGTGGACTCTCTGTAAATACTGACACACTCCCTGGGACCCTCTGTAAATACTGACACACTCCTAGGGACCATCTGTAAATACTGACACACTCCCTGGGTCCCTCTCTAAATTCAGACACACTCCCGGGGACCCTCTGTAAATAATAACACACTCCCGGGTACCTCTGTAAATACTGACACAGCCCCAGGGACACTTGTAAATACTGAGACACTCACGTGGACTCTCTGTAAATACTGACACACTCCCTGGGAGCCTCTGTAAATACTGACACACTCACTGGGACCATCTGTAAATACTGACTCACCCCCGTGGACCCTCTGCAAATACTGACACTCTCCTGTGGACCCTCTGTAAATAATGACCCACTCCCGCGGACCCTCTGTAAATACTGACACACTCCCGGATACCCTCCGTAAATACTGATACACTCCTTTGGACCCTCTGTAAAAAGTGGCACACTCCTGGGGACCCTCTATAAATGCTGACACACTCCCGGGCACCCTCTGTAAATACTGACATACTCCCGGGGACCCTCTGTAATTACTGACACACTCCCGGGGACCCTCTCCATATACTGACACACTCCCGGGGACACTCTGTAAATACTGAAACACTCCCGGGGACCATCTGTAAATACTGAGACACTCCCGGGGACCCTCTGTAAATACTGACACACTCCCGGGGACCCTCTGTAAATACTGACACACCCCCGGGGACTGTCTGTACATAATGACACACTCCCGGGGACCCACTGTAAATACTGATACTCTCCTGTGGAACATCTGCAAATACCGACATACTCATGGGGACCCCCTTTAAATATCGATAGCCTCCCGGGGACCCTATGTAAACAGAGACATTCTCCCGGGGAGCCTCTGTAAATACAGACACATTCCTGGGTTCACACTTTAAGTACTGACAAACTCCCGGGTTCCCTCTGTATTTAGTGACACACACCCGGGGACCTTTGTAAATACAGGCACACTCCTAAGGACACACTGCAAACACTGACTCACGCCCGCGGACTAACTGTAAATTTGACGCACTCCCGGGGACCCTCTGTAATTAATGACACACTCCGGAGGACACACTGTAAACACCGACTCATGCCCGCGGACACACTGTAAATAATGACGCACTCCCGGGGCCCCCATGTAATTAATGACACACTTCCAGGGAGCATCGGTAAATAATGACACACTCGCGTGGACTCTCTGTAAATACTGACACACTCCCGGGGACCCTCTGTAAATAATGACACACTCACGTGGACTCTCTGTAAATACTGACACACTCCCTGGGACCCTCTGTAAATACTGACACACTGCCGGGGACCCTCTTTAAATAATTACACACTCCCTGGGACCCTCTGTAAAAACTGACACATTCCCGGGGACACTCTGTAAATACTGACACACTCCATGGGACCCTCTGTAAATACTGACACACTCCCAGAGACACTCTGTATATACTGACACACTCCCTGGGACCCTCTGTAAATGCTGACACACTCCTGGGGACCCTCTGTAAATAGTGACACACTCCCAGGGACACTCTGTAAACACTGACACACTCCCAGGAACACCCTGTAAATATAGATGCACTCCCGGGGACCCTCTGTAATTAATGACACACTCCTGAGGACACACTGTAAACACTGACTCATGCCCGCGGACACACTGTAAATAATGACGCACTGCCGGGGCACCCATGTAATTAATGACACACTTCCAGGGAGCATCGGTAAATAATGACACACCCGAGTGGACTCTGTGTAAATACTGCCACACACCCGGGGACCCTCTGTAAATAATGACACTCTCACGTGGACTCTCTGTAAATACTGACACACTCCCTGGGACCCTCTGTAAATACTGACACACTCCCGGGGACCCTCTGTAAATAATGACACACTCCCGGGGGCACACTGTAAATAATCACACATACCCGGGGACCTGCTGTAAATAATGACACACTCCTGGGGACGCACTGTAATTAGTGACACACTCACAGGGACACTCTGTAAATACTGACACACTCCCAGGGACACTCTACAAATACTGACACACTCTGGGGACACTCTGTAAATACTGACACACTCCCAGGGACACTCTATAAATACTGACACACTCCAGGGACCCTCTATAAATACTGTCACTCTCCTGTGGAACATCTGCAAATACCGACATACTCATGGGGACCCACTTTAAAGATCGATAGCCTCCCGGGAACCCTATGTAAACAGAGACATTCTCCCGGGGAGCCTCTGTAATTACAGACACATTCCTGAGTTCACCCTTTAATACTGACAAACTCCCGGGTTCCCTCTGTAATTAGTGACACACACCCGGGGACCTTTGTAAATACAGGCACACTCCTGAGGACACACTGTAAACACAGACTCACGGCCGTGGAAAAACTGTAAATATTGACGCACTCCCGGGGACCCTCTGAAAATATAGACGCACTCCCGGGGACCCTCTGTAATTAATGACACACTCCGGAGGACACACTGTAAACACTGACTCATGCCCGCGGACACACTGTAAATAATGACGCACTCCCGGGGCCCCGATGTAATTAATGACACACTTCCAGGGAGCATCGGTAAATAATGACACACTCGCGTGGACTCTCTGTAAGTACTGACACGCTCCCGGGGACCCTCTGTAAATAATGACGCACTCCCGGGGACCCTCTGTAAATACTGACACACTCCCGGGGACCCTCTGTAAAAACTGACACATTCCCGGGGACACTCTGTAAATCCTGACACACTCCCTGGTACCCTCTGTAAATACTGACACACTCCCTGGAACCCTCTGTAAATACTGACACACTCCCTGGGACCTTCTGTAAATACTGACACACTCCCAGGGACACTCTGTAAATACTGACACACTCCGGGGGACACCCTGTAAATACTGACACACTCCCCAGGACACTCTGTAAATACTGACACACTCTCGCGGACCCTCTGTAAATACTGACACACTCCCAGAGACACTCTGTAAATACTGACACACTCCCAGGGACATTCTGTAAATACTGACACACTCCCTGGGACCCTCTGTAAATGCTGACACACTCCCGGGGACCCTGTGTAAATAGTGACACACTCCCAGGGACACTCTGTAAAAATAGACGCACTCCCGGGGACCCTCTGTAATTAATGACACACTCCTGAGGACACACTGTAAACACTGACTCATGCCCGCGGACACACTGTAAATAATGACGCACTCCCGGGGCCCCCATGTAATTAGTGACGCACTTCCAGAGAGCATCGGTAAATAATGACACACCCGAGTGGACTCTGTGTGAATATTGACACACACCCGGGGACCCTCTGTAAATAATGACACACTCACGTGGACTCTCTGTAAATACTGACACACTCCCTGGGACCCTCTGTAAATACTGACACACTCCCGGGGACCCTCTGTAAATAATGACACACTCCCGGGGGCACACTGTAAATAATCACACATACCCGGGGACCCGCTGTAAATAATGACACAATCCTGGGGACGCACTGTAATTAGTGACACACTCACAGGGACACTCTGTAAATACTGACACACTCCCAGGGACACTCGATAAATACTGACACACTCCGGCGACACTCTGTAAATACTGACACACTCCCAGGGACACTCTGTAAACACTGACACACTCTCAGGGACACTCTGTAAATACTGACACACTCCCGGGGACATTCTGTAAATACTGACACACTCCCTGGGACCCTTTGTAAATACTGACACACACCCGGGGACCCTCTGTAAATAATGACACACTCCCAGGGACACTCTGTAATTACTGACACACTCCCAGGGACACTCTGTAAATACTGACACACTCCCGGCGACACTCTGTAAATACTGACACACTCCCTGGGACTCTCTGTAAATATAGACGCACTCCCGGGGACCCTCTGTAATTAATGACACACTCCTGAGGACACACTGTAAACACTGACCCATGCCCGCGGACACACTGTAAATAGTGACGCACTCTCTGGGCCCACATGTAATTAATGACACACTTCCAGGGAGCATCGGTAAATAATGGCACACTCCAGTGGACTCTCTGTAAATACTGACACACACCCGGGGACCCTCTGTAAATAATGACACACTCACGTGGACTCTCTGTAAATACTGACACACACCCTGGGACCCTCTGTAAATACTGACACACTCCCGGGGACCCTCTGTAAATAATGACACACTCCCGGGGACCCTCTGTAAATACTGACACAGCCCCAGAGACACTTGAAAATACTGAGACACTCACGTGGACTCTCTGTAAATACTGACACACTCCCTGGGACCCTCTGTTAATACTGACACACTCCCTGGGACCCTCTGTAAATACTTACACATTCCCGGGGACACCCTGTAAATACTGACACACTCCCTGGGACCCTCTGTAAATACAGACACATTCCCTGGTACCCTCTGTAAATACTGACACACTCCCTGGGACCCTCTGTAAATCCTGACACACTCCCAGGGACACTCTGTAAATACTGACACACACCCGGGGACACTCTGTAATTACTGACACACTCCCGGGGACACTCTGTAAATATTGACAGACTCCACGGGACCCTCTGTAGATACTGACACAGCCCCGGAGATACTTGTAAATATTGAGACACTCCCAGGGACCCACTATAAATACTGACACACTCCCGGGGGCACACTGTAAATAATGATACATTCCCGGGGACCCACTCTCAATAATGACACACTCCTGGGGACGCACTGTAATTACTGACACACTCCCAGGGACACTCTGTAAATACTGACACACTCCCAGGGACACTCTGTATATACTGAGACACTCCGGGGACACACTGTAAATACTGACAATCTCCCTGGGACACTCTGTAAATACTGACACACTCCCAGAGACACTCTGTAAATACTGACACACTCCCGGGGAAACTCTGTAAATACTGACGCACTCCCTGGGACCCTCTGTAAATTCTGACACACTCCCGGGGAAAACCCTGTAAATACTGACACACTCCCGGGGACACCCTGTAAATACTGACACACTCCCGGGAACACCCTGTAAATACTGACACACTCCCGAGGACACCCTGTAAATACTGACACACTCCCAGGGACACTCTGTAATTACTGACACACTCCCTGGGACACTCTGTACATACTGACACACTCGCGGGGACCCTCTGTAAGTACTGACACACTCCCGGGGACACTCTGTAAATACTGACACACTCCCAGGGACACTCTGTAAATACTGACACACTCCCGGGGACACACTGTAAATACTGCCACACACCCCGGGACACTCTGTAAATACTGACACACCCCCGGGGACAGTCTGTAAATACTGACACACTCCCGGGGATACTCTGTAAATACTGACACACCCCCGGGGATATTCTGTAAATACTGACACACCCCCGGGGATACTCTGTAAATACTGACACACTCCCGGGGACACACTGTAAATACAGTCACACTCCCGGGGACACTCTGTAAATACTGACACACTCCCCGGGACCCTCTGTAGATACTGACACAGCCCCGGAGACACTTGTAAATACTGAGACACTCACGGGGACCCACTATAAATACTGACACACTCCCGGGGGCACACTGTAAATAATGACACATTCCCGGGGACCCGCTGTAATTAATGACATACTCCTGAGGACCCACTGTAATTACTGACACACTCCTGGGGACCCTCTCTAAATACTGACACACTCCCGGGGACACTCTGTAATAACCGACACACTCCCGGCTGTAGTGTCCACGTATCAATAACACACGGACTGCAGGAGAACGGTAATAAGAGGTGTTTACTGAACAAAGGGAACGCTGGAACTGGAAGTATAGAAGGCTGCTACTGCTTTATATACAGGTGTGGTCACTGCCCGTACTACAATATAAAAGCAGTTCTCTCTTAAAGTTACATACACAACAATTCCTCCCCTTTTAGATAAACAGTACATAGCATTCATTTAACAATTGAATAATAACTAATTACAATTACAATTTTCTTTGTACTATATACATCAGCTGAAAGTAATCATTTTTAAATTCAGTCTTTGAGTAGGCTTCCTGATCCTGACTGGATAACGCCTTTCGCGAGTATCCTGTTCTTGTGGCAGAGTCGATTCTGGCTCATTGTCATTGGTTGGTTCGTCAGCTTCCAATACCACTGATTCTGAGGTAGACGCAATCTGTACTTCGGGTTCATCACCAGGTGCGCCTGCTCGTGGTATGTGTTTGACTTGTTCCTGTGACTCTAGAATCTGGTCAGCATGGCGTCTCACGATGCTCTCTCCAACGTCCACTGTGTACATTAGTGGTCCCTGCTGTGTGCATATCATTCCTGGCTGCCATTTTTCTGTTCGGTAGTCTAAGGCCAAGACTGGTTGCCCTATCTTGAAGCTCCTGGTTGGCTTTTCATTGATGTGCTGGAATTGCTTATTCTCAACATCTCGTCTTATGTTTGGATTGAGCTAGTCCAGGCGACATCTTAACCCACGGTTAAAGAACATCATGGCTGGAGCTTGGTTGGTGACTGCATGTGTTGCATTTCGGTAAGCAAACAAGAAATGATCCACCTTGTGTTGTAGTGGTATGTCGTCGTTATACATCACCTTTATTGCTTTTTTAAAGGTTTGAACAAACCTCTCAGCCAATCCATTTGTGGCTGGATGATATGGGGCGGATGTATAATGCTTTACCCCTTTATTCCTCAAAAACCTCCGGAAATCCTCGGACACAAACTGTGGTCCATTGTCGGAGCAAATCTGTTCTGGCAAGCCATTCCTGGCGAAGGTGGTCCGTAGGACTGCAATAGTTTTCTCCGTGGTGGTGGAGGACATTTTGATGACTTCTGGCCATTTCGAATGTGCATCCACGGCGATTAAAAACATTGAGTCCATAAATGGACCAGCAAAATCAATGTGTACCCGTTGCCGTGGAGATGAGGGCCACTCCCATGGGTGTAGCGGGGCCTGTGGTGGAGCGTTTTGGACTTTCTGGCATCCTGTGCATCTCTTGGTCAATTCCTCGATTTCTTTTTCAATTCCCGGCCACCACACAAACGCCCTGGCTAGGCTCTTCATTTTTACCCCTCCCAGATGACCCTCGTGAAGCTCATTGAGCATTCTTTCTCTCAACTTGGGTTGAATTACCACTTGGGATCCACACATCAAGGTCCCCCGGCACACTGACAGCTGATCTCTCCTTGGCGAGAATGCTGGCAACAGTGAGTCGCCATGAGCTGGCCATCCCTTCACCGTCAAATCATAGACCCGAGAGAGTGTCAGTTCACTTCGTGTTTCCTTCTCTATACTTGAGTTTGTAACAGGTAGACATTCGACTATGGCTGAATGGAATATCTCAACAGTGTCCACTGCAGGTGCTTCTCCCACCGTAGACAGCGGCAGGCACGACAGCCCATCAGCGTTTCCATGCTGTTTCGTGCCCTTATACTCTATGTCGTATTGATGTGCCCCTAGAAAAAGGGACCATCTTTGCAGCCATTGCGCCGTCATCACCGGAACGCCCTTCTTTGGGTTAAAAATGGAGACAAGAGGCTGGTGATCAGTCAGTAAGGTGAATTTCTGCCCGTGCAGATAGTGATTGAACTTCTTCACCCCCCACACCACGCTGAGGTCCTCCCTGTCAATCTGGGCATAGTTACGCTCGGCTGAGGTTAACGAGCATGATGCAAAGGCTATTGGCCTCTCTGAACCGTCAAGGAATTTGTGCAACAGCACCGCTCCAATGCCATATGGAGACGCATCACATGCCAACTGAATCGGTAGTGATGGATTGTAGTGGGCCAATACTTCTTTTGAAGTGATTAGGCATTTACATTTCTGAAAGGCACGCTTACGCTCATCACTCCATTTCCATGCTACTCCAGTTTGCAGCAGGGTGTTCAGTGGGTGCAAAATTGTAGACAAATTTGGCAAGAACTTATGGTAGTAGTTCACCAACCCGAGGAACGACCTCAGTTGTGACACATTTTCCAGTGCTGGAGCCTTGACTACAGCCTCAATCTTGTCTGGGGACTTATGTAACCCCTCTTCATCAATCACGTGGCCACAATACGAGATTTGTTTCCTGAAAAACTCGCATTTGGGGCAGTTGGCTCGTAGCCCATATTCTTGTAATCTAGTGAGCACCTACTCCAGGTTGGCAAGGTGTTCACTGTCATTTCCGCCCGTAACCAGGATGTCGTCCAAATAACACTGGGTCCCCGAGATCCCTTGCAGGACTTGTTGCATCGCCCTCTGCCAAATAGCCGGAGCTGATGCTACCCCGAATAACAGTCGTTTGTGAGTGTTTATCGTGAGGTATTTTCTAGATGATTCATCTACCTCCATTTGTAGATATGCTTGGGCCGGATCAATCTTCGTAAAGTGTTTCCCTCCAGATAGTGAGGCGAAAATATCTTCTATCCGCGGAAGTGGATATTGTTCTGTGTGAAGGACTGGGTTCACAGTTACCTTAAAGTCCCCACAGATGCGAACCTTCTTTGGTTCCCCAGGCGTGCTGCTCAATGATTTCTTCATTACAGGAATGATGGGTGTGGCCCACTCGCTCCAGTCCACCTTGGACAGCACACCCGAACGCTACAGACTCTCCAGCTCTGCTTCGACGGCTGGGCGGATCGCGTAAGGTACCGGTCTGGCGTTAAAAAATTTTGGGTTTGCGTTACCTTCAATTTTTATCATTGCCGTTACGCCTTTTAGAGTCCCAAGTCCTTGCTGGAACACCTCTTTCACGTTGGTTAGAATTTTTGACAGTCGTCCCGGTGTGGCGTCGTCATCTTTTTTGTCAGCCACAGTTAGCGCCTGAATGGAATGCCAATCCAATTGTATTTTTCGGATCCATTCACATCCCAATAATGGTGGTCCTCCATCTTGTAGTATATATAGATGCAGTTCCTGTGTTTCCTTGCAGTTGTATTTAACGGGCACCCTTATTTTTCCTCTGGGGTAGACTTTTTGCCCCATATATGTCTTCAAGACAATGGACGTATCCTTCAAGGGAATGTGTGAGAATTGCCACTCGTAGTCTCGTCGATTCATGACTGTTAGGGCTGATCCTGTGTCCAATTCCATCTTTACTTGGGACCCTGCTATCATGAGGGTGACCCAAATGGTTCGGTGATCCTCCTTTGCGATCACGTTGTGTAACTTTAGAGAACTTAGTCTCCTGCTCCCGGAGTCATTATCACTCTTCTGTTCCTCTGAACTACTGTCTGTCATCTTTTGTACTTTCTGGTACTTATCCTTAGTAGTTCTTTTAGTGTTGGTTTTCTTTCCCGACCTGCAGACTCGTGCTATGTGTCCCATTTTTCCACATTGCCTGCATACTTTGTCCTTAGCCCAGCAATCCTTCTGGTCATGAGTTGTTCTGCCGCAGCGATAGCACTTTTCTGCTCCATATGCCATTTCATTGGTGCTATATTCTTGCGGTTTCTGTTGTATTTCTGCAGCTCCCCGTGCTGCTGCTTCGTAGGATACTCAACGCTGAAAGCCTTTTCTAGCGTAAGGTCCTTTTCCGAAAGTAGTCGTTTCTGGGTTCCTTCACTCTGGAGCCCGCAGACAAACTTATCCCTTAAGGTATCTGCCAGTCCTGCTCCGAACTGGCAGTGTTTCGATAACTTGCGTAGTTCCGTAAGATAGTCAGCATTACTCTCGTCTTTGTGCTGGTTTCTTTTATGCAACTTGAATCTTTCTGCTATCAGCAGCGGTGTAGGGTTTAGATGTTCCTGCAAGATATTGACAATCTCTTCAAAACTTTTCTCCATTGGTTTAGCTGGGGTAATTAAATTTCGCAATAGGCCGTACATTCTCGTGCCCATCAAATTTAAAAATACCGATGCCTTCTTTCAGCGGCCACCTCATTTGCCCTGCAGTACACTTCAATTCTTTCCACATACGTGGTCCAGTCTTCTATTTCGTTATCAAAAACAGTGATGCTGCCACTCTTCAGCATCTTGGGTGGTTCAAAATGGCGCCTCCTGCGCTTTTCCATCTTCCCCAATGGATTAAAATGGCGCCTCCCGCGCTTTTCCTTCTTCCCACTGCTGCCAATGCTGCTCCTAGCGTTCTAACAGGTAATGGCGGTGCCCCGCGGCTTTCTGTGCATCTCTTTTCCTTCCCCTTTTGTTTTATTTTCCAACGCTGCCCGACTCTTGAGCACCGGCCGCGCCCTGTGCGCTCCACCCTCTCTCTCTTTTTTTCTTCCCGACAACGCTGCTCGGCCCCCTTACAAATTCACTCGCTCGAGCTCTAGCCTGCCGCAGTCCGGGAAGGGTCAGCGCACTACCTGCTACCAGCCCGATTTGCTGGGACACCTTGACTGGAGAACCAGGCCCAGCTCTACACAGCTTCCCCTGCGATGCTCTGAACTCCGATGGATTACTGGGCGGCTGCCCATGGTCGACGCCCATTGCTCTGGCTTCGACCTCCAAGAAGCTTCTTTTCAGGGATTGATCCCCGTGAGGTGATGCGGTACTGCAGGTGAGTTTGAACCTGCTCGTCGCCACTGTAGTGTCTACGTATCGATAACACACGGACTGCAGGTGAACGGTAATAAGAGGTGTTTACCGAACAGAGGGTATGATGGACTGAAAGTACAGAAGCCTGCTACTGCTTTATATACAGGTGTGGTCACTGCCGGTACTACAGTATAAAAGCAGTTATCTCTTAAAGGTACATACACAACACCGGGGAGCCGCTGTAAACATTGACACGCTCCCGAGGACCTCTGTAAATACTGACACACTCCTGCGGACACTCTGTAAATAATAACATACTCCTGGGCACCCTCTGAAAACACTAACACACACCTGGGAACGTTCTTTAAATACTGACACACTCCCGAGGATACTCCGTAAATACTGACACACCTCCAGGGACCCTCTGTAAATACTGACACACTCCCAGGGACCCTCTGTAAATACTGACAGACAACCGGGGACCCTCTGTAAATACTGACACTTTCCCAAAGACCCTCTGTAAATATTGACACACTCCCGGGGACACTCTGTAAATACTGACACACCCCCAGGGACCCACCGTAAATACTGACACACTCCCGGGGCACTCTGTAAATACTGACACACCCCCAGGGACCCTCCGTAAATACTGACACACTCCTGGGGACCCTCTGTAAATACTGACACACTCCCAGGGACCCTATGTAAATACTGACACACTCCCGGGGACCCTCTGTAAATACTGACACACTCCCGGGGACCCTCTGTAAATACTGGCACACTCCCAGGGACCCTATGTAAATACTGACACACTCCTGGGGACGCTCAGTAAATACTGACACACATCCGGGTACACTCTGTAAGTACAGACGCACTCTCTGCGACCCTGAGTAAATAAAGACAGTCTCCCAATGACCCTCTGTAAACACTGATGAACTCCTGTTGACCCTCTTTAAATACAGACCCACTCACGGGGACCCTCTGTAAATACTGACACACCTCCGGCGACCCTCTGAAAATACTGACACACACCTGTGGAACATCTGCATATACTGAAATACTCATGGGGACCCCCTTTAAATATCAAAGGCCTCCCGGGGTCCCTATGTAAATACAGACAATCTCACGGGGACACTCTGTAATTACAGACACATTCCGGGGTTCACCCTTTAAGTACTGACAAACTCCCGGGTTCCCTCTGTATTTAGTGCCACACACCCGGGGATGCTCTGCAAAAACTGACAAACTGCCGGGACCCTCTGCAAATACTGACACACTGTCGGTGACCCCCTGTAAATACTGACAAACTCCCAGGGGCCTTCTGTAAATGCTGACACACTCCAGGGGACGCACTTTAAATACCGACACTCTGCCGGGGACCCTATGGAAATACTGACACACTCCCGGGGACCCTTTTTAATATTGATGCACTCCCGGGGACCCTCTGTAAATAATGACACACTCCCGAGGACACACTGTGAATACTGACTCACGCACGCAGACACAATGTAAATACTGACACACTCCCGAGAACCCTCTGTAAATATAGACACACTCCCGGGTCCCTCTGTAAATACTGACTCAAGCCCGGAGACATTCTGTAAATACTGTCACACACCTGGGGAACAACTGTAAATAATGACACACTCCCAGGGAGCTTCTGTAAATAATGACACACTCCCAGGGAGCATCTGTAAATACTGACACACTCGCGTGGACTCTCTGTAAATGCTGACACACTGGTAGGATCCCTCTGTAAATTCTGACACACTCCAAGGGATCCTCTGTAAATAATGACACACACACGGGGACACTCTGCAAATACTGACACACTCCTGGGGACCCTCTGTAAATACAGACACACACCCGGGGACCCTCTGTAAATACTGACACACACGGGGACACTCTGCAAATACTGACACACTCCCGGGGACCTTCTGTAAATACTCACACACACCTAGGGACTCTGTAAATACTAACACATTCCGGCGACCCTCTGTAATTACTGACACAATCCCGGGGAACCACTTGTTAATACTGACACACTCCCGGGGACCCATATAAATACTGACACACACCCGGGGACACACTGTAAATACTGACACACTCCTGGGGACTCTCGGTAAATGCTGACACATTCCCAGGGACCCTCTGTAAATACTGACACACTCCCGGGGACCCGCAGTAAATACTGTCACAAACCTGGGTACCCTCTGTAAATGCAGACACACTCCCTGCAAACCTGGGTAAATAAAGACACTCTCAAGGGGACCCTCTGTAAAAACTGACACTCTCCCGCGGACCCTCTATAAATACTGACACTCGCCCGGGGACCCTATGTAAATAGAGACACTCTCCCGGGGACCCTCTGTAAATACAGACACATTCCTGGGTTCACCCTTTAAGTACTGACAATCTCCTAGGTTCCCTCTGTATTTAGTGACACACACCCGGGGACCCTCTGTAAAAACTGACAAACTGCCGGGTCCCTCTGCAAATACTGACACAATGCTGGTGACTCCCAGTAAATACTGACGAACTCCCGCGGATCCTCTGTAGTACTAACACACTGCCAGCGGCCTTCCGTAATTACTGACACACTCCCGGGGACCTCTGCAAATACTGACACACTCCCGGGGACACTCTCTAAATACTGACACACTCCCGGGGACCTCTGTAAATACTGACACACTCCCAGGGATCCTCTGTAAATACTGACACACTCCCTGTGACCCTGGGTAAATAATGACACTCTCCCAGGGACACTCTGTAAATACTGATGCACTCCCGGGGTCCCTCTGTAAATACTGACAAAATCCCGGGGACACTCTGTAAATACTAACACACTCCCGAGGACCTCTGTAAATACTGACACACTCCCGGGGACACTCTGTAAATACTGACACACTCCCGAGGACCTCTGTAAATACTGACACTCTCCCGGGGACCCTATGTAAATATTGACACAGTCCCACGGACTCTCTGTAAATACTGACACACTCATGGGGACCCCCTTTAAATATCGGTAGCCTCCTGGGGACCCTATGTAAATAGATACACTCTCCCGGGGACCGGCTGTAAATACAGACACATTCATGGGTTCACCCTTTAAGTACTGACAAACTCCCGGGTTCCCTCTGTATTTAGTGACAGAAACTCGCGGCCCATCTGTAAAAACTAACAAACTGCCGGGACCCTCTACAAATACTGACACACTCATGTGGACCCTCTGTAAATACTGACACACTCCCGGGGAAGCTCTTTAAATACCGACACTCTGCCGGCGACCAGCTGGAAATACTGACACACTCCCGGGGACCCTCTGTAAATAATGACAGACTCCCGAGGACACACTGTAAATACTGGCACATGCGCTCGGACAAACTGTAGATACTGACACACTCCCGGGGACCCTCTGTAAATATAGACACACTCTCGGGGACCCTCTGTAAATACTGACTCATTCCCGGAGACATTCTGTAAATACTGTCACAACTCTCTAAATAGTGACACACACGTGGGGACCCCCTGTCAATAATGACACTCCCAGGGAGCATCTGTAAATAATGACTCACTCCCAGGGAGCATCTGTAAATAATGCCTCACTCCCAGGGAGCTTCTGTAAATACTGACAGACTCGTGTGGACTCTCTGTAAATACTGACACACTCCCGGGGTCCCTTTGTAAGTACTGACACACTCCCGGGGAGCCTCTGTAAATAACGATAAACACCCGGGGACACTCTGCAATTTTTAACACACTCCCGGGGACTCTCTAATACTGACACAATCCCGGGGTACCCTCTGTAAATACTGACACACTCCCGGGGACCCGTATAAATACTGACACACTCCCGGGGACCCACTGCAAATATTGACACACTCCTGGGAAACCACTGCAAATATTGAAACACTCCCAGGGACTCCATGTAACTTCCAGCACACTCTCAGGGTCACTCTGTAAATACTGACACACAGAAATCACAGAAATCACAGAAACCCCACAGTGCAGATAGAGGCCATTTCGGCCCATCGAGCCTGCACCGACACATATCCCACCCGATCCCTGTAACCCCTACACCAACACATATCCCACCCTATCCCCGTAACCCCACGTATTTAATCCCCCTAACACTAAGGGTCAATTTATCATAGCCAATCAACCTAACCAGCACATCTTTGGACTGTGGGAGGAAACCGGAGCACCCGGAGGAAACCCACGCAAACACGGGGAGAACGTGCAAACTCCACACAGACAGTCACCCGAGGCCGGATTCGAACCCGGGTCCCTGGCGCTGTGAGGCAACAGTGCTAACCAATATGCCACACTCCCGGGGACCCTCTGTAAATACTGACTCATTCCCGGAGACATTCTGTAAATACTGTCACACACCTGGGGAACCTCTCTAAATAGTAACACACACGTGGGGACCCCCTGTCAATAACGACACACTCCCAGGGAGCATCTGTAAATAATGACTCACTCCCAGGGAGCATCTGTAAATAATGACTCATTCCCAGGGAGCATCTGTAAATACTGACACACTCGTGTGGACTCTCTCTAAATACAGACACACTCCCGGGGTCCCTTTGTAAATACTGTCACACTCCCGGGGACCCTCTGTAAATAACGATAAACACCCGGGGACACTCTGCAATTTATAACACACTCCTGGGGACTCCCTGTAATCAATGACACACTCCCGGGGACTCTCTAAATACTGACACAATCCCGGGGTACCCTCTGTAAATACTGACACACTCCCGGGGACCCGTATAAATATTGACACACTCCCGGGGACCCACTGTAAATATTGACACATTCCTGGGAACACACTGCAAATATTGACACACTCCCAGGGACTCCATTTAACTTCCAGCACACTCTCAGGGACACTCGGTAAATACTGACACACTCCCGGGGACCCGCTGTAAACAATGACACATTCCCGTGGACACACTGTAAACACTGACACACACCCAGGTACACTCTGAAAATAAAACCACAAACACGGGGACGGTCTTTAAATACTGACACACTCATGGGGACCCTCTGTAAATACTGACACACTCATGGGGACCCTCTTTAAATACTGACACACTCATGGGGACCCTCTGTAAATACTGACAAACTCATGGGGACCCTCTGTAAATACTGACACACTCCCAGGGACCCTCTGTAAATACTGACACAATCCCGAAGACCACTGTAAATACTGACACACTCCCGGGATCCTCTGTAAATACTGACACACTCCCAGGGTTACTCTGTAAGTAATGACACACTCCCAGGGACCCTCTGTAAACACTGACACAATCCCGAGGACCACTGTAAATACTGACACACTTCCGGGGACCCACTGTAAACACTGACACGCTCCTGGGGACACTCTGTAAATACAGACACACTCCCTGGGACCCTGGGTAAATAAAGACACTCTCCCGGGGACCCTCTGTATATACTGACGCACTACTGGGGGCCCTCTATAAATACTGACACTCTCCCGGGGACCCTCTGTAATATGGATACACTCCCGGGCACCCTCTGAAAATACTGACGCACTCTTGGGGACACTCTGTAAATAATGACACACTCCGGAGGACACAATATATATACTGGCAAACGCCCACGCATACACTGTAAATACTGACACACGCTCGGGGACCCTCTATAAATATCGAGAAACTCCCGGGGACTCTCTGTAAATACTGACACTCTCCTGGGACCCTCTGTAAATACTGACACACTCCCAGGGTTACTCTGTTAGTAATGACACACTCCCAAGGAACCTCTGTAAACACTGACACAATCCCGCGGACCACTGTAAATACTGACACACTTCCGGGGACCCACTGTAAACACTGACATGCTCCCGAGGACCTCTGTAAATATTGACACACTCCCGGGGACACTCTGTAAATACAGACAGACTCCCTGGGACCCTGGGTAAATAAAGACACTCTCCCGGGGACCCTCTGCATATACTGACGCACTACTGGGGACCCTCTGGAAATACTGACATGCTCCCGGGGACCCTCTATAAATACTGACACTCTCCTGGGGACCCTCTGTAATACTGGTACACTCCCGGGCACCCTCTGGAAATACTGATGCACTCTTGGGGACACTCTGTAAATAATGACACACTCCAGAGGACACACTATAAGTACTGGCACACGCCCGTGCATACACTGTAAATACTGACACACTCTCGGGGACCCTTTATCAATATAGAGACACTCCCGGGGACTCTCTGTAAATACTGACACATTCCCAGAGACTTTCTGTAAATACTGTCACACACACGGGGACCCTCTGTAAATAGTGACACACACATGGTGACCCTCTGTAAATAGTAATAAACACCTGGGGACCCTCTGTAAATAATGACACACTACCAGGGAGCATTTGTAAATACTGACACACTCGCATGGAACCTCTCTAAATACTGATACACTCCCGGGGACACTCTGTAAATACTAACACACTCGCGTGGACACTCTGTAAATACAGACACAATCGCACGGACACTCTGTAAATGCTGACACACACTCGGGGACCCTCTGTAAATATTGACACACTCCCGGGGATGCTCAGCAAATACTGACGCACCCCCCGGGGCCCTATGCAAATAGTGACACACTCCTGTGTACCCTCTGTAAATACTGACACACTCCCGTGGTCCTTCTGTAAAGACTGACCCACTCCCGGGGACCATCTGTAAATACTAACAAACTCCCAGGAAAACTCTGTTAATTCTGACACTCTCCTGGAGACCCTCAGTAAATACTGACACACCTCCGGGGACCTTTGTAAATACTCACACACTCTCAGGGAACCTCTGTAAATACTGACACACTCCTGGATACCCCCTGTAAATATTGACACCCGCCTGCGGACCCACTGTAAATAGTGACACACTCCCCGGACCCTCTTTAAATATTGACACGCTCCTGGGGACACTCTTTAAATACTGACACACTCCCAAAGCCCCCTGTTATTACTGTCACACTCCCCGGGACCCTCTGTAAATACTGACACACTCCCCTGGACCCTCTGTAAATACTGACACATTCCCGTGGACCCTCTGTAAATAGTGACACACTTCCTGTAGTGTCCGTGTGTAGATAAAGACACTGAAGACAGGAGTTGGTTCATAGGTATTTACTAAGCAAGTCTGGGGGGGGTTTCTAAAGGATATACACAATATACAGGCTTTTATAGCCCAAGTGGCAATTACTGGCATTACGCACACCTGGGGCTCTTAAAGGCACATACACCATAATTGCTCTTAAAGGCACATACACCACAATTCCTCCCCTTCAAGCTAACAAGTACATCATATTTTAAGTAATTATGAATTACATGTTATATGCAAAATAATATACATTGTTGTATTAATTAATTATAAGTTAGTCTCTCAGGAGGCTTCCTGACTCGGTCCGGATAACACCTCGGGGGTGTAATAGTTTCTGGTGGTGTAGTAGGTTCTTCTGGCAAGGCTGATTCGGCTTGAAGGCCAGTGTCGGGTTCATCGGGCTCCAGTATCACCGGATCGGAGGTAGATATGGGTATCTCTACTTCATCGTTAGATGTATAGAGTGGTGGTGTAGGTTGTCCCTTTCTGGATGACTTGATGATTTGGTCAGCATGGCGCCTTATTATGCTGTCTCCGATGTCCACGGTATACATCAGTGGTCCTGATCATGTGCAGATAGTTCCAGGCTGCCATTTCTCGGTACGGTAGTCCATGGCCAAAACCGGTTGGCCTATCTGGAAGGCCCTAGTTGGCCTTTCATTCATGCCCTGAAACTGCCGGTTCTCCACGTCCCTTCGGATGTTGGGCTTGACCAAATCCAGCCGGCATCTTAGGTTTCTATTGTAGAACATCATGGCGGGAGTTTGGTTAGTAACCATATGCGTTGCATTCCTATATGCAAATAAGAAGTTATCCACCTTGTGCTGAAGTTTTATGTCTTCATTACCCATGGCCTTGATGGCCTTCTTGAAGGTCTGGACAAACCTTTCAGCCAATCCATTGGTGGCGGGATGGTATGGGGCGGACGTGTAGTGCTTTACCCCATTGTTCTTTAAGAACTTTCTGAATTCTTCAGAACATATCTGCTGCGGCAGCCCATTCTTGGCAAATATGATCCTTAATACTGTGATGTTTTTTCCGTGGTGGTGGAGGACATCTTTAATACCTCCGGCCACTTGGAATGTGCATCAACTGCGATTACGAACATTGAGTCCATAAATGGACCAGCAAAGTCGATGTGCACCCTTTGCCAGGGAGATGAGGGCCACTCCCATGGATGTAGAGGGGCCTGTGGCGGAGCATTTTGGACCTTCTGGCATCCTAGGCAGCTCTTGGTCAGTCTTCGATGTCTCCATCGATACCTGGCCACCATACAAACGCCCTAGCTAGGTTCTTCATTTTCACTCCACCCAGATGCCCCTCGTGATGCTCCTTTAGCACTTTATCCTGGAGTTTGGGTGGAATCACCACTCTGGATCCACACATCAAGGTTCCTCGGCACACTGACAGCTGTTCTCTTCTTTGCGAGAATGCTGGCAGCAGTGGTTCACCATGTGCTGGCCATCCCTTCACTGTTAAATCATAGACCCGTGAGAGTGTAGGGTCATTTCTTGTCTCCCTTTCAATGGCACAATTTGTCACCGGTAGACATTCCACTATGGTAGAGTGGAATATCTCTACTGGGTCTACTGTAGGTGCCTCTTCTATCGTTGGCAACGGTAGGCGTGATAAACCGTCAGCATTCCCATGCTGTTTTGACCCTTTGTATTCAATGTTGTATTGGTGTGCCCGTAGAAAAAGGGACCACATCTGTAGTCTTTGTGCCGTCATAATGGGGACACCTTTTTCAGGGTTGAATATGGAGATGAGGGGTTGATTGTCAGTCAGCAAGGTAAATTTTTGTCCGTGTAGGTAATGGTTGAATTTCTTCACTCCCCATACCAGGCTGAGTGCTTCCCTGTCTATCTGGGCATAGTTACGCTCAGCTGAGTTCAATGAGCGTGACGCAAAAGCTATCGGCCGTTCCAAGCCATCAGGGAATCTATGGGACAATACCGCTCCTATGCCGTAAGGGGATGCATCGCACGTCAGTCTGATTGGTAGTGATGGGTTGTAATGAGCCAAAATTTTCTCGGATGTGATTAAGTCTTTACATTTATGGAAGGCACGTTTACAGTCTTCGTTCCATTTCCAAATCACTCCTGTCTGTAGAAGATCATTAAGAGGGTGTAGAATAGTTGATAAGTTCGGTAAAAATTTATGATAGTAATTTATCAATCCCAGGAATGACCTTAATTGTGAAATATTTTCAGGTGCTGGGGCTTTTATAACTGCTTCAATTTTTTCAGGTGACTTATGCAACCCTTCCTTATTAATTATGTGGCCACAATATGATATCTGATTTTGGAAAAATTAGCACTTGGGGCGATTTGCTCGTAGGCCCCGTTCTTTCAGCCTAGTGAGCACCTGCTCCAAATTGGCAAGGTGCTCGTTGTCATTTTCTCCTGTTATAAGGATGTCGTCTAGGTATCATTGAGTCCCCGGAATCCCTTGCAGGACTTGCTCCATAGCTCTTTGCCAGATAGCTGGAACTGATGCTATTCCAAAAACCAGTCGATTGTACTGGTACAGGCCTTTGTGTGTGTTTATTGTGAGATACTTTTTAGAGGTCTCCTCAACCTCCATCTGTAGATATGCCTGTGCCAAGTCAATTTTTGTGAAACGTTTCCCTCTGGATAGTGAGGCGAAAATATCTTCTATCCTCGGAAGAGGATACTGTACCGTGTGAAGGACCGGGTTTACAGTCACCTTAAAGTCCCCACAGATGCGAATTTTTTTCTGTTCCTCAGAGTTATTTTTCAATGTTTTTTTCATGACTGGAACGATGGGTGTTGCCCATTTGCTCCAGTCTATTTTGGATAATACGCCTGCCTTTTCCAAATTCTTCAGCTCTGCCTCGACTGCCGGACGTATTGCGTATGGCACCGGTCTTGCCTTAAATTTTTTTGGAATTGCTGTATCTTCCACTTTTATTGAGGCGGTGATGCCTTTCAAGGTACCTAGTTTCTCTTGAAACACTTCTTTGGCGTTGGCCAAGATGTCTTTTAATCGTTCAGGTATGATGTCATCATTGTTTTTTTCCTTACTGGTCACCGTCAGTGCCTGAATGGAGTGCCAGTCTAAACATATCTTCCTTATCCATTCACGTCCCAACAACGGTGGACCACCATCTTGTAGAATGTATAAATACAACTTTTGTATTTCTTTGCCGTTGTATACCACAGGCACCCTTATTTTTCCTTTGGGGTAGACTTTCTGCCCCGTATGTGTTTTTAAGATAATGGATGTGTCTTTTAGAGGTATATGTGAAAATAGCCTCTCGTAATCTCGTCGATTTATTACGGTTAGAGCTGATCCTGTATCTAGCTCCATTTTAACTGGGGACCCTGCTATTGTGAGGGTAACCCAAATAGTTTGGTAATCCTCTTTGGCAAGTACATTATGTAATTTGAGACAGCTTAGTCTCTTGTTTCCGGAGTCGCTATCGCTATTCTGGTCTTCAGAGCTATTGTCCGTCATCATTTGTACCTTCCTGTACTTTTCTTTATTGATTTTTTTTTTCTGTCAGTGGATTTCTTTTGTCCAGATTGGCATACCCGTGCAATGTGTCCAATCTTACCACATTGCCTACATGCTTTGCCCTTGAACCAGCAGTCCCTCTGGTTATGGGTGGATCTGCCGCAGCAATAACATCTTCCGAACTCCTTTGTCATTTTATGTGTGCCGAAGTCCTGTGTCTCTTGTTGTATCTCTGCAGCTCCTTTTGCTGCTGCTTCGTATGATACAGCCATACTGAACGCTTTGTCCAATGTTAAATCTTTTTCAGAAAGCAGTCTTTTTTGTGTTCCTTCACTTAAGAGACCGCAAACAAATTTGTCTCGAAGATAATCCGATAGTCCTGCTCCGAATTGGCAGTACTTTGATAGCTTTCTTAATTCGGTTAGGTAATCAGCATTACTTTCATTCTTGTGTTGATTTCTCTTGAAGAACTTGAATCGTTCCGCTATCAGCAGCAGTGTTGGGTTTAAATGCTCATGCAGGGTATCAACAATTTCTTTAAAAGTCTTGTCCTTTGGTTTGGCTGGAGTGATTAAATTTCATAACAGCCCGTATGTCTTCACGCCCATTAAGTTCAGAAGTACTGAAGCTTTTTTTTCATCTGTTATTCCATTTGCAGTGCAATAAACCTCTACTCTTTCCACGTATGTGGTCCAATCTTCTATTTCGCCATCAAAAGCCTCAATATTACCAGATTTAGGCATTTCAGAAAAGATATGGCACTTCCCGCGCTTTTTTTTTCTCTCTGTAGCAACGATATGGCGCTTCCCGCACTTTCCCGCCGCTGCTACCGATAACAACGCTGTTTTACTGTGGTTTCCGTTTATTCACTGTTGGAGACTCGTTCCCGACGGAGGTCTAAACGCTGACCTGCTTGCCGCGCTGGCCGTCTCTCGAGTGCACCCTCCCAGTCCGTTATTGCTTGCCTCCGATTTCGCTGCCTGTCTCAGCTGTAGAGCCCGCCGCTGGAGCTCCAGCCTGATGCCCAGGAAGGATTAGCGCAGTACCTGTCACCAGCTTGGCCAGCTGGTGAAACCACAGTTTCTCTTACTTCCTTGAGTCTTCTGGACGCTGGAGGAATCGATGTCCTTGAGGTGCTGCCGAATTGCAGGTAAGTCCGTTTCCACTTCGTCGCCACTGTAGTGTCCGTGTGTAGATAAAGACACTGAAGACAGGAGTTGGTTCATAGGTATTTACTAAGCAAGTTTGGGGGGGGTTTCTAAAGGATATACACAATACACAGGCTTATATAGCCCAAGTGGCAATTACCGGCATTACGCACACCTGGGGCTCTTAAAGGCACATACACCATTATTGCTCTTAAAGGCACATACACCACACTTCTGGTGTACAATGCTTTCTTCTCAGTCTGTCAGCATCATCTGACAAACATTACATCATAGAATGCTAGAATGATACAGCACAGAAGGAGGCGATTCGACCCATCGGGCCTGTGCTGGCTCTTTGAAAGAGCTGCCCCGTTAATTCCACCCCTCTGCTCTTTCTGCATAGACCTTTAAATCATATCCCATCAAAAATGTATCCAATTGCCTTTTGAAAGTTAATATTGACTCTGCTTCCACCGCCCTTCCAGGCAGCACATTCCAGATCACAACAACTCGCTGTGTAAATAAATGTTTCCTCATGTCGCCTCTGGTTCTTTTATCCAATCACCTTAAATCTAGGTCCTCAGGTTACTGACCTTCAGTCACTGGAATCAGTTTCTCCTTATTCACTTTATTAAAACCAGTCATGATTTTAAACTACTCTATCAAATCTCCCATAATCCTCTGTGCTCTAAGCAGACAAATCCCAGCATCCCCAGTCCCTCCACATAACTGAATTCCCTCATCCATGGCATCTTTTTGCTTCTGCCCGATTTCATTCTCAAAACGTTCCCTCTCAGCAACACTTCAACACAGATTACTGACACGGGAGGGATTCAACCTGTAAATATATTCCCGCTAACAATCAGTGCCCATTAAAGTTCCAGCCTTGTTGATGTTTGACAATTATTTTCAATACAGGGACCATAGCAGTCACTTTCCTGTCCCAGTGTTAGTTGGTGAGCAGCAGTCAGTGTCTGAGACATTGCTATTCGGTCAGTGGCCTCACAGTGTCCGCTGTCCTGTTTACACAAACACTCTCCCAGTAAGGCCACATCTGGCGTAACTGTGTTCAGTTCTGGGCCCCGCAACGCAGGAAGGGTATATTGGCATTGGAGGGGGTGCAGCGCCGATTCAGCAGAATGATACCGGGGCTAAAAGGGTTAAATTATGAGGAAAGGTTGTATAAACTATAATTGTATTCCCTTGAGTATAGAAGATTAAGGATTGAACTAATTGCAGTGTTTCAGATGTTTAAAGGAATAGATATGGTAGATAGAGAGAAACTATTTCTTCTGGTGGGGTGAGTCCAGAACAAGGGGCATAATCTTACAATTAGAGCTAGGCCATTCATTGGTGATGTCAGGAAGCACTTCTTCACACAAATGTTATCGGGAACAATATCTCCCCCAAAACGGTGTTGTGGCTGGGGGACAATTAAACGTTTGAAAGCTGAGATTGCTACATTTTTGTTGTTGGGTAAGGGTATTAAGATTCCTGAACCAAGGCAGCTAGATGAAATTAAGGAACAGACCAGCCGTGATCTGATTGAATGCTGGAGCAGGCCTGAGGGCTGAATTCCAACATCCTGTTCCAATGTTTCCATGTTTATATGACCCTAAAAATTATCTCTCTGTCTCTCCTCACTCTAGTTTGCATTTGTTTAAAATGAGCAGCTCTGAGCTTCAGCAGACCTTTTCGGTGCTTTTGATCTGGACATTTCATTGTTCTCAGTCTCTGAGCAGCCTCTGACAAACAACAAGCACTCACCTTTTGATCCCTGATATTGTCTTGCCTGCTGCACACAGCGTACAACATTCAAATCCATTAGCCACAGTGGATGGAAAGATCAGGCAGACTCAGAAGTGACAATGGGTCAGATCGGCAGCGAGTAACTTCCTGGTATGCTGGAATTAACCCACTGGGATTCACAGATTCGTCAACGGGGGGAGAATGGAGCTTGATGGAACTATCAATGACCAGGCCTTGAACATGAGCTGGTTGAGAGTGAGATGGAAAATCAGTCAGCTCTTTTAACGCACAATGTCACATTGAGCAATCAGTGGTGATAAAAAGATTGAGATCCCGGAGGGTACGGTGGCATACTTGTTATATCACTGGGATAATGATCCAGAGAACGATAGTTCAAATCCCACCCCGGACGTTTGTTAATTTGAATTCAAGTTTAAAAATCTGCGTATGAAAAGCCTGGTATCAGTGAAAGTGGCTGACACATGGGGGGAGAAATTCAGTTGTTAGCGCCACCGATTAATGCCTAAAGAGGCCGAGAAGTGGGGCGATAGCCAATTTCCAGGTGGGTGCAAGGCGCCTTGTGCCTCACCCCATATTGAGCATGCATTTAGCGCCGGCGCTAAATCTTAGCGCCCGCTCATGGGTGCAGGCTGATTATGATGTTGATGGGCCTTCAATAACCACATAACTAGAAGTTATAGACTTAAACAAGTTGGCTTTTAATCACTAAGATCAGAGCTAACATCTCAACACGCCGACTGGTTCACAGGAATGAGTCATACAGATCCTGGGATCTTTATGTAAGAGAAGTCAGGGGCGGAGCCAAGAGCCAAGACCTGGAACCTCCCAGGTTAGTCGGAAAAGAGGAAGTGAAACTATACACAGTGGGGGAGGGTAATATACATGAGTGCAAAACGAATACAGGATCAAGACAAACAGATTTCATTACATTCACCCCTTCTATAGATTTAGTCCATCGGGGTGATGTTTCTTAAAAGTTGGTATAAGTGAGTCTGTCAGGAGGTTTTGCAGTTCTCAGTGATCGGCGCAAAGCCGGTTGGGGTGCCTCTAGGGGAGTGGATTCTGGTTCCTCCGCTGTCCGGGCCTCCGCAGTGTCTTCCAGGTTATCTGCAGTGTCCTCCAGGTTAAAGTTGGGTATTGATACTGTTACGTCTGTGAATAATTGAGACACGGACAGCAGGAGTGAACAAAATAAGTCTTTACTGGTGGAAGTCAATAGTGAAACTAAAAACACAGAGGCTCACTAGCGCCTTTTATACAGGGGTGGTCACTGCCGGTACTGCAGTCTGAGACCAGTTATTCTCTTAAAGGTACAGACACAACAATTCCTCCCCTTTTAGATAAATAGTACATAACATTCATTTAACAACTAAATGATAACTAATTACAATCACAATTACTGTTGCTAGATACATTGGTTAAGTTTAAGCAATTATAGGTTCAGTCTTTGAGGAGGCTTCCTGATTCTGTCTGGATAATGCCTCTTTGGGGTATCAGGTTCTTCTGGCAATGTTTAGTCGGGATCAATGTCGTTGTTTGGTTCATCTGCTTCCAATATTACCGGTTCTGCGGTAGCTGCAATTGGAACGTCGATTTCATTACCAGGTGTATCAGATCGTGGTGTGGAGTTGACGTTTTCCAGTGACTCTAGAATCTGGTCAGCATGGCGTCTTACAATGCTCTCCCCAACGTCCACGGTGTACATGAGAGGTCCTTGTCGTGTACAAATCGTTCCTGGCTGCCATTTCTCAGTGCGTAGTCCCGGGCCAAAACTGTTTGACCTATCTTAAAACTCCTGGTCAGCCATTCATTCATATTCTGAAACTGCCTGTTCTCCACATCTCTTCGGACGTTTGGCTTAACCAAATCCAAGTGGCATCGTAGTCTTCGATTGATGAACATCATGGCTGGAGTTTGGTTGGTAACCGCATGTGTCGCATTCCGGTAGGCAAACAAGAAGTTGTCCAGCTTGTGTTGTAGGGGTATATCTTCATTACACATTGCCTTGATAGCCTTCTTGAATGTTTGGACAAACCTCTCGGCCAATCCATTAGTGCCTGGATGATATGGGGCAGATGTGTAATGCTTAACACCATTGTTCTTTAAGAACCTCCGGAACTCTTCAGACACAAACTGTGGTCCATTGTCAGAGCAAATCTGTTCAGGCAGCCCATTCCTGGCGAATATGGTTCGTAAAACTGTGATAGTTTTTTCCGTGGTGGTTGAGGACATTTTTGTTACCTCTGGCCACTTTGAATGTGCATCCACCGCAATTAAAAACATCGAGTCCATGAAGGGACCAGCAAAATCAATGTGCACCCTTTGCCATGTAGATGAGGGCCACTCCCATGGATGCAGAGGAGCTTGTGGTGGGGCGTTTTGGACCTTCTGGCATCCTGCACAGCTCTTGATCATCTCTTCGATTTCTCTATCGATTCCCGGCCACCACACAAACGCTCTGGCTAAGTTCTTCATTTTTACCCCACCCAGATGACCCTCACGAAGCTCATTGAGCACTCTATCCGTCAACTTAGGTGGAATTACTACTCTGGATCCACACATCAAGGATCCTCTGCACACTGACAGCTGTTCTCTTCTTGGCGAGAATGCTGGCAGCAGTTGTTCGCCATGTGCTGGCCATCCCTTCACCATTAAATCATAGACCCGTGATAGTGTTGGGTCATTCCGTATTTCCTTTTCTATGTTTGCATTCGTCACAGGGAGACATTCGACTATGGTCGAGTGGAATAACTCCATTGGATCCACTGCAAGGTCTTCTTCTTCCACCGTCGGCAACGGTAGACGTGACAATCCATCAGCATTTCCATTCTGTTTAGTTCCTTTGTACTCGATGTCATATTGGTGTGCCCCTAGGAAAAGGGACCATCTCTGCAGCCGTTGTGCTGTCATTATCGGTACGCCCTTCTGAGGTTTGAAAATGGAGAAAAGAGGTTGATGATCAGTTAGTAGAGTAAATTTTTGACCGTGCAGGTAGTGATTGAACTTCTTCACCCCCCACACTAGGCTGAGAGCCTCTCTGTCAATCTGGGCGTAGTTACGCTCGGCAGAAGTTAATGAGCGTGACGCAAAAGCTATTGGCCTGTCTAAACCATCAAGGAATTTATGTGACAGTACCGCCCCAATGCCGTAGGGAGATGCATCACACACCAGCCTGATTGGCAGTGCTGGGTTGTAGTGTGCCAATACTTCCCTTGAAGTGATTAAGTCCTTACTCTTCTGAAAAGCACGCTTACAATCATTGCACCATTTCCATGCTACCCCCGTTCGTAGCAGGGCGTTCAGTGGGTGCAGAATTGTCGACAAATTCGGCAAAAACTTATGATAGTAATTCACCAATCCGAGGAATGACCTCAGTTGCGACACATTTTCAGGCACTGGGGCCTTAACAACCACTTCAATTTTGTCAGGGGACTTAAGTAACCCCTCTTCATCAATCACGTGGCCACAATACGATATCTGTTTCTAAAAAATTCGCACTTCGGGCGTTTGGCTCGCAGCCCATGTTCCCGTAGTCTAGTGAGCACCTGTTCTAGGTTGTTAAGGTGTTCATTGTCATCTTCACCTGTTACAAGGATGTCGTCCAAGTAACACTGAGTCCCCGGAATCCCTTGCAGGACTTGTTCCATTGCTCTTTGCCATATCGCCGGAGCCGATGCTACTCCGAATATCAATCGATGATACTGGTAAAGACCTGTTTATCGTGAGATACTTCCTAGAGGACTCTTCAAACTCCATCTGCAAATATGCTTGTGCTAGGTCAATTTTTGTAAAACGCTTCCCTCCAGACAGTGAGGCGAAGATTTCTTCTATCCTTGGAAGAGGATATTGTACTGTGTGAAGGACTGGGTTCACCATCACCTTGAAATCCCCACAGATGCGAATCTTCCTTGGCTCCCTGGACTTATTGCTTAACGTTTTCTTCATGACAGGAACGATGGGTGTCGCCCACTCGCTCCAGTCGACCTTAGACAACATGCCCACCTTCTCCAGATTCTCCAGCTCTGCCTCGACGGCTGGGCGAATTGCATATGGTACCAGTCTTGATTTGGAAAACTTGGGAACTGCATTCTCCTCTATTTTTATCGAGGCGGTTACGCCTTTAAGCGTGCCTAGTTCTTGTTGAAATACCTCTTTGGCGTTAGCTAAGGTTGTTGACAATCGTCCAGGAGTGACGTCTTCATCTTTTTTACCGTCCACCGTCATTGCATGAAAGGAGTGCCAATCTAAGTTTATCTTCCTGATCCATTCCCATCCCAATAACGGTGGTCCACCATTTGGCAGTATGTAGAGATACAATTTCCGTATTTTCTTGCCATTGTATTCGACAGGCACCCTTACTTATCCTCTGGGGTATACTTTTTGCCCCGTATACGTCGTCAAGACGATGGATGTCTCTCTCAAGTGTATGTGTCATAATAGCCGTTCGTAGTCTCGTCGATTCATGACGGTTAGCGCTGATCCTGTATCCAATTCCATTTTAACTTGGGACCCTGCTATCGTGAGGGTGACCCATATGGTTCGGTGATCCTCTTTTGCGATTACATTGTGAAGTTTGAGACAGCTTAGTCTCCTGTTCCCGGATTCACTATCACTCATCTGATCTTCGGAACTACTGTCCGTCATCTTTTGTACTTTCTTGTACGGTTCCCTAGTAGCCTTTTTGCTGTTGCTGGTCTTCTTCCCAGACCTGCAAACTCGTGCAATGTGTCCCATCTTCCCGCATTGCCTGCATATTTTGTCTTTGGACCAGCAGTCCTTCTGGTCATGGTTAGTTCTGCCGCAGTGATAACATTTTGCAAATCCCCGTGTCATTTCGTGGGTGCCGTATTCCTGTGGTTTTTATTGAATTTCTGCAGCTCCCCTGGCTGCTGCTTCATACGATACTGCCACGCTGAAAGCCTTATCTAGCGTCAGCTCTTTCTCTGAGAGTAACTTCTTCTGTGTTCATTCACTCAGGAGTCCACAGACAAATTTGTCCCGTAGGGTATCTGCCAGTCTTGCTCCGAACTGGCAGTGCTTTGATAGCTTGCGTAGTTCCGTAAGATACTCAGCATTGCTCTCATCTTTGTGCTGAGTTCTCCTGTGGAATTTAAATCTTTCTGCTATCAACAGCGGTGCAGGGTTTAAGTGTTCCTATAGGACAGCAACAATTTCGTTAAAACACTTTGCCTTCGGTTTGGCTGGAGTAATCAGGTCCCACAATAGGCCGTACGTTCTAGCGCCCATTAAGTTTAGCAATATCGATGCCTTTTTCCCCTCCGCTATTTTGTTTGCCTCGAAATATACCTCGACTCTTTCCACATACATGGTCCAGTCCTCTATTGTATTATTAAAAGCAGTGATACAGACAGTCTTCGGCATCTTGCAAATCTAAAATGGCGCCTCCTGCTCTTTGCCTTCTTCCCCAATTTAACAAAATGGCGCCTCCTGCGCTTTGCCTTCTTCCCCGCTGTTGTTAGCGCTGCTTTCCACGGGTTCTTGTGCGTTTAATATTGATTTTTTTTCTTTTATTTTTGTCCTGTCGTGGAGCGGACCCTCTGGGACACTTCCCTCCCTTTTCTTAGGTCCGAGCGCTGCCCGGCTTCGAAGCAGCGGCCGCGCCCTGTGTGCTCCACCCTCTCTCTCTCTCTTTGCTTCCTGACCCGCTGCCCGGCCCCGTTGAAGAGCCACCGATCGAGCACTAGCCCGCCACAGCCCAGGAAGGATCAGTGCACTACCTGCCACCAGCCCGATTAGCTGGGAAACCACAGACCGAGGAACCAAGCCTGGCTCTGGACAGTCTCTCCTGCAAGTTTTCAAGCCGACGATTTGGAGGGTGGTTGCCCACGGTCGATGCCCGTTTCTCGAGTTTCTTTGGATTTTATTAAAAAAAAAAAATTTTTTTATTTCTTCTGGCTTCGACCTTCAATAACGTCATCTGAGGTGCTGCCGAGTTGCAGGTAAGTTCGTTTCTTACTCGTCGCCAGTGGTACGTCCGTGAATAATTGAGACACGGACAGCAGGAGTGAACAGAATAAGTCTTTACTGGTGGAAGTCAATAGTGAAACTAAAAACACAGGGGCTCACTAGCGCCTTTTATGCAGGTGTGGTCACTGTCAGTACTGCAGTCTGAGACCAGTTATTCTCTTAAAGGTACATACACAACAGATACCTCTGGGCGTCCTGTCTCTTTGTAGTGTAGGTCTTCATTGGGTAGTCTCCCATCGTTCTCTCCGCTCCCCGAGGGTGCGAGGTCTTTTATGGAAACAGTGTCCTCTCACCCGTCAGAGTATTCGATATAGGCATACTGTGGGTTTGCATGGAGGAGCTGTACTTTTTCCACAAGGGGTTCCGTTTTATGGCCTCTCACGTGCTTCTCCAATAGCACTGTCCCCGGAGACGTCAGCCACGCGGGTAGAGATATGCCCGAGGTGGATTTCCGGGGGAAAACGAACATCTTTTCGTGAGGGGTAGCGTTAGTGGCAGTACATAACAGAGACCTTATGGAGTGGAGCACGTCTGGGAGGACTTCCTGCCAGCAGGAGGTCGGAAGGCCTTTTGACTTTAAGGCTAACGTGACAGCCTTCCAAACAGTAGCATTCTCCCTTTCCACTTGCCCATTACCCGGGGGTTGTAGCTAATGGTTCTGCTTGTGGCTATCCCCTTCGAGAGCAAGAACTGGCACAGCTCGTCACTCATGAATGACGTCCCCCTATCGCTGTGTATGTAGTTCGGCATGCCAAACATGCAGAATAGATTACCGAGACACTTGATGACCGTGACACTGGTCATGTCTGGGCAGGGAATGGCGAAGGGGAAGCCGGAATATTCATCAATGATATTGAGGAAGTATACGTTATGGTCGGCAGAGGGAAGGGGTCCATTGAAGTCCAGACTTAGGCGCTCGAATTGCCGTGTGGCTTTGATAAGGTGTGCACAGTCAGGCCTGTAGAAATGAGGCTTGCATTCCGCACAGATGCGGCAGGCTCTGGTCATTGCCCTGACCTCCTCGATGGAGTGGGGCAGATTGCGGGACTTTATAAAATGGTATAGTCGGGTGACCCCTGGGTGACAGAGGTCGTTGTGGAGACCCTGTAATTTGTCCGTATGAATGCTGGCACACATTCCCCGCGACAGGGCATCTGGGGGTTCATTACGGGCTCCCGGGCTGTACATAATATCATAGTCGAACGTGAATAGTTCGATCCTCCACCTGAGTATTTTGTCATTCTTGATTTTCCCCCTTTGTTTGTTATTAAACATGAAAGCCACCGACCGCTGGTCGGTGAGCAGGGTGAAACGTTTGCCGGCTAGGTAGTGTCTCCAGTGCCGCACTGCCTCCACTATAGCCTGTGCCTCCTTCTCGACAGAAGAGTGCCTGATTTCAGGTCCCTGAAGGGTTCGGGAGAAGAAGGCCACAGGTCTCCCAGCCTGACTGAGGGTCGCAGCTAAGGCAAAGTCTGACGCATCGCTTTCGACTTGAAAGGGAATGCATTCGTCCACTGCACACACTGCAGCCCTTTCAATGTCCTGTTTAATACTGGTGAAAGCCTCCCGAGCTTCAGCTGATAGTGGGAAGGACGTCGATTTAATGAGGGGTCGGGCCTTATCAGAGTAATTGGGCACCCATTGTGCATAATACGAAAAAAATCCCAGGCACCTTTTTAAAGCTTTGGGATTGTGTGGCAGGGGCAGTTCCTTTAGGGGGCGTAATCGGTCAGGGTCCGGTCCAATTACCCCATCTTCCACCACACAGCCGAGGATACAGAGACGGGTTGTGTTGAAGACACATTTGTCTTCGTTGTAGGTTAGATTCAGCTTTAGGGCAGTTTTTAAAAATCTCGCAAGATTTAGATCGTGGTCTTGCTGGTTGTGCCCGCAGATAGTGACATTGTCCAGATAGGGGTAGGTAGCTTGTAGTTTATTCTCATCAACCATGCGGTCCATCTCACGTTGGAAGACCGAGACTCCATTTGTTACTCCGAACGGCACTCTGAGAAAATGGTAGAGGTGCCCGCTCGCCTCGAAGGCGGTGTATGGGCGGTCCTCCGTTCTAATGGGGTGCTGGTGATACGCGGATTTGAGGTCGATAGTCGAGAAGACTCGGTATTGCGCAATCTGGTTGACCATTTCTGATATGCGGGGTAAAGGGTAGGAGTCCAGCTGGGTATAAATATTAACAGTCTGGCTGTAGTCAATTACCATCCGTTTCTTTTCGCTATTTTTAACTATGACTACTTGGGCACGCCACGGGCTGGTACTGCATTCAATAATGCCTTCCCGCAGGAGTCTGTCCACTTCCGCCTTGATAAAGTGTCTGTCTTCCAGACTGTACCATCTACTTTTGGTCGCTATGGGCCTACAGTTCGGAGCAAGAGTAGCGAATAAAGAGGGCGGGCTGATTTTTAAGGTTGATAGGCCACAGGCTGTGAGTGGCGGCTGGGACCCGCCATATGCTAGCGTGACACTTTCGTGGTGGCACTGGAAGTCCAGGCCCAAGATTACATTAACACAGAGTTCTGGCATCACAAGGAGATTAAAATCCTTGTAGTCCGTGCCTTTACAGTCAGTGTTACCACACAGTAGCCCAAAATGTCCGAAGTGTGGGGCTTAGCAGCCATAGCAATTCTGCTCCGTGTAGGGGTTTCCGGTAATGAGTGCCGCCGTACCAGGCTAGGGTGGATAAAACTCTCGGTACTCCCACAGTCAATTAAACATTTTGTTAAATTCCCGTTTACCTGTATGTCCATCATGGATTTTGTCAACAGGTGTGGCATGGATTGATCCACCGTGATCAAAGCCACTGTTGGGCCCTGGGCGGCCATTGAGTCGGGAAAAGATGGCGGATCCCAAGATGGCCGCCCGCACGGCAGGCACGAGGTGGTGACGGAGTTGGAAATCGGATTCCCCCTGCAGACTTTGCTAAAATGCCCCTTTTTCTTACATTTGAAGCATGCAGCGTCCTTCGCTGGGCATCGTTGTCTGGGGTGCTTGCCTGGCCACAGAAGTAGCATTTCGGGCCTCGAGACATTGCCGCTGTAGTAGGACTCCTGGGTGAACTTTTGTGTGGGGACTCCGGCGGCGTAGAGCTGGTCTGAGACCTGGATGGGGAAGATGGCTGATTCCAAGATGGCGGCCCGCTCGGCGCGCACGAGGCGGTGAGGGCCGCAAGGCCGGAAGAATAAGAGTCAGAGTTTTTCTGGGCCACGTCCAGCGATCGCGCAGTGGCCACTGCCTTTTTTAAGTCCAGGACCTCCTTCTCCAGCAGTCTCTGCCGGATATAATTCGATTTGAGGCCTGTGATGAAGGAATCACGGATCAATTCATCAGAGTACGCGTTGGCCGTCACGGCCTTGCAGTTACAGTCCCGGACCAGGTCCTTTACACCCTGTAAGAAATCGTCCATTGATTCCTCTGGTCGCTGCCTGCGTGTAGCCAGCAGATGTCTGGCGTACACTTCATTTACCGGCCTCTGGTATTGGGCCTTCAGGATAGTGATGGCCTCCATGTAAGAGGTGGCGTCCCAGATGAACGAATAAATCCAATGACTTACGCGAGTAGTCAGTACACTCAGTTTATCTACCTCGCTAGCGGATGAGGCCCCCGGGAAGAGTTCGAAGCATTTGAGCCCGTGTCCAAATTGATTTGATGCTTCAGCAGAATGTGGATCCAAGTCCAGACGCTTTGGTTTTAGGAGTCGATCCATCCGAGTATTCTTTAGTGATTAAAATTGATGGGCCTTCAATAACCACAAAACTAGAAGTTATAGACTTAAACAAGTTGGCTTTAAATCACTAAGATCAGAGCTAACATCTCAACATGCAGACTGGTTCACAGGAATGAGTCATACAGATCCTGGGATCTTTATGTAAGAGAAGTCAGGGGCGGAGCCAAGAGCCAAGACCTGGAACCTCCCAGGTTAGTCGGGAAAGAGGAAGTGAAACTATACACAGTGGGGGAGGGTAATATACATGAGTGTAAAACGAATACAGGATCAAGACAAACAGATTTCATTACAGATGTCATTTGAGTGTGCAACGCCTTTTGGGCGCCCCGAACCTGAAATTCAGTGGCGCCCCCCTCCGGAGTGCCTGGCGCTAATAGTGACAGCTTACCTGGACCTTACGAAGTCGCTCTTGGGCTAGAGGAGCGTTATTTAAAGGGGACTGGTGTGGTATAAAAGCGGCAGCCATTTTTGGAGCACATCTTCCTCGAGAGCTACAAAGAGTTGCTGAGCTGCACACTGAGAGCCATGTGACCACGGAGCCAGCGCAGGCAGACGATCTTCAGCCTTCTGACCATCACCTTAGAGTCATAATCATAGAGTTATACAGCACAGAAAGAGGCCCTTCGGCCCATCGTGTCTGCGCCGACCATCAATCCCTGTCCAGTCTAATCCCATTTTCCAGCATTTGGTCCATAGCCTTGTATGCAATGGCATTTCAAGTGCTCATCCAAATGCTTCTTGAATGTTATGAGGGTTCCTGCCTCTACCACCCTTTCAGGCAGTGAGTTCCAGATTCCAACCACCCTCTGGGTGAAAAAGTTCCTCCTCAAATCCCCTCCAAACCTCCTGCCCCTTACCTTGAATCTATGCCCCCTTGTTATTGACCCCCCTACTAAGGGGAAAAGTTCCTCTATCTACCCTATCTATGCCCCTCATCATTTTGTGCACCACAATCAGGTCCTCCCTCAGCCTTCTTTGCTCCAAGGAAAACAACCCCAGCCTGTTTAGTCTTTCTTCATAGCTGAGGCGCTCCATCCCAGGTAACATCCTGGTGAATCTTCTCTGCACCCTCTCCAAAGCAATCACATCCTTCCTATAGTGAGGCGACCAGAACTGCACACAGTACTCCAGCTGTGGCCTCAACAGCGTTTTGTACAGCTCCATCATAACCTCCCTGCTCTTATATTCTATGCCTCGGCTAATGAAGGCAAGTATCCCATATGCCTTTTTAACCACCTTATCTACCTGTTCCGCTGCCTTCAGGGATCTTTGTACATGTACACCAAGGTCCCTCTGACCCTCTGTACTTCCTAGGGTCCTACCACTCATTGTATATCCCCTTGCCTTATTTGTCCGTCCAGAATTCATCACCTCGCACTTTTCAGGGTTAAATTCCATTTGCCACTTTTCCGCCCATCTGACCAACCCATTTATATCGTCCTGTAGCCTGAGGCTTTCCTCCTCGCAATTTACCACCCCACCAATTTTCGTGTCATCTGCAAACTTACTGATCATACCTTTTACATTCTCATCCAAATCATTTATGTAGATCACAAACAGCAAGGTTCCCAGCACCGATCCCTGAGGTACCCCACTGGACACAGGCTTCCAGTCACAAAAGCAACCTTCGACCATCACCCTCTGCCTCCTGCCACTCAGCCAGTTTAGGATCCAGCGCGCCAAGGCACCCTGGATCCCATGGGCTCTTACCTTCTTGACCAGTCTCCTATGCGGGACTTTGTCAAAAGCTTTACTGAAATCCATGTAAACCACATCCACAGCATTTCCCTCATCCACACACATAGTCATCCCCTCGAAAAATTCAATCAGATTGGTCAGACATGATTTACCCTTGACAAAGCCATGCTGACTATTCCCGATTAATCCTTGCCTCTCCAAGTGGAGACTAATTTTGTCCCTCAGAATTTTTTCCAATAATTTCCCTACCACAGGTGTTAGGCTCACTGGCCTGTAATTCCCTGGTTTATCCCTGCTACCCTTCTTGAATAATGATACTATGGCCTAGAAATTGGGTTTTGGCTTAGCCAGGGCTTTAGTGCCGGAAATTAGTGCCGGCGCTAAGTCCCCTGCGCGCGCCAAAAATTCAGTGGCGCCGCGCCCAAACAGCTGCCGGCGCTACTGAAGGGTCTTAGCGCCTGGAAAAGGGCGCTAACTGCCATTTCGCGCCGGAATTCCGGCGCTGCGGCACCCGATGCGGTGCGGCAGGCTGGGGAAGTGCAGGCCTCCTCCTTCCGTTAAGGAGGAGCTGCCTGCACCCGGCCGCGGCCCGTGCAAATCTGCTTAAAAATGAGCCCGGCACCTCGGACAAGTGCCGGGCTTGCATCTGTTCCAGGGGGGGGGGGAGAGAAGTCCGGGGACGGAGCTGCGGGCAGGCGGCCGACGGGAAAGCGGCCGGCCGCCGTGGGGCCTTTAATGCGCCGGCGCTAACTGCAGTAAGGCACCTCTGACAAAACGCTGGTTGCGGCTGCCATGGGCGAGGCGGCCGCAACTCAATTTCGGAGTTCGGGCGGGTTACCACGGCAACCGGGACGCTGCGCACACCGATGACGTCATCGGTGCCGGCGCAGTGCTACCGGAGCAATGCCGATTTAGGGCCCCAGGGAATTTCACTACTGGCCATAACTCCGGCGCAAGGCCCTCTAGCGCCTCAAATGAGGCTCTAAGGCTACTGAATTTTCAGCCGTACGTTAGCTGTTCTCCAGTCCTCTGGTACATTCCCTGTGGCCAGAGAGGTTCTGATAATGTGTGTCAGAGCCCCTGCAATCTCCTCCTTTGCCTCACACAACAGCCTGGGATACATCTCGTCTGGGCCTGGGGATTTATCCACTTTTTGGCCTGCTAAAACCGCTAGTACCTCCTCCCTCTCGATACTAATGTGTTCAAGTATGTCACAGTCCCCTTGCCCGATTTCTATGTCTACATCGTCTTTCTACATAGTGAACACAGATGCAAAAAATTCATTTAAAACCCCGCCTACATCATCTGGCTCTACACACAGATTGCCACTTTGGTCCCTAATGGGCCCCACCCTTTCACTGGTTATCCTCTTGCCCTTAATATACTTATAAAACATCTTAGGATTTTCTTTTATTTTGCTCGCCAGTGTTATTTCATGGCCCATCCTCGCCCTCCTAATTTCTTTTTTATGTATGCCCCTGCACTTTTTATACTCCTCTAGGGCTTCCTCCGTCTTTAGTCGTTTGTAACTTCCTAAAGCCCCCCTTTTTTTCCTAATGCATTTTTGTATATCCCTTGTCATCCAAGGTTCCCTTTGCTTGTTGGTCCCACCCTTGACCTTTACAGGAACATGTTGGCGTTGCGCTCTCTCTATTTCCCGTCTGAAAGTCTCCCACTGCTTTGATGTGGATTTTCCTATAAGTAGCTGCTCCCAGTCCACTTTGGCCAGATCCTGCCTTATCATATTAAAATCGGCCTTTCCCCAATTTAGAACCCTTATTTCCGGGCCGTCTTTGTCTTTTTCCATGACCACCTTAAATCTCACCGAATTATGGTCACTGTCGCCAAAATGCTCTCCTACTGACACTTCCACCACTTGCCCGGCTACATTCCCTAGAATTAGGTCCAGTACCGCCCCCTCTCTTGTAGGACTTTCTACATGTTGGCTCTAAAAGCTCTCCTGGATGCACTTTAAGAATTCTGCACCCTCTAAGCCTTTCACACTCTGACTATCCCAATTAATATTGGGGAAGTTGAAATCCCCCACTATTATTACCCTATTATTTTCGCACTTCTCTGAGATTTGCCTACATATCTGTTCCTCTATCTCCCCCTGACTGTTCAGGGGCCTATATTACACTCCCAGCAAAGTGCTTGCCCCCTTTTTGTTTTTAAGTTCTACCCATATGGCCTCATTAGAGGAACCCGTTAATATATCATCCCTCCTTACAGCAGTAATTGATTCCTTAATTAATATTGCAACACCCCCTCCCCTTTTACACCCCCCTCTGTCTCGCCTGAAGATTCTATACCCCGGAATATTGAGCTGCCAGTCCTGACCCTCCCTCAACCATGTCTCCGTGATAGCATCAATATCGTACTCCCATGTGTTCAGCAACAACTTCAGTTCATCCACCTTATTTGCAAGACTCCTTGCATTAAAATAAATGCCTTCCAGCCTTGCCAAATTCCCTTTTGCCTTCATATATTTGCTCTGCCTTCCCAGCTGACTTGTTTTTTCCTCCGTATTTGGCTGTAAACCACCCCCTACTATAGTTCCACTCTGTATCCCATCCCCCTGCCAAGTTAGTTTAAACCCTCGCCACAGTGCTAGCAAACCTTCCCGCAACATATTGGTCCCCCTCTGGTTCAGGTGTAAACCGTCCGACTTGTACAAGTCCCACCTTTCCCAGAAGCAGACCCAGTGATCCTGGAAACTAAAGCCCTCCCTCCTGCACCATCCCTTTAGCCACGCATTCACCTGTTCTATCTTCCTATTCCTATACTCACTAGCAAGTGGCACCGGGAGTAATCCAAAGATTACAACCTTTGAGGTCCTGCTCTTTAATCTTCCACCTAGCTCCTTAAATTCTTGCTGCAGGACCTCATCCCTCTTTTTACCTATGTCGTTGGTACCAATGTGGACCACGACCTCTGGCTGTTCACCCTCCCCCTCCAGAATGCCCTGCAGCCGCTCAGTGACATCCTTGACCCTGGCACCAGGGAGGCAACAAACCATCCTGGACTCACGCCTACGGCCACAGAAACGCCTATCTGTTCCCCTTACTATAGAATCCCCTACCACTATTGCTCTCCAACTCTTTTTCCTCCCATCCTGGGCAGCAGGAGCACCCCCAGTACCAGGAAGTTGGCTGCTGCTGCCTTCCCCTGGTGAGTCACCCCCCTCAACAGTGTCCAAAGCAGTATACTTGTTTGAGAGAGGAATGGTCACAGGGGTCTCCTGCACTACCTGCCTGCTTCTATTGCTCCGCCTGGTGGTCACCCATTTCCTTTCTTCCTGTGCAGCCCTACCCTGCGGTGTGACCAACTCACTAAACATGTTATCCATGACCCTCTCAGCATCGTGAATGCTCAACAACCCATCCACCCGCAGCTCCAGTGCCTCAATGCGGTCTGCTAGTAGCTGCAGATGGATGCATCTCTGGCACACGTGGTCATCAGGGGCACCGGCAGTGTCCCTGAATTCCCACATAGAGCAAGAGGAGCATATCATGGGGCTGGGCTCTCCTGGCATGACCTTCCCTTTAATTAATTTAAATTAATTTACTATCACCAATTAAAGATATCTCTAAGGCGCTTGTATAGTCTACCAACAGTCCCTGCTATACCAGAAAAGAACCTAGTAACTATAAACTACAGAGTTAAAGTTTAAAAAAGAGAAATACTCATCAACCAATCACTTACCTGCTACCTGGTGACATCACACTCTGATTACTTTTTACCTCTCTCCCCGCTGCTGAGTTGGTACGCCTCGCTGGTCGTCGGTTTTTATACCGGGCTCCTCCTCGCTGCTCCCTGCTCCGAGTGGTCAGGCCTCGCTGGTCGCCGGTTTTTATACCGGGCTCCTCCTCGCTGCTCCCTGCTCCGAGTGGTCGGGCCTCGGTGCTCTCTCCGGTTTTTATACCGGGCTCCTACTCGCTGCTCCCTGCTCCGAGTGGTCGGGCCTCGGTGCTCTCTCCGGTTTTTATACCGGTCTCCTCCTCGCTGCTCCCTGCTCCGAGTGGTCGGGCCTTGGTGCTCTCTCCGGTTTTTATACCGGGCTCCTCCTCGCTGCTCCCTGCTCCGAGTGGTCGGGCCTCGGTGCTCTCTCCGGTTTTTATACCGGGCTCCTCCTCGCTGCTCCCTGCTCCGAGTGGTCGGGCCTCACTGGTCGCCAGTTTTTATACCGGGCTCCTCCTCGCTGCTCCCTGCTCCGAGTGGTCGGGCCTTGGTGCTCTCTCCGGTTTTTATACCGGGCTCCTCCTCGCTGCTCCCCGCTCTGAGTGGTCGGGCCTCGGTGCTCTCTCTGGTTTTTATACCGGGCTCCTCCTCGCTGCTCCCTGCTCTGAGTGGTCTCGGGCCTCGCTGGTCGCCGGTTTTTATACCGGGCTCCTCCTCGCTGCTCTCTGCTCCTTGCTGTTGGTGAGCCTTGACAACGGGGAACCTTTCTGTGGGCACTTATTATGTGGGCTGCATTGGAGGGGAACGTTCTGCTGCTGAATCTTCTGGAAAGGGCACTGAGATGCTGGGAGAGGGGGGCGGGCATGGCCAGACGGAGGAGCGCCAACAGATGTCGCCACTGTTACGTTCATGTAATAATAAGAAAAGGACTGCAGAGAACGGTACAACAGGTGTTTACTCAACGTGGTTCAAACTGCAACTGAAACAACAGATTACTACTCAGCGTTATATACAAGTGTGGTCACTGCCGGTACTACAGTATACATGAGCTGTGGAAAGTAGTTCCCCCCTTAAAGGTACATACATTACAATTCCTCCCCTTTTAGATTAACAGTACCATAACAATCATTTAACAATTAAATATCAAACTAATTACAATTAACACTTTTAACATGCAACATTAGCTGAAAATAGTCTATTTATAAATTCAGTCTTTGGGGAGGCTTCCTGATCCTTTCTGGATAGCGCCTTTCCCGAGTGTCTTGCTCTTGGTGCGGAGGCGATTCTGGCCCCCTGTCGTTGGTTGGTTCATCAGCTTCCGATGCAACTGTTTCTGGTGTAGATGCTACCTGTACGTCAGGTTCGTCACCAAGTACATATGGGCGAGGCATGGGGTTGACTCGTTCCTGTGACTCTAGGATCTGGTCGGCATGGCGTCTCACGATGCTCTCCCCAACGTCCACTGTGTACATTATTGGCCCCTGCCATGTGCATATCGTTCCTGGTTGCCATTTCTCTGTTCGGTAGTCACGGGCCAAGACTGGTTGCCCTACATTGAAGCTCCCTGTCAGCTTCTCATTGATGTGCTGGAATTGCTTACTCTCAACATCTCTTCGTACATTTGGTCTGAGCAAATCCAGACGAGATCTCAACCTTCGGTTAAAGAACATCATGACCGGGGCCTGGTTGGTGACTGCATGTGTCTCATTTCTGTAGGCTAACAGGAAATTGTCCACCTTATGCTGCAGTGGAATGTCGTCATCGCACATGGCCTTTACTGCTTTTTTAAAGGTTTGTACGAAGCTCTCAGCCAATCCATTTGTGGCTGGATGATACGGGGCGGATGTGTAATGCCTTACTCCATTCCTTTTCATAAATCTTCGAAACTCTTCGGACACAAACTGTGGTCCGTTATCAGAGCAAATCTGCTCTGGCAAGCCGTTCCTGGCAAAAATGTTCCGTAGGACTGCAATAGTTTTCTCTGTGGTGATGGAGGACATTTTGATCACCTCAGGCCATTTCAAGTGCGCATCCACGGCTATGAAAACATTGAGTCCATGAATGGACCAGTAAAATCAATATGTACCCGTTGCCACGGAGATGAGGGCCACTCCCATGGGTGTAGAGGGGCATGCGGTGGTGCATTTTGGACCTTCTGGCAACCTGAGCAGCTCTTTGTCAGGTCCTCAATTTGCTAATCGATCCCCGGCCACCACACATAAGCCCTAGCAAGGCGTTTCATTTTCACCCCTCCCAGATGACCTTCGTGGAGCTCATTGAGCACTCTCTCCCTTAACTTGGGTGGAATTACCACTCGGGATCCACACATCAAGGTCCCCTGGCATAACGACAGCTGTTCTCTTCTGGATGAGAATGCTGGCAACAGTGAGTCAAATCATATACCCGAGATAGTGTCGGGTCATTTCGGGTCTCCTTCTCTATACCAGCGTTAGTTACTGGCAAGCATTCAATTATAGTCGAATGACATATTTCGACAGGATCTACTGCTGGTGCTTCCTCCGCAGTAGGCAGTGGCAGGCGTGATAGCCCATCAGCGTTTCCATGCTGTTTCGTGCCCTTATACTCGAATTCATATTGGTGCACTCCTAGAAAAGGGGACCATCTTTGTAGCCATTGCGCAGTCATCACCGGAACGCCCTTCTTTGGATTAAAGATTGAGACAAATGGTTGGTGGTCAGTCAGCAAGGTGAACTTCTGCCCGTGCAGATAGTGATTGAATTTTTTCACTCCCCACACTAGGCTGAGGGCCTCCCTGTCAATCTGGGCGTAGTTACGCTCGGCTGAGGTTAGTGACTGAGATGCAAAGGCTACTGGCCTCTCTGAGCCATCCGGGAATTTGTGCGACAGCACCACTCCAATGCCATAGGGTGATGTATCACACGCCAACCGAATTGGTAGTGCTGGGTTGAAATGAGCCAACACCTCTTTTGATGTGATCAATGCTTTGCTCTTCTGGAAAGCTCGTTTACATTCGTCACTCCACTTCCATGGTACCCCCGTTTGCATTAGGGTGTTCAGTGGGTGTAGTACGGTAGACAAATTCGGCAAGAACTGATGGTAGTAGTTCACCAGCCCGAGGAACGACCTCAGTTGTGATACATTTTCCGGTGCTGGAGCCTTGACTTCTGCCTCAATCTTTTCAGGGGACTTATGTAACCCCTCTTTATCAATAACATAGTCACAATACGAGATCTGCTTCTGGAAAAACTCGCATTTGTGGCGATTAGCTCTGAGCCCATATTCCTTCAATCTGGTGAGCACCTGCTCCAGGTTGGCGAGGTGATCACTGTCATTTTCGCCGATGACCAGGATGCCGTCCAAGTAATAGTGGGTCCCTGGAATTCCTTGCAGGACTTGTTCCATTGCCCTTTGCCAAATAGCCAGAGCTGATGCTACCCCGAACACCAGCCGGTTGTACTGGTAGAGACCTTTATGAGTGTTGATCGTGAGGTACTGTTTTGAGGCTTCTTCTACCTCCATTTGCAGGTACGCCTGGGCCAGATCAACCTTAGTGAAGCGTTTCCCTCCAGATAGCGAGGCGAAAATATCTTCAATTCGCGGAAGCGGATATTGTACCGTGTGAAGGACTGGGTTCACTGACACCTTAAAGTCCCCACAGATGCGAACCTTCTTTGGTTCCCCAGGCGTATTACTCAACGACCTCTTCATTACAGGAACAATGGGTGTAGCCCACTCGCTCCAGTCCACTTTGGACAGTGCTCCTGAATGTTCGAAACCTTCCCGCTCTGCTTCGACGGCTGGGCGGATTGCATAAGGTACCGGTCTGGCATTAAAAAACTTTGGGCTTGCATTTTCCTCTATTTTGATCGTCGCTGTTATGCCTTTTAGTGTTCCGAGTCCCTGCTGGAACACTTCTTGTGCATCAGTTAGCATTTTTGACAGTCGTCCAGGTGTGATGTCGTCATCCTTTTTGGCATCTACAGTCAGTGCTTGTATGGAATGCCAATCTAGCTGTATCTTCCGGATCCATTCACGTCCTAGTAGTGGTGGTCCTCCATCTGGCAATACATATAGGTCCATTTTTGATGTTTCCTTGCCGTTATATATAACGTTCACCCTTATTTTTTCTTTGGGGTAGACTTTTTGCCCCGTGTACGTCTTGAAGACAATCTTTGTATCTCTCAAGGGTATATGTGAGAATAGCCGCTTGTAGTCCCTTCGGTTTATGACTGTTAGGGCTGATCCTGTGTCCAATTCCATTTTCGCTTGGATTCCTGCTATCTTGAGTGTGACCCAGATAGTTTGGTGATCCTCTGTTTTGATCACATTATGTAGTTTCAGACAACCCAGCTCCTTGCTTCCGGAGTCTGCATCACTCTTCTGTTCGTCTGAACTACTCTCCGTCAACTTATGTACCTTCTTGTACTTCTCCTGTGAAGATTTCTTGCTGCTGGTTTTCTTTCCCGACCTGCAGACTCTTGCTTTGCGTCCTACTTTTCCACACTGTCTGCACACTTTGTCCTTGAACCAGCAATCATTATGGTCGTGTGTTGTTCTGCCGCAGCGATAGCACTTCACTGTTCCGTATGACATTTCATTTATGCCATATTCTTGTGGTCTCCATTGTATCTCTGCAGCGCCCCGTGCTGCTACTTCGTGTGATACTGCCATGCTGAAAGCCTTGTCCAGCATAAGATCCTTTTCTGATAGAAGACGTTTCTGGGTTCCTTCACTTTGAAGCCCACACACAAACTTGTCCCTTAAAGTATCTGCTAGTCCCATTCCAAACTGGCAGTGTTTCGATAGCTTGCGCAGTTCCATTAAATACTCAGCATTACTTTCATCTTTATGCTGGTTCCTTTTGTGAAACTTAAATCTTTCTGCTATCAGCAGCAGTGTGGGGTTTAAGTGGTCCTGTAGGATTGACACTATGTTTTCAAAATCATTTTCTACTGGCTTCTCTGGGGTTACTAGGTTTCGTAGTAAGCCATACGTTTTTGCACCCATTGAATTCAACAATACCAGCGCTTTCTTGTCATCTGGCACTTCATTCGCCTTGCAGTAGATTTCTATGCGTTCGACATATGTCGTCCAATCTTCGACTTCATTGTGGAACGCTGTAATACTGCCACTCTTCGGCATTTTTGGGTGTGGTTAGACTGGCTTAAAATGCCATCTCCCGCGCTTTCCTTTCTTCCCCGCTGCGGCTTAAAATGGCGTCGCCCGCGCTGCTGCCAACGCCGCTCTCGGCGGTCCTCGTGGCAAATGGTGATGCCCTTTGGGTTTCACGCACTGCTCCTGCGCTGCTGCCAATGCCGCTCTCTGCAGTCCTCGCGGCAATCACAGAACCTCGTGTTTTTCTGCGCGCCTCTCTCCCCCGTTGACGCTGCTCGGCCCTTGAACACCGGCTGCGCTCTGCTCTCTCTCTCCCATTGACGTCACTCGGTCCTGAACACCGGCTGCACCCTGTGCGCTCTGCCCTCTCTCTCTCCCCCATCGACACTGCTCGGCCTTTTTCTGTGCCGCTCGGTCGGGCTCTAGCCTGTCGCTGTCCAGGAAGGGTCTGCGCAGTACCTGTTGCCAGCCCGTTTTGCTGGACCACCGTGACTGGAAAGCCAAGCCTGGCTCTCGACAGCCTCCCATGCGATGCTCAAATCTCCGCTGGATGACTGGGCATTTGCCCGTGGTCGACGCCCGTGCTTCTGGACTCGACCTTCTTCCACTGTTCTCCAGGAGCGAATCCCTGGGAGGTGATGCAGAGTTGCAGGTAGGTTCGAGCTTGCTCGTCACCACTGTTACGTCTGTGTAATAATTAGAAAAGGACAGCAGAGAACGGTACAACAGGTGTTTACTCAACGTGGTTCAAACTGCAACCTAAACAACAGATTACTACTCAGCATTATATACAGGTGTGGTCACTGCCGGTACTACATTATACATGAGCTGTAGAAAGTAGTTCCCCCCTTAAAGGTACATACATTACAGCCACAGCAGACCTTACGCTGGCAGGGTTTTCTGACAGCAGTTTTCCTGCATGAACATGCCGGAGGAGCAGTGTGCCAGAAAGCTGCGATTTAGAAAGGAGGTGGTGACTGAGCTGTGCCAGCTGCTTCAGCCAGTTCTGCAGCCTCAGATAAGGTGCAGGACATCTCTGTCGGTGGCTGAGAACATGGCTGCTGGCCTGAACTTCTATGCGAGCGGCTCTTCTCAGGCTGTGCGTCAGAGGCTGAACAGAAGTAGCTTCTAGGCCCCTCTCACGGAATGCTTGCTGCCATTCCAAGAACAGGAATGGAACTGGCTGATACCCCCAAGCCAGTGAAGGGCAACATGCATGTAAATGGCAGGCATGGCCATTGTAAATGAAGAAAGTGTTTCATTACACAAAATGTGGCTCCTTCAAACATGAGAAAGCTATGGCAACAGAAAGCAAAACTAATACACTGACACATTACTGGCTCTCACACCCGGGAGACTGTCCAAAACATAAATCACATTCCGACCATCTTCCTTGGCCTTGATTCCACTGCGCCAACCAAAGCATCCAATGCCCCATCAGTGAGGCGTTCCGCCCTCTGCCTCACCCTTTACATGTCTTGCTAGACTGGTGCACCACAGATAGGCTCCCACCGCATGGAAGGCCTACAAGGCAGTGAGTGTGTCTGGTGATGCCAACTAACCTGCCCCTTTAAGAGCTGGCCGGCACCACTGTGTCTCAGGGAAAGTAATTATTGACAGCACCCTCGCTGCGCCCCGCTGCTGCGAAATTGGGTTGCGCCGCTGTGTTAGCACCTTAAGAGTAGCGTGCAGCGCCTGATTTAGTGCCGCAATCACCTTTAGGGGCGCTGCAACCCAATATCACGCTAGGTGGTGCTAAATTGTGCCTGGCACTAAACTTTGCGCATTGCCGGGACTAGCCCCCCAAATGCGACTATACCGAATTTCTAGGCCTGAGTGTTCATTAATGTTCAAATATACATGGGTTCGATGTATATGGACCCTGAATCACTTGGCTCCTCCACAGTTGCTAGATTCGCACCATTTAGAAAATACTCTGATCTATCTTTCTGAGGTCTGGAGTGGATGAACTCTCACGTTCATGGGCACTGAGTGTTAGAAAGAGAATATTCACGGGGGAAATCCCTCCCATGTCATTAATGGGTGATGGTCTATCGATATCTCTGTCCGGTGTACAGCTTTCATTAATCCTTCGACAGACACACTCTTGGTGATTCTTGACATTTTATTTAAATATAGAGACCATCGCAGTCCCTTTACTGTCCCAGTGATGGTGGGTGAGCAACATTCAGGTTCTGGACATTGAGATCTGGTCAGGGGCCTCACAGTGTCGCGTTTCCTGGTTACACAATCACTCTGCCAGCTCGTTCTCTCTCTCATCACTCTAGTTTGCATATGTTGCGAAATTATCTCCTGTGCTCTTTAAAAGATCTTTTTCGAGCTTCTGATGTGAACAATCTGTTGTTCTCAGTCTGTCAACATCATCTGACAAACATTACATCATATGATCATAGAATGATACAGCACAGAATGAGGCCATTTTGCCCACCGTGCTCTTTGAAAGGGTTGTCCAATTAATCCCACTCCCCTGCTCTTTCCCCATGGACCTGTAAATCATATGCCCTCTAAAATGTATTGTGATGAAATATGTCATTCATCAGACTCTGTATTTAGCTACACATATTGTATTGCCTGCTCCTGTGTTTTACCTTGTATTGTATATAGTGCACCGCCCCCTTTCTCCCCATTGGGTGTGTCGGCTCCGCCCATACCTGGCCCTACTTAAGACAAGCCCAGACTTGTCTTGCAGCAGAACAGCAGAATGCTAGGTGAAGTTAGGTGAAGACACAGGCATCTATCTTTGCTAATAAAAGACTTGTTTTATCCAGTTAACTTCGAGCCTTGAAATTATTGAGGCGCATCAATTTTATTCGCAAACTTTCAACGATGGATCAACTTTTCAAACCGGATCGCTTGGATTTGGACCCGCATGCTTCGGATGCATCGGCACGGTTTGGACACTGGTTCCAGTGCTTGGAATTATTTATGGCCAACTCCGAAGCCATCGCAGCCTCTAAAGCCACCGGAGATGTGAAACTCCCGATCCTGCAGAATCGGGTAAGCCACCGGGTTTTTCCACTCATCCAAGACACCGCCACCTACCTGGATGCCTGCAACATTCTAAAGGCCCACTATCAGTGGCCTGCCAATGAGGTGTACGCCAGGCATCTGCTTGCTACCTGCACACAGCGACCCGGAGAGTCACCAGAGGTCTTTCTAGTCACCCTAAAAGTGCTTGGCAAAGACTGCAAATGCGAAGACGTGAAAGCCACGGTATACACATACGAGCTTATTCGGGATGCCTTTATCACAGACCTCAGCTCTAATTACATCCGGCAGAGACTGCTAGAGATAACGGGCCTAGATCTGACACAGGCTGTGGACACAGCGCGATCGCTGGTTGTGGCTCAGAAGAACTCTGAATCCTACTCTTCAGGCCGCGCGGCCCACGCCGCCTCTGCTTCCCCGCCCGGTAGCCCAACACCGTCGGGGCCCTGCTCTCCCCCCAGAAGCCCTACGACCGCCGCAACGCATCGGGGCCGCAAATGCTACTTCTGCAGGAAGCCGAAGCACACCAGGAACCTGTGCCCGGCGAAAGGCACCAGCTGCTGTAAGTGCAGTAAGAAGGGGCACTTTGGGAAGGTGAGCAGAGGGAACCCCGCAGGCAAACCCGCCACCGCCGTGTGTGCGCCGTGGGAGTGGCCATCTTGGGCACCATCTTGTCCGACCTCGTGGGGTCCGCCATCTCGCGAGCAGACACCGTGGACGCCATCTTACCCGGCCTCATGTGGCCCACCATCTTGTCCCGATCAGGGCCCTACAGTGGCGTTGATCACAGTGGACCAATCCAGACCGCACCCACTATCCAAATCGATGGTGGACATCGAGGTAAACGGGTGCAAGGTTAAATGTTTAATTGACAGCGGGAGCACGGAGAGCTTCATTCACCATGGTCTGGTACAACGACTCTCTCTAACTATAGTCCCTACTCAGGGCACGATCTCTATGGCCGACAAAACCCAGCTATCGACTATTGCGGGTTACTGCGCGGTACGATTGTCTGTTAAAGGCACTGTATATATTAATTTTAAACTGTTAATTATGAAGGATTTATGTGTGAGCGTGATCTTGGGCCTGGATTTTCAGTGCCACCACCAAAGCATCACGCTCAATTTCGGTGGGACCCAGCCGCCCCTCACAGTGTGCGGTCTGGCTACCCTGAAGGTAAAGCCGCCTTCGCTATTCGCGAACCTTACCCCTAACTGCCGGCCAATAGCGACCAAAAGCAGGAGGTACAGCTGGGAGGACAGGCGGTTTATCACGACCGAGGTAGACAGGCTCCTGAGGGAGCGCATTATTGAACGCAGCAACAGCCCGTGGTGCGCCCAAGTGGTGGTGGTGAGGGGTAGCGAGAAGAAGCGGATGGTGATTGACTATATTCAAACAGTCAACATCTATACCCAACTAGATGCCTACCCGCTACCCCGCATATCCGAGATGGTGAACCAAATCGCCCAATACCGGGTGTTCTCCACTATCGACCTCAAGTCAGCATACCACCAGCTCCCTATCAGACCAGAGGACCGTTCGTACACCGCCTTCGAGGCAAACGGACGCCTCTACCAGTTCCTCAGAGTCCTCTTTGGGGTGACGAATGGGGTCTCGGTCTTTCAGAGGGAGATGGACCGCATGGTCGATGACCACCACTTGCAGACAACCTTCCCCTATCTCGACAACGTCACCATCAGCGGCCGCAACCAACAGGACCACGACTCAAACCTCGCGAGGTTTCTTAAAACCGCACATAAACTCAACCTCACTTACAACAAGGACAAGTGCGTTTTCAACACCACACGCCTCTGCATACTAGGCAGCGTGGTGGAGAATGGGGAAATCGGACCAGACCCCGACCGATTGCGCCCCCTACGGGAGCTGCCCCTGCCCAACACTCCCAAAGCCCTGAAAAGTTGCCTGGGGTTATTCTCGTATTATGCCCAATGGGTCCCTAACTACTCCGATAAAGCCCACCCCCTCTTGAAAGCATCCTCTTTCCCGCTCTCTGCTGAGGCCCATGCTGCCTTCAAAAGCATTAAGCAGGATATTGAGCGGGCCACGCTACAGGCAGTGGACGAAAACACTCCCTTTCAAGTGGAAAGTGATGCGTCTGACTTTGCCTTGGCGGCCACCCTCAACCAGGCGGGGCGGCCCGTAGCTTTCTTCTCGAGGACCTTCCAGGGGCCCGAGAGCAGACACTCCTCCGTGGAAAAGGAGGCCCAAGCCATCGTTGAGGCAGTGTGCCACTGGCGGCACTACCTAGCCAGCAAACGCTTCACCCTACTTACCGACCAGCGGTCGGTAGCGTTATGTTCAATAATAAACAGAGGGGGAAGATTAAAAATGATAAGATTCTTAGGTGGCGGATCGAGCTCTCCACCTTCGAGTACGACATCATATACCGGCCGGGGGCCCTTAACGAATCCCCCGACGCCCTCTCACGAGGGATGTGTGCCAACGCCACCGGGGATTGGCTACAGACCCTCCACAACGACCTCTGCCACCCAGGGTTCACACGGCTGTTCCACTTCATAAAGTCCCGCAACTTACCCTACTCGATTGAGGAAGATCGGTCCCTGACCAGGAACTGCCATACTTGCGCTGAGTGCAAGCCTCGGTTCTACCGCCCTGATAGAGCCCACCTAATCAAAGCTACACGGCCCTTTGAGCGGCTTAGCTTAGATTTCAAGGGCCCCCTCCCGTCCGTCGACCGCAATGTTTACTTCTTGAACAGTGTGGACGAATACTCCCATTTCCCATTCGCCTTCCCCTGCCCAGACATGACCAGCGCCACGGTCATTAAATGCCTCAACAGCCTGTTCTGCCTGTTCGGTATGCCAAGCTATATCCACACGGATAGGGTGTGTCCTTCATGAGTGAAGAGCTACGCCAGTACATGCTGTCCAAGGGGATTGCCACGAGCCGTACCACCAGCTACAACCCCCGGGGTAACGGTCAGGTGGAGCGAGAGAACGGGACAGTATGGAGGGCAGTCACCCTAACTCTAAGGACCAAGGGCCTCCCTATCTCCCGCTGGCAGGAAGTCCTCCCAGATGTGCTCCACTCAATACGGTCACTATTGTGTACCGCCACTAATGCCACACCTCATGAGCTAATGTTTGTGTTTTCCCGGAAATCCACCTCAGGCGTATCCATACCATCATGGCTCTCCACCCCAGGTCCGGTACTTTAGCGGAAGCATGTGAGGGGCCACAAGACGGACCCTCTCGTGGAGCCAGTGCACCTGCTCCACGCCAACCCACAATATGCAAATGTCCGGCACGCCGACGGACGGGAGGACACTGTGTCCATAAAAGACCTCGCCCCAGCCGGTAACAACAGCAACAAAGACAACGAATACAACAACAACAGCAAAAACGACAACAACCACAACAACTATTACCCACCCACTCCACGCACTATTCTTTCATCACCCCTGGACGACCACCAGCCAACGGTACCCCCACCACCTACTCCTTCAACAACCCCGGTGGCGCCCCCGGCAGAGACCCAGGAGGCCACCCGGGACACCCAGCCGGCAACCGCAGCACCGCAACCGTTACGTCGGTCACAGAGGACTATCACACCCCCAGACAGACTAAATCTGTAGAAGGGGTGAATGTGATGAAATATATCATTCATCAGACTCTGTATTTAGCTACACATATTGTATTGCCTGCTCCTGTGTTTTACCTTGTATTGCATATAGTGCACCGCCCCCTTTCTCCCCATTGGGTGTGTCGGCTCCGCCCATACCTGGCCCTACTTAAGACAAGCCCAGGCTTGTCTTGCAGCAGAACAGCAGAATGCTAGGTGAAGCTAGGTGAAGACACAGGCATCTTTCTTTGCTAATAAAAGCCTTGTTTTATCCAGTTAACTTTGTGCCTTGAAGTTATTGAGGCGCATCATGTATCCAATTCCCTTTTAAAGTTACTATTGAATTTGCTTCCAGTGCCCTTTCAGGCAGTGCATTCCAGATCACAACAACTCGCTGTGTTAGTAATAATTTTTCCTCATGTCGCCTCTGATTCTGTCGGCAATCACCTTACATCTGTGTCCTCTGGTCACTGACCCTTTGGCCACTGGAAACAGATTAGAATTATTTACTCTATCAAAACGATTCCTGGTTTTGAACACCTCAGTCAAATCTCCTCGTAATCTTCTCTGCTCTAAGTAGAACAACCCCAACTTCCCTAGTCTCTCAACAGATCTGATGTCCCTCTTTCCTGCTACCATTCTGTTAAATCTCCTCCGCACCCTCTCCAAGGCCTTGACAACATGCCTAAAATGCGTCGCCCAGAATTGGATGCAATACGCCAGCTGAGGCCTAACCTGTGTTTATAAATGTTTAGCAATAACATCCATGCTTTTTAACTCTGTGCCTCTATTAATAAAGCCGAAGATCTGGAGTGGTTTTTTAACAGCCTTCTCAACTTGTCCTTCCAAGATTTTTGTAGATACAGGCCCAGGTCTCTCTGCTCCTGCACCCCTTTAAAATTGTACCATTTAGTTCCTATTGTCTCTCCTCAAGCCTCCTACCAAAATGTATCAAATGACAACAAACTCCAACTTTTCACAGGCTGACATTGTCTCACCCTCTGATGTGTAAAGAAAACAAAGATCGATCCACTTCCATTTGCCTCTGAATCATTCAGTTTCTGCCCGATTCTCACTCCCGGAGACTCTCTGTGAATACTGACACACTCCCGCATACCCTCTTTAAATACTGACACACTCCCAGGACACTCTGTAAATAATGACACACTCCCGGGGACCCTCTGTAAATACTGACACACTCCTGGGGACCCACTGCAAATATTGACAGACTCCCGGGACCAAATGTAACTTAATGCACACTCCCATGGACGCTCTGTAAATACTGACACACATCGAGGACCCTCTGTAAGTACTGACACACTCCTGGGGATACTCTGGAAATACTGACACACTCCCGGCGACCCTCTGAAAATACTGACACACTCCTGGGAAAACTTCTGTAAACACTGACACACTCCCGGGGACCCTTTGTAAATACTGACACACTCCCGGGGACCCTCCGCAAATTCTGAAACACTCCCGGGGACCATCTGTACATATTGACACCCTCCCGGGGACCGTCTATAAACACTGACACACTCCTGGGGACCGTCTATACTTATTGACACCCTCCCGGGGACGCTCTGCAAATATTGACAGACACCCGGGGACCCTCTGTAAATACTGTCAAAATCCCAGGGACTCTCTGTCAATACAGGCACACTCCCAGGGATCCTGTGCCCATATTGACACACTCCCGGGGACCATCTGTAATACTGACACACTCCCGGGGACCCTCTGTCAATACTGACACACTCCCGGGGAACGTCTCTACTTATTGACACACTCCCGGGGACACTCTCTAAATATTGACACACTCCCGGGGACACTCTCTAAATATTGACACACACCCGAGGACACACTGTAATTACTGACACACTCCCGGGGACCGTCTGTAATACTGACAAACTCCCGGGGTACGTCTCTACTTATTGACACACTCCCGGGGACACGCTCTAAATATTGACACACACTCGAGGACACAATGTAAATACTGAGACACTCCCGGGGACACACTGTAAATGCTGACACACACCCGGGGACCCTCCGTAAATTCTGAAACACTCCCGGGGACCGTCTGTACATATTGACACCCTCACGGGGACCGTTTGTAAATATTGACAGACATCTGCGGACACTCTGTAAACACTGACGCACTCACGGGGACCCTTGGTAAATACTCACACTCCTGGGGCACCTCTGTAAATACTGCCACAATCCCGCGGACCCTCTACAAATACAGACACAATTTATGGTTCCGTCTGTAATACTGCCACATTCCTAGGGACCCTCTGTAAATACTGAGAAACTCCTGGGGACCCTCTGTAAATATTGGCACACTCCTGGGGACACTCTCTAATAATGAAACATTCCCGGGGACCCCCTGTAAACAGTGACAGACTCCTGGGGACACTGTGTGAAGACTGATTCAATCCTGGGGACCATCTGTAAATACTGACTCACTCCCGGGGACCGTCTGTAAATACTGACACACTCGCGGGGACACATTGTAAATAATGGCACGCACCCGGAGACCCCATGTAATACTGACAGACTCCTGGGGACACTGTGTATATACTCCTTCACTCGTGGGGACCGTCTGTAAATACTGACACACTCCCGGGCACCCTTTGTATATATTGACATGCTCCTGGTGACATGCTTCAAATACTGACACACTCCCGGGGATCCTCTGTAAATACTGACATGCTCCCGGGGACAATATGTAAGTACTGCCAATTTCACGGGAACCCTCTGTAAATACTGATACACACCCAGGGACCCTCTGTAAATAATAACACACTCCCGGAGACCCTGTGTAAATGCTGACACACTCCCAGAGATCCTCTCTAATCACTGACATGCTCCGGGGGACCCTCTGTAAATACCGACATGCTCCCGGGGACACTATGTAAGTACTGCCAATTTCAAGGGAACCCTCTGTAAATACTGATACACTCCCAGGGACACTCTGTAAATAATAACACACACCCGGAGACCCTGTGTAAATACTGACACACACCCGGAGATCCTCTCTAATCACTGACACGCTCCGGGGGACCCTCTGTAAATGCTGCCACACTCCAGTGTCCCTCAGTAAATACTGACATACTCCCGAGGACACTCTGCAAATACTGGCACACTCTGGGGGACCATCTGTAAATAATGACAAACACCCAAGGACCCTCTGTAAAAACTGACACACTCCCGGGGACCTTCTGCAAATTCTGACACACACCTGCGTGCCCTCTGCAAATACTGACACACAACTCGGTACCCTCTGTAATTACTTACAACCTGCTGGGGATCCTCTGAAAATACAGACACATGCCCGGGGACATTCTTTAAATAATATCACACTCACGGGGACCCTCTTATAATACTGACACACTACCACGGGCACTCTGCAAATACTGACAAACTCCCGGGGACCCTGCGCAAATACTGCCGCACACTCCCGGGGACCCACTGCAAATAAAGACACAATTCATGGGTCCCTCTGTAATACTGACACATTCCCAGGGACCCTCTGTAAATACTGACAAACTCCTGGGGACCTCTGTATATACTGACAAACTCGTGGGGACACTCTGTAAACACTGACACACTCCCAGTGACACTCTGAAAATTCTGACATACTCCCGGGAACTCTATGTAAATACTGACACACTCCCGGGGGCGCTCTGTAAATACTGTCACACACCCGGGGTCCCTCTTAAAATATTGACACACTCCCGGGCACTCCATGTAAATACTGACAGACTCCTGGGGACATTGTGTAAAGATTGATTCACTCCCGGGGACAGTCTGTAATTACTGACACACTCCCGGTGACCATCTGTAAATACTGACACACTCCTGGGGACCAGCTCTAAATAGTGATACACTCACGGGGATGCTCTGTAAATATTAACACTCTCCCCCGGGCCCTCGGAAAGTACTGACACACTCCCAGGGACACTCGGGAAATACTGACACACTCCCGGGGTCCCTCTGTAAATAGTGACACACACCTGGGGCCCTCAATAACTACTGACACACTCCCGGGGACAAACTGTAGATACTGACACGCTCCCGGGGACTCTCTGTAAATACAGACACATTCCCGCAGACAATCTCTAAATAGTGAAACACACACGGGGACTCTCTGTAAATAATTAAAACACACACCTGGGGACCCTCTGTAAATAAAGACAAACTCCCAGGAACCAACTGTTAATACTGACACACTCACAGGGACCCTTTGTAAATACTGCCCCACACTCCCGGGGACCCTCTGCAAATACAGGCACAATTCTTGGTCACTCTGTAATACTGACACATTCCCAGGGCCCTCTGTAAATACTGACAAAATCCCGGCAACTTCTGTAAATACTGACGCACTCCCAGGGACCCACTATAAATACTGACACACTCCCGGGTACCCTCTGTAAATACTGAGACTCTCCCGGGGACCATCTGTAAAGACTAACACACTCCCAGGGGCCTTCTGTAAATAATGACACACTTCCGGGTGCCCTCTGTAAATAATGACTCCCGAGGACACACTATAAATACTGGCACACGCCCGCGGAAAGACTGTACTTATTTACACACTCCCGGGAAGCCCCTGTAAATACAGACACACTCTCCGGGACCCTGCATAAATAAAGACACTCTCCCGGGGACCCTCTGTAAATAATGATGCACTCCTGGGGACCCTCTGTAATACTGATGCACTCCCGGGGACCCTCTGTTATTACTGACACTCTCCCGGGGACCCACCATAAATACTGATACACTCCCGGGGAAACTCCGTAAGTTCTGACGCACGCCTGGGGGCACTCTGTAAATACTGACACACTCCCGGAGACCCTCTGTAAATACTGTCACACACCCAGGGACCTTCTGTAAGTAGTGACACACTCCCAGGGAGCACCTGTGGATGATGACACACTCGTGTGGACGCCCTGTAAATACTGACACGCTCCCAGTGACCCTCTGCAATACTGCAAAACTCCCAGCGACCCTCTGTTATTACTGACACACTCCCGGGGACCCTCTGTAAATAATGCCACACACTCGGGGACCCTCTGTAAATTCTGACACACTCCCCGCGACCCTCTGTAAATACTGACACACTCCCGGGTAACCCCTGTAAATACTGACAGACTGCCGGGTACACTCTGTAAATACTGATACACTCCCGGGGACCTTCCCTAATTACTGACTCACTCCTGGGGCCCTCTATACAAACTGATGCACTCCCGAGTTCCCTCGGAAAATACTGACATATCCTGGGGACCATCTGCAAATAATGACACACTCCCAAGCTAAGTCTGCAAATACTGACACTCTCCAGAAACACCCTCTGCAAATATTGACACACTCAAGGGGACCCTCTTTAATTACTGACAAACTCCCCAGGACCCTCTGTAAAATCTGACACTCTCCCGGGGAAACTCTGTAAATACTGACACACTCACGGGGACCCTCTTTAATTACTGACAAACTCCCCAGGACCCTCTGTAAAATGTGACACTCTCCCGGGGAAACTCTGTAAATACTGACACACTCACGGGGACCTTCTGCATATACTGACACACTCCCGGGGACCATCTGTAAATTCTGACACTCTCCTGGAGACCCTCTATAAATATTGACACAGTCCCGGAAAATCACTGTAAAAACTGACAAACTCCCGGGGAACATCTGTAATTAATGACACATTCCCGCGGGTGCTCTGTAAATACTGTCACACACCCGGGGTCCCTCTGTAAATATTGACACACTCCCGGGCACTCCGTGTAAATAATGACAGACTCCTGTGGACATTGTTTAAAGATTGGTTCACTCCCGGGGACAGTCTGTAAATACTGACACACTCGCGGGGAGACTCTCTAAATACAGACACATTGCCGCGGACACCATTTAAATAATGACACACTCCTGGTGACCCTCTCTAAATACTGACACACTCCCAGGGACCAGCTCTAAATACTGATACACTCACAGGGACACTCTGTAAATATTAACACACTCCCCCGGGCCCTCAGAAAGTACTGACACTCTCCCAGGGACCCTCGGGAAATACTGACACACTCCTGGGGTCCCTCTGTAAAAAGTGACACACACCCGGGGCCCTCTATAACTACTGACACACTCACGGGGACAAACTGTAGATACTGACACACACACGGGGACCCTCTGTAAATAATTAAAACACACACCTGGAGTGTGTCAGTATTTACAGTGGGTCTGTAAATAAAGACAAACTCCCAGGGACAAACTGTTAATACTGACACACTCACGGGGACACTCTGTAAATACTGCCCCACACTTCCGGGGACTCTCTGCAAATACAGGCACAATTCGTGGGTCCCTCTGTAATACTGACACATTCCCAGGACCCTCTGTAAATACTGACAAATTCCCGTGGACTTTTGTAAATAATGACGCACTCCCAGGGACACTCTTTAAATACTGACAGACTCCTGGGGACCCACTGTAAATACTGACACACTCCCGGTCACCCTCTGTAAATACTGGGACTCTCCTGGGGACCATCTGTAAATACTAACACACTCCCAGGGGCCTTCTGTAAATAATGACACACTCCCAAGGACACTCTGTAATTACATGCACACGCCCGCCGACAAACTAATTATTAACACACTCCCGGGGACCCCCTGTAAATACAGACACACTTCCTGGGACCCTGTGTAAATAAAGACACTCTCCCGGGGACCCTCTGTAATTAATGATGCACTCCTGGGGACCCTCTGTAATACTGATGTGCTCCCGGGGACACTCTGTTATTTCTGATGCTCTCCCAGGGACCCACCGTAAATACTGATACACTCACGGGGAAACTCCATAAATACTGACGCACTCCTGGGGACTCTCTGTAAATACTGACACTCTCCCGGAGACCCTCTGTAAATACTGTCACACACCCGGGGACCTTCTGTAAGTAGTGGCACACTCTTGTGGACCCTCTGTAATTATTGACACATTCCCAGTGACCCTCTGCAAATACTGCAAACTCCCAGCGACCCTCTGTTATTACTGACACACTTCCGGGGACACTCTGTAAATAATGCCACACACTTGGGGACACTCTGTAAATTCTGACACACTCCACGCGACCCTCTGTAAATACTGACACACTCTCTGGGACACTCTATAAATAATGACACACTCCCAGGGACACACTGTAAATTCAGACACACTCCCGGGTAACCCCTGTAAATACTGACAGACTCCCGGGTACACACTGTAAATACTGATACACTCCTGGGGACCGTCTGTAATTACTGACTCACTCCTGGGTACCTCTATACAAACTGATGCACTCCCGGGTTCCCTCAGAAAATACTGACACACTCCTGGGGACCATCTGCAAATAATGACACACTCCCGAGGTAAGTCTGCAAATACTGACACTCTCCAGAGACACCCTCTGCAAATACTGACACACTCAAGGGAACCATCTGGAAATACTGACACACTCTGTAATTAATGACAAACTCCCCCGGACCCTCTGTAAAATCTGACACTCTCCCGGGGAAACTCTGTAAATACTGACACACTCACCGGGACCTTCTGCAAATACTTACACACTCCTCAGGACCCTCTGTAAATACTGGCACTCTCCTGGAGACCCTCTGTAAATACTGACACACTCCCGGGACCCACTTTAAATACTGACATCTCCTGGGGACGCTCTGGAAATACTAACACCCTGTAAGTATTGACACCCACCTGTGGACCCTCTTTAAATATTGACACAGTTCAGTGTAACCTCTGTAAATACTGACAGATTTTGGGCGAACTCTCTAAATACTGACGCACACCAAGGGACCCACTGTAAATACTGACACACTCCCTGGGACCCTCTGTAAATACTGACACACTCCCCGGGACACCCTGTAAATACTGACACACTCCCCTGGACCCTCTGTAAATACTGACACACTCCCGTGGACCCTCTGTAAATACTGACACACTCCTGTGGACACCCTGTAAATACTGACACACTCCCGTGGACCCTCTGTAAACACAGACACACCCCCTGGGACCCTCTGTAAATACAGACACACTCCCTGGGACCCTCTTTAAATACAGATACACTCCCCGGGACCCTCTGTAGATACAGACACAATCCCGTGGACACCCTGTAAATACTGACACACTCCCGTGGACACTCTGTAAATACTGACACACTCCCCGGGACACTCTGTAAATACTGAACCACTCCCGTGGACCCTCTGTAAATACTGAACCACTCCCGTGGACCCTCTGTAAATACAGACACACTCCCATGGACCCTCTGTAAATACTGACAAAATCCCCTGGACCCTCTGTAAATACTGACACACTCCTGTGGACACCCTGTAAATACTGACACACTCCCATGGGTCCTCTGTAAATACTGACACACTCCCGTGGACACCCTGTAAATACTGACACACTCCCGTGGACACCCTGTAAATACTGACACACTCCTGTGGACACCCTGTAAATACTGACACACTCCCATGGGTCCTCTGTAAATACTGACACACTCCCGTGGACACTCTGTAAATACTGACACACTCCCGGGGACACTCTGTAAATACTGACACACTCCCCGGGACACCCTGTAAATACTGACACACTCCCGTGGACCCTCTGTAAATACTGACACACTCCCGTGGACACTCTGTAAATACTGACACACTCCCGTGGACACTCTGTAAATACTGACACACTCCCGTGGACACTCTGTAAATACTGACACACTCCCCGGGACACACTGTAAATACTGACACACTCCCCTGGACCCTCTGTAAATACTGACACACTCCCGTGGACCCTCTGTAAATACTGACACACTCCCGTGGACACCCTGTAAATAATGACACACTCCCGTGGACACTCTGTAAATACTGACACACTCCCGTGGACCCTCTGTAAATACTGACACACTCCCGTGGACCCTCTGTAAATACAGACACACTCCCGTGGACCCTCTGTAAATACTGACACACTCCCGTGGACACTCTGTAAATACTGACACACTCCCGTGGACCCTCTGTAAATACTGACACACTCCCGTGGACCCTCTGTAAATACAGACACACTCCCGTGGACCCTCTGTAAATACTGACACACTCCCCGGGACACCCTGTAAATACTGACACACTCCCGTGGACACCCTGTAAATATTGACACACTCCCGTGGACACTCTGTAAATATTGTCACACTCCCCGGGACACTCTGTAAATACTGACACACTCCCGTGGACACCCTGTAAATACTGACACACTCCTGTGGACACCCTGTAAATAATGACACACTCCCGTGGACACCCTGTAAATACTGACACACTCCCGTGGACACCCTGTAAATACTGACACACTCCCGTGGACACCCTGTAAATACTGACACACTCCCAAGGCCCCCCTGTAAATACTGACACACTTCCAAGGCCCCCCTGTAAACACTGACTCACTCCCCTGGACCCCCTGTAAATACTGACACACTTCGGGTGTACAATGCTTTCTTCTCAGTCTGCCAGCATCATCTGACAAACATTACATCATAGAATGCTAGAATGATACAGCACAGATGGAGGCGATTCAATCCAGCGTTCCTGTGCTGGATCTTTGAAAGAGCTGCCCCGTTAATTCCACTCCCCTGCTCTTTCTGCATAGACCTTTAAATCATATCCCATCAAAAATTTATCCAATTGCCTTTTGAAAGTTACTATTGACTCTGCTTCCACCGCCCTTCCAGGCAGCACATTACAGATCACAACATATCGCTGTGTAAATAAATGTTTCCTCATGTCACCTCTGGTTCTCTTTCCAATCACCTTAAATGTGGGTCCTCAGGTTACTGACCTTCAGCCACTGGAATCAGTTTCTTCTTATTCACTTTATTAAAACCAGTCATGATTTTGAGCTACTCTATCGAATCTCCCATAATCCTCTGTGCTCTAAGCAGACAAATCCCAGCATCTCCAGTCCCTCCACATAACTGAATTCCCTCATCCATGGCACCTTTCTGCTTCTGCCCGATTTCATTAACAAAACATTCCCTCTCAGCAACACTTCAACACAGACAGCTTACTGACACGGGAGGGATTCAACCTGTAAATATTATCCCGCTAACACTCAGTGCCCATTAAAGTTCCAGCCTTGTTGATGTTTGATATTTATTTTCAATAAAGGGACCATAGCAGTCACTTTACTGTCCCAGTGTTAGTGGGTGAGCAGCAGTCAGTGTCTGAGACATTGCTATTCAGTCAGCGGTCTCACAGTGTCCGCTGTCCTGTTTACACAAACACTCTCCCAGTAAGGCCCCATCTGGCGTAACTGTGTTCAGTTCTGGGCCCCGCTCCTCAGGAAGGACATATTGGCCTTGGAGGGAGCGCAGCGCAGATTCACCAGAATGATACCGGGGCTAAAAGGGTTAAATTATTAGGACAGGTTGCATAGACTCTACTAGTATTCCCTTCAGTATAGGAGATTAAGGAGTGAAAGAATTGCAGTGTTTCAGATGTTTAAAGGAATAGATACGGTAGATAGAGAGAAACTATTTCTTCTGGTGGGGTGTCCAGAACAAGGGGCATAATCTTACAATTAGAGTCAGATCGTTCATTGGTGATGTCAGGAAGCACTTCATCACACAAATGTTATCGGGAACAATATCTCCCCCAAAACGGTGTTGTGGCTGGGGGACAATTAAACGTTTGAAAGCTGAGATTGCTATATTTTTGTTGTTGGGTAAGGGTATTAAGATTCCTGAACCAAGGCAGCTAGATGAAATTAAGGAACAGACCAGCCGTGATCTGATTGAATCCTGGAGCAGGACTGAGGGCTGAATTCCAACTTCCTGTTCCAATGTTTCCATGTTTATATGACCCTAAAAATTATCTCTCTCTCTCTCCTCACTCTAGTTTGCATTTGTTTATAATGAGCAGCTCTGAGCTTCAGCAGATCTTATCGGTGCTTTTGATCTGGACATTTCATTGTTCTCATTCTCTGAGCAGCCTCTGAAAAACAACAAGCTCCCACCTTTTGAACCCTGATATTGTCTTGCCTGCTGCACACAGCGTACAACATTCAAATCTGTTAGCCACAGTGGAAGGAAAGATCAGGCAGACTCAGAAGTGACAATGGGTCAGATTGGCAGCGAGTAACTTCCTGGTATGCTGGTATTAACCCACGGGGATTCACAGATTCGGCAACCTGGGGAGAATGGAGATTGATGAAACTATCGGGGACCAGGGCTTAACATGAGCTGGTTGAGAGTGAAATGGAAAATAAGTCAGCTCTTTTAACGCACACTGTCACACTGAGCAATCGGGCGATATAAACATTGAGATCACGGAGGGTACGGTGGCATACTGGTTATATCACTGGGATATTGATCCAGAGAACGAGAGTTCATAATCCCACCCTGGAAGATTGTTAATTTGAATTCAAGTTTAAAAATCTTGGTATGAAAAGCCTGGTATCAGTGAAAGTGGCTGACACATGGAGTGGATTTTTCCTGTGAATATGCTCTCGCTAACACTCAGTGTTCATTAATGTTCAAATATACATGGGTGGGATGTGACTCTGATATAGGTGGGATTTGACACTGATTTAGGTCGTATTTGTCTCTGATATGAGTGAGATTTGTCTCTGATATGGGAACGATTTGTGTACATGGATCTCTGAATCACTTGGCTCCTCCACAGTTTCTAGATTCTCACCATTTGGAAAATACTCTGATCTATCTTTCTGAGGTCTGGAGTGGATGAACTCACACGTTCATGGGCACTGAGCGTTAGGAAGAGAATATTCACAGGGTAAATCCCTCCCATATCAGTCATGTATCATTAATGGGTGATGGTCTGTCGATATCTGTGTCTAGTCTACAGCTTACATTAAACCTTCGACAGACACACTCTTGGTGACTCTTGACATTTTATTTAAATATAGAGATCATCGCAGTCCCTTTACTGTCCCAGTGATGGTGGGTGAGCAGCAGTCAGGTTCTGGACATTGAGATCTGGTCAGGGGCCTCACAGTGTCGCATTTCCTGGTTACACAATCACTCTGCCAGCTCGTTCTCTCTCTCCTCACTCTAGTTTGCATATGTTGCGAAATTATCTCCTGTGCTCTTTAAAAGACCTTTTCCGTGCTTCTGATGTGAAAAATCTATTGTTGTCAGTCTGTCAGCATCATCTGACGAACATTACATCATAGGATCATAGAATGATACAGCACAGAATGAGGCCATTTGGCCCACCGTGACTGTTCCGGCTCTTTGAAAGAGCTGTCCAATTAATCCCACTCCCCTGCTCTTTCCCCATAGACCTGTAAATCATATCCCGTCAAAAATGTATCCAATTCACTTTTTAAATTTCCTATTGCATTTGCTTCCAGTGCCCTTTCAGGCAGTGCATTCCAGATCACAACAATTCGCTGTGTAACAAATAGTTTTTCTTCATATCACCTCTGATTCTTTTGCCAATCACCTTAAATCTGTATCCTCTGTCCACTGATCGTTCTGCCACTGGAAGCAGCTTATCCTTATTTACTCTATCAAAGCGATTTATGGTTTTGAACACCTCAATCAAATTTCCTCGTAATCTTCTCTGCTCTAAGTAGAACAACCCCAGCTTCTCCAGTCTCTCAACAGAACTGAAGTCCCTCATTCCCGGTGCCAGTCTAATAAATCTCCTCTGCACCCTCTCCAAGGCCTTGGCAACCTGCCTACAATGTGCTGCCCAGAATTGAACACAATGCTCCAGCTGAGGCCTAACCTGTGTTTATAAAGTTTTAGCGATAACTTCCTCTGTGCCGCTATTAATAAAGCTCAGGATCCGGAATGCTTTTTTCACAGCCTTCTCAACTTGTCCTTCCAAGATTTGTGTACATAAACCACAGGACTCTCTTTTCCTGCATCACCTTTAACATTGCACCATCTTGTTCACATTGCCTCTCCTCATGCCTCCTACCAAAATGTCTCACCTCACAACAAACGCCCACTTTTTACAGGCTGACATTGCCTTACTCTCTGATGTGTAAAGAAAACAAAGATGGCTCCCCTTCCATTTGCCTCTCTGGATCATTCTGCCTCTGCCCGTTTCTATGAACCTTTAATGACCCTCAGCTTCACCTCAACACTGACAGATTACTGACATGGGAGGGATTCAACCTGAAAATATTCTCTCGCTAACACTCAGTGACCATTAAAGTTACAGCACTGGCGATGCTTGACTTTCAATGTAAATACAGAGACCATCGCAGCCCCGTTTCTGCCCCAGTGTAAGCGGAATAGAGGCAGCAGCGGGGTAACCTTGGTGGCCCTGGTAATAAAATACCTGGACTGAGGCAGGAGCTGGTTAATCTAGGCAGCCCTGGGAATAACATTCCCGGACTGAGGTGGGAGCCGTGAAACCAGGCGGCCCTGCGAAGGAAATTCCTGGACTGAGGCAGGAACAGTGTATTTAACCTGTGCTGTACCTGCCCTGGGAGTTTTTGGTGGGACAGTGTAGAGGGAACTGTACTCTGTATTAACCAGTGCTGTACCTGACCTGGGATTGTTTGTTGGGACAGTGTAGAGGGAGCTTTACTCTGTACCTAACCCGTGCTGTACCAGACCTGGGAGTGTTTGATGGGACAGTGTAGAGGGAGCTTTACTCTGTATTAACCAGTGCTGTACCTGCCCTGGGAGTGTTTGATGGGACAGTGTAGAGGGAGCTTTACTCTATATCTAACCCGTGCTGTACCTGCCCTGGGAGTGCTTGATGGGACAGTGTAGAAGGAGCTTTACTCTGTATCTAACCCCGTGCTGTACCTGCCCTGGGAGTGTTCGATGGGACAGTGTAGAGGGAGCTTTACTCTGTATCTAACCTGTGCTGTACCTGCCCTGGGAGTGTTTGATGGGACAGTGTAGAGGGAGCTTTACTCTGTATCTAACCCGTGCTGTATATTTCCTGGGAGTATTTGATGGGACAGTGTAGAGGGAGCTTTAATCTGCATCTAACCTGTGCTATAACAGCTCTGGGAGTGTTTGATGGGACAGTGCAGAGGAATCTTTACTGTTTATCTAACCAGTGCTGTACCTGCCCTGGGCGTGTTTGATGGGACAGTGTAGAGGGACCTTTACTCTGTATCTAACCTCGTGCTGTACCTGCCCTGGGAGTGTTTGAAGGGACAGCGTAGAGGGAGCTTTACTCTGTATCTAACCCCGTGCTGTACCAGACGCGGGAGTGTTTGATGGGACAGTGTAGAGGGAGCTTTACTCTGTATCTAACCCATGCTGTATATTTCCTGGGAGTATTTGATGTGACAGTGTAGAGGGAGCTTTACTCTGCATCGAACCTGTGCTATACCATCCCTGGAAGTGTTTGATGGGACAGTGTAGAGGAATCTTTACTGTGTATCTAACCCGTGCTGTACCTGCCCTGGGCGTGTTTGATGGGACAGTGTAGAGGGAGATTTCCTCTGTATCTAACCCCGTGCTGTACCTGCCCTGGGAGTGTTTGATGGGACAGTGTAGAGGGAGCTTTACTCTGCATCTAACCCGTGCTGTATATTTCCTGGGAATATTTGATGGGACAGTGTAGAGGGAGCTTTACTCTGTATCGAACCTGTGCTATACCAGCCCTGGGAGTGTTTGACGGGACAGTGTAGAGGGAGCTTTGCTTTGTTTCTTACCCGTGCTATATATTTCCTGGGACTGTTTGATGGTCCAGTGCAGAGTGATGTTTACTATGTATCTAATCCGAGCTGTACCTGCCCTGGGAGGGTTTAATGGGACAGTGTAGAGGGAGCTTTACTCTGTATCTTACCCGTCCTGTATGTGATCTGGGACTGTTAATGGGACAGTATAGAGGGAGCTTTACTCTGTAAATTATCCCTGCTTTATCTGTCCTGGGAATGTACAATGGGATTGTGTAGAGGGAGCTTTTCTCTGTATCTTACCCCTTCTCTATCTGTCCTGGGAGTGCTTGATGGGACAATGTAGAGGGACCTTTACACTGTATCTAACCTATGCTGTCCCTGCCCTGGGAGTATTTGATGGGACATTGAAGAGGGAGCTTTACTCTCTATCTAACCCGTTCTGTAACTGCCCTGGGAGTGCATGACGGGACAGTTTAGAAGGTGCTTTACTCTGTATTAACCAGGGCGTTACCTGCTCTGGGAGTGTTCGATGGGGCTGTGTAGACAGAGTTTTACCCTGTATCTAAACCGGGCTTTACTGACCCTGGGAGTGTTTAATTATACAGTGTAAAGGGAGGTTTACTCTATAACTTCCTTCTAATAATTTCTCCCTCATATACTTATCTAGCTTCCCGTGAAATGCATCTGTGCTATTTGCCACAACTAATCCATGTGGGAGCCAGATCCACATTCTAACCAGTCTCTGGATGAAGTTGTTTCTCCTGAATACCTTATTGGATTTATTAGTGACTATCTTATATTGATGAATATTAAATAATCTAACCACTGTACCTGCCCTGGGAATGTTTGGTGTGACAGAGAAGAGAGAGGTTTACTCTATAGCTAACTCGTTGTGTCCCTGCCTTGGGAGTCTTTCATGCGAGTGTAGAGGGAGATTTACTCGGTAGCTAACACATTCAGCACCTGCCCTGGCAGTGTTTGATGCAACTGTGTAGAGGGAGATTTACTCTGTAGCTATCTCGTTCAGTACCTGCCCTGGCAGTGTTTGATGGGACTGTGGAGAGGGAGATTTACTCTGTATCTAACCCGTGCTGTACCTGCCCTGGGAGTGTTTGATGGGACAGTGTAGAGGGAGATTTACTCTGTATCTAACCCATGCTGTACCTGCCCTTGGAGTGTCTGATGGGACAGTGTAGAGGGAGCTTTACTCTGTATCTAACCCATGCTGTACCTGCCCTGGGAGTGTTTGAAGGGCCAGTGTAGAGGCAGCTTTACTTTGTATCTAACCCATATTGTAATGCCCTGCGGGTGTTTGATGGGACAGTGTAGAGGAACTTTATTCCGTATCCAACCCGTGCTCTACCTGCTTTGGTGTGCTTCACCGGACACTGTAGAGGAAGCTATATTCTCCATCTAACCAGTGATGTATCTGCCCGGGGAGTGTTTCATGGGACCGTGCAGAGGGACCTTTACTCTGTATCTAACCCGTGCTGTCCCTGGCCTGCGAGTATTTGATGGGACATTGTAGAGGGAATTTTACTCTGTATCTAACCCTTGCTGTACCTGCCCTCAGAGTGTTTGAATGGACAGTGTAGTGGGTGCTTTACTCTGTATCTAACCCGTTCTGTAACTGCCCTGGGAGTGTTTGAAGAGGCTGTGTAAAGAGAGCTTTACTCTGTATCTAACCCTTGCTGTACCTGCCCTCGGAGTGTTTGAATGGACAGTGTAGAGGGAGCTTTACTCTGTAACTAACTCGTTCTGTACCTGCCCTGGGAGTGTATGACGGGACAGTTTAGAGGGTGCTTTACTCTGTATTAAGGAGGGCTGTACCTACTCTGGGAGTGTTTGATGGGGCTGTGTAGATGGAGTTTTACTTTGTATCTAAAATGGCGTTTACCTGCCCTGGGAGTGTTTAATTGTACAATGTAAAGGGAAGTTTACTCTATAACTTCCTTCTAATCATTTCTCCCTCATATCCTTATCTAGCTTCCCGTAAAATGCATCTATACTATTTGCCACATCTAATCCATGTGGGAGCCAGTTCCACATTCTAACCAGTCGCTGGATGGAGATGTTTCTCCTGAATACCTTATTGGATTAATTAGTGACTATTTTACATTGATGAATCTTGAATAATCTAACCACTGTACCTGCCCTGGGAGTGTTTGCGGAGACAGAGAAGAGAGAGATTTACCATATAGCTAAAGCGTAGTGTCCCTGCCTTGGGAGTCTTGGATGCGACAGTATAGAGGGAGATTCACTCTGTAGCTAACACGTTCAGCACCTGCCCTGGGAGTGTTTGATGGGACAGTGTAGAGGGAGCTTTACGCTGTATCTAACCCGTGCTGTACCTGCACTGGGAATGTTTGATGGGACAGTGTATAGGGAGCATTACTCTGTATCTAACCCGTGCTATACCTGCACTGGGAATGTTTGATGGGACAGTGTAGAGGGAGCTTTACGCTGTATCTAACCCGTGCTGCACCTGCACTGGGAATCTTTGATGGGACAGTGTAGAGGGAGCTTTACGCTGTATCTAACCTGTGCTGTACCTGCACTGGGAATGTTTGATGGGACAGTGTAGAGGGAGCTTTAAGCTTTATCTAACCCGTGCTGTACCTGCACTGGGAATGTTTGATGGGACAGTGTAGAGGGAGCTTTACGCTGTATCTAACCCGTGCTGTACCTGCCCTGGGAGTGTTTGGTGGGACAGTGAAGAGGGGGCTTTACTCTGTATCTAACCCCTGCTGTACCTGCCCTGGGAGTGTTTGATGGGACAGTGTAGAGGGAGCTTTACGCTGTATCTAACCCATGCTGGTGCTGCATTGGGAATGTTTGATGGGACAGTGTAGAGGGAGCTTTACGCTGTATCTAACCCGTGCTGTACCTGCACTGGGAATGTTTGTTGGGACAGTGTAGAGGGAGCTTTACGCTGTATCTAACCCGTGCTTTACCTGCCCTGGGAGTGTTTGATGGGACAGTGTAGAGGGAGCTTTACGCTGTATCTAACCCGTGCTGTACCTGCACTGGGAATGTTTGATGGGACAGTGTAGAGGGAGCTTTACGCTGTATCTAATCCGTGCTGTACCTGCCCTGGGAGTGTTTGATGGGACAGTGTAGAGGGAGCTTTACGCTGTATCTAATCCGTGCTGTACCTGCCCTGGGAGTGTTTGATGGGACAGTGTAGAGGGAGCTTTACGCTGTATCTAACCCGTGCTGTACCTGCACTGGGAATGTTTGATGGGACAGTGTAGAGGGAGCTTTACGCTGTATCTAAACCGTGCTGTACCTGCCCTGGGAGTGTTTGGTGGGACAGTGTGGAGGGGGCTTTACTCTGTATCTAACCCCTGCTGTACCTGCCCTGAGAGTGTTTGATGGGACAGTGTAGAGGGAGCTTTACGCTGTATCTAACCCATGCTGGAGCTGCACTGGGAATGTTTGATGGGACAGTGTAGAGGGAGCTTTACGCTGTATCTAACCCGTGCTGTACCTGCACTGGGAATGTTTGTTGGGACAGTGTAGAGGGAGCTTTACGCTGTATCTAACCCGTGCTTTACCTGCCCTGGGATTGTTTGATGGGACAGTGTAGAGGGAGCTTTACGCTGTATCTAATCCGTGCTGTACCTGCCCTGGGAGTGTTTGATGGGACAGTGTAGAGGGAGCTTTACGCTGTATCTAACCCGTGCTGTACCTGCACTGGGAGTGTTTGATGTGACAGTGTAGAGGGAGCTTTACGCTGTATCTAACCTGTGCTGTACCTGCACTGGGAGTGTTTGATGGGACAGTGTAGAGGGAGCTTTACGCTGTATCTAACCCGTGCTGTACCTACACTGTGAGTGTTTGATGGGACAGTGTAGAGGGAGCTTTACTCTGTATCTAACCCGTGCTGTACCTGCACTGGGAATGTTTGATGGGACAGTGTAGAGAGAGCTTTACGCTGTATCTAACCCGTGCTGTACCTGCACTGGGAGTGTTTGATGGGACAGTGTTGAGGGAGCTTTACGCTGTATCTAACCCGTGCTGTACCTGCACTGGGAATGTTTGATGGGACAGTGTAGAGGGAGCTTTACTCTGTGTTGTAACCTGAAAGTGGACCTGGTGTTGTGCCAGGTCGACACTTAACCCTTTCCCCCTCAGAGCAGACTAAATGATATACAAAGTCGATGCTTAGCTTTGGTACAGATGACAGACTTCGAGTGAAGGCAGGTTCAAAACGGTCTTTATTCACAGGCCTGGGGAGAACCTTCTGAGACCTCTCTCAGAACCGAATCCACCGATTCCCTAGCAACAATCACAGTTATTCAAAAATCAAATCCCTGCCCTAGGGGCGGGGGCAAATCTTATCAGCATATACAGAGCTTTAGCTAAATGGCAACTATAAACCATGACATTTCATCTTCTTGCCACCCACAAATCCCACATTTCTGTTATCAGTTGGCCCCGTCGCCTTCTGTAACTGTGGGCCTCATCTTAATTGCTTTACAACCATCCATTTGCCCGTAGCCAGGTAGTTTGCTTGTTACATGTTTTCTTAAGATAACAGTCCTCGCTAAGGCTGTGCAAAGCACAGGCTTTTGGCCGCATCTCAGGTTACTTCTGCAAAGCAAGCACATTCTGATTAGTCACACCATACTTTGAAGAATGGAACCCTGTTGTGATTTGCAACAGACTAATTCATAGGTGCGTTATCTCGCATATGTGTTGCCTCGCCTGGCCAAACAGACATCCTCCCCAATCTTCCCATGAGTTGTTCTGCAGTTTAATTTCTCAGCATTTGAAGTCAATTAATCATGTTTTAAAGCTTAGCTGGGTAAATGCAATATACAGACCTCTATATCATTCAACTCAGGGTAGGGATTATCCCATTATCTCCACCTTGTACATTGGTGCTACATTATACATATTCTAACATAAAAACTAAGGTATAATAGTAATTTGTTTACTTCAGTCTCCCCTTATGGCCCATTGGTCACTTTGACCCAATATAGCCAATATGCTACAGTTTAAGATTGTTTGCTATGAGTACCGTCACCCTAGTGGTACCAAGCCAGGGTGTCTAGTACTCATACTTCCGCAATCCTAAACACAGTTTTCATAATAATTCTCCTCACGCCCTACCCCTTGTTTGTTGGTGGTTAGCAACAGTGTTTCCTTCTCTCCTTCCTTCGTTATTTGTTTGGTTATGGCCTGTGCTAGGTTGTGGTTCTTTCGCCATCGGCAATATCCACAAAGTAAGAACAAAAGGATCATTACTACGGTGCCTTGCAGCACTACCAACACTTGTGACATGATCCTTATCCAGGGGTGTATATCGACATTTAGCCCCCACTTCCAGATCTTATTGTAGCAGGGATTTTCCACGTGCCGTAATTTCTTCCAAGCTTCCTCTTCTTCTAACTTAGGAATTGACTTGGGCTCTGGTATGATATAAGCTTCAACCTCTTTATTAAGTACCATTCTATCAATTGACCATGTTTTCATTTCCTGCGGTCTTGGTGGGTGTATATATTGATGTCCTATCTGTGTGATAATTTTGGATCAAAACAAAAGTTTGGTTGGGGAATGGGACAAGTCAGATCTTGATATTCATATTTCTGTTCAGCCGTGGTGACACAAAAGGTACCGTTGTTCCTTGGTGCTACCCTTGTCCAGTGTAACCCCCTTGGGTGTATCTCAAGGGTGCAATTGGTGTTTTTTGTAAATCCGCACTCGGATGTGTCTCCCTCGGTGGGGGGGCGGGGGTGTGCACGCCCATGTCCTTCCCTTATGGTGGTACCCGTCTATTACCACCCCACTTATGGTTCCATTCTTCTGGTTATTGTCTTCATCCCTTTCCCAAAGTGCCTTGATAAGGACATCATGATATTTAAACCGACTTTCCCTTTGTATCTCTCCTATATTAATCACGTCGTATAGGGGCTGTCCCTCTTCTGGGAATTGTGGGATGGCCAGTACAAAGCCAACCATCTTAGTCCATGGGGTCAGACAATTGCCTGCCCAATATACTTGTTCCATTTTACGCCCCTTACATAGGCTTTTATTTGTGTCAATCCAAGGTTCCAGGCCCTCATTAGTAATCCAATCAGGGATTTGTCCATTATTTATTTGCCTCATGTTATGCTGAGCAGTTGACAATAGCCATGAGCCATACATGGCACATACTAGTTCCTTATGGATTTGGCGAGAAGCATTGTTAAGTCGATCAATAACTGTATTGATTATTTCTGCATGGGGGGTTGCTACTTCTTCCACCCCCAACAATTGCATTATTGTTTGTTTTCCTACCGGTGCCAATTGCTGGCTATTTCCAGTGGCTTGTTTTAGTAACTTCTTTATTTTTGCTTGTAGTTCCTCTACTCCTTCGTTTACTCCTTCTATGTCCAAGCTATTAACTGTTGCTAACCCGGCCGCATACCCTGCTCCGGCCATTTCCAATACTCCCCGTTTCTTACGTCTTTGTAAGAGAGCTTTTCCCTGTGGACCCTCTAATTATTTTACCCACAGGGAGTTCCATATTTGTTTTGTATGATTGTTACACATCGCGGGCATCTCTAGAGTACTCATATTAATGGCGACCTTAATAATTCTATGTGTTACCCTAAAGTGCACCTCATCTTGTGTTTTCCTTGTTATTAAACCCCCGGCTGCCCCTTTTTCCATTGGTGGGCAGGTCAGTGCAGTGAGGGTATTTTTATGCTTGTTGCTTTTCCTTTGTAACCCTATCCCCTCCGTCCTTTCCCTGATTTCCATCTGTAATATTTGTCCTCGCCGGGATCCCTTTTTGCGTTCTGCATTATAAAATCCAATCATTCCCCTGTGTCTTTGTACCTATTTTGGGCCTGTTTAGCGTATTCGAACTCTGTCCCAGATATGGGATCCTGATATAATTTGCTGTAACCTCAACAGCTTTATTGAATCCGAAACCTGTATCTACAAAATATCCCTTTCCTACTTGAAACTTCAGGGTTATTTGAACATTGTCCTTAGTACATAGGCATTCTATTTTAATCCCTTCATCCTCCGTGACCCGGAAAATCAAAGTCCCATTAGATGTACTTTCCTATTCACAATAAACACAGTACACAGTCATATCACATCCGTTTCCCGAAGCCACCCCCCGTTCTAATGGCGGCGTATTGTTGGTGGGCATCTTGATTCCGTTCTGGATGATGATTATGTTTGAAGTCGGGTCGATACCAAAGAGCATCAGAAGTCTCATTACAGACTCAGGGCATATATTTAACCATAAACTCCCGAGTTGCTCGCGCCTCCCACTGGACCCAGCGCTTGTACTTAGCCATAGAATCCCGATGAGAGCGCGAATGCTGCTCCATTTCATTTTTCTATGTTGTTATCGTTCCTGTAAAGATAAATAAAGGGGGCCAGTCATCACCAGCCAATTAGAATTATGCCATTCTTATCCGTTCTATCCGTTCAAACTGCTGTATGTCTTGTTCATTTCTTGGTCTGTGGCTCTGTCTCCAGACATACCTGAAGATGCAAACTATGGCATATAACATTATCATCATACACAGCCCTATCATTGATATATGTAGAAACTCCCCTTCCCATTCTTTATATCTTCTAGCATACTCCTCACTCTCCTCAAAAGGCACCATCTCTGGCTAACTCATTGTCTTTGTTATATATTTTTAACTGAGTCCAGTGCTTCCATCTTCCTTTACCCATCCGGACTCATCTATACAAGCGCATGTGTCACTGTTCATCAATACCTCGTAGGCTCCTGACCAGCTGGGTGCTAGCCCTGGTTTGGCTGGTATTATTTTTGCCATCACCTTGCTACCTATTGCTGGGACCTCCTTCTGGTCGTCCCGTGTATCCTGTTCTAGATCCCGTATAATCTGTTGCTCTTTGGCCTCATGTCTGAGAGCGTGTAATTGCATACACAATAGTTTAATAAGTCTCCTAATTCTATCCTTCAGGGGCCCTACATCCTCAGCCCGGTCGTGACTCCTTCCAGCAGTGTCATTGCTTGTCCGGCCATTAGTTCGAAAGGTGTCAGCCCCGTGGTTCTATTCGGAGTTGCTCTAAGTCTCATCAGTATACTTGGGAGTAACTCTGCCCATCCCTTCCCCGTGTCTTCTATTGCTTTAGCTAAGGATAATTTCAAAGTCCGGTTCATCCTTTCCACCATCCCTGAACTCGAAGGGTGGTATGGTATGTGGAACCTTTGTCTGATACCTAATAATGCACATGTTTCCTTTATAACCTTCCCTGTAAAGTGTGTTCCCTGGTCTGAATTAATCTGCAGCGTGACCCCCCATCGTGGTACTACCTCCTCTCCCATTATTCGTGCTACGGTTGTTCCCGTGGAATCTCGAGTGGCGAATGCTTCAACCCATCCTGTGAATTGATCTATTATTACCAAACAGTGCATTTTCCACTTTGATTTCGGTAGAGGTCCAGTAAAGTCTATCTGCACCTTCTCCCATGGGCCTCTTGGTCTCGGCTGATGTCCCCACTTTACATTGACAGGTTTCCCTATGTTATACTGTTCACATATGGGGCAGTGTCTACAGAATCTGTCCACAGCTTGTTTCATTCCGGGCCACCACCAGCATCGCTGGAGCTTGTTGAACATATTGGATATGCCGGTGTGTTGCCTACCATGGTACATTATACTTAATTCCTGTTGTATACAGCCTGGTGCACATATCTGCTGCTCTTTCCTCCATATTCCCCCGCTCTTTCTCCTGCTCCCCCTCGTTCCCATAGCTGCTTCTGCTCCTGGGGTACTTCCTTATGTAATTTGGATATATCTATACCTTCTGGCAATGCAGCTATAGCAGCTATGTCTATCTGTGTTTTTGGTTTGGTGCTGCTCTTGTTTGCTGCTGCAATCTGTTACTCTACCACTTTTCCGGCTGCACGATCGGCGGCGCTGTTTCCCCTTTCTGTGCGGGAGTTCCCCCTCTTGTGGGCTTTTACCTTCACTACAGCTGTTTCAGTGGGTAGCCACGAGGCGGCGACCAATTCCTTTACTAATTCCTCATGCTGTATGGGTTTGCCACCTGAGGCAATATACTCCCCTCTACTCCAAGCTGCCATATAATCATGTACTATGCCAAAGGCACAGCGACTATCGGTATAGATATTCACCCGTTTCCCTGCTGCCAATTTTAATGCTTCTGTCAATGCTGTCAACTCGGCGACCTGTGCTGAACCTGGTAATCTTCCTTCCCTCTGGATGGTGCCATCTCCGGTCACCACGGCCCAACCTGTTCCTGGTGTTCCATTAACATATTTACGGGACCCGTCCACATATAGCTCTAGGTCTGCCTGTGTCAGTGGTAATTCCCTGATCCTGTCTACATATTCTGATTCTTCCTCACTGGTGCAACAGTGTTCCTCTCCCTCCATTCCCATCATAGCTGCGGGGTTCTGGCTCATGTCTCTAACTATCTGTATGGATTTATCTTTAGGCAACAGGACAGCCTCCCAAGCAGCCTTCCGGCCGTTTGAGATGGTTTTTAATCGTCCGGTGTTTAACAATTCCACTAGGGTGTGTTGTGTATGTAACACAATATCCCCTGCCATTGCTACAGGTTCACTCACTTTGACTGCCAACTGTGCGCAATCAATCGCGGCAACGCATCTTGGCATACCGGCTACTATTGGGGATCTCCGTGTCGAATAGTAGGCGACGGGTCTCATGTAATCCCCATGCTTTTGTGCTACCACTGCACTGTAATGCCCCCGTGATTGTGGCAGAAGATATGATATGGCCTCCCAAGGCTGGTGCGGCAGTCAGTGCCTGTTTTAATTTAGTGAGGGCTTCCGCCTGTAACTCTGTCCATTCAATGGGTTCTTCTGCAGCTTTTCCCCCTTTGGTCTGTTCATACAGAGGTGCAGCTAGTTGTGAGAATCCTTCAATAAAGTTTCTGCTATAATTAAATAGTCCCATTACTTGTCGCACTCCCCTTATATTCACAGGTTTGGGCATATCATTTATAGCCCACTTTCGATCCTCTGGCATGGCTCTCTTGCCCATGCTGATGTTATATCCCAGATAGGTTACCTCTGATTTTGCTACTTGAGCTTTGGTGGGGTTTACTTTAAAGCCTGCATCCCGAAGAGCTTTCAGAATTTTAGACAAGGCTTTAACATGCCCCTGAGTGTTTGTGGAAGCTATGAGTAGACCAGTCGGGAGCAGTGAGTCGGAGACCGGTATAAAAACCGGAGAGAGGCGAGGCATACCAACTCAGCAGCGGGGAGAGAGGTAAAAAGTAATCAGTGTGCGTGACGTCACCAGGGAGCAGGTAGGTGATTGGTTGGTGAGTATTTCTCTTTTTTCAATACAAGCTTGAATTCTGTTGTGTTAAATTTCTGTGGTGTAGTGGGGATAGTTGGTAAATAAAGCGCCCTAGAGCATACCTGTAACTGGGATATTGAATAAATTTTTAAAGAAATTAAAGGGGTAAGTCATGGCAGGAGAGTTCAGACCCGTGCTCTGCTCCTCCTGCTCTATGTGGGAAGTCAGGGATGCTGCCAGTGTCCCTGATGACCATGTGTGCGGGAAATGCATCCAGCTGCAGCTACTTGTAGACCGCATTGCGGCGCTCGAGCTGCGGGTGGATGAATTTTGGAGTATGCGCGATGCTGAAAGGCTCGTGGATAACACGTTTAGCGAGTTGTGCACGCCTCAGGGTAGGGCAGCACAGGGGGTGACCATCAGGCGGAGCAACAAAGGCAGCCAGGTAGTGCAGGGAACCCCTGCGGACATGCCCCTTTCAAACAAGTATACCGCTTTGGATACTGTTGAGGGGGATGACCCACCAGGGGAAGGCAGCAGCGGCCAACTTCCTGGCGCTGGGGGTGCTCCTACTGCCCAGGAAGGGGGGAAAAAGAGTGGGAGAGCAATAGTGGTAGGGGATTCTATAGTAAGGGGAACAGATAGGCGTTTCTGTGGCCGTAGACGTGAATCCAGGATGGTTTGTTGCCTCCCTGGTGCCAGGGTCAAGGATGTCACTGAGCGGCTGCAGGGCATTCTGGAGGGGGAGGGAGAACAGCCAGTGGTCGAGGTCCACATTGGTACCAACGACATAGGTAAAAAGAGGGATGAGGTCCTGCAGCAAGAATTTAGGGAGCTAGGTGAAGGATTAAGGAGCAGGACCTCAAAGGTTGTAATCTCTGGATTACTCCCGGTGCCACGTGCTAGTAAGTATAGGAATAGGAAGATAGAGCAGATGAATGCGTGGCTAAAGGGATGGTGCAAGGGGGAGGGCTTTAGTTTCCTGGATCACTGGGTCTGCTTCTGGGAAAGGTGGGACTTGTACAAGTCGGACGGTTTACACCTGAACCAGGGGGGAACCAATATCCTTGCGGGGAGGTTTGCTAGCACTGCTGGGGAGGGTTTAAACTAACTTGGCAGGGGGTTGGGGTACAGAGTGGAGCTATAGTAGGGGGTGATTTACGGCCAAATACAGAGGGAAAAACAAGTCAGCTGGGAAGGCAGAGCAAATATGTGAAGGCAAAAGAGAATATGGCAGGGCTGGAAGGCATTTATTTTAATGCAAGGAGTCTTGCAAATAAGGTGGATGAACTGAAGTTGTTGTTGAACACATGGGAGTACGATATTGTTGCTATCACGGAGACATGGTTGAGGGAGGGTCAGGACTGGCAGCTCAATATTCCGGGGTATAGAATCTTCAGGCGAGACAGAGGGGGGTGTAAAAGGGGAGGGGGTGTTGCAATATTAATTAAGGAGTCAATTACTGCTGTAAGGAGGGATGATATATTAGCGGGTTCCTCTAATGAGGCCATATGGGTAGAACATAAAAACAAAAAGGGGGCAAGCACTTTGCTGGGAGTGTACTATAGGCCCCCAAACAGTCAGGGGGAGATAGAGGAACAGATATGTAGGCAAATCTCCGAGAAGTGCGAAAATAATAGGGTAATAATAGTGGGGGATTTCAACTACCCCAATATAAATTGGGACAGTCAGAGTGTAAAAGGCTTAGAGGGTGCAGAATTCTTAAAGTGCATCCAGGAGAGCTTTTTGAGCCAACATGTAGAAAGTCCTACAAGAGAGGGGGCGGTACTGGACCTAATTCTGGGGAATGTAGCCGGGCAAGTGGTAGAAGTGTCAGTAGGAGAGCATTTTGGCGACAGTGACCATAATTCGGTGAGATTTAAGGTGGTCATGGAAAAAGACAAAGACGGCCCGGAAATAAGGGTTCTAAATTGGGGGAAGGCCGACTTTAATATGATAAGGCAGGATCTGGCCAAAGTGGACTGGGAGCAGCTGCTTATAGGAAAATCCACATCAAAACAGTGGGAGACTTTCAGAAGGGAAATAGAGAGAGTACAACGCCAACATGTTCCTGTAAAGGTCAAGGGTGGGACCAACAAGCAAAGGGAACCTTGGATGACAAGGGATATACAAAAATGCATTAGAAATAAGAGGGGGGCTTTTGGCAGTTACAAAAGACTAAAGACAGAAGAAGCCCTAGAGGAGTATAAAAAGTGCAGGGGCATACTTAAAAAAGAAATTAGGAGGGCGAGGAGGGGCCATTAAATAACACTGGCGAGCAAAATAAAGGAAAATCCTAAGATGTTTTATAAGTATATTAAGGGCAAGAGGATAACCAGGGAAAGGGTAGGGCCCATTAGGGACCAAAGTGGCAATCTGTGTGTAGAGCCAGAGGATGTAGGCGGGGTTTTAAATGAATTTTTTGCATCTGTGTTCACTATGGAGAAAGACGATGCAGACATAGAAATCGGGCAAGGGGACTGTGACATACTCGAACATATTAGCATCAAGAGGGAGGAGGTGCTAGCGGTTTTAGCGGGCCAAAAAGTGGACAAATCCCCAGGCCCGGACGAGATGTATCCCAGGCTGCTGTGGGAGGCAAGGGAGGAGATTGCAGGGGCTCTGACACTAATTTTCAGAACCTCTCTGGCCACAGGAGATGTACCAGAGGACTGGAGAACAGCTAACGTAGTACCATTATTCAAGAAGGGTAGCAGGGATAAACCAGGGAATTACAGGCCAGTGAGTCTAACATCTGTGGTGGGGAAATTATTGGAAAAAATTCTGAGGGACAAAATTAATCTCCACTTGGAGAGGCAAGGATTAATCGGGGATAGTCAGCATGGCTTTGTCAATGGTAAATCATGTCTAACAAATCTGATCGAATTTTTCGAGGGGGTGACTAGTGGGGTGGATGAGGGAAATGCTGTGGATGTGGTGTACATGGACTTCAGTAAAGCTTTTGACAAAGTCCCGCATAGGAGACTGGTCAAGAAGGTAAGAGCCCATGGGATCCAGGGTGCCTTGGCGCGTTGGATCCTAAACTGGCTGAGTGGCAGGAGGCAGAGGGTGATGGTCGAAGGTTGCTTTTGTGACTGGAAGCCTGTGTCCAGTGGGGTACCTCAGGGATCGGTGCTGGGTCCCTTATTGTTTGTGATCTACATAAATGATTTGGATGAAAATGTAAAAGGTATGATCAGTAAGTTCGCAGATGACACGAAAATTGGTGGGGTGGTAAATTGCGAGGAGGAAAGCCACCGGCTACAGGACAATATAAACGGGTTGGTCAGATGGGCGGAAAAGTGGCAAATGGAATTTAACCCTGAAAAGTGCGAGGTGATGCATTTTGGACGGACAAATAAGGCAAGGGAATACACAATGAGTGGTAGGACCCTAGGAAGTACAGAGGTCAGAGGGACCTTGGTGTACATGTACATAGATCCCTGGAGGCAGCGGAGCAGGTAGATAAGGTGGTTAAAAAGGCATATGGGATACTTGCCTTCATTAGCCGAGGCATAGAATATAAGAGCAGGGAGGTTATGATGGAGCTGTACAAAACGCTGGTGAGGCCACAGCTGGAGTACTGTGTGCAGTTCTGGTCGCCTCACTATAGGAAGGATGTGATTGCTTTGGAGAGGGTGCAGAGAAGATTCACCAGGATGTTACCTGGGATGGAGCGCCTCAGCTATGAAGAGAGGCTGGACAGGCTGGAGTTGTTTTCCTTGGAGCAGAGAAGGCTGAGGGGGGACCTGATTGAGGTGTACAAAATAATGAGGGGCATAGATAGGGTAGATAAAGAGGAACTTTTCCCCTTAGTGGGGGGGTCAATAACAAGGGGGCATAGATTCAGGGTAAGGGGCAGGAGATTTAGCGGGGATTTGAGGAGGAACTTTTTCACCCAGAGGGTGGTTGGAATGTGGAACTCAATGCCTGAAAGGGTGGTGGAGGCAGGAACCCTCACAACATTCAAGAAGCATTTGGATGAGCACTTGAAATGCCATTGCATACAAGGCTATGGACCAAATGCTGGAAAATGGGATTAGACTGGACAGGGATGGATGGGCGGCGCAGACACGATGGGCCGAAGGGCCTCTTTCTGTGCTGTAAAACTCTATGACTCTATGACTCTATGACTCTATTGTCGACATATTGCAACACAGTGCTGCTGCCCTCCTCTAATTCTCCTTCCTCCAGGGCCTTGGCCATGTGTCGCTGGAATATAGCTGGGCTATTATGGAACCCTTGAGCGACCCTCGTCCAAGTATATTGTTTCCCATCTAGTGTGAAAGCAAATTTCTCTTGCGAGTCTTTGTCCAATGGTATGGACCAGAATCCATTCACAATGTCTAATACAGTAAAAATGTTGTGTTCAGGCTTTAGTCCATTAAAAATTTGTAGCAGGGCTTGCTACTATCGTGTATTCCTTTGGGGTCATCTTATTTAGTTCTGTATAATCTATTGTCAGTCGAAATGATGCATCTTGTTTCCTTACTGGCCATACCGGGGAATTAGTTTCAGATATAGTTTCTGGTAAGAATCCCTGTTTGGTTAATTCCAACACTATGTCCCGTATTGCTGCTTTGACTTCCTCCTTTAAAGGATATTGTTTATGTGGGCGATGCATTGGTCCTGATATTTTCACCAGGGGGGTTTGGACTAATCCACAATCGTGTTTATGTTTTGTCCACACCCCAACATACTCTTTGCATGGGATTGCCCATGATCCCTCCTTATCCCATTCTGGGTCTCTAACTTTAGTTGCCCCTACTCGATCTGCTTTGTTTCCCGGGGCTGCCTGTTTGTTTGACTTATAATCTGGTGGCCAGTACACTTCATTCGCTTTAGGGTCGACTAAAGCTCCTACTTCTCGCAGTATGTCTATCCCTAGGATTGTTCCTTCGGTATTCTCGCATACCCACAACTGTATAGGGATTATTATACATCCAATTTCTAGTAAAACTGTTTCGCTCTTATAAGCCCTGATTTTTCGTCCACCGATTCCTGCTACATTAATTGAAAGTTTCGTTTGGGACAAGGGTAAGTCTGTCAATGAGATTGTGGCTCCTGTGTCTATTAACATTTTGCACTGCCGGCCCCCTACCAATGCGTTAACAAACATCCTTGGATCCCCCTCCCATTTTCCGCGAGGGCCGCTACCTTTCATTTAATATTCAACTTCTTCATCATGTCTCTCATTTGCCTCACAGTGCAAGTGTCGCCTTCTTCCCCGTCCTCTGAATCAGACCCATGCCGCCTCTCACTTCGGGTATTTTTCCAGTTACTATATTCCCTAAGCTCCCTTTCTTCCCTATCACTTTGTCGCTGTCTTTCCCTATCTCTGTCTCTATCCCTTTCCTCCTGCTCCTCTCTTTCTTCCCTCATCCATCTTTTAAAATCCTCTCTTCGCCCGTCTCCTCCTGGCTGTCCTCTTTGGGGTCCCCGCTTTGGTTTGGCCCCTGGTTTCCCCTTCCTTCCCCTTTCTTCCAGCAGTCTATTCTCTTATGTCCTGGCTTGTTACAATTATAGCAAATTAGTTTTGTATCCGATGCTGATCTGGCAGCCCTTCTCTGCTTCTGTTTGCATTCTTTAACGAAATGTCCCTCCTCTCTGCAAGTATAACAGCTCGTTATTCCCACTGTTTCCTCCTGTTCCCCCAATTCCTCTGCAGCAGCTATCTTAGCCTTTTGCATGTTATCCACTTCTGTCGCCCACCAATTAAATCCTCATAGTTGTTCATTGTAACAACTCCTAATCGTATGGCTGCCTGATGTGCGGGACCCAGTCCGGCTTCAAATGACTGCAGGAAACATTGGTTCTCTGTGGTGGGGTTTCGGATGCCGGAACATCCCACAAACCTTTCCCATTTCTGTTTACTATAGTCTACGGCAGATTCCCCCTTCTCCTGAGTTATATTGGTTATGGCTGCTTAATTTACCGGGGCCTGTCCCATAACCTCTTCCACTGCTCGCTTGAATAACTGGTCGTTTTGGTCTGACTGTTGCGGGGTGAGATTACACTCCAGGCACCAAGTTCCCTCCCTGAAATTCACGGGCAATTGGTCCCAACGGTCATCCGAAATTTTTGCTCGCACCAACTGGTTTACATTTTTATTGTGTAAACTATGACTGATCCTCAATTCCCTCATCTTTTGCCAAAATGGGTAGTTGTTCCCCCGATGTTGCAGCTGGGGCAATTGACCCACCAGCATTTGTCTCTCTAATGGTTTGAAGGGCTGGGAGGTGGTTCGAATTATCTGGGGTCTTGCCGGAACTGCGGGGACCGCTGGAATTTCCGGTTTTCCTCCTACCGCGGGGATCATGGCGGTACCGGGAATCTCTGGGTGTCCTGGGATTACTTCAGTTTTTACCGGGGCCACTTTTACCGTGCGGTCCACCGGATTATAGGGTGGTGGGAAATTATTTTCTTCTGGCCAAGGCAGTGGCTCCGGCCAGTCCCTTTCCTTACTGTCTCCTGCTGTTTCCTCTCCTAACCCACCCCCATCTATATTACCTTTTCCCAGTAGGTTTGGGGAGAGGGACCTACTGCTGGAACTGGCTGCTGCCACCAGGTGTCCCTTTCCTCCTGGTTTGGGACATGTAACATCTTTCTCTTCCCTTTCTCCCTTTTCCTTCTGTTTCAACTCATTACATAGTTTCTGGTAACAAGCGAAAACTACCATTCCCCCTTTCCCCCCTTTGTCTTTGGTTTGCCCTCTCCACCAAGCCCGTTGGCTCTCTGCACTGTTTTCGGGATCCCATCCTTTCTTTTTCATATTTTTGATAAGTGTTCGATTCTTGTCCGCTAAATAGCGGGTGACGGAGCCGGGATCTCCCCAAGGGGACGGTCCCTTCTCCTGTATCTCTGCATTCGCTTTAGGCATTCTATATAGCTTCCGACTTACTGCTCAATGGTTCTTATATTACCCTGTCACTCACTCACACACACTTATTTTGTGCACACTCGTTCATCACGGGGTCACGATCCTGTGGTGTTTCGTTACCTACACCTACTTGGTCCTGGCCGTAAAGTGGGACTATGTCCTCTTAATTCGGGCACAGGCTAGGCGTTTAGGATAGACAACCGCCCTTGTCCATGTTGGTCACCCCATGACTCCCAAGGATCCACTATTCATAGGAGTTACCGCCCACTTAACCACCTCTTTACCCTAGGGGCCTTGCCGTCGTAACGGCTCTGAGGATTTGGTTTGCCGCCTCCCGGCTTCCTCGTAGGTCTTTATAGCCCAGTTATCTGCCTCTCTGTCCTAGAGGCTTTGCCACCTTCCGGCTCACCAGACCGCACCCCCTTTCTCGAGTCTGTCTCTGCCAACTTTAGTTCTTTTAATCACAGCCTTACCGGATCACACAGTACATTCTGAGCTTTCTAATTTATGGGTGGTAATATAAAACGTACTCACCCTTCTTAGCTGGTCGTTCCTGTGGACCGGTCAGAGTCTGTGATCCTGTTTGTGACGCCAATTGTTCTATCCTGAAAAGTGGACCTGGTGTTGTGCCAGGTCAATACTTAACCCTTTCCCCCTCCGAGCGAACTAAGTGATATACAAAGTCGACGCTTAGCTTTGGTACAGATGACAGACTTCGAGTGAAGGATGGTTGAAAAGGGTCTTTATTCACAGGCCTGGGGAGAACCTTCTGAGACCCCTCTCAGATCTGACTCCACCGATTCCCTAGCAACAATCACAGTTATACAAAAATCAAAACCCTGCCCTAGGGGCGGGGATAAAGCTTATCAGCATATACAGAGTTATAGCTAAATGCCAATTATAAACCATGACATTTCATCTTCTTGGCCCACAAATCCCACATTTCTGTTGTCAGTTGGTCCCGTCACCTCCTGTGACTGTGGGCCTCATCTTAATTGCTCTACAACCATCCATTTGCCCATAGCCAGGTGGTTTTGCTTGTTAGATGTTCTCTTAAGGTAACAGTCCTCGTTAAGGCGTGCAAAGCACAGACTTTTGGCCTCATCATGGGTTACCTCTGCAAAGCAAGCACATTCTGATTAGTCCCACCATACTTTGAAGAATGGAAACAGGTTGTGATTTACAACAAACAAATTCTTAGGTGCGTTATCTCGCATATGCGTTGCCTCGGCTGGCCAAACAGACAACCTCCTGAACCTTCCCATGAGTTGTTCTGCAGGTTAATCTCTCAGCATTTGATGTCAATTAATCATGTTTTAAAACTTAGCTAGGTGAATGCAATATACAGACCTCTATATCGTTTAATTCAGGGTAGGGATTAGCCCATTATCTCCACCTTGTACATTGGTGCTGCATTATACATATTCTAACATAAAAACTAAATTATACATATTCTAACATAAAAACTAATGTATAATAGTAATTTGGCTACTTCAATTTACGAGGGAGAATGAATAGGTGGACATTGGAAAATGAGACTGGTAATGAGACAAGTGCATTTAAAACAAAAGGAGATGTATTAAGTAAATGAATCAAACTGAAAGACGTGAACAACCCTGGTCTGTTTGGATTGCATCCACGCATTTTAAAATAATCTAGGGAAGAGATAGTACAGGCATTAATACACATATTTTATAATTCATTAGAAAATGGTTTAGTGCCAGACGACTGGCGGACAGCTAACATAATACCGAAATTTAAGAAGGGGGATGGGACCGTACATGTTCATTGATTTATAGACCAGTCAGCTTAACATCAGTGGTAGGAAAAATCATTGAATCCCTTTTAAAGGAGAAAAGAGAAGGACATCTAGAAACCATAAATATAATAATTAATAGTCAGCATGGATTTCAAAAGGGAAAGTCTTGCTTGATCAACCTCGTTGAATTTTTTGAAGAGGTAACAGTGGGTAGACAAGGGTAATGTGATAGATGTAATTTACCTACATTTTCTAAAAGGGTTTAGATAAGTTCATAGAGAAATAGTATCATAGAGTCATAACGGCACAGAAGCAGGCCATTCGGCCCATCGAGTCAGCGCCAGCTCTCTGCAGAGAAATCCAGCCATCCCCATTCCCCCGCTCTATCCCCGCAGCCCTGCAAGTTTATTTCCCTCAAGTGCCTATCCAGTCTCCCCTTGAAAACATTGAGTGTCTCCGCTTCCACCACTTCCGTCTGCAGCGAGTTCCAGGTCCTCACCACTCGCAGTATAAAAATGTTCTTCCTCAAATTACCCCGTAACTCTTCCCCAAAACCTTAAATCTCTGTCCCCGACTCCTTGTACCATTAAAAGTGGGGACAGCCTTTCCACATCCAGCCTACCCAAACCCGTCATAATCTGGTGCACCTGTATGAAAACAGCACTCAACCTCCTTTGCTCTAATGAAAACAAATCCAGCTTCTCCAACTTGTCCTTGTAGCTAAGATCCCCCAATCCCGGAACCATTCTGGTAAATCTCCTCTGCACCCTCTCAAGGGCCTTCACTTCATTCCTAAAGTGTGGTGATTAAAACTGGATGCAATATTCCAGTTGTGGCCTAACCAGCACTTTATAAATGTTCAGCATAACTTCTCTACTTTTGTAGTCAATACCTCTAATTATGAAGCCCAAGATCCCATATGCTTTGCTAACCACTCCCTCAATAGCTCCGGCCATTTCCAGGGACCTATGCACATTAATCGCAGGTCCCTCTGTCACTATAATATAGTTCTGCCTATGTAGAGGACTGAATGTCAGAAGTGGATTTCGAACCCCAGGGAGCCTGCGATCTGAATGTACAACCTTTGCCCACATGGCCATCCTGTAGACTAATAAATAAGGTCAGAGGCGGCGGAGTCAGGCGACAATTAGCAGAAAGGATAGCTAGTATTATGTCCGTGTATAATTGAGACACGGATTGCAGGAGTTGATTATAACAAGTCTTTACTAAATGGAGACAACCTGGAAACTGAAACTACAGAAGCCTGCTAGGGTCTTTTATACAGGGGTGGTCACTGCCGGTACTGCAGTCTGAGACCAGTTATTCCCTTAAAGGTACTTACACAACAATTCCTCCCCTTTTAGATAAACATTCATTTAACAACTAAATAATAACTAATTACAATTACAATTACGGTTGCTAGATACATTGGTTGAAGTTAAGCAATTATAAGTTCAGTCTTTGAGGAGGCTTCCTGATTCTGTCTGGATAATGCCTCTTTGGGATATCAGGTTCTTCTGGCAAGGTTGAGTCGGGATCAATGTCGTTGTTTGGTTAGTCTGCTTCCAATATCACCGATTCTGCGGTAGATGCAATTGGTACTCTGGTTTCATCGCCAGGTGTATCAGATCGTGGTGTGGAGTTGACGTTTTCCAGTGACTCTAGAATCTGGTCAGCATGGCGTTTTACAATGCTCTCCCCAACGTCCACTGTATACATTAGAGGTCCTTGCCGCGTACAGATCGTTCCTGGCTGCCATTTCTCTGTGCGGTAGTCCCGGGCCAAAACTGGTTGACCTATCTTAAAACTCCTGGTCGGCCTATCATTCATATTCTGAAACTGCCTGTTCTCCACATCTCTTCTGATGTTTGGCTAAACCAAATCCAAGCGGCATCGTAGTCTTCGATTGAAGAACATCATGGCTGGAGTTTGGTTGGTAACCGCATGTGTCACATTCCGGTAGGCAAACAAGAAGTTATCCACCTTGTGTTGTAGGGGTATGTCTTCATTACACATTGCCTTGATAGCCTTCTTGAATGTTTGAACAAACCTCTCGGCCAATCCATTAGTGGCTGGATGACATGGGGCAGATGTGTAATGCTTAACACCATTGTTCTTTAAGAACCTCCGGAACTCTTCAGTCACAAACTGTTGTCCATTGTCAGAGCAAATCTATTCAGGCAGTCCATTCCTGGCGAATATGGTTCGTAAGACTGTGTTAGTTTTTTCTGTGGTGGTTGAGGATATTTTTATTACCACTGGCTACTTTGAATGTGCATCCACCGCAATTAAAAACATCGAGTTCATAAAGGGACCAGCAAAGACAATGTGCACCCTTTGCCATTGAGATGAGGGCCACTCCCATGGATGTAGAGGGGCTTGTGGTGGGGCGTTTTGGACCTTCTGGTATCCTGTACAGCTCTTGGCCATCTCTTCGATTTCTCTATCGATTCCTGGCCACCACACAAACGCTCTGGCTAAGTTCTTCATTTTTACCCCTCCCAGATGACCCTCATGAAGCTGATTGAGCACTTTATCCTTCAATTTAGGTGGAATTACTACTCTGGATCCACACATCAAGGTTCCTCTGCACACTGACAGCTGTGCTCTTCTCGGCGAGAATGCTGGCAGCAGTGGTTCGCCATGTGCTGGCCATCCCTTCACCGTTAAATCGTAGACCCAGGAGAGTGTCGGGTCATTTCGTGTTTCCTTTTCTATGTTTGCATTCGTCACAGGGTGACATTCGACTATAGTCGAGTGGAATAACTCCACTGGATCCACTTCCAGTTCTTCTTCCACCGTCGGCAACGGTAGGTGCGACAATCCATCAGCATTCCCATGCTGTTTAGTTCCTTTGTACTCGATGCCATATTGGTGTGCCCCTAGGAAAAAGGCACACCTCTGTAGCCGTCATTATCGGTACGCCCTTCTGAGTGTTGAAAATGGAGTTGAGAGGTTGATGATCAGTTAGTAGAGCAAATTTCTGACCGTGCAGGTAATGATTGAACTTCTTCACCCCCCACACAAGGCTGAGGGCCTCTCTGTCAATCTGGGCGTAGTTACGCTCGGCTGAAGTTAACGAGCGTGACGCAAAAGCTATCGGCCTCTCTGAACCATCAAGGAATTTATGTGACAGTACCGCCCCAATGCCGTAGGGAGACGCATCACATGCCAGTCTTATCGGTAGTGATGGGTTGAAGTGAGCCAATACTTCTCTTGAAGTGATTAGGTCCTTACTCTTCTGAAAGGCCCGCTTACATTCATCGCTCCATTTCCATGCTACTCCCGTTTGTAGTAGGGCATTCAGTGGATGCAGAATTGTGGACAAATTCGGCAAAAACTTATGGTAGTAATTCACCAATCTGAGGAATGACCTCAGTTGCGACACATTTTCAGGCGCTGGAGCCTTAACTACCGCTTCAATTTTGTCAGGGGACTTATGCAACCCCTCTTCATCAATCACGTGGCCACAATACGATATCCGTTTCTTAAAAAACTCGCACTTGGGGCGATTGGCTCATAGCCCATGTTCACGTAGTCTAGTCAGCACCTGCTCTAGGTTGGCCAGGTGTTCACTGTCACCTTCACCTGTCACTAGGATGTCGTCCAAGTAACACTGAGTCCCCGGAATCCCTTGCAGGACTGGTTCCATCACTCTTTGCCATATTGCCGGAGCTGATGCTACTCCGAATACCAGTAGATTATACTGGTAAAGACCTTTGTGAGTGTTTATCGTGAGATACTTCCTAGAGGATCCTTCAACCTCCATCTGCAAATATGCCTGTGCTAGGTTAATTTTTGTAAAACGCTTCCCTGCAGATAGTGAGGCGAAGATATCTTCTATCCTTGGAAGAGGATATTGTACTGTGTGAAGGACTGGGTTCACTGTCACCTTGAAGTCCCCACAGATGCGAACCTTCCTTGGCTCCTCAGACTTATTATTTAACGGTTTCTTCATGACAGGAACGATGGCTGTCACCCACTCGCTCCAGTCTACCTTAGATAACACGCCTGCATTCTCCAGATTCTCCAGCTCTGCCTCGACGGCTGGGCGAATTCCATATGGTACCGGTCTTGCTTTGAAAAACTTGGGAATTGCAATCTCTTCTATTTTTATCGAGGCGGCTACGCCTTTAAGAGTGCCCAGTTCTTGTTGAAATACCTCTTTAGCGTCAGCTAAGATTGTTGACAATCGTCCAGGAGTGACGTCGTCATCCTTTTTACCAGCCACCGTCAGTGCCTGAATGGAGTGCCAGTCTAAACTTATCTTTCTGATCCATTCACGTGCCAATAATGGTGGTACACCATCTTGCAGAATGTAGAGATACAACTTCCGTATTTTCTTGCCGTTGTATTCGACAGGCACCCTTATTTTTCCTCTGAGTTATACTTTTTGCCCCGTATATATCCTCAAGACAATGGATGTCTCTCTCAAGGGTATGTATGAGAATAGCCGCTCATAGTCTCGTCGATTCATGATGGTTAGAGCTGATCCTGTATCCAATTCCATTTTGACTTGGGACCCTGCTATCGTGAGGGTGACCCAAATGGCTCGGTGATCCTCTTTTGCGATTACGTTGTGAAGTTTGAGACAGCTTAGTCTCTTGTTCCCGGATTCACTATCGTTCATCTGGTCTTCGGAACTACTGTCCGTCATCTTTTGTACTTTCCTGTACGGTTCCTTAGTAGCCTTTTTGTTGTCATTGGTCTTCTTCCCAGACCTGCAAACTCGTGCAATGTGTCCCATCTTTGCGCATTGCCTGCATATTTTGTCCTTGGACCAGCAGTCCTTCTGGTCATGGTTTGTTCTGCCGCAGCGATAACATTTTGCAAATCCCCGTGTCATTTCGTGGGTGCCGTATTCCTGTGGCTTTTGTTGTATTTCCGCAGCTCCCCTTGCTGCTGCTTCGTACGATACTGCCACACTGAAAGCCTTATCTAGCGTCAGCTCTTTCTCTGAGAGTAACCTCTTCTGGGTTCCTTCACTCAGGAGTCCACAGACAAATTTGTCCCGTAAGGTATCTGCCAGTCCTGCTCCGAACTGGCAGTGCTTTGATGGCTTGCGTAGTTCCGTAAGGTAATCAGCATTGCTCTCATTTTTATGCTGATTTCTCCTGTGGAATTTAAATCTTTCTGCTATCAGCAGCGGTGTAGGATTTAGGTGTTTCTGTAGGATAGCAGCAATTTCGTTAAAACTCGTCGCCTTCGGTTTGGCTGGAGTAATCAGGTCCCGCAATAGGCCGTACGTTCTTTTGCCCATTAAATTTAGCAATACCGATGTCTTTTTCTCATCGACTATTTTGTTTGCCTCGCAATATACCTCGAATCTTTCCACATACGTGGTCCAGTCTTCTATTGCATTATTGAAGGCAGTGATATCGCCAGTCTTTGGCATCTTGAAAATCTAAGATGGCGCCTCCCGCACTTTTCCTTCGTCCCCGATGGATCAAAATGGTGCCTCCCGCGCTTTTCCTTCTTCCCTACCGAGTTAAGATGGCGCCTCCCGCGCTTTCCCGCCGCTGCTGCTGCTGCCAACGCTGTTGCTGGTGATTATATTTATTTTACTATCCTGTAATGGCGACGCCCTATGGTCTTCGTGCCTCCCTGATCGCTGCTGCCAACGCCGCTCTCCGAGGTATTTTTATTTTTCTATCGCGCTTCAATATTTGCTCCGTTAATTGAAGAACCATTCCCGTCATGGAGCGGACCATCTGGGACACTTCCCTCCCTCTTCTTAGGTTCGAATGCTGCCCGGCTTCGAAGCACCAGTGTGCTCCACCCTCTCTCTCTCTCTTTGCTTCCCGACTCGCTGCCCAGCCCCGTTGCAGAGCCACCCGATCGAGCTCTAGCCCGCCACAGCCCAGGAAGGATCAGTGCACTTCCTGCCACCAGCTCGATTAGCTGGGAAACCACAGACTGGAGAACCAAGCCTGGCTCTCGAGAGTCTCTCCTGCAACTTTTCAATCCGATGATTTGGAAGGCGGTTGCCCACGGTCGACGCCCGTTTCTCGAGTTTCTTTGGATTATTTATTTTTTTTCTTCTGGCTTTGACCTTCAATAACGTCGTCTGAGGTGCTGCGGAGTTGCAGGTAAGTTTGTTTCTTACTCGTCACCAGTATTATGTCCGTGTATAATTGAGACACGGACTGCAGGAGTTGATTATAGCAAGTCTTCACTGAATGGAGACAACCTGGAAACTGAAACTACAGAAGCCTGCTAGGGCCTTTTATACAGGGGTGGTCACTGCCGGTACTGCAGTCTGAGACCAGTTATTCCCTTAAAGGTACATACAAAACAGCTAGCTGGGTTGAAGACAGAAAGCAGAGAGTAGATGTAAAAGTAACTATTCACAGTGCCAGAAGGTGGGGTGTAGTGTTTCACAATGATCAGTGCTGGGATCACTGCTGTTCACAACTTACATTAACAATTTAGACTTTGGAACCAGAAACACAATTTCTAAATTTGTGGATGACACCAAATTGGGGTGGAGAAGAATTACTGAGGAGGACTGCAACAAATTACAGGAGTCCATTAATCAACTTGCAGAATGGGCATATAATTGGCAAATGAAGTTCAACACAGATAAATGTGAGGTATTACATTTTGGTAGGAAGAATAGGGTGGTCACCTATTACTTGGAGGGTGCGAGTTTAGGTGTGGTAGAGGACCAAATGAATCTCGGAGTCCAAGTAAACAAATCACTAAAAGTTCCGTCACAGGTTAGCAAGGCCATAATAAAAGCAAACCAAGCACTAGAGCATAACATAAGAAGAAAAGGAATAGGAGCAGGAGTAGGCCATTTGGCCCTTCGAGCCTGCTCCGACATTCAATAAGATCGTGGCTAATCTTCTACCTTATCTCCATTTCCTGCATTCTCCCCATATCCCTTGATTCCCTTAACATTCAAAAATATATCGATCTCTGCCTTGAGTAAACTCAACGACTGAGCCACTCTCTCTCTCTTTGTCTACTGCGTGCTCCCCCGCGACTGTCTCCCTGCATCTATGCCCCATCATCTGTCTTCACGTCTGCCACTCTCCCATCTGACGGCAGAGCTTGTCTCTCTCTCTCTCTCTCTCTCTGTCTTCCCTGACAGGCTTCCCCGTTCTGTTTCCAGGTCTGTCTCTCTCATCCATCTCTCTCTCATTCTATCTCACCCCATCTCTGTCACCATCATCTGCCTCACTTTCTGTCTCCACCAGGTCTGTCTCTCTCTGTCTCTCCCCACGTCTGTCTACCATCTGTCTCCATCCTTCTGCCTTCCCTGTCCAGCTCTCTTTCACTGTGAATCCTGTCGTCTGTCTCCCCAGATTGTCTCCCCACCATCTCTGATTCTGTCTCCGTATCTGTCTCCCTGCCTGCTTACCTTCTTTCTCACACTCTCTTTATCTATCCCCTGGCCCAGTTGTCTCCCCATTTAACTCCCATGTCTGTCTCTTTCTCAGTCACCTGCATTATTCTCTCTCTCTCTCTGTCTTCCCCGTCTTTCTCCTCAACTTTCTGCCAGTCTGTCTCCCCCATCCGTCTCCCCGCTATCTGTCTCACAAGCTGTCTCTCTATCTTTTTCACCCCATCTCACTCTCACTCTATGTCCCTCCAGTCTGTCTCCCCGTCTGACTCACACTGCCTTTCTCTTTATCTGTCTCCATTTTTTGTTTCTCTCTCTCTCTCTGTCACACCCGACTGTCTCCCCATGTTTCCCCACGTCTCCCTCTCTCACTCTCTCCCCACCACGCTCCCTGCTTCCCGCCGCTTCAGTATATCCCCATTTATCACCACCAGTCTCCCTGCCCCGTCCATATCAATCCGCCCACTGGTCTGTCTCTCACTCTATCGGTCTCTTCCCCATCAGCAAACCACGTCTGTCTCTGTCTCTCTATCTGAGTCTCCCGCGACTGTCTGCACATTCTGTCTCTTTCTGTCTCTCCCTCTTTCTCACGTCTTCTGTCAGCCCAGCTTCAGTCTCCCCCGCCAGTCTGTCTCTCCTTCTGTCAATCCAGCATCTGTCACCCCATCTAAGTTCCTGTCTGTCTATCTCATTCTGTCTCAATCCAGTCTGGTCTATTTCTGTCTCCCTGTCAGTCTCTTCACTCTCTCTTTGTCTCACTTCCGTCATTCTCTCCCTTCTGCCTCCTCCCGTCTGCTTGCACAATCTTTCTCCCTGTGTCACCTACCATTTGTGGTCGCCCAGACTGTCTTCATCTGTCTCTCACCCCCATCGGTCTGTCTCTCCCACCGAGCCTGGGGCTTTTGCTCTCTCTCTAACTCCCACCATCTTTCTCTCTATCTGTCTCCCACAGCTTACAACACTGGCAGCTACCCGACAATGTCGAAAACTGCCCAGGTGTGTCCTGTCCACAAAAAGCATGACAAATCCAAACCTGCCAATTACTGCCACATCATTCTACTCTCAATCATTCAAAGTGATGGAAGGTCTCATCGATAGTGCTAGGAAGTAGCACTTACTCACCAATAACCTGCACACCGACGCTCAGTTTAGGTACCGACAGGTCCACTCGGTTCCAGGCCTCATTTCAGCCTAAGTACAAATGTGGACAAAGGAGTTGAATTCCAGCGGTGAGGTGAGAGTGACTACCCCTGAAATCAACGTCGCACTTGACTGAGTGTGGCATCAAGGAGCACCAGTAAACATGAAGTCAATGGGATTCGGGAAGAAAAATCTTCCCTTGCTGGAGTCATAACTAGCACAAAGGAAGATGGTTGTGGTGGTTGGAGGTCAATCATCACAGCCTCAGGACATCACTGCAGGAGTTCCTCATGGCAGTGTCCTAGGCCAAACCATCTTCAGCTGTGAAGGTGTAATAGGGTTCGTGCGAAATTGCTGTGCTTAAGAAAAACAGTTCTTGAAACCATATCAATCTAAAACAGTTTTTGAAACTACATCAATCTAAAACAACATTGTGTGCAAATTATGTATATGAACAGCCACCCCCGGACAATTGAATAATGTGTAACCTTTAAATTGATTGGATCTCCGAGGAGATGTGGCAGCTAAAGGGTGTGTATAAACATGTGGGCCTAGAAATTCAGTATAGCCACTTTTGGGGCGGTAAAGTCGGGCGGCCGCTAAAGTTTGCGACCGCCGGAAAGTGGAGGGCAGTTCGCCGAAATTCATTAGCTTTGGCCAAGGAGTTTGCTCGAGCGCTAAAACTGGCGATGCACGGCTATCCTTAGGCGCTAAGCCGACGGTGCAGACTGATACCGCCTGATTGACAGCAGACACCCTGGCGCCGGCCAGCTCTTAAAGGGGGAAGGGTCGACTTGGTCTGCTGCCATGCCCTGGATACTGCAGCCCTCCAGCTAGGCCTAAACACTGCTGCTGGAGAGAAATAGCGCCAGGAAGGATGCAGAGGGCCTGTGAGCGAGCGCAGCACTTCTCTGGCCATGATTTAAAGGTGCTGGTTAGGGCTTTGGAGAAGAGAAGCCATATCTTGTTCCCGGACAGTGGCAAGAAGCCTCCCAACAGGGTGTACAGGAGAGCCTGGAGGGATATCGCCCAGAGGGTCACAGCCACCTGCGATGTCCCCCGGACTGTTGTCCAATGCCGGAAAAAGTTTAACGACCTCACTCGGATTGTCAGGGTGAGTACCCTTTCCAGTGTCCTCCTCATCCTTGCATGTGCACCTCACATTATGGGCAAAGGGACCTCAAAGCCCTAATAGCCAGCCCTCATCCAGCAGCTATGGCACTGGCATGAACAGCAATTGCACTTCCTGCACTTTACACACTGGCCAAGCTATTCGACCATGGGAGGCAGTGCACACAACAACAGGGCACCACACTGGCCAAGCTATTCGACCATGGGAGGCAGTGCACACAACAACAGGGCACCACACTGTACTTAGAGGCCGTCCTTTCTCTTGCAGGCCAAGCTGGCCCAGAGTCTGAAGAGCCGGACTGTCACCGGGGGAGGCCATCCCCAGTTCCAGCAGCTCAGTGACCTGGAGGAGCACGTGGGTCGACTCATGGGTGCCCGGGTGATTGGCCCCATTGCAATTGGGGATGCCGATCCTGTGCTGGGCCCCAATGGTAAGGACATGACCTTTTGGACCTCTCTCGTTCCCCTTGCGCTTCAGATCTACATCCTTTGCCACTGTCCGACAAATGCGCAGAATGCCAGCACTCATGCCTCCCTCACTGATGCCCTCTCCTCACTCTAAAGCTACTCTTGTGCCTTCCTGCTTTCAGCTGGTGAGGAAGAGGTCCCTGAAGCTGCCAGTGAGAGTCCCTCGGAAGAGGAGGATGAGGAGGAGCAAGAGGAAGGCGGCCCATCGGGGGAACCCTCATCCGCACCAGGGAATGGCACCGGAGGGGACACGCCTTCCCTGGAGGAGAGCCAGGGGGAAGTGTTGCAGGGGGTGTAGCTCTTGTGCCCAGTGGCGTCCAGCCATGCGGGAAGGGTCGGGCAGCACGGCTGCCTTCTCCCCAGAGGGGGGAAGTGTTGCAGGGGAGTGTAGCTCCTGTGCCCAGTGGCGTCCAGCCACGCGGGAAGGGTCGGGCAGCAAGGCTGCCTTCTCCCCAGAGGGGGGAAGTGTTGCAGCGGAGTGTAGCTCCTGTGCCCAGTGGCGTCCAGCCACGCGGGAATGGTCGGGCAGCACGGCTGCCTTCTCCCCAGAGGGGGGAAGTGTTGCAGGGGAGTGTAGCTCCTGTGCCCAGTGGCGTCCAGCCACGCGGGAAGGGTCGGGCAGCTCGGCTGCCTTCTCCCCAGAGGGGGGAAGTGTTGCAGGGTAGTGTAGTTGCTGGGCCCAATGTCGTGCAGCCACGCAGGAAGGGTTGGGCAGCTCGGCTGCCTTCTCCCCAGAGGGGGGAAGTGTTGCAGGGGAGTCTAGTTGCTGGGCCCAGTGGCGTGCAGCCACGCAGGAAGGGTCGGGCAGCTCGGCGGCCTTCTCCCCAGAGGGAGAGTCCGGCCTCCAGTCCGGAGACGGTCCTCGCCCAGGAGGTGCGCCTCCTTGACCAAATATCCATGGACACGGATCGTCGGCACACCAAGTTCATGGGGGTTGTTGCACGGTTGCCTGAGGCCATTGAGTCCCTGGCTCATAGTGTGTCCGATTTCGGGGCCTCACAGGCCAGGGGTTTCGAACAACTCGTGGCAGCACAGGCCAGGGGTCTCGAACAATTCGGGGCATCACAGGACGCGAGTCGGGCCAAATTGAGGGCAGCACAGGACGCGAGTCGGGCTGAATTCAGGGCAGCACAGGACGCGAGTCGGGATGAATTCAGGGCAGCACAGGCAGCGAGTGGACAGTTGATCAGTGGTGCCGTGCAGTCACTGGCTGGTCTGATGCGGGCACAGACCAGGGCAGTACGGGCACTCACTGCTGCCACACTCACTGTGCCAGGCAGGCATCGCCAGGGCACCCGCCGCGCTGCAGCAGCACAGCGGTCTGGCCTTCACCAGATTGCTGCGCTTGCTGCAGTGCCAGCCCGGCCGAGTGCCAGTGTCTCAGGTGAGCAGCGAGCACCTGGCATCAGCCAGCTTGCCCCCATTGCTGCAGCCGCCACTGCCACTCCCCCAGCGAAGCTGCGACTAGCTGCTGGAGGGACTGATGCTGCCCAGCCACAGCTGCAGCAGTCAGCAGCTGGCAGCCGGCCCCTCGAGGGCCAGAGTTCGTCTAGGCCGACCCCCAAGGGCATCTGCCGTCACGCAATGTGCCCCTCAGGAGCCTTCCCCCAGCCTTGCAGCACCCACAGGGCCCAGGTTGAGGCAGAGCAGCAGGTCGGCCAGGGGCCGGAAAAGCCTGGACAAGGACTCGCCCTCTCGGCACACAAAGTAGAGTGTGTTGGCAAATGTTTTTTTATATGGGGGTGGTTGTGTTGTCTATGGGGGGGTTCTTTTGGTAAGGCCGAGGATGAAGGCCATTTGGATGGACAAGTTTTGTTATTCCTCCCCAGGTTGTGGGAGTGAGATATGTTTTTGACTGTTTTTTGGGGGTGTTGTCTGTTTTTGGGTTTCATGTGGGAAGGGCCCTGAGTTTGTTCAATAAAGCTTTTTCTTTATTCAGCTTGTCCATGTGTGATGTTTCAAGTGGTTGTTGCATTAACCGGCTGAGGGCTTGCGGAGCGGCTGCATTCATGTGCCTTCATTGCCACAAGCCATCCCCAGACAGGGGGCCTCGAAGTGTCGTTCAATAAGCCGCCGACGGACGGCCCTTGGACCTTGTGGCTCCCTCCTGGGCTGGTACTCCTCCTCCTCCTCCTCCTCCTCCTCATGGTCCTCCTGCTCGTCCTCCTGAGGTGGTGGTCCAACGTTAGGTGGCAGTGCCTGAGTCCTGCGGATAGCCAGGTTGTGCAGCATGCAGCAAACGACGACGAACTGGGAGACTTATCCGGCGAATACTGCAGAGATCCACCGGAGCGATCTAGGCAGCGGAACCGTTGCTTGAGGATGCCAATCGTTTGCTCTATGATGTTCCTTGTGGCTTGATGGCTTTCATTGTATGCCTCCTCAGCTGGGGTCCTGGGCGCGCGGAGCGGGGTCATGAGCCATGTACACAAAGGATAGCCTTTGTCCCCAATAAGCCATCCTCTTGGGGGAGGCTGTGCCTGGAACATGTCAGCCACAGTAGTCTGGCGCAGGATAAATGCATCGTGGCTGCTGCCTGGAAAGCGGGCATTGACAGCTAGGATACGCTGCCTGTGGTCACACACCAGCTGTACATTGAGGGAATGGTAGCCCTTCCGGTTGCGGTAATCTTTGGCATTGTCGATAGCTGCCCGCAAAGCCACATGCGTGCAGTCAATGGCGCCCTGCCCCATGGGGAAGTTGGCGATCCTCGCAAATCCGACCGCACGCTGCTCCTGCCTCTCTAGGGTCATGGGGAAGGAGATGAATTGGTGTCTCCTTGTGAAAAGGGCATCGGTGACCTGCCGGATGCAGCGATGCACGGCGAACTGGGAGATGTTAGCTATGTCCCCAGCAGCGGCTTGGAAGGTGCCGCTTGCATAAAAGTTCAGAGCCACCGTGACCTTCACTTCCACCGACAGAGACGTCCTGCACATCAGCTGTGGACGCAGATCGCTGTGAAGCAGCTGGCAGATCTCTGCAACCACCTCCCTTCTGAAGCGCAGCCTCTTAACACACTGCGCGGCAGTCATGGTGAGATAGGACACCTGCTGGCGGTATTCCCTGAGTGGGTAAGGCCTATGATGCCGATGCCTGATGCCCCTCTGCGTCTAGGCATGGCTGCCCCTCTCACACAGCGTCTGCGAGCCCTTCGCACATAATGCTGGAACTGAGGGTTGGAACCCCATGCAGCCCCCATAATATACTTGGAAACAATGAAATCACAATGAGGCAAATTTCCAAGCTCTGGCCAGAAGCCAAAACTACCTCTCCTATGTTGGGCCAAATCAGTAAGGTCTCATCCTTGGTCTCTGTCCAGAAATCCGTTGCAGAAAAGTCATTGCAGCAAAATGGCTGGCCTTTATAGTTCAGTGTAAGTGCCCTTTAATTAGCGCTCCCCGAGGCCCGCAGGGCCTCTGCTGCGTTCCAGATCACAGTTCTTAACACCGCCACGCCCACATTGGGCGGGCATGACTGAAGTTCCGGTTTGGGGTGCACAAAGGGCGTTGCACAACGAAATGACGTCATAAGTTGCGCGCGCAGCTGAGCGCGCGCATACACTTTGCGCCGGCACTAAATGTCTACTGAAGTTGGGCGTAGGCGCAGATCATCCTGCACCCGGGCGCTAAGTGCCTAGCGCTCGAGATCTACCCCTCCTAAGGCGCTAACGGCTGGCAAACGCAACTAAATTTCTAGGCCGTGATCTCTGCGGTCCCGCAGATGATTGAATTATGTGTAAGTGGTGACATGTGACGTCTGCGGCCCCGCAGATGATTGAATTATGTGGAAGTGGTGACATGTGACCTCTGTGGATGGAAGGAATAAACACTGAACATTCGAAGCATTCGGGTGAGCCAACCATGCACGAGCGGCCGGAGCTCTAAGTTGTCTCCCTGATCAGCCCAATTTGTTTGTCTGTAACTGTTGGTCAATCAAAACTGTTCATAAGTGTGTAGGAAACCGTTGGAATCTTAATAAACTGTTTGATTCTTTACCCTTGACAGGCTAGTGTGCGAAATTAACTGAAGTGATATTTTTCACCACAACAAGCTGTTACATCAATGACCTTCCCTCCAACATAAGGTCATAAGTGGGGACGTTCGCTGATGACTGCACAGTGTCGAGTATCATTTTACAACTCTTCAGATGTTGAAGCAGTCCATTCCCGCATGCAACAAGACCTGGACATCATTCAGGCTTGGGCTGATAAACTGCAGGTAACATTCGCGACACACAAATAACAGGCAATGACTACCTCCAACAAGGGCAGCACGGTGGCATAGTGGTTAGCACTGTTGCCTCACAGCGCCAGGGACCCAGGTTCGAATCCGGCCTCGGGCGACTGTCTGTGTGGAGTTTGCACATTCTCCCCGTGTTTGCGTGGGTTTACTCCGGGTGCTCCGGTTTCCTCCCACAGTCCAAAGATGTGCAGGTTAGGTTGATTGGCTATGATAAATTGACCCTTAGTTTTAGGTGGGAGTAAATACGTGGGGTTACGGGGATAGGGTGGGATATGTGTTGGTGTAGGGATTACGGGGATTGGGTGGGATATGTGTCGGTGCAGGCTCGATGGGCCGAAATGGCCTCTATCTGCACTGTGGGGTTTCTGTGATTCTGTGATTCTGTGAAAAGTGAGTTTAACCACCATCCCTTCTAGAATGCTGAAGAGAAAAGATGAGGAAACAGTGCAGGAAACTGATTGGGGTAAGCATAACCAGATTCTGTCAGGAAGGGGCACTGCATACAAACAAAAGAATGCACTAATAATAGGGTACAGGTTAGAACAAATGATAATAAGACAAATAGGGCAATAATAAAAAAAAAGTAAAAATGTTAAAAAGACCAAGCTAAGGGAATTGTATCTCAATGCACGAAGCACACCTAATAAGGTAGATGAATTAACAGCGCAAATAGATGTAAATGTATATGATACCATTGCGATTACCGAGACATGGCTGCAGGGTGACTGAGGCTGGGAGCTGAATACCCAAGGATATTCAATATTTAGGAAGAACAGGCAAAAAGGAAAAGGAGGTGGGGTGGCGTTGTTAGTAAAGGACCGGCGAGCAGTCGGCAGCAGCAGCGAGGAGGCAGATACAAATCCGGCGAATTCCACAAGAACAGCAAAATGAAGGAGTGATGTCACAGGACTGCAGGAAAGAATCCGAGAGCGGGTGCAGCCAAACAACAACAACTGCGAAACCGCTAAATTGATGTCACAACCAGGGAAGGAGCTGATTGGTAAGAAGGACCTGTTGAGTCTTTCTACAGTCCAGTCTTTAAAGTAAGGTCTCTAGTTCAGAGTAAGTAGTTTTTCAAGGGAAGTCAGGACCCTAATGTATATAATATTCTTTAATTTAAAGGAAGTAAAGGGATTAAATTAAGGGTATGATATGGCAGGGCAGCTCGGCAGCATGGAGTGGTCCTCCTGTGCTATGTGGGAAGTCAGGGACACTTTCGGTGTCCAGGGTGAACACATACGCTGGAAGTGTCTCCAGCTGCAGCTACTCGAAATCCATGTTTCGGAGCTGGAGCTGCGGCTGGAGTCACTGTGGCACATCCGCAAAGCTGAGATCTTTGTTGATAGCACTTTTAACGAGGTGGTCACACCGCAGTTAAAGAGTGCAAAGGCAGACAGGGAATGGGTGACCGCCAGACAGAGTAAAAGAACTAGGAAGGTAGTTCAGGAGTCCCCTGGTTCCATCACCCTCTCCAACAGGTTTTTTGTTTTGTATACTGCTGGGCGAGATGGTTTCTCAGGGGAATGCAGCACGAGCCAAGTCCGTGGCACTATACATGGCTCAGCTGCACAGAAGGGGCAGAAAAAGAGTGGGAGAGCAATTGTGATAGGGGACTCTATCATACGGGGAACAGATAAACCTTTCTGTGGCCGCAGACGTGACTCCAAGATGATATGTTGCCTCCCTGGTGCCAGGGTCAAGGATGTCACTGAACAGCAGCAGGGCATTCTGAAGGGGGAGGGTGGTCAGTCAGAGGTCGTGGTTCATATTGGTACCAACGACATAGGTAGAAAGAGGGATGAGGTGCTGCAGCAAGAATTTAGGGAGCTAGGTAGCAGATTTAAAAGCAGGACCTCAAATGTTGTAAATTCTGGATTATTCCCGGTGCCACATGCTAGTGAGTATAGGAATAGCAGGATAGTGCAGATGAATGTGTGGTGAAAGATTTGGTGCAGGAGGGCTGGTTTTCGTTTCCTGGATCACTGGGTCTTCTTCTGTGGAAGGTGGAAACTGTACTAGTTGGCCGGCTTTAATCTGACCCGGAACGGGACCAACATCCTTGCAGGGAGGTTTGCTAATACTGTTGCGGTGGTGGTTTAAACTAACCTGGCAATGGGATGGGATACCGTGTGGAGCTATAGTAGAGGGTGATGCACAGTCAAACATATAGGAAACAACGTGTCAGCCTGGATGGCAGTGCAAATATCTAACGGCACAAGCAAGTATAGCAAGGTTGAATGGCATTTATTTTAATGCAAGGATTCTTGCGAGTAAGGCAGAGGAATTGAACGTGTTGATAAATTAATGGGTGTAAGATATTTTTGCTATCACAGAGACATGGTTGAGGGAGGGGCAGGACTGGTAGCTCAACATTCTGGAGTGTAGAATTTTCAGGTGAGACAGAGGGGTGTGTAAAAGAGGAGGGGGTGTCGCAAAATTAATCAAGGCGTCAATTACTGCTGTAAGGAGGGATGATATCTTAGCAGTTTCATCTAATGAGGCCATATGGGTAGAACTTTAAAAAAAAAGTCGGCAAGCACTTTGCTGGGAGTGTACTATAGGCCGCCAAACAGTCAAGGAATAGATATGTATGCAAATCTCAGAGAAGTGTAGAAATAATAGGGTAATAATAGTAGGGGATTTCAAATTCCCCAATATTAACTGGGGTAGTCAGAGTGTGAAAGGCTTAGAGGCTGTGGAATTCTTAAAGTGCATCCAGGAGAGCTTTTTGTGCCAGCATGTAGAAAGTCCTACAAGAGAGAGGGTGGTACTGGACTTAATTATAGTGAATGTAGCCGGGCAAGTGGTAGATGTGTCAGTAGGAGAGCATTTTGGTGACAGTGACCATAATGCGGTGAGATTTAATGTAGTCATGAAAAAGTACAATGATTCACCGGAAATAAAGGTTCTAAATTGGGGGAAGGCCAATTTTAATAGGATAAGGCAGGATCAGGCCAAAATGGACCGAGATCAGCTACTTGTAGGAATATCCACATCAGAGCAGCGGGAGTCTTTCAGAAAGGAAATAGAGAGAGAACAACGCCAATATGTTCCCGTAAAGGTCAAGGGTGGGACCAACAAACCCAGGGAAACCTGGATGACAATGGCTATACAAGAATGGATTAGGAAAATGGGAGGCTTTTGGCAGATACAAAGGACTAAAAACAGTGGATGCCCTAGCGGAGTATAGAAATTGAAGGGCGGTACTTAAAAAAGAAATTAGGAGAGCGAATATGGGGCATGAAAAAACACTGGTGGGCAAAATAATGGAAAATCCCAAGGTGTGTATAAGTATATTAAGGGCAAGAGGATAACCAGGGAAAGAGTAGTGCCCATTAGGGACCAAAGTGGCAATCTGTGTGTAGACCTGGTAGATGCAGGTGAGGTTTTAAACTAATATTTTACATCTGTGATCACTATGGAGAAGGACAATGTAGGCATAGAAATCAGGCAGGGGGATTGTGATATACTTGAACAAATTAGTATAGAGAGGGAGGAGGTACTAGCGGTTTTATTGGGCTTAAAAGTGGATAAATCCCCAGGTCCAGACGAGATGTACCCCAGGCTGCTGTGTGAGGAAAGGGAGGAGATTGCAGGGGCTCTGACACAAATTTTCAGAACCTCTCTGGCCACACGGGACAGGCCAGAGGATTGGAGGACAGCCAACGTAGTACCATTACTCAACAAGGGTAGCGGGGAAAATCCAGGTTATTACAGGCCAGTGAGCCTAAAATCAGTGGTAGGGAAATTATTGGAAAAAATTCTGAGGGACAGAATTATTCTCCACTTGGAGAGGCAAGGATTAATCAAGGAAAGTCAGCATGGCTTTGATAGGAGGAGATCATGTCTAACCAATCTGAATGAATATTTCGAGGGGGTGACTAGATGTGTGGTTGAGGATAGTGCAGTTGATGTAGTCCACATGGACATCAGTAACACAATTGCAAAGTCCCGCATGGGAGACTGGTCAAGAAGTTAAGAGCCCATGGGATCCAGGGGAATTTGGCACATGGGATACAAAATTGACTTAGTGGCAGGCGGCAGAGAGTGATGGTCAAAGGTTGTTTTTGTGACTGGAAGCATGTGTCCAGTGGTGTGACACAGAGTTCTGTGTTGGGTCCTTTGCTATTTGTAGTGTGCATTAATGATTTAGAAATGAATGTAGGAGGTATGATCAGTAAGTTTGCAGATGACACGAAAATTGATGGAGTGATTAATAGTGAGGAGGGAAGCCTCAGTCTACAGGACGATATAGACAGGTTGTTCAAATGGGCAGAAAAGTGGCAAATGGAATTTAACCCTGAAAAGTGTAAGGTGATGCATTTTGGGAGGACTAACTAAGCAAGGGAATACACATTGCATGGTAGGACCCTAAGAAGGACAGAAAATCAGAGCGACCTTGGTGTGCATGTACATAGATCCCTGAAGGCAGATAACGTGGTTAAAAAGGCATATGGGATACTTGCCTTCATTAGCCGAGGCATAGTGTATAAGAGCAGGGAGGTTATGATGGAGTTGTACAAAATGCGCGTTAGGCCACAGCTGGAATACTGTGTGCAGTTCTGGTCGCCACACTATAGGAAGGGTGTGATTGCTTTGGAGAGGGTGCAGAGGAGATTAACCAGGATGTTACCTGGGCTGGAGCTCTTCAGCTATGAAGAGAGACTGGACAGGCTGTGGTTGTTTTCCATAGAGCAGAGAAGGCTGAGGGGGGACAAATTTATGAGGGGCATAGATAGTGTAGATAGAAAGGAACTTTTCCCCTTAGTAGAGGGGTCAATAACCAGGGGACATAGATTCAAGGTAAGGGACAGGAGGTTTAGAGGGGATTTGAGGAAAACGTTTTTCAACTAGAGGGTGTTTGGAATCTGGAAATCACTGCCTGAAAGGGTGGTAAAGGGAGGAACCATCACAACATGCAAGAAGCATTTAGATGAGCACTTGAAACGAAATAGAATACAAGGCTACGGAACAAATGCTGGAAAATGGAATTTGAATAGACAGGGCTTGATGGCCGGCGTGCTAACGATGGGCCGAAGGGCCTCTTTCTGTACTGTAAAACTCTATGATTCCAGCATTCTATGCCTATGAAATCAGAGCAATAGGGAGAAAGGATATTGGCTCAGACAATCAAGATGTAGAATCAGTCTGGGTGGAGCTAAGAAGCACCAAAGGGCAGAATATATGTGTGGGAGTTGTATATATGCCTTCAAACAGTAGTAGTAACGTAGATGATGGCATCATACAGGAAATTAGAGATGCATGTAACACGGGTACTACAGTAATCATGGGTGACTTTAATGTACATATAGACTGGCCAACACAAATTAGCAATAATACTGTGGAGGATGAATTCCTGGACTGTGAACGAGATGGTTTTTTAGACCAGTACATTGAGGAGCCAACTAGGGAACAGGCTATCCTAGATTGGGTTCTGTGTAATGAGAAGGGGTTAATTCATAATCTTGCTGTGCGGGGGCCTTTAGGGAAGAGTGACCATAACATGAAGAATTCTTCAGTAAGATGGAAAGTGAAGACGTCCAATTAGAAACTAGGGTCCTAAATCTAAACAAAGGAAACTACGAAGATTTGAGGAGTGAGTTGGCTATGATAGATTGGGGAGCTTCATTAAAAGCCAAGAGGATGGATAGGCAATGGCTAACACTTAAGGAACAGAATGCATGAAATGTAACAGTTATGCATTCCTTTCTGGTGCAAAAACACAAAAGGATAAACGGTGAAATCATGGCCAATAAAATATATTTAGTGTAGTATTAGAACCAAAGTTGAGTCATATAAAGTTGCCAGAAACAGTGGCAAGCCTGAGGATTGGGAGCAGTATAGAGTTCAGCAAAAAAGGACCAAGAGATTGGTTAAGCGGGGAAAAATAGAGCATGAGAGTAAACTTGCAAGGAACATAAAAGCAGACTGTAAAGGCTTCCAGACAAGAAAAAGATTAGTGAAGAAATATGTAGGTCACTTACAGTCAGAAAGGAGAATTTATAATGGAGAACCAGGAGATGGTGAGCAATTAATCAAGTACTTTGTTTCTGTCTTCATGGAAGCAGACACAAATACTTTCCTAGAAATGCTAGGGAACCAAGGGTCTAGTGAGAAGGAGGGTTTAAAGGAAATTATTATTAGTAATAAAAAGTGCTGGAGAAATTAATGGGCCTGAATGCTGATAAATCACCAGGGCCTGATAATCTGCATCCCAGAGTACTAGAAGAGGTAGACATGGAAATAATGGATGCATTGGTTGTCATCATCCAAAATTCTATAGATTATGGAACAGTTCCTGCAGATTGGAGGGTGATAAATGTAACCCCACTATTTATAAAAGGAGAGAGAAAACAGGGAACTACAGACCGGTTAGCATAAAATCAGTAGTAGGGCAAATGCAAGAGTCTATTATAAAGGATGTGCTGAAAGGACACTTAGAAAATCTCAACGGGATTAGACAAAGTCAACATGGATTTATGAAAGGGAAATCGTGTTTGACAAACCAACTGGAGTTTTTGAGGTTGTAACTGGTAAAATAGATAAGCGATAACCAGTGGATGTGGTGTGTTTGGATTTTGAGAAGGCCTTTGATAAATTCCCACATAAGAGGATAGTGTGCAAAATTAAAGCACCAGTGATTGGGGGTAATATACTGGCATGGATTGAATACTGGTTAACAGACAGGTAACAGAGAGTAAGAATAAATGGGTGTTTGCGGGGAGGCAGGCGGTGACTGGTAGGATACCGCGGGGATTACCGCTTGCGCCTCAGCTATTCACAATATATATCAATGATTTGGATGAGGCAACCAAATGTATCATTTCCACGTTCGCTGACGACACGAAACTAGGTGGGATTGTGACTTGTGAGGAGGATGCAAAGAGGCTTCAAGTCGATATAGACAAGTTGAGTGAGTGGGCAAATACATGGCAGATGCAGTTTAACGTGGATAAATGTGAATTTATTTAAATGGTGATAGATTGGTAAATGTTGATGTACAAAGGGTCATGGGTATCCTTGTACACCAGTCACTGAAAGCAACCATGCAGGTGCAGCAAGCAGTAATGAACGCAAATTTTATGTTAGCCTTCAGTGGAAGATGATTTGAGTACAGGAGCAAGGATGTTTTCTGCAGTTATTCAGGGCCTTGGTGTGACCACACCTGGAGTGCTGTGTGGAGTTTTGGTCTCCTTACCTAATAAAGGTTAAACTAGCAATAGAGGGAGTGCAGCAAAGGTTCACCAGACTGCTTCCTGGAATGGTAGGACTGTTGTATGAAGAGAGATTGGGTCAACTAGGCCTGTATTCACTAGAGTTTACAAGAATGAGAGGGTTCTCATTGGAACATACAAACTTCTGACAGGGCTAGACAGACTGAATGCAGGGAGGATGCTTGCCTTTGCTCGGGTGTCTAAATATAGGGGTCATAGTCTTAGGATATGGGATTAGGACATTTAGGACTGAGATCAGGAGAAATTTCTTCACTCAGAGGGTGGTGAACCTGTGGAATTCTCTACCACAGAAGGCTGTGGAGCCCAAGTCAATGAGTATATTTAAGAAGGAGATAGATAGATTTCTAGACACAAAAGGCATCAAGGTGTATGGGGAGACAGTGAGAATACGGTATTGTGATAGAGGATCAGCCATGATCATATTGAATGGCGGAGCAGGCTCAATGGGCCGAATGGTCTATTCCTGTTACTATTTTTCTATTCCCTCTTTCTATTGACATTCAACGACATTACTTTCGTCGAATCCCCCACCATCAACGTCCTGGGGGTTCACCATTGGCCACAAACTGAAATGGACCAGCCACATAAATACTGTGGCAAAAGGGGCAAGTCAGGGGCTATGTATTCTGCGTCGAATGTCTCACCTCCTGACTCGCCAAACCTTTCCACTATCTACAAGACACAAGTAAGGAGTGTGATGGTATAATTTCCACTTGCCTGGATGAGTGCAGTTCCAGCAACACTCAAGAAGCTGGACCCCATCTAGTACAAAGGAGCCCGCTTGCTTGGCACCACATCCACCATCTTAAACATTCACTCCCTCCAACACTGGTGTACAGTGGATGCCGTGTGTACCATCTAAAAGATACACTGCAGCAACTCACCAAGGCTTCTTCGCAGCACCTTCAAAATCTGCGAAATCTTCCACCTAGAAGGACAAGGGCAGCAGACGCTTGGGAACACCACCAACTCCAAGTTCCCCTCCAATGGAACACCATCCTGACTTAGAAGTATATCGCCATTCCTTCATTGCCGCAGGGTTTAAATCCTTGAACTCGCTCACTAACAGCACTTTGGGAGTATCTTCAAAACACGGACTGCATCGATTGAAGAAGCCGGCTCACCACAACCTTCACAAGGGCAATTAGTGATGGGCAATAAATGCTGGAATACCAGCAATGCCCAAGTCCCAGGAACGAATAAAGCTATTTTTTCATGACACTCGATTGAAATCCCATGAATAAGGCGGGATCAGTGAAATCCACGCTGTCGAGGGAATGACATTCCTGGATTGAGGCGGGAGCAGTGTTTTCTACGCTGTCCAGGGGATGAAATTCCTGCATTGTGGCAGGAGCGGTGTAATCTACGCTGTCCAGGGGATGAAATTCCTGTATTGAGGTGGGAGCGGTGTAATCTGCACTGTCCAGGGGATGAAATTCCTGTATTGAGGTGGGAGCGGTGTAATCTATGCTGTCCAGGGGATGAAATTCCTGCATTGAGGTGGGAGCGGTGTAATCTACGCTGTCCAGGGGATGAAATTCCTGCATTGATGTGGGAGCGGTGTAATCTACACTGTCCAGGGGATGAAATTCCTGCATTGAGGTGGGAGCGGTGTAATCTACGTTGTCCAGGGGATGAAATTCCTGCATTGTGGCGGGAGCAGTGTAATCTACGTTGTCCAGGGGATGAAATTCCTGCAATGTGGCGGTAGCAGTGTAATCTAGGCCGTCCAGGGGATGAAATTCCTGCATTGTGGCGGGAGCAGTGTAATCTACGTAGTCCAGGGGATGATATTCCTATGTTGAAGCGGGAGCAGTGTAATCTAGGCCGTCCAGGGAATTAAATAATTGAATGCAGAATGGAGTAATTTAATCTGGACTGCGGTGGGAGATTTGTAATGTAGGCGGACGTGGGAATGTAAGCCCTTGATTGATGCGGCAGCACTATGATCTAGGCTGCCATTTGAATGCAATTCCGGGACTGAGGCATCGGCCGTGTAATCTTTCAAGCCCTGGGAATACAATTCCCGGATTGTGGTGGGAGCAGTGTAATCTAGTTGGCCGTGAAAATGATAATCCTCGACTGAATAGGAGCAATGGAATCGAGGCATCCCTGGAAAAGAGGTTCTCAGATGGAGGCACGTGCAGTGCAACCTAGGCATCACGGGAAGGAAATACCTGGACTGAGGGAGTAGCAGTGTAATCTCCATGATTCTGGGAGTGGAATTCCTGAATTGAGCCGAGAGCAATGTAATCTATGCGGCCGTAGGGATCAAATTAATGAAATGAGACGGGAGCAGTGAAATCTACTATGCACTGGAAATTAAATTGCTGGAGTGAGTGGGGAGCAATGTAATCTAGGTGGCCCTGGGAATGGTATTCATGGATTGAGGCGCGAGCAGAGAAAAATAGGCCGTCCATGGAATTACATTCCAGGAATGAGTCAGTAGCAGTGTAATCTATGTGAGACTCGGGATTAAATTCCTGGCTGAGGTGGGAGCAGTGTAATACACGCGGTCCTCAGACTGCAATTCCTGGATTGAGGTGGGAGCAGTGTAATACACACAGTCCTCAGACTGCAATTCCTGGACTGAGGCGGGAGCAGTGTAATACACGGGGTCCTCAGACTGCAAATCCTGGACTGAGGCGGGAGCAGTGTAATACACGGGGTCCTCAGACTGCAATTCCTGGACTGAGGCGGGAGCAGTGTAATACACGCGGTCCACAGACTGAAATTCCTGGACTGAGGCGGGAGCAGTGTAATACACGCGGTCCTCAGACTGCAATTCCTGGACTGAGGTGGGAGCAGTGTAATACACGGGGACCTCAGACTGCAATTCCTGGACTGAGGCGGGAGCAGTGTAATACACGGGGACCTCAGACTGCAATTCCTGGACTGAGGCGAGAGCAGTGTAATACACGGGGACCTCAGACTGCAATTCCTGGACTGATGCGGGAGCAGTGTAATACACGGTGTCCTCAGACTGCAATTCCTGGACTGAGGCGGGAGCAGTGTAATACACGGGGTCCTCAGACTGCAATTCCTGGACTGAGGCGGGAGCAGTGTAATACACGGGGTCCTCAGACTGCAATTCCTGGACTGAGGCGGGAGCAGTGTAATACACGGGGTCCTCAGATTGCAATTCCTGGACTGAGGCGGGAGCAGTGTAATACACACAGTCCTCAGACTGAAATTCCCGGACTGAGGCGGGAGCAGTGTAATACACACGGTCCTCAGACTGCAATTCCTGGACTGAGGCGGGAGCAGTGTAATACACGGGGTCCTCAGATTGCAATTCCTGGACTGAGGCGGGAGCAGTGTAATACATGGTGTCCTCAGACTGCAATTCCTGGACTGAGGTGGGAGCAGTGTAATACACACAGTCCTCAGACTGAAATTCCCGGACTGAGGCGGGAGCAGTGTAATACACGGGGTCCTCAGACTGCAATTCATGGACTGATGCGGGAGCAGTGTAATACACGGGGTCCTCAGACTGCAATTCATGGACTGATGCGGGAGCAGTGTAATACACGGGGTCCTCAGACTGCAATTCCTGGACTGAGGCGGGAGCAGTGTAATACACACAGTCCTCAGGCTGCAATTCCTGGACTGAGGCAGGAGCAGTGTAATACACGCGGTCCTCAGGCTGCAATTCCTGGACTGAGGCGGGAGCAATGTAATACACGCGGTCCTCAGACTGCAATTCCTGGACTGAGGCGGGAGCAATGTAATACACGGGGTCCTCAGACTGCAATTCCTGGACTGAGGCGGGAGCAGTGTAATACACGCGGTCCTCACACTGCAATTCCTGGACTGAGGCGGGAGCAGTGTAATACACGCGGTCCTCAGACTGCAATTCCTGGACTGAGGTGGGAGCAGTGTAATACACGGGTTCCTCAGACTGCAATTCCTGGACTGAGGTGGGAGCAGTGTAATACACGCGGTCCTCACACTGCAATTCCTGGACTGAGGCGGGAGCAGTTTAATACACGGGGTCATCAGACTGCAATTCCTGGACTGAGGCGGGAGCAGTGTAATACACGGGGTCCTCAGACTGCAATTCCTGGACTGAGGTGGGAGCAGTGTAATACACGGGGTCCTCAGACTGCAATTCCTGGACTGAGGCGGGAGCAGTGTAATACACGGGGTCCACAGATTGCAATTCCTGGACTGAGGTGGGAGCAGTGTAATACACGCGGTCCTCAGACTGCAATTCCTGGACTGAGGCGGGAGCAGTGTAATACACGGGGTCCTCAGACTGCAATTCCTGGACTGAGGCGGGAGCAATGTAATACACGGGGTCCTCAGACTGCAATTCCTGGACTGAGGCGGGAGCAGTGTAATACTCGGGGTTCTCAGACTGCAATTCCTGGACTGAGGCGGGAGCAGTGTAATGCACGGGGTCCTCAGACTGCAATTCCTGGACTGAGGCGGGAGCAGTGTAATACACGGGGTCCTCAGACTGCAATTCCTGGACTGAGGCGGGAGCAGTGTAATACACGCGGCCCTCAGACTGCAATTCCTGGACTGAGGTGGGAGCAGTGTAATACACGGGGTCTTCAGACTGCAATTCCTGGACTGAGGCGGGAGCAGTGTAATACACGGGGTCCTCAGGCTGCAATTCCTGGACTGAAGCGGGAGCAGTGTAATACACGGGGCCCTCAGACTGCAATTCCTGGACTGAGTTGGGAGCAGTGTAATACACACGGTCCTCAGACTGCAATTCCTGGACTGAGGCGGGAGCTGTGTAATACACGCGGTCCTCAGACTGCAATTCCTGGACTGAGGCGGGAGCAGTGTAATACACGGGGTCCTCAGACTGCAATTCCTGGACTGAGGCAGGAGCAGTGTAATACACGCGGTCCTCAGACTGCAATTCCTGGACTGAGGCGGGAGCAGTGTAATACACGGTGTCCTCAGACTGCAATTCCTGGACTGAGGCGGGAGCAGTGTAATACACGGGGTCCTCAGACTGCAATTCCTGGACTGAGGCTGTCGCAATGTAATACACGGGGTCCTCAGACTGCAATTCCTGGACTGAGGCGGGAGCAGTGTAATACACGCGGTCCTCAGACTGCAATTCCTGGACTGAGTCGGGAGCTGTGTAATACACACGGTCCACAGACTGCAATTCCTGGACTGAGGCGGGAGCAGTGTATTACACGGGGTCCTCAGACTGCAATTCCTGGACTGAGGCGGGAGCAGTGTAATACACACAGTCCTCAGACTGAAATTCCCGGACTGACGCGGGAGCAGTGTAATACACGGGGTCCTCAGACTGCAATTCCTGGACTGAGGCGGGAGCAGTGTAATCCACGGGGTCCTCAGACTGCAATTCATGGACTGATGCGGGAGCAGTGTAATACACGGGGTCCTCAGGCTGCAATTCCTGGACTGAGGCGGGAGCAGTGTAATACACGGGGTCCTCAGACTGCAATTCCTGGACTGAGGCGGGAGCAGTGTAATACACGGGGTCCTCAGACTGCAATTCATGGACTGATGCGGGAGCAGTGTAATACACGGGGTCCTCAGACTGCAATTCCTGGACTGAGGCAGGAGCAGTGTAATACACGGGGTCCTCAGACTGCAATTCATGGACTGAGGCGGGAGCAGTGTAATACACGCGGTCCTCAGACTGCAATTCCTGGACTGAGGTGGGAGCAGTGTAATACACGGGGTCCTCAGACTGCAATTCCTGGACTGAGGCGGGAGCAGTGTAATACACGCGGTCCTCACACTGCAATTCCTGGACTGAGGCGGGAGCAGTTTAATACACGGGGTCCTCAGACTGCAATTCCTGGACTGAGGCGGGAGCAGTGTAATACACGGGGTCCTCAGACTGCAATTCCTGGACTGAGGTGGGAGCAGTGTAATACACGGGGTCCTCAGGCTGCAATTCCTGGACTGAGGCGGGAGCAGTGTAATACACGGTGTCCTCAGACTGCAATTCCTGGACTGAGGCGGGAGCAGTGTAATACACGGGGTCCTCAGACTGCAATTCCTGGACTGAAGCGGGAGCAGTGTAATACACGGTGTCATCAGACTGCAATTCCTGTACTGAGGCGGGAGCAGTGTAATACACGCGGTCCTCAGACTGCAATTCCTGGACTGAGGCGGGAGCAGTGTAATACACGGGGTCATCAGACTGCAATTCCTGTGCTGAGGCGGGAGCAGTGTAATACACGCGGTCCTCAGACTGCAATTCCTGTACTGAGGCGGGAGCAGTGTAATACACGGGGTCCTCAGACTGCAATTCCTCGACTGAGGCGGGAGCAATGTAATACACGGGGTCCTCAGACTGCAATTCCTGGACTGAGGCGGGAGCAGTGTAATACTCGGGGTCCTCAGACTGCAGTTCCTTGACTGAGGCGGGAGCAGTGTAATACACGGGGTCCTCAGACTGCAATTCCTGGACTGAGGCGGGAGCAGTGTAATACACGGGGTCCTCAGACTGCAATTCCTGGACTGCGGCGGGAGCAGTGTAATACACGCGGTCATCAGACTGCAATTCCTGGACTGAGGTGGGAGCAGTGTAATACACGGGGTCCTCAGACTGCAATTCCTGGACTGAGGCGGGAGCAGTGTAATACACGGGGTCCTCAGACTGCAATTCCTGGACTGAGGCGGGAGCAGTGTAATACACGCGGTCCTCAGACTGCAATTCCTGGACTGAGGCGGGAGCAGTGTAATACACGCGGTCCTCAGACTGCAATTCCTGGACTGAGGCGGGAGCTGTGTAATACACACGGTCCTCAGACTGCAATTCCTGGACTGAGGCGGGAGCAGTGTAATACACGGGGCCCTCAGACTGCAATTCCTGGACAGAGATGGGAGCAGTGTAATACACGGGGTCCTCAGACTGCAATTCCTGGACTGAGGCGGGAGCAGTGTAATACACACGGTCCTCAGACTGCAATTCCTGGACTGATGCGGGAGCAGGATAATACACACGGTCCTCAGACTGCAATTCCTGGACTGATGCGGGAGCAGTGTAATACACGGGGTCCTCAGACTGCAATTCATGGACTGAGGCGGGAGCAGTTTAATACACGGGGTCCTCAGACTGCAATTCCTGGACTGTGGCGGGAGCAGTGTAATACACGGGGTCCTCAGACTGCAATTCCTGGACTGAGGCGGGAGCTGTGTAATACACGCGGTCCTCAGACTGCAATTCCTGGACTGAGGCGGGAGCAGTGTAATACACGGGGTCCTCAGACTGCAATTCCTGGACTGAGGCGGGAGCAGTGTAATACACGCGGTCCTCAGACTGCAATTCCTGGACTGAGGCGGGAGCAGTGTAATACACGGGGTCCTCAGACTGCAATTCCTGGACTGAGGCGGGAGCAGTGTAATACACGGGGTCCTCAGACTGCAATTCCTGGACTGAGGCGGGAGCAGTGTAATACACGCGGTCCTCAGACTGCAATTCCTGGACTGAGTCGGGAGCTGTGTAATACACACGGTCCACAGACTGCAATTCCTGGACTGAGGCGGGAGCAGTGTATTACACGGGGTCCTCAGACTGCAATTCCTGGACTGAGGCGGGAGCAGTGTAATACACACAGTCCTCAGACTGAAATTCCCGGACTGACGCGGGAGCAGTGTAATACACGGGGTCCTCAGACTGCAATTCTTGGACTGAGGCGGGAGCAGTGTAATCCACGGGGTCCTCAGACTGCAATTCATGGACTGATGCGGGAGCAGTGTAATACACGGGGTCCTCAGGCTGCAATTCCTGGACTGAGGCGGGAGCAGTGTAATACACGGGGTCCTCAGACTGCAATTCCTGGACTGAGGCGGGAGCAGTGTAATACACGGGGTCCTCAGACTGCAATTCATGGACTGATGCGGGAGCAGTGTAATACACGGGGTCCTCAGACTGCAATTCCTGGACTGAGGCAGGAGCAGTGTAATACATGGGGTCCTCAGACTGCAATTCATGGACTGAGGCGGGAGCAGTGTAATACACGCGGTCCTCAGACTGCAATTCCTGGACTGAGGTGGGAGCAGTGTAATACACGGGGTCCTCAGACTGCAATTCCTGGACTGAGGCGGGAGCAGTGTAATACACGCGGTCCTCACACTGCAATTCCTGGACTGAGGCGGGAGCAGTTTAATACACGGGGTCCTCAGACTGCAATTCCTGGACTGAGGCGGGAGCAGTGTAATACACGGGGTCCTCAGACTGCAATTCCTGGACTGAGGTGGGAGCAGTGTAATACACGGGGTCCTCAGGCTGCAATTCCTGGACTGAGGCGGGAGCAGTGTAATACACGGTGTCCTCAGACTGCAATTCCTGGACTGAGGCGGGAGCAGTGTAATACACGGGGTCCTCAGACTTCAATTCCTGGACTGAAGCGGGAGCAGTGTAATACACGGTGTCATCAGACTGCAATTCCTGTACTGAGGCGGGAGCAGTGTAATACACGCGGTCCTCAGACTGCAATTCCTGGACTGAGGCGGGAGCAGTGTAATACACGGGGTCATCAGACTGCAATTCCTGTGCTGAGGCGGGAGCAGTGTAATACACGCGGTCCTCAGACTGCAATTCCTGTACTGAGGCGGGAGCAGTGTAATACACGGGGTCCTCAGACTGCAATTCCTCGACTGAGGCGGGAGCAATGTAATACACGGGGTCCTCAGACTGCAATTCCTGGACTGAGGCGGGAGCAGTGTAATACTCGGGGTCCTCAGACTGCAGTTCCTTGACTGAGGCGGGAGCAGTGTAATACACGGGGTCCTCAGACTGCAATTCCTGGACTGAGGCGGGAGCAGTGTAATACACGGGGTCCTCAGACTGCAATTCCTGGACTGCGGCGGGAGCAGTGTAATACACGCGGTCATCAGACTGCAATTCCTGGACTGAGGTGGGAGCAGTTTAATACACGGGGTCCTCAGACTGCAATTCCTGGACTGAGGCGGGAGCAGTGTAATACACGGGGTCCTCAGACTGCAATTCCTGGACTGAGGCGGGAGCAGTGTAATACACGCGGTCCTCAGACTGCAATTCCTGGACTGAGGCGGGAGCAGTGTAATACACGCGGTCCTCAGACTGCAATTCCTGGACTGAGGCGGGAGCTGTGTAATACACACGGTCCTCAGACTGCAATTCCTGGACTGAGGCGGGAGCAGTGTAATACACGGGGCCCTCAGACTGCAATTCCTGGACAGAGATGGGAGCAGTGTAATACACGGGGTCCTCAGACTGCAATTCCTGGACTGAGGCGGGAGCAGTGTAATACACACGGTCCTCAGACTGCAATTCCTGGACTGATGCGGGAGCAGGGTAATACACACGGTCCTCAGACTGCAATTCCTGGACTGATGCGGGAGCAGTGTAATACACGGGGTCCTCAGACTGCAATTCATGGACTGAGGCGGGAGCAGTGTAATACACGGGGTCCTCAGACTGCAATTCCTGGACTGAGGCGGGAGCAGTGTAATACACGGGGTCCTCAGACTGCAATTCCTGGACTGAGGCGGTAGCAATGTAATACACGCGGTCCTCAGACTGCAATTCCTGGACTGAGGTGGTAGCAGTATAATACATGGTGTCCTCAGCCTGCAATTCCTGGACTGAGGCGGGAACAGTGTAATAAACACGGTCCTCAGACTGCAATTCCTGGACTGAGGCGGGAGCAGTGTAATACACGGGGTCCTCAGACTGCAATTCCTGGACTGAGGCGGGAGCAGTGTAATACACGGGGTCCTCAGACTGCAATTCCTGGACTGAGGCGGTAGCAATGTAATACACGCGGTCCTCAGACTGCAATTCCTGGACTGAGGTGGTAGCAGTATAATACATGGTGTCCTCAGCCTGCAATTCCTGGACTGAGGCGGGAGCAGTGTAATACACACAGTCCTCAGACTGAAATTCCCGGACTGACGCGGGAGCAGTGTAATACACGCGGTCCTCAGACTGCAATTCCTGGACTGAGGCGGGAGCAGTGTAATCCACGGGGTCCTCAGACTGCAATTCATGGACTGATGCGGGAGCAGTGTAATACACGGGGTCCTCAGACTGCAATTCCAGGACTGAGGCGGGAGCAGTGTAATACACGGGGTCCTCAGACTGCAATTCATGGACTGATGCGGGAGCAGTGTAATACACGGGGTCCTCAGACTGCAATTCCTGGACTGAGGCGGGAGCAGTGTAATACACGGGGTCCTCAGGATGCAATTCCTGGACTGAGGCGGGAGCAGTGTAATACACGCGGTCCTCAGACTGCAATTCCTGGACTGAGGTGGGAGCAGTGTAATACATGGGGTCCTCAGACTGCAATTTCTGGACTGAGGCGGGAGCAGTGTAATACACGCGGTCCTCACACTGCAATTCCTGGACTGAGGCGGGAGCAGTTTAATACACGGGGTCCTCAGACTGCAATTCCCGGACTGAGGCGGGAGCAGTGTAATACACGGGGTCCTCAGACTGCAATTCCTGGACTGAGGTGGGAGCAGTGTAATACACGGGGTCCTCAGGCTGCAATTCCTGGACTGAGGCGGGAGCAGTGTAATACACGGGGTCCTCAGACTGCAATTCCTGGACTGAGGCGGGAGCAGTGTAATACACGGGGTCCTCAGACTGCAATTCCTGGACTGAGGTGGGAGCAGTGTAATACACGGGGTCCTCAGACTGCAATTCCTGGACTGAGGTGGGAGCAGTGTAATACACGGGGTCATCAGACTGCAATTCCTGTGCTGAGGCGGGAGCAGTGTAATACACGCGGTCCTCAGACTGCAATTTCTGGACTGAGGCGGGAGCAGTGTAATACACGGGGTCCACAGATTGCAATTCCTGGACTGAGGTGGGAGCAGTGTAATACACGCGGTCCTCAGACTGCAATTCCTGGACTGAGGCGGGAGCAATGTAATACACGGGGTCCTCAGACTGCAATTCCTGGACTGAGGCGGGAGCAGTGTAATACACGGGGTCCTCAGACTGCAATTCCTGGACTGAGGCGGGAGCAATGTAATACACGGGGTCCTCAGACTGCAATTCCTGGACTGAGGCGGGAGCAGTGTAATACACGGGGTCCTCAGACTGCAATTCCTGGACTGATGCGGGAGCAGTGTAATACACGCGGTCCTCAGACTGCAATTCCTGGACTGAGGTGGGAGCAGTGTAATACACGGGGTCCTCAGACTGCAATTCCTGGACTGAGGTGGGAGCAGTGTAATACACGGGGTCCTGAGACTGCAATTCCTGGACTGAGGTGGGAGCAGTTTAATACACGGGGTCCTCAGGCTGCAATTCCTGGACTGAGGCGGGAGCAGTGTAATACACGGGGTACTCAGGCTGAAATTCCCGGACTGAGGCGGGAGCAGTGTAATACACGGGGTCCTCAGACTGCAATTCCTGGACTGAGGCGGGAGCAGTGTAATACACGGGGTCCTCAGACTGCAATTCCTGGACTGAGGCGGGAGCAGTGTAATACACGGGGTCCTCAGACTGCAATTCCTGGACTGAGGTGGGAGCAGTGTAATACACGCGGTCCTCAGACTGCAATTCCTGGACTGAGGCGGGAGCACTGTAATTCCCACGGTCCTCAGACTTCAATTCCTGGACTGAGGCGGGAGCAGTGTAATACACGGGGTCCTCAGACTGCAATTCCTGGACTGAGGCGGGAGCAGTGTAATACACGAGGTCCTCAGACTGCAATTCCTGGACTGAGGCGGGAGCAGTGTAATACACACAGTCCTCAGACTGAAATTCCCGGACTGAGGCGGGAGCAGTGTAATACACACGGTCCTCAGACTGCAATTCCTGGACTGAGGCGGGAGCAGTGTAATACACACGGTCCTCAGACTGCAATTCCTGGACTGAGGCGGGAGCAGTGTAATACACGGGGTCCTCAGATTGCAATTCCTGGACTGAGGCGGGAGCAGTGTAATACACACAGTCCTCAGACTGAAATTCCCGGACTGAGGCGGGAGCAGTGTAATACACGGGGTCCTCAGACTGCAATTCATGGACTGATGCGGGAGCAGTGTAATACACGGGGTCCTCAGACTGCAATTCATGGACTGATGCGGGAGCAGTGTAATACACGGGGTCCTCAGACTGCAATTCCTGGACTGAGGCGGGAGCAGTGTAATACACACAGTCCTCAGGCTGCAATTCCTGGACTGAGGCAGGAGCAGTGTAATACACGGGGTCCTCAGACTGCAATTCCTGGACTAAGGCGGGAGCAGTGTAATACACGCGGTCCTCAGGCTGCAATTCCTGGACTGAGGCGGGAGCAATGTAATAAACGGGGTCCTCAGACTGCAATTCCTGGACTGAGGCGGGAGCAATGTAATACACGGGGTCCTCAGACTGCAATTCCTGGGCTGAGGCGGGAGCAGTGTAATACACGCGGTCCTCACACTGCAATTCCTGGACTGAGGCGGGAGCAGTGTAATACACGCGGTCCTCAGACTGCAATTCCTGGACTGAGGTGGGAGCAGTGTAATACACGGGGTCCTCAGACTGCAATTCCTGGACTGAGGTGGGAGCAGTGTAATACACGCGGTCCTCACACTGCAATTCCTGGACTGAGGCGGGAGCAGTTTAATACACGGGGTCCTCAGACTGCAATTCCTGGACTGAGGCGGGAGCAGTGTAATACACGGGGTCCTCAGACTGCAATTCCTGGACTGAGGTGGGAGCAGTGTAATACACGGGGTCCTCAGACTGCAATTCCTGGACTGAGGCGGGAGCAGTGTAATACACGGGGTCCTCAGACTGCAATTCCTGGACTGAGGCGGGAGCAGTGTAATACACGGGGTCATCAGACTGCAATTCCTGTACTGAGGCGGGAGCAGTGTAATACACGCGGTCCTCAGACTGCAATTCCTGGACTGAGGCGGGTGCAGTGTAATACACGGGGTCCACAGATTGCAATTCCTGGACTGAGGTGGGAGCAGTGTAATACACGCGGTCCTCAGACTGCAATTCCTGGACTGAGGCGGGAGCAGTGTAATACACGGGGTCCTCAGACTGCAATTCCTGGACTGAGGCGCGAGCAATGCAATACACGGGGTCCTCAGACTGCAATTCCTGGACTGAGGCGGGAGCAGTGTAATACTCGGGGTTCTCAGACTGCAATTCCTGGACTGAGGCGGGAGCAGTGTAATGCACGGGGTCCTCAGACTGCAATTCCTGGACTGAGGCGGGAGCAGTGTAATACACGGGGTCCTCAGACTGCAATTCCTGGACTGAGGCGGGAGCAGTGTAATACACGCGGCCCTCAGACTGCAATTCCTGGACTGAGGTGGGAGCAGTGTAATACACGGGGTCTTCAGACTGCAATTCCTGGACTGAGGCGGGAGCAGTGTAATACACGGGGTCCTCAGGCTGCAATTCCTGGACTGAAGCGGGAGCAGTGTAATACACGGGGCCCTCAGACTGCAATTCCTGGACTGAGTTGGGAGCAGTGTAATACACACGGTCCTCAGACTGCAATTCCTGGACTGAGGCGGGAGCTGTGTAATACACGCGGTCCTCAGACTGCAATTCCTGGACTGAGGCGGGAGCAGTGTAATACACGGGGTCCTCAGACTGCAATTCCTGGACTGAGGCGGGAGCAGTGTAATACACGCGGTCCTCAGACTGCAATTCCTGGACTGAGGCGGGAGCAGTGTAATACACGGGGTCCTCAGACTGCAATTCCTGGACTGAGGCGGGAGCAGTGTAATACACGGGGTCCTCAGACTGCAATTCCTGGACTGAGGCTGTCGCAATGTAATACACGGGGTCCTCAGACTGCAATTCCTGGACTGAGGCGGGAGCAGTGTAATACACACGGTCCACAGACTGCAATTCCTGGACTGAGGCGGGAGCAGTGTAATACACGGGGTCCTCAGACTGCAATTCCTGGACTGAGGCGGGAGCAGTGTAATACACACAGTCCTCAGACTGAAATTCCCGGACTGACGCGGGAGCAGTGTAATACACGGGGTCCTCAGACTGCAATTCCTGGACTGAGGCGGGAGCAGTGTAATCCACGGGGTCCTCAGACGGCAATTCATGGACTGATGCGGGAGCAGTGTAATACACGGGGTCCTCAGGCTGCAATTCCTGGACTGAGGCGGGAGCAGTGTAATACACGGGGTCCTCAGACTGCAATTCCTGGACTGAGGCGGGAGCAGTGTAATACACGGGGTCCTCAGACTGCAATTCATGGACTGATGCGGGAGCAGTGTAATACACGGGGTCCTCAGACTGCAATTCCTGGACTGAGGCAGGAGCAGTGTAATACACGGGGTCCTCAGACTGCAATTCATGGACTGAGGCGGGAGCAGTGTAATACACGCGGTCCTCAGACTGCAATTCCTGGACTGAGGTGGGAGCAGTGTAATACACGGGGTCCTCAGACTGCAATTCCTGGACTGAGGCGGGAGCAGTGTAATACACGCGGTCCTCACACTGCAATTCCTGGACTGAGGCGGGAGCAGTTTAATACACGGGGTCCTCAGACTGCAATTCCTGGACTGAGGCGGGAGCAGTGTAATACACGGGGTCCTCAGACTGCAATTCCTGGACTGAGGTGGGAGCAGTGTAATACACGGGGTCCTCAGGCTGCAATTCCTGGACTGAGGCGGGAGCAGTGTAATACACGGGGTCCTCAGACTGCAATTCCTGGACTGAGGCGGGAGCAGTGTAATACACGGGGTCCTCAGACTGCAATTCCTGGACTGAAGCGGGAGCAGTGTAATACACGGTGTCATCAGACTGCAATTCCTGTACTGAGGCGGGAGCAGTGTAATACACGCGGTCCTCAGACTGCAATTCCTGGACTGAGGCGGGAGCAGTGTAATACACGGGGTCATCAGACTGCAATTCCTGTGCTGAGGCGGGAGCAGTGTAATACACGCGGTCCTCAGACTGCAATTCCTGTACTGAGGCGGGAGCAGTGTAATACACGGGGTCCTCAGACTGCAATTCCTCGACTGAGGCGGGAGCAATGTAATACACGGGGTCCTCAGACTGCAATTCCTGGACTGAGGCGGGAGCAGTGTAATACTCGGGGTCCTCAGACTGCAGTTCCTTGACTGAGGCGGGAGCAGTGTAATACACGGGGTCCTCAGACTGCAATTCCTGGACTGAGGCGGGAGCAGTGTAATACACGGGGTCCTCAGACTGCAATTCCTGGACTGCGGCGGGAGCAGTGTAATACACGCGGTCATCAGACTGCAATTCCTGGACTGAGGTGGGAGCAGTGTAATACACGGGGTCCTCAGACTGCAATTCCTGGACTGAGGCGGGAGCAGTGTAATACACGGGGTCCTCAGACTGCAATTCCTGGACTGAGGCGGGAGCAGTGTAATACACGCGGTCCTCAGACTGCAATTCCTGGACTGAGGCGGGAGCTGTGTAATACACACGGTCCTCAGACTGCAATTCCTGGACTGAGGCGGGAGCAGTGTAATACACGGGGCCCTCAGACTGCAATTCCTGGACAGAGATGGGAGCAGTGTAATACACAGGGTCCTCAGACTGCAATTCTTGGACTGAGGCGGGAGCAGTGTAATACACACGGTCCTCAGACTGCAATTCCTGGACTGATGCGGGAGCAGGGTAATACACACGGTCCTCAGACTGCAATTCCTGGACTGATGCGGGAGCAGTGTAATACACGGGGTCCTCAGACTGCAATTCCTGGACTGAGGCGGTAGCAATGTAATACACGCGGTCCTCAGACAGCAATTCCTGGACTGAGGTGGTAGCAGTATAATACATGGTGTCCTCAGCCTGCAATTCCTGGACTGAGGCGGGAACAGTGTAATACACACAGTCCTCAGACTGAAATTCCCGGACTGACGCGGGAGCAGTGTAATACACGCGGTCCTCAGACTGCAATTCCTGGACTGAGGCGGGAGCAGTGTAATCCACGGGGTCCTCAGACTGCAATTCATGGACTGATGCGGGAGCAGTGTAATACACGGGGTCCTCAGACTGCAATTCCAGGACTGAGGCGGGAGCAGTGTAATACACGGGGTCCTCAGACTGCAATTCATGGACTGATGCGGGAGCAGTGTAATACACGGGGTCCTCAGACTGCAATTCCTGGACTGAGGCGGGAGCAGTGTAATACACGGGGTCCTCAGGATGCAATTCCTGGACTGAGGCGGGAGCAGTGTAATACACGCGGTCCTCAGACTGCAATTCCTGGACTGAGGTGGGAGCAGTGTAATACACGGGGTCCTCAGACTGCAATTCCTGGACTGAGGCGGGAGCAGTGTAATACACGCGGTCCTCAGACTGCAATTCCTGGACTGAGGCGGGAGCAGTGTAATACACGGGGTCCTCAGACTGCAATTCCTGGACTGAGGCGGGAGCAGTGTAATACACGCGGTCCTCAGACTGCAATTCCTGGACTGAGGCGGGAGCAGTGTAATACACGGGGTCCTCAGACTGCAATTCCTGGACTGAGGCGGGAGCAGTGTAATACACGGGGTCCTCAGACTGCAATTCCTGGACTGAGGCTGTCGCAATGTAATACACGGGGTCCTCAGACTGCAATTCCTGGACTGAGGCGGGAGCAGTGTAATACACACGGTCCACAGACTGCAATTCCTGGACTGAGGCGGGAGCAGTGTAATACACGGGGTCCTCAGACTGCAATTCCTGGACTGAGGCGGGAGCAGTGTAATACACACAGTCCTCAGACTGAAATTCCCGGACTGACGCGGGAGCAGTGTAATACACGGGGTCCTCAGACTGCAATTCCTGGACTGAGGCGGGAGCAGTGTAATCCACGGGGTCCTCAGACTGCAATTCATGGACTGATGCGGGAGCAGTGTAATACACGGGGTCCTCAGGCTGCAATTCCTGGACTGAGGCGGGAGCAGTGTAATACACGGGGTCCTCAGACTGCAATTCCTGGACTGAGGCGGGAGCAGTGTAATACACGGGGTCCTCAGACTGCAATTCATGGACTGATGCGGGAGCAGTGTAATACACGGGGTCCTCAGACTGCAATTCCTGGACTGAGGCAGGAGCAGTGTAATACACGGGGTCCTCAGACTGCAATTCATGGACTGAGGCGGGAGCAGTGTAATACACGCGGTCCTCAGACTGCAATTCCTGGACTGAGGTGGGAGCAGTGTAATACACGGGGTCCTCAGACTGCAATTCCTGGACTGAGGCGGGAGCAGTGTAATACACGCGGTCCTCACACTGCAATTCCTGGACTGAGGCGGGAGCAGTTTAATACACGGGGTCCTCAGACTGCAATTCCTGGACTGAGGCGGGAGCAGTGTAATACACGGGGTCCTCAGACTGCAATTCCTGGACTGAGGTGGGAGCAGTGTAATACACGGGGTCCTCAGGCTGCAATTCCTGGACTGAGGCGGGAGCAGTGTAATACACGGGGTCCTCAGACTGCAATTCCTGGACTGAGGCGGGAGCAGTGTAATACACGGGGTCCTCAGACTGCAATTCCTGGACTGAAGCGGGAGCAGTGTAATACACGGTGTCATCAGACTGCAATTCCTGTACTGAGGCGGGAGCAGTGTAATACACGCGGTCCTCAGACTGCAATTCCTGGACTGAGGCGGGAGCAGTGTAATACACGGGGTCATCAGACTGCAATTCCTGTGCTGAGGCGGGAGCAGTGTAATACACGCGGTCCTCAGACTGCAATTCCTGTACTGAGGCGGGAGCAGTGTAATACACGGGGTCCTCAGACTGCAATTCCTCGACTGAGGCGGGAGCAATGTAATACACGGGGTCCTCAGACTGCAATTCCTGGACTGAGGCGGGAGCAGTGTAATACTCGGGGTCCTCAGACTGCAGTTCCTTGACTGAGGCGGGAGCAGTGTAATACACGGGGTCCTCAGACTGCAATTCCTGGACTGAGGCGGGAGCAGTGTAATACACGGGGTCCTCAGACTGCAATTCCTGGACTGCGGCGGGAGCAGTGTAATACACGCGGTCATCAGACTGCAATTCCTGGACTGAGGTGGGAGCAGTGTAATACACGGGGTCCTCAGACTGCAATTCCTGGACTGAGGCGGGAGCAGTGTAATACACGGGGTCCTCAGACTGCAATTCCTGGACTGAGGCGGGAGCAGTGTAATACACGCGGTCCTCAGACAGCAATTCCTGGACTGAGGCGGGAGCTGTGTAATACACACGGTCCTCAGACTGCAATTCCTGGACTGAGGCGGGAGCAGTGTAATACACGGGGCCCTCAGACTGCAATTCCTGGACAGAGATGGGAGCAGTGTAATACACAGGGTCCTCAGACTGCAATTCTTGGACTGAGGCGGGAGCAGTGTAATACACACGGTCCTCAGACTGCAATTCCTGGACTGATGCGGGAGCAGGGTAATACACACGGTCCTCAGACTGCAATTCCTGGACTGATGCGGGAGCAGTGTAATACACGGGGTCCTCAGACTGCAATTCCTGGACTGAGGCGGTAGCAATGTAATACACGCGGTCCTCAGACAGCAATTCCTGGACTGAGGTGGTAGCAGTATAATACATGGTGTCCTCAGCCTGCAATTCCTGGACTGAGGCGGGAACAGTGTAATACACACAGTCCTCAGACTGAAATTCCCGGACTGACGCGGGAGCAGTGTAATACACGCGGTCCTCAGACTGCAATTCCTGGACTGAGGCGGGAGCAGTGTAATCCACGGGGTCCTCAGACTGCAATTCATGGACTGATGCGGGAGCAGTGTAATACACGGGGTCCTCAGACTGCAATTCCAGGACTGAGGCGGGAGCAGTGTAATACACGGGGTCCTCAGACTGCAATTCATGGACTGATGCGGGAGCAGTGTAATACACGGGGTCCTCAGACTGCAATTCCTGGACTGAGGCGGGAGCAGTGTAATACACGGGGTCCTCAGGATGCAATTCCTGGACTGAGGCGGGAGCAGTGTAATACACGCGGTCCTCAGACTGCAATTCCTGGACTGAGGTGGGAGCAGTGTAATACACGGGGTCCTCAGACTGCAATTCCTGGACTGAGGCGGGAGCAGTGTAATACACGCGGTCCTCACACTGCAATTCCTGGACTGAGGCGGGAGCAGTTTAATACACGGGGTCCTCAGACTGCAATTCCCGGACTGAGGCGGGAGCAGTGTAATACACGGGGTCCTCAGACTGCAATTCCTGGACTGAGGTGGGAGCAGTGTAATACACGGGGTCCTCAGGCTGCAATTCCTGGACTGAGGCGGGAGCAGTGTAATACACGGGGTCCTCAGACTGCAATTCCTGGACTGAGGCGGGAGCAGTGTAATACACGGGGTCCTCAGACTGCAATTCCTGGACTGAGGTGGGAGCAGTGTAATACACGGGGTCCTCAGACTGCAATTCCTGGACTGAGGTGGGAGCAGTGTAATACACGGGGTCATCAGACTGCAATTCCTGTGATGAGGCGGGAGCAGTGTAATACACGCGGTCCTCAGACTGCAATTCCTGGACTGAGGCGGGAGCAGTGTAATACACGGGGTCCACAGATTGCAATTGCTGGACTGAGGTGGGAGCAGTGTAATACACGCGGTCCTCAGACTGCAATTCCTGGACTGAGGCGGGAGCAATGTAATACACGGGGTCCTCAGACTGCAATTCCTGGACTGAGGCGGGAGCAGTGTAATACACGGGGTCCTCAGACTGCAATTCCTGGACTGAGGCGGGAGCAGTGTAATACACGGGGTCCTCAGACTGCAATTCCTGGACTGATGCGGGAGCAGTGTAATACACGCGGTCCTCAGACTGCAATTCCTGGACTGAGGTGGGAGCAGTGTAATACACGGGGTCCTCAGACTGCAATTCCTGGACTGAGGCGGGAGCAGTGTAATACACGGGGTCCTGAGACTGCAATTCCTGGACTGAGGTGGGAGCAGTTTAATACACGGGGTCCTCAGGCTGCGATTCCTGGACTGAGGCGGGAGCAGTGTAATACACGGGGTCCTCAGACTGCAATTCCTGGACTGAGGTGGGAGCAGTGTAATACACGCGGTCCTCAGACTGCAATTCCTGGACTGAGGCGGGAGCACTGTAATTCCCACGGTCCTCAGACTTCAATTCCTGGACTGAGGCGGGAGCAGTGTAATACACGGGGTCCTCAGAATGCAATTCCTGGACTGAGGCGGGAGCAGTGTAATACACGAGGTCCTCAGACTGCAATTCCTGGACTGAGGCGGGAGCAGTGTAATACACGCGGTCCGCAGACAGCAATTCCTGGACTGAGGCGGGAGCAGTGTAATACACGTGGTCCGCAGACTGCAATTCCTGGACTGAGGTGGGAGCAGTGTAATACACGGGGTCCTCAGTCTGCAATTCCTGGACTGAGGCGGGAGCAGTGTAATACACACAGTCCTCAGACTGAAATTCCCGGACTGACGCGGGAGCAGTGTAATACACGGGGTCCTCAGACTGCAATTCCAGGACTGAGGCGGGAGCAGTGTAATACACGGGGTCCTCAGACTGCAATTCATGGACTGATGCGGGAGCAGTGTAATACACGGGGTCCTCAGACTGCAATTCCTGGACTGAGGCGGGAGCAGTGTAATACACGGGGTCCTCAGGATGCAATTCCTGGACTGAGGCGGGAGCAGTGTAATACACGCGGTCCTCAGACTGCAATTCCTGGACTGAGGTGGGAGCAGTGTAATACACGGGGTCCTCAGACTGCAATTCCTGGACTGAGGCGGGAGCAGTGTAATACACGCGGTCCTCACACTGCAATTCCTGGACTGAGGCGGGAGCAGTGTAATACACGGGGTCCTCAGACTGCAATTCCTGGACTGAGGTGGGAGCAGTGTAATACACGGGGTCCTCAGGCTGCAATTCCTGGACTGAGGCGGGAGCAGTGTAATACACGCGGTCCTCAGACTGCAATTCCTGGACTGAGGCGGGAGCAGTGTAATACACGGGGTCCACAGATTGCAATTCCTGGACTGAGGTGGGAGCAGTGTAATACACGTGGTCCTCAGACTGCAATTCCTGGACTGAGGCGGGAGCAATGTAATACACGGGGTCCTCAGACTGCAATTGCTGGACTGAGGTGGGAGCAGTGTAATACACGCGGTCCTCAGACTGCAATTCCTGGACTGAGGTGGGAGCAGTGTAATACACGGGGTCCTGAGACTGCAATTCCTGGACTGAGGCGGGAGCAGTGTAATACACGGGGTCCTGAGACTGCAATTCCTGGACTGAGGTGGGAGCAGTGTAATACACGGGGTCCTCAGGCTGTAATTCCTGGACTGAGGCGGGAGCAGTGTAATACACGGGGTCCTCAGACTGCAATTCCTGGACTGAGGCGGGAGCAGTGTAATACACGGGGTACTCAGACTGAAATTCCCGGACTGAGGTGGGAGCAGTGTAATACACGGGGTCCTCAGACTGCAATTCCTGGACTGAGGCGGGAGCAGTGTAATACACGGGGTCCTCAGACTGCAATTCCTGGACTGAGGTGGGAGCAGTGTAATACACGCGGTCCTCAGACTGCAATTCCTGGTCTGAGGCGGGAGCACTGTAATTCCCACGGTCCTCAGACTTCAATTCCTGGACTGAGGCGGGAGCAGTGTAATACACGGGGTCCTCAGACTGCAATTCCTGGACTGAGGCGGGAGCAGTGTAATACACGAGGTCCTCAGACTGCAATTCCTGGACTGAGGCGGGAGCAGTGTAATACACGCGGTCCGCAGACAGCAATTCCTGGACTGAGGCGGGAGCAGTGTAATACACGTGGTCCGCAGACTGCAATTCCTGGACTGAGGTGGGAGCAGTGTAATACACGGGGTCCTCAGTCTGCAATTCCTGGACTGAGGCGGGAGCAGTGTAATACATGGGGTCCTCAGACTGCAATTCCTGGACTGAGGCGGGAGCAGTGTAATAGACGGGGTCCTCAGACTGCAATTCCTGGACTGAGGCGGGAGCAGTGTAATACACGTGGTCCTCAGACTGCAATTCCTGGACTTAGGTGGGAGCAGTGTAATACACGCGGTCCTGAGACTGCAATTCCTGGACTGAGGCGGTAGCAGTGTAATACACACGGTCCTCAGACTGCAATTCCTGGCTGAGGTGGGAGCAGTGTAATACACGGGGTCCTCAGACTGCAATTCCTGGACTGAGGCGGGAGCAGTGTAATACACGGGGTCCTCAGACTGCAATTCCTGGACTGAGGCGGGAGCAGTGTAATACACGGTGTCCTCAGACTGCAATTCCTGGACTGAGGTAGGAGCAGTGTAATACACGGTGTCCTCAGACTGCAATTCCTGGACTGAGGCGGGAGCAGTGTAACACACTCGGTCCTCAGACTGCAATTCCTGGACTGAGGCGGGAGCAGTGTAATACACGGGGTCCTCAGACTGCAATTCCTGGACTGAGGCGGGAGCAGTGTAATGCACTCGGTCCTCAGACTGCAATTCCTGGACTGAGGCGGGAGCAGTGTAATACACGCGGTCCTCAGACTGCAATTCCTGGCTGAGGCGGGAGCAGTGTAATACACGGGGTCCTCAGACTGCAATTCCTGGACTGAGGCGGGAGCAGTGTAATACTCGGGGTTCTCAGACTGCAATTCCTGGACTGAGGCGGGAGCAGTGTAATGCACGGGGTCCTCAGACTGCAATTCCTGGACTGAGGCGGGAGCAGTGTAATACACGGGGTCCTCAGACTGCAATTCCTGGACTGAGGCGGGAGCAGTGTAATACACGCGGCCCTCAGACTGCAATTCCTGGACTGAGGTGGGAGCAGTGTAATACACGGGGTCTTCAGACTGCAATTCCTGGACTGAGGCGGGAGCAGTGTAATACACGGGGTCCTCAGGCTGCAATTCCTGGACTGAAGCGGGAGCAGTGTAATACACGGGGCCCTCAGACTGCAATTCCTGGACTGAGTTGGGAGCAGTGTAATACACACGGTCCTCAGACTGCAATTCCTGGACTGAGGCGGGAGCTGTGTAATACACGCGGTCCTCAGACTGCAATTCCTGGACTGAGGCGGGAGCAGTGTAATACACGGGGTCCTCAGACTGCAATTCCTGGACTGAGGCGGGAGCAGTGTAATACACGCGGTCCTCAGACTGCAATTCCTGGACTGAGGCGGGAGCAGTGTAATACACGGTGTCCTCAGACTGCAATTCCTGGACTGAGGCGGGAGCAGTGTAATACACGGGGTCCTCAGACTGCAATTCCTGGACTGAGGCTGTCGCAATGTAATACACGGGGTCCTCAGACTGCAATTCCTGGACTGAGGCGGGAGCAGTGTAATACACGCGGTCCTCAGACTGCAATTCCTGGACTGAGTCGGGAGCTGTGTAATACACACGGTCCACAGACTGCAATTCCTGGACTGAGGCGGGAGCAGTGTATTACACGGGGTCCTCAGACTGCAATTCCTGGACTGAGGCGGGAGCAGTGTAATACACACAGTCCTCAGACTGAAATTCCCGGACTGACGCGGGAGCAGTGTAATACACGGGGTCCTCAGACTGCAATTCCTGGACTGAGGCGGGAGCAGTGTAATCCACGGGGTCCTCAGACTGCAATTCATGGACTGATGCGGGAGCAGTGTAATACACGGGGTCCTCAGGCTGCAATTCCTGGACTGAGGCGGGAGCAGTGTAATACACGGGGTCCTCAGACTGCAATTCCTGGACTGAGGCGGGAGCAGTGTAATACACGGGGTCCTCAGACTGCAATTCATGGACTGATGCGGGAGCAGTGTAATACACGGGGTCCTCAGAC